>NC_135955.1:81882641-82482641 GCF_053455715.1 Rhinoraja longicauda
CAGTACCCTACCCCCAATACCATGTGCTCTAATTTTGCCCACTAATCTATGTCCGTCAAACTACTTGTTAAATATGCTTGCTTCTAGATCATGAGATAAAGCAGGCAAAAGTCTGAAATAATGAGGAAAAGTAATTTGTTGGGCTATGGGAATTAATACATGTTCTGCAAGGAGCCAGCATGGACTTGAGCTGTAAAACATTCTTTGCATTAACAAATCTGTGAAAAGTTGAAAATCAGATAATTGAATACAAAATATTGAATATGGGCATAGATGTGGAATTTGCAGGAAGTGTGATTGGATGATGTAGCTCAAATTCAGAATCATCAAGATCTAATGGGTCAATTAGACATTTGTTGCATTGGAATCCAATTGTTATTTTGAACACTTTTCTTTTATTGATCTTTTTCTTGTGTTTTATGTAGGTTAACAAGTGTATATTTAGCATGCAAAGTGGATGAATTTAACGTCTCCAGTTCCCAGTTTGTTGCTAATCTGTGGGAAAGTCCTGCAGGCCAAGAGAAGGCTTTGGAACAAATCCTCGAGTATGAACTGTTGCTAATTCAGCAGTTGAACTTTCATCTTATTATCCACAACCCCTTCCGACCTTTTGAGGGATTTCTTATTGATCTAAAGGTACCATGCCACCATTGACTGGATTTTTGGTAATTCAGAATACTTTTCACCCAGTTAGAAGTTTGAACAATCTTTTCTCATTGTATACCCAAAGCAATCTTTTTATGATCTATGTAATAATGATTTATTCTGCCATCAGTTATTGCATCTGCATTTTAAACCTCCAGATTATCTTTACGTGCAAGATTCAACTAAATTAATTAGATTTACTACACTCGTAGTTGAAAATCCCGTAATGATCAAAAGGTTGTTCAATGCTGGAAGCCAAAGCATTCTGTGAACATGTAAAGAGTGCTTAATTGCATAAGGATTTGCAATTTTGTTATAAATCTATGCATCGATGAAGATACAACTTTGGTATACTGTGATCGCAAACTAAACAAAGCACCAGTAGGACTTGTACAAGACTATAATTTCCTGCAGTTGAGAAATTAAATCTGTTCATTCTTTATCATTTCAATCAGTAGATAGATGTAAGGTGAGAAAAAAACTTTTTTTCTGAGATAGTGTGTGGATGAACAGTGAGCAAAATGGAGTAATGCCTTTGTGGAGCTGTTAGTTTTAATTAACTTCTCTGCCATGCCAAATTTGGAACAAATTTTTCCAGAGACCATTGGGATTTCTGCATTGCATTAAATTGAATAAAGGTTATGTAGGATAGAGGAATTTTGAGGAACTGGAACTCCCTCAGGAATCATGTTTTGGGATCTTCTTCCTGCCATGAGTTTTTCTGATATTCACTGAAGGCAGAATGAGAAGTGTGATTTAAGAAAAACTGTTGGAAGAACTCAATGGGTCAAGCAGCATCCAGGACTGATGCAGGATCTTGAACCAAAATGTCAACCATCCCGTTGCCTCCACTGCTGCTTGACTCTGCCGCTCTTCAGCCGGCTAAATCTACCTCTAGGTGTGAAGCTAAAATTATTTTTACTGTAGCTTGCCAGCAATGCATTCACGATGTTTAAATTACTGGCCCTGTAATCTGACTGAATAGATAAAATATTGCAAGAAAATGGCCATAGATTATTTTTATTGTAATACTTGCCCTTCTTACCACATATGTTAGTGTATATGCTGGCAGGAAAGGGAAAATAAATTTGGAAGTACATATTATGTAATGTTATAAAGGTTGTTCACACTTTATATTGAAATGTTTTAAATTTGAGAACTCCCAAGTAAAAGAGAACTACTAAAAATCATAATTATGGATGTGTATTTCTTTAGACAATAATCCTTTTCCACATTTTCTATAGGCCCGATACTCAGCATTTGAAAATCCAGAAATTTTGCGAAAAACCGCAGATGAATTTCTTAGCAGAGAAACTATGACTGATACTGGTCTCCTTTTTACGCCATCACAAATAGCCTTAGCAGCCATCCATTTCAGTGCTTCCAGAGTTGGTATTAATATGGACAGGTACTTCCACCCTTTAATTTTCAAGTGTTCTATTGCTTTAACATTTTTTTCACTACTTTGTGTTAAGACATTTTTTGAATATTTGTAATTCGTTGTAATAGTTTCAGGCTATATTTGTTTTGTACAGTCTAGCGCAAAACTAAATTGAATGAGGACTAAAATGAAATTCTGTTTGTGCTTAAGAAATTAGAAATCTAGTTTCGCAACAGATGATTTGAGAATTTATAATCCTGCCATTAGAAAGTTTCTAAGTGCTGTGTGTAGAACATATACATTGGATAAAAGGTGTACTTGATATTGCAAAGATAGACACAAAATGCTGGATAATCTCAGCGGGTCAGGATGCTGCCTGACCCACCGTTACTCAAGCATTTTGTGTCTATCTTTGGTATAAAGCAGCATCTGTAATTTTTTTATTACTTGATATCACAGTTGATTTCTCAGTAGCAGTTTTATGAATTGTCAATATAGGCTATTGTGTACTTCAAAATTTGTTCATAGTTCATAGCAAGGTACAGTTTGAACAGAGCTTAAGGTGCTCTAGTCTGACAGATATAGTTACATTTGTTTGTACATTTTATAAGGCATTATTCAAAATTCTAGCATGCAAGAACGTCTAACAGTGTCCAATTCAAGATAATGGTCCATGTTACTATTTTTTAAAGAACTAAGCTATGCCTGATAAAAGTTGCTTAAATTCTTTTGGATTTTTTTTTGTGATCTGTCAACAATGTTTGCTGTCGTTGCTATTGTGCTGGTATACAACAATTAAATTCTGTCTTTTAAGCGTTCAAGATAATTTAATGATTGCTTATTTTGATATTTGTATTTGGTGCTACAGTTACTTGATGGAATGCCTCATGTTAAAACATAACGAAGATTGTTTGTCAAAACTGATTGAAACACTCAGAAGTAAGTAATGTTACGATAATCTATTGAAGTAGCTTTTTCTGTAATGGTTGCAGTTATATTAACTATTTAATAACTGGGGTATTGCGATATAGAGTCATGGAGTGATAGTGTGGAAAGAGGCCCTTCGGCCCAACTTGCCCACACTGGCCAACAATGTCCCAGCTAAACTAGTCCCATTTGACTGCGCTTGGTCCATATCCCTCCAAACCTGTCCTATCCATGTACCTGTCTAAACTATTTCTTAAACGATGGGATAGTCCCTGCCTCAACTACCTCCTCTGGCAGCTTGTTCCATACACCCACCACCTTTGTGTGAAAAAGTTACCCCTCGGATTCCTATTATTTTTCCCTTCACCTTGAACCTATGCCCTCTGGTCCTCGATTCCCCTACTCTGGGCAAGAGACTCAATGCATCTACCCGATCTATTCCTCTCATGATTTTGTACACTATTTAATTTTTTTTAATAAGTTAACTTTCCAAATACTGATGTTAAGCTCACCGGCCTATAGTTCCCAGCATTTTCCCTGCAGCCCTTCTTGGAAAGAGGCACAACATTAGCCAGTCTTCTGGCACCTCCTGTATTTAAGGACGACCCGTAAATTTCAACCAGGGCTCCCACAATTTCCTCTCTAGTTTCCCGCAATGACCTCCTAAATCTGAACAAGATATATCTATTTCTCAAACTTCAGACAAAATTATGAATTGGGTTCAAAAGTTCTTAATCGATATTCAGAATTGTATAATGCAGTCTTTCCATTTTGGAATTTTACTGCACAAGAACATGCTGTATAGCTCCAACTTGTCTTATACCAATCATCACATTATTCTAATTTTTGGGGGATAAAATTCTAATTCCATGATATTACAAATTTCTGGTCAATGCTTCGACAATAGTTTGTGGCAGAGGTTTCCTATTTTTTTGCCACCATTCATTTGAACTAATTTCTTCTTGAAATGTTCTTTGTGGTTCATTATTGGTGGCATAAGCAACATTACTGTTTACTTCAATGCAACATTTCATAATTCTCACAGCCCTAGTCGAAGGGCCTGTTCCTGTGCTGTACTGTTCTATGTACTTCATTACTTTTGTCACAGATCTATTTTTAAATAATTATGAAGGAAATAATTAAAAAAAACTATCTGCTAATTTTTCTTTGTCTATTATTATAGTTTCTTTGCTTTGTGTTTAATGTTGTTATTTCCAGATTTACTTTGTTGTTTTGACTTTGAATCTTGAAATATTAATGATATCACAATTAACCCTGTGCAGACATAAAGATCCTGGTGAAGAAGTATGATCCTCCAAAACTTGAAGAGGTTACCCTTATGAAACAGAAACTTGAACACTTCCATAGCTTGGATCTTGGTGTCGGTACAAATTTGTAAGTATTTTTTTATCATTTGAATTTATCTAATCACCAAATTCTGTGGACCAAAAGTTGTGAATATGGATCAACAAATACCATCTTGTTTTTGGTTGAAGAAACGGTGGCTTTTCTGTGTTATAAATTTCTGATTCTATATATAATCTGCACCACTGAATATGAATCCACTTCTTGTCTGTGTTGGAAACAGAAAGAAGAGGAAAGGATATGAGGAAGATGGAGTAATCGCTAAAAAAGCAAAAGTGGAAGAAGTTAGTATTATTTTCTTTGTAACAATTCTGTGCGAGGCATTGTCAGTTAACGTGACGCTTTAACCAGATTGCAGGAGAGGTTAATTAAATGGATGGAATTATGTAGTCAGACTTTATTGACAATGGAATAAAATGAAGTGTTAGAAGTACCAGGCATAATCTGGGAGGGGAGGGGGGTAGAGAGAGTTAATGTTTCGGGTAACTGATGGTTTATCATAATTCAGACTTTTGATCGTCATCCTGTGAACTTTGTTTCTCATTTCACATTTGCTGTCTGATCAACCGAATACTTTTGGTATCTTCAGTTTTATAACTTCAGCAATTCAACTCTGCACTTTTCAGTCCTGTTTCTGCAATTCATTTTCTAAATCTCTTCTATTCCTTTCTTTGAACATTTATTTAGTTTTAGCATCTAATTTTGTTATTTGTCCAGTATCCCAATAGGCATCCTAATTTTTTTCTACCTTATTTGTAGGAGGAATGGAGTGATGATGATCTAATTGATACTATGTAAATACAGCTTGGCATACATTTTGACACTAGTCGTGGAGGAGCAGCTGCAGTTGTTCTCTAACTTGCTGTTTAATCTGTAAAATCGGTTATACAAAACCGATCCAATTGAATGAGTTGCATATTCGATTAGAAGAGACTTAAGCCCAATATTTGAAAGGACGACTAAAGGCTGCTGACCACTGAAAGACCTTCTACCAATTTAATAGTCTATTTTTTTTACCTAAACTATCAGAAATTTTGAATGCAAATAAATCAGATGCAAGTTTTAACGAGGGCACATTGAGACTGACCTGACTTCGTATGAAACCTGTTATGTGGAAGCTAGTTCTAAATGTTCTATTTCCATTCATGGAAACTGAAATAAAACTTGTTAATTAATTTCTCCAAAATTAAAACTCTTGTTTGTCATTCAAGAGGAAGTGTTGAAAATAAAAGCTTTATTCTTTTCAGGTTCAGAGTTTTATTCATGGCTCAGATTACATAGCAAAAAGTTATATTACTGTTAACTTTGCAAATTGTTCTGCAAAAGAAACCAAAGTTATAAATAGTGCTGCAAAAAGTTATTTTGCAAAATAATTTAAAAAATGCTAACATATAAACCGAACCAAGCAGTCAACTCCATGAGACTTTGCTCTACCAAAAGCTTTTCTGGCCCATTGGTTGTTTTTCCTATGTCAAGCGTGTTTTATTGTCTTATGTCGCAGATAGAACAATAAAATTCTTACTTGCTGCAGCACAAGAGAATATGTAAACAAAGTACAGTGTAAACAATATAATTAATGAGGTTCATATACTCACATATATGTTATATATATACACAATGCTAGTGCAATAATACCAATATTAGTCTATAGTTCAGAGCTTAGTTGGAGGTTGTAGTGTTTAATAGCCGAATGGCTGTAGGGAAGAAGCTGTTCCTGTACCTGGAAGTTGGTGTTTTCAGGCTCCTGTACTTTCTTCGTGATGGCAGGGGTGAAATGAGTGTGTGGTCGGTCTCTGATGATGGCTGCCTTTTTGAGGCAGACTCTGGTAAATCCCTTTGATGGGGTGGAGGTCTGATCCAGGATGCATCCAACCCCCCCCCCCCCCCCGTGGTCCTGGAAATCCCCCAGGGTACCCATGGACAGCGCATAGTCCCTCTCCAACACCATGCGGGTGCGGACATAATCCCGTAAAAGGGGCAGGCAGCAGGCTTGGGAAGAGCCCTCTTCCGCCTTGCGCCGTGACTCACAGATGGCCAGCTTGGCCAGGCCCAGGAGCAACCCAACCAGAACATCTTCGGCCTTACCCTCTCCCCTACGCACAGGGTGTTGAAAGATGATGGTGTGTGAAAAGTGCAGCCAGAAGGCTAGGAGCAGCCCCTTTACATTTGAAATGGGCTGCAACCTCACACACTCCATATACACGTGGTACACAGATTCTTCCAGCCCGCAAAAGTGGGAAGCGGTTGGTAACCAGCTTGGAGGGGATGATGCTATTGAATGCTGAGCTGTGGCCTGTAAACAAAAGCTTGACATATGTGTTTTTTATTGTCCAAAGGGCCCAGTGCAGAGTGGAGAACTGGTGAGATGGCATCTCCATTGACCTGTTGAGGCATTAGGCAAACTGTAGTGGGTCAAGGTTCTTGTTGAGGTAGGAATTGATATGTACCATAACGAATCTCTCAAAGCACTTCATCACCACCGATGCCACCTGTTGACAGTTGTTGAAGTGTGTCACCTTACTCTTCTTGGGCATTATTATTGATGCCCTCTTAAAGCAGGTGGGAACCTCAGACCTCATTAATGATAACCTGAAAATGCCTGCAAAAACTCCTGCCAGTTGGTCTGCACAGGTTAATAATCTATGAATTAATAATTGAATTAATTGATACATAATGATTTATATAATCTTCATAATGATCAATAAGCAATTAATAACCTAATGCACTTTTTTGGCAGCATTTTTAAGATGCTATATGTGGTTTGCTGAAAAAAAATCTAAGTTTAAAAGGGCTTTTGAAATATAACCAAATGAGCTTAATGGGAGCATGAGAACCAGTGTTCTAGTGTGTGAAAGGAAGCTCAGGTATTAGCACCCAGTCTACCAGGTGCTGTACCATCTGTATTTCTGAATACTTGGACAGCAAATTATTAGTTTTACTCCTACCTCTCCATAAAACAAGTACATCTTATGCAAAAGTTGCAATTATGCTTCAGTCAGTGCTGTGAGAAAGAGGTTTTGTCCAAAATGATTTATGTTGACAGTTGAGGGCGTCACGGTAGCGCAGCGGTAGAGTTGCTGCTTTACAGCGAATGCAGCGCCGGAGACTCAGGTTCGATCCTGACTAAGGGTGCTGCACTGTAAGGAGTATGTACGTTCTCCCCGTGACCTGCGTGGGTTTTCTCCGAGATCTTCGGTTTCCTCCCACACTCCAAAGACGTACAGGTATGTAGGTTAATTGGCTGGGTAAATGTAAGAATTGTCCCTAGTGGGTGTAGGATAGTGTTAATGTACGGGGATCGCTGGGCGGCACGGACTTGGAGGGCCGAAAAGGCCTGTTTCCGGCTGTATATATGTGATATGATATGATAACATACTGTAAATCAATGTTCAAATAGAGTTGTAATAGCAACCTGTTGTTCCTATAAGTCAAAAGTTTAACTTGTTTATATTTGTACGGTATCAGGCAGTAATCCTTCCGGTTTACTGATGCGGTTTGTCATAATTCTTCAAATCTATCCCAGGGAGCCGCGGCCCTTAGACAGAGGGGTCTTACCTGGAAGACCTTCCCTGGCCTTCATAACAAGAGTTGAGAATAGGAGCAAAGAGGTCCTTCTGTAGTTGTACAGGACCATGGTGAGATCACACCTGGAGAATTGTGTGCAGTTTTGGTCTCAATTTGAGGAAGGACATTCTTGGTATTGAGGGTGTGCAGCATAGGTTCACAAGGTTAATTCCCAGGATGACAGGACTGTCATATGTTGAAAGAATGGGCTTGTATACACTGGAATTGAAACATAAGATTATTAAGGGATTAGACACACTAGAAGCAGGAAACATGTTCCCGATGTTGGGAAGTCCAGAACCAGGGGCCACAGTTTAAGAATAAGGGGTAGGTCATTTGGAATGGGGATGAGGAAGAACCTTTTCGTCCAGAGTTGTGAATTTGTGGAATTCTGTCTCAGAAGGCAGTGGAGGCCAAATCTCTGGATGCTTTCAACACCGTTAAAGTACTTAAAGATAGCAGATTTGAGGGAAATGTGGACACGGCAGGAACGGGGTACTGATTGTGGATGATCAGCTATGATCACAGTGAATGGCGGTGATGGTGCAAAGGGCCGAATGGAATGGCCTACTCCTGCACCTATTGTCTGATCCAGCTCACCAACCAGGGACTCGCCTGGCCAGTAGGCTCAATTCGCCAATCGGAGACGGAAGCCCCAACTAGCCCACCCTGGATGGTGAACCCATGCCGTAGACAGGAACCCGACTGTCTTGGATCATCCACGAGAACCTGGGAGTGGTGGCCAATGGGGGGGGGAGGCATCTTCCCGCTCAAAGCAACGGCCGTCACCATCGAGCTGCCGCTGCCATCGATGAGCCATCGAGTTGGGGTGGGGGGACGTGCTGGAGAGCCCCTAAGAGTGGAGGGGGTGAAGGGAGATAAGGGGGAGAATGGAGTGGGTGAGTTGGGGGGAGGTGGAGCAGAGGGTGCTACACCAATGCAGGAGGGCTTTGAACCCAAAGGGTCCACCCTTTCCTAGTATGGTATTAAAAATAGGGCAGGGCTAAATATAATAGTGACACAAGCTACAGTTGCTGGTTTACAACAAAAAAAAAAGGACAGTGCTGGAGTAACTTACCAGGTCAGACAGCACCTCTGGTGAAGAAATGAACAGGTGATGTTTCAGGTTGGAAACATCACCTACCCATGTTCTCCAGATATTCTGTGGAATTGCTTCAGTACTGTGCCTTGTTAGAATCTCTAACTCCAATAGCAGCAATGTACTCGGAAGATTTCACTTTGTCTTTATTTTGCTTGAGAAAAAGCACCATTAAAATAAAAAAATGTGGCACTAGAATTACATCTTTGTGATGGTCCTCCCTTATTTCATTCATATTCACTGGAGTTTAGAAAGATGAGAGGGGGTCTTATAGAAACATATAAAATTATAAAAAGACTGGACAAGCTAGATGCAGGAAAAATGTTCCCAATGTTGGGCGAGTCCAGAACCAGGAGCCAGTCTTAGAGGCCATTTAAAACTGAGGTGAGAAAAAACTTTTTCACCCAGAGAGTTGTGAATTTACGGAATTCTCTGCCACAGAGGGCAGTGGAAGCCAAATCACTGGATGGATTTAAGAGAGGATTAGATATAACTCTAGGGGCTAGTGGAATCAAGGGATATGGGGAGAAGGCAGGCACGGGGTATTGATTGGGGACGATTAGCCATGATCACAATGAATGGCAGTGCTGGCTCAAAGGGCCGAATGGCCTCCTCCTGCACCTAGTTTCTATGTATTGAGTTTACACTGGCAGTTTCCAGTATAAGGACTAATATACGAAGCTGGTATTGGAATATCAAGATTGAAAATACAAATTTAAAACAGTAACTACATGCAATGTGGTCTAGTTATTCTCAGAACCTGTGCCTGCATCCAATCTTGTCATAGCAGGTCTCGAAGGGGAATAGTGGCACAATGTTTAAAAGATAATGTATTTAAATTTGTTGTGCTTGGTAAATGTCAAAACTGCAGATTTAGAAAGTTTAGAAACATTGTACTAAATGGTGGACCAATCACAGCCAAGTAAGTACATATTCTTGAATTGAAAGGCCGTTTCTACTTGATTATTACACGTAAAACAGTATTAAGAGTTACACCTCTGATTAAGACATGAAGTGCTAGTGTAACTTGGCATGTTAGGACCTTTTTTCAGATAATTGCAGGGGTGTGGGAAGAAAAAGCTGGGAGTGAGGTGGGTGGGGTAAGGGGAGGGGGATATTTGATTAGCAGATGATTGGATAAAGGCAGAGATGAAAAGTCAAAAAACAAGATAAAGATAGAAGATGCACAAAATGTGAAGCCAGAGAAAGGAATGTAGGTGGAAGGAGATATGGTGAATTCAATGATTACACTGCTGGGTTGTAAGCTACTGGCATATGATAAGCTGTTCATCCAGTTTGCATGCAGCTTCACTCTAGTAATGGAGGCAGCACAGGCCACAATGATCAATATGAGAAGGTGAGTTAAAATGCTGGTTACTAACCATTTTCACTCTCCTCGTACTGACCTTTCATAATCAATTAGTAGAACAAATAATCTAACACTCAGGATTTGGGCATTGAATACAGAGATTTCTCATTCAGTTTGATAATCATATTAAAAAAAATGCTATACAAAGTAAATCAGGTGAATTTAAAGAAAGAATGGGGAAACAAAACCTGGTGATCCTAAATAGAGAGCCTTGATAAGTTTAAAGGGAGCACAGGAAACAATGCCGCACACACGAGCATAGGAAATGGGGACACAGTGATTTTAAAGAGCATGGGCAACAAATCCTCATTGGTCTAAAGAAAAAATAACAGAACCAGGTGCGAGTCAGATGCCAAAGCATCAATTCATTAGCAGGTGAAGTTTTACTGTATTAAAGGAACAGAATAAAACAATAAAAAGGAAAATAGCTTCAATCGGCAATTTGGTGATCCACATGCTGGTACATGCTCAGCAGGAAGATTTCCAACCCTCTTTTGGTTGTCCAGTGATGTGGCAAAGATGTCTTGGTGTCAGTAAATTATCTGGAATGAAGGGCTGAACCACAAGATGGATGCAGTGTTCCCATGAAGTAATTAAAAGCAGTCAGATCTGACCACAAAATCAAGGCCACCAAGTAAAACATGAAAAATGTTTCTCCAGCTGTTTATATACAATGCAACATTAAAAGTATTTATTTGAGACAAAGATCAAGAAATGAGAAAGATATATATTTTGCATGTGATTTCATTATATGGGACATTAACAAATGCAAAAATAGGGGCCAATGAAGGGAATAGTAGGAATAAAGAAAAACATTTTAACAATTAACACGTATGTGATGCCTAATATTCTAAAATAATCCAAACAAAATAGGTTGATGGCAGAGAGCCCTTGGTACCTTGCCACTCGCACCCAAAGGGGAAAAAAAAGTGACAGCGAAGCAGGGAAACAGGAGCATAAGCACTAAAGTACAAGTGGTAACAAGGAAAGCATGTTGTATTATCAAAGTGTGGAGAAACCTGTAGTAAAAAAGTGACAGTCAACAGAAAACACATTCTCCAATGGACAACAGTCATTGGCGGATATAAATAAATACCATTAAGGAAAACAAAAAGCATATGGGAAGAAATTCAAACAGCACAAAAGAAAGCAAACTTATTTCCCATCTTATATTTTGAGCAATGCCACAGGAAATCTACCCATTTACTTATTGGGCTTTGTCGGAAACAGGCAGAATGGAAACATCTCATTTACATTACACATTTGAAATTAAATTCACACAGAATTCCGAAAAGTTTCTTTATGAAATTTCACAATTATTGCACCTGGTCCAATGTTATTGGAAAAGTCTATTTAAATGGGTTTGAACCAGTTTCAGTTTCAACACTTGCTTTTCATTTATTGAAACAAAAGCCAATGTAACAATCTACTTTACAAAATAGTTTAATAAGTGCATGCATTTCCAATAAATGATCAATAAATTTATTCAACTATTGAAAGTGTTTACAGTTGTAAACCTGATACAAAGCTTTCAATTACACAACTTTTAACAGATTGTTTTCATTGTCTGTCATACAGTGTAATTAAACAAATCAAAATTAGTGCCACAACAAATGCTGTGATCTCTTTCACATTCATTGTCATGTAACGAATGCTTGTCGCACTTTTTTGTTCTATAAAAAATAACCAGTCTTTAGTGAGAAATCTTGATATTTAAAGACATTTTCAATAAACTGAATATAACCAGAGAATAAAGACGTAAGCAATCTTAACCATAAAAGTAGTCAGTCAGAAATTACAGTATATTACACTTGACAACTCAATATCCAGTTATACACCAAACACAAGAAATTCAACTTGTTTTTTCACCTTGTCAGTTGACTGGCATTCTATACTGCAGCTCTGGATAGATCCTGGAAACTTTGGCAAATTGAAATATTAAACGCCGTGATATTGTCATGAGGTTGTCAATCCACCTGGGTTTGTGAAAGTTGACGATACATCAAAGCTCAACAGCTAGTGATTGGTTCAGAGAAGGAAGTGCAAGAGGTGGCCTGTACAAATAGCTTACTACGTTACTGGTGGAAACATCAACCAGGTTTTTTTTCTGTTGCATAGTTTGCAAGACAAAGGGAATGTTGTACACCGGTGTTTATTTTTCAGAAGTACACAAGCAAGTGAGATTGCAGTGAGTTGTTCAATGATAACCTTGGGACATGCTAATCCATGCAGAATTCTCTGAATGAGATTCTGCTACCTGTTGGCTGCAGAATATTGGTTTCGTTTCTGCTGTAACAGTTCAGTAATGGCCAGAAGCTTTTTCAAGACATGCTGAAAAAGATATCAGAAATAGTATTAGGTTTAGTTACTAGCAAAACAATCCTGTTTATTTTCAAACAAACAAAATGACTACAGCATTTCAAGAAAACAGTTTGTCCACCTTTCCAATGGCAATTAGTGACAGCAATGCCACTCTGCCAGCAATACCCATGTCCTGTTCATGAAACCAACCAACATTCCTTAATGCTATGTGGATTGAAAAGTGGAGAAAAATGAGGGAAATGCCTCTTAAATAAAAAAATAGTAATCTTCAAAACATTTTCACTGTCGAGTTATCAAACTCAATACTCATAGAAATGTTGCAAATGCAGTACAACTAAAGACTCGTATAATGATTAATAATTAAGTTCAAAGATGAAACATTAAAGAAGATTCTTTGTAAGATATCCTCTGACAGAGTTACCATCAAATCCAACTACTAGCTGCAAAGCAATTCAAGTGAAATATGAACTTTAATCATCTGTTCCATACCATTGAGCTATCGCCAACTTTCAAGTAATTGTTTCTCTAAGTTCCATAAGATTATGTCCTACGGTGTTATTTCAGAAAAATAACATCCAATGATGTACTAGGCAGAAACCCCATGCATCTCACTCACATGATACTCAGTTACAGAACTGTTTTATTTTTAAAATGGGGTGGAAAAAAAAGACTTGATTAGGCGGGGTTCATCACTCAGGCATGATTTATTCAGATGGAGTTGGTGCAATGGTAGTTGCAAATAGTTTACAATTTAAAAATTTAGTTCAATTCTTGCCGGAGTAAAACAAAAACAATTTTTTGCACGGCGGCACAGTGGCGCAGTGGCGCAGTGGTAGAGTTGCTGCCTTACAGCGAATGCAGCGCCTGAGACTCAGGTTTGATCCTGACTATGGGAGCCGTCTGTACGGAGTTTGTACGTTCTCTCCATGACCTGCGTGGGTTTTCTCCGAGATCTTCGGTTTCCTCCCACACTCCAAAGACGTAGGTTAATTGACTGGGTAAAATGTTTTTTAAAAATTGTCCCTAGTGTGTGTAGGATAGTGTTAATGTGCGGGGATCGCTGGGCGGCGCGGACTCGGTGGGCCGAAGGGCCTGTTTCCGCGTTGTATCTCTAAATCGAAAAATTTGTTGAGCTATTAAAAACTGCACACATCGTTCTTATTTCATTCCACCAATATGGAATGTTGGCATGTACAGGCATTCTTGGTTGAAACTAAAGGCAGCCAACATCAATAAAGACACACATACCACCATGGCCATACTTTCATTTCACTCCTACCTTTGGGATGGTGATATAACAGTCTGAAAACTGTGACACCAGGTTCAAGAGTAGCTTCTTCCCAACAACCGTCACACTCTTGCACACTGCACAACACTAATCTCTATTATGAAATATGGACTGTCTGGTTACACTAAGGATTTAGTGTTTTTGCCCTGGTTTGATTTATTTAATTTTTGTTATATTTTTTTCTGTATTTTGTTTTTACAGGCCTGTTATGCTGTTACAAGTAAGAATTTCATAGTTCCATTGTGGACGTAGGGAAATTAAAAACTTAATACGTTTCTGATTTAAGAATACAGGTTTAGTTTATCATTTTTAATATTTAGGTCAAATGTGAGAAAATTATGTTGAAAATTGACTACAATTGAGTAAAATAAGAAAATTATTTTTTATCTGGAACTTTACAAAAACAAGATAATCTGAATGATTCCTCTTTCTTTCTGAACAAACTGAACTACTTTTCATTAGTTTGCCGAATCTGCCACTGAAATTGCCAGTATTTTTTGTAATAATCTAATTTAAAATGAAACATTCAGATAATCACTACTTACCTGCTGGACTCCCCGTTCATTACTTAGGGTACGAAGTTCATCCGAATGTGCTGCACAAACCTCATGCAAAGCCGCCATGTTACGAGATAAGTCAATCCGAAAGTGCTCTGTGGTCTCAGGAACCTCAGGTACATTCTAAAGACAAAAATAAAATTTCTCATTTAAGAAGCACCAGATAAAATATGGTATGTAAACATTTAACATCTTATGATGTGCAAAGTGTTTCATTACTTTCTAAAATTATATGTTACTCTACATTTAAGATAGATGAAAAAAGGAATATCGGCAATTATAGACTCGTATTGATTACAGGATAAATCAGTGCGGTTGATACAAGGAAGTTCAAGGTTGAAGGGACATGTCAATGCATTGGACTGATGGGTACAAAAGTGGTGCATGGAATTAAATGTGGAAAAATGTAGGATAATGTATTTGGAGAGGAAAATCAAGGTAGTACACAATCATGGTTAGAATTCTAAACATAGAAGAATAGCATCTCCAAGATGACCTTGGACAGCATCGTCAAAGATTCTTGAAGACGATGAGTCAAACAGATAATGTGACTAATGAGGCAAACAAGTTGCTTGCCTCGTGTTCTATTCCACAGCTAATTAGTGTACTAATAAAACAGTGATTAGGCAATTTTAACTGTTCTGCACAAAGTTCCTGTCACCACAATACATGAAGTATGTCGTCGGAAATAGACAGGTGTAGGCCATTCGGCCCTTTGAGCCAGCACCGCCATTCAATGTGATCATGGCTGATCATTCTCAATCAGTACCCCGTTCCTGCCTTCTCCCCATACCCCCTGACTCCGCTATCCTTAAGAGCTCTATCTAGCTCTCTTGAATGCATTCAGAGAATTGGCCTTCTGAGGCAGAGAATGCCACAGATTCACAACTCTCTGACTGAAAACGTTTTTCCTCATTTCCGTTCTAAATGGCCTACCCCTTATTCTTAAACTGTGACCCTTGGTTCTGGACTCACCCAACATTGGGAACATGTTTCCTGCCTCTAACATGTCCAACCCCTTAATAATCTTATAAGTTTCGATAAGATCCCCATTCATCCTTCTAAATTCCAGTGTATACAAGCCTAGTCGCTCCAGTCTTTCAACATACGACAGTCCCGCCATTCCGGGAATTAACCTAGTAAACCTACGCTGCACGCCCTCAATAGCAAGAATATCCTTCCTCAAATTTGGAGACCAAAACTGCACACAGTACTCCAGGTGCAGTCTCACTAGGGCCCTGTACAACTGTAGAAGGACCTCTTTGCTCCTATACTCAACTCCTCTTGTTATGAAGGCCAACATTCCATTGGCTTTCTTCAATGCCTGTTGTACCTGCATGCTTCCTTTCAGTGACTGATGCACTAGGACATCCAGATCTCGTTGTACATCCCCTTTTCCTAACTTGACACCATTCAGATAATAATCTGCCTTCCTATTCTTACCACCAAAGTGGATAACCTCACACTTATCCACATTAAACTGCATGTGCCATGCATCTGCCCACTCACACAACCTGTCCAAGTCACCCTGCAACCTCATAGTATCTTCCTCATCGTTACCAAGGCTGGAGAATTACATTAAGAATCTGAATACAGATGGTTTTCATTCAGGCAGAAAAGTCTGAGATCCGGGTGAGTCTGAAGAAGGGTTTTGACCCGAAACGTCAAACATTCCTTCTCTCCTGAGATGCTGCCTGACCCACTGAGTTACTCCAGCATTTTGTATCTACCTTAATTCCATGACATGTTGTTCAACCCATTATTGACATAAAAACTGGAGTAACTCAGCGGGACAAGCATTATCTCTGGAGAGAAGGAATGGGTGGCATTTTGGGTCGAGACCCTTTTCTACCCATTATGTTTGTTTCCATCACCAGTCTTGCCAGACCAGATTGTTTTAGTTAAAATCTGAAAAGATGAAAATGAACATCTTCAGACATTACTACAAATTTTGTATCTTCCCCTTCACTAGCTATTGCATCACATTTGCATCTTCTGCAATCTGAGCTTCTGACATGTTCTTCCATTACAAAAACCACTTCCATTTCCCAATCATCACCAAGCTTCCAGCCTTATTTCATATTAGATTGTTTTGAAATGCTGCTTTATTTGCAGACTTAATATTCCTATACACCAATGGTGAACCACTCAGCCTCCACCCACCTTAAACTTTGTTGCTCTTATCTTAACCCACACAAATTCACAGAACCATTAGTGATCATGCCGTGTTGCATTTTGGCCTTACTTCCCAAACATCTTCAATTTGCAATTCTAAATTTTCAGCATAAATTCAATAATGACTGCCACTCTCCTAGCGTTGTTGACAGCTTCTCAAAAGCTTGTTTCTGCTTCGTGCTGTCCTCTACATGCTTTCCTCTTGCAATGTGGTGCCCATACTGTCAGCCATCTTTGTCCTTTAATTCATTTAAATCTTTATGCCTTTAAGAATCTGCTTTGGTTCCTTAGAATTCACCTTTCTAAGCTGGCTGAATCTTGCTCTTACCCAATATCCCCTGGTTTAGCTTAGTTTTTTAAAATATTGAAACAAAGGCAAATTCTGGACATTATTAATTCAAATCAGAATAAATGAAGTTCCAAAATTAGTGTTTTGTGCAGAAATTCCAAGTCTATTGGATGTCTTCAAGGAGAATAATTTCCCCCCAAGCTATACTTACCCCCAACTCATCGAGGAACATAATCATTCGATGCTTGTTACTTTTGATGAATGGATTTACACCTTCCATGTAGGGTTCCTATTTTAAAATAAACTTGTCAATATATGTCACCTTAAAAATGAGCATCATGCAGTGTGCAGAATATCAATAACATATAGTGTGGTCTGCCTGAATCAATTCTTCTCATAAGCTTGACATGAGGCAACATGATACTGTGAACATTACCAAGGCAGATCTTTTAGAATCTGGAAATATTACCTGTAAAAATGTTAAAAAATTAAAGATGCCATAACAATTGAATTAACCTGAACTTTCTAGAATCAGATTTAAAATACCTTAGCGCCAAATTCTACCAAGTTTGCTAAGTTTTGAAGAGACTTTGCAACAAGAGTGAGCGTTCTTGCAGCGGTGGAGGAAGGAGGATCTAAGAAAAGATTAAGGAAGAGTTATTGTTGCAGTACATATCACTTTACCATCACATTTTACTAAACGTTTGCTCAATTTCTGCCAAAACAATCAATCATTTTGCAATCGGAAATAATTTTCTGATTTCCTAATATTTTCCTATTATGCAATTTTGGATGATGTTAATTTTTTTAGAATGCTACTTAGGGGACTGTCCAGAAGATCATTGGAATAATTAAGTCTGGAAGAAAGTAAGTTATCGGTGAGTATTTCAGCACTGGACAAGCCAGTAAACAAGATGTGCAATGTTTTACTACTGGATTCAGGGCATGTTGTAGAAGAAAACGGCATAAACTTTAAAAGCCCAGCTCAGGATCAAGTCAGACGCTAAAGCTGTGACCATCTTGCATAACATTTAAACAGCAGCCAGAGAATGTGCAGAATAATTTAGGTCATGATTAGAAATTAACATGTTCAAAAAAATGTCCTCATTCTCGAGGTAATCTATGTCCTCATTCTCGAGGTAATCTATAAAGATTCTTGGTTCTCCAAAATATTCCAAATTGAATTTAAACTGGAGGTTATATTAGAATACCTTTCCAATTTCAAAATACAAACAAAATCTATCCCTTTGCTGTAAAATACTGAATTGAGGTGGTGACAGGGGTAGAAAACACAGTTGCTATTCCACTCATTTAACTTTGTAAAAATACTACTCCATTAAATATACATTAAGGATTAAAAACTAAATGTTTCTTATTTCTGCCTTCAGACAGGAAATTTTGATTTGCATATAACTGGAAATAAACCTAATAATCGGAGGTCGGTACCATAATGGTGAACCAAAGCATAACAATTTCACTCGATTTCTCAAGATCACCAGATAATAAATTCAAAATAATTGTTAGTTTCTCAATATAAAAGCAGATCATAACTCTATAAAGCAAATAGTGATGGACCTTGTTCTGAGGAATAAAGTAATGTAACTGGAGCATTTTTCAATGGGGAAATATTTTGGCAAGAGTTGTTAGAGTATAAAAATGTCAAGGGCCATGTTTGTTCAATGTTAATTTTAAAGTTTAAAAACTGTTCAGTGGGAAATTGAGAACTAAATGGGGAATTGTATCAGAATAATGCAATAACCACAATCAAACTAATTCTGAAAATTATGTTCACGGAATGCATTTGAGACAGTTTTTTAGGTCGTTTTTGATCTGGTCACTTGTAATCAGACTAGATTAAATAGAAATCTCACAATAACCAGGATAGAATAACTAATCAAAAAGATTAAGATAGAGGGAAAGAAAGCAAGTTGTGAGGAGAAACTAAGAACTTAGCAAGAGTATAAAGACTGATTAAAACAAGTGGTTGAAGATGCAGATGGAATGCAATGATCGAGAACTGCAAGGGTAACACCTATATAAGAGTAGAAAAGAAGAGTATTATTTAAACGGTGTGAGATGGATCTGAATGCCCTTGTACAAGAAATAAAATGACCACATCAGAGACATCAAATAATTAAGACAAATGGATTAGAGCCCAGGATAAAGAAAATCTAGCTACAACCTTTGACATGACCAGTACCAAGAATACATTGTACCATTTACTCTGTACTCTTTAATCAAGGATATACTTGACTTAGATATGATACACGATAGATTCACAAGGTTGATTCCTGGGGTGAGGGTCTGATCCTATGGAAGAAAAATGAGCAAATAGTACTTGAATTCAACTGTCATCCAATTGAAACCAATTCCCAAGGCACTGCTATACTTCCTAAAATGTAGGACCCAAAGGTTGACAGAGGTTTTTTTAGAATTAGAAGGTGAATAGAATTAGCAGCTGAAGAAGCCATAGAAACATAGAAAATTGGTGTACGAGTAGGCCATTCGGCCCTTCGAGCCCAGCACTGCCATTCAATACAATCATGGCTGATCATCCAAAATCAGTACCCCATTCCTGCTTTTTCCCCATATCCCTTGATTCCGTTAGCCCTAAGAGCTAAATCTAACTCTCTCTTGAAAACATTTGTGTTTTGAGAGAAACAAAGCCAACTTTTTTTCTCTTAAAACATAGCAAAAAAGCTTTCCTTTCAGGGTGTAGTATATCAAAATCACGTACGTAGTATATTGAAAATCACTTATTTTCCATGGAAAGGTCAGAATACCCAAGATATGGATTTAAATTCATTGATAGATCAGAGACCACAAACAGATACATCTTCTCATGTGGTGAGACAATAGACAATAGGTCATTCGGCCCTTCGAGCCAGCACCACCATTCAATGTGATCATGGCTGATCATTCTCAATCAGTACCCCGTTCCTGCCTTCTCCCCATACTCCCTGACTCTGTTATCCTTAAGAGCTCTATCTAGCTCTCTCTTGAATGCATTCAGAGAATTGGCCTCCACTGCCTTCTGAGGCAGCTATTATGATCTACAATGCACTGCCCGATGGCTTAGTAGAATTAGTTTCAATATTATGTTATTGAACAATATCAAATTAAATTATGAGTAGAGTAGAGGAGTAATCAGTTTTGACAAACAAAAAGACAGGCACCCAAAACATTTACTTTGCAGATGCATCATCATCTCCATGTCTGCTTCCTTTATTCTCATCATTCTTTCTCTATCTGCTCTTTTCCATGCTCCTTTAATCCCCTAAATAATTGTTAATTCTCCCTCCTCCATTCCCACCATGTCCTTTGCCCCTCATTACCTATCCGAGTCAACACTTTTGGGAAGATGGTATTCTGTTAGTCGCTGTTCATGAGTCTTCAGCAATACAAGCAGCAAAAGGTGATAAAATGATGAAAAGAAAAGCAAACATT
Source organism: Rhinoraja longicauda (assembly GCF_053455715.1). Classification (NCBI taxonomy): domain Eukaryota; kingdom Metazoa; phylum Chordata; class Chondrichthyes; order Rajiformes; family Arhynchobatidae; genus Rhinoraja; species Rhinoraja longicauda. The sequence continues at coordinate 81,903,070 of NC_135955.1, forward strand.
TGCCTTAATTACTCAATCCTCCAGATACTGCAATTTTAATTAGCTTCTGTACAATGAACAGATTGAAGGTGTTGAAGTTGATATAGTGCAAATGCAGAAAAGGTGGCAAATTGCAAGATTTGAGAATTGTAGTTGATAGGCTGTTTTTTTGATATTTTAGTTTGTAGAATAATGCATTGCAAATTTTCACCAGGAAAACTCACCCAAAATGATATTGAACATCCGCGGATTGAGAATAGCTGGACAAATCAACCGCAAGAAAACAAATCCACTATAATAAAAGGAAAAACAAACATTACGTATAATTCTCCAAAGACACTTGCCAAGAAAAAAAGAACAATAAACGCAAAAAGCAACTAATGAAAGCAGTTTTGTTTGAATACATCAAACAACTTGAACAAAGTAATGAGCTGCCATGCTATCAAATTTCAAATCTCATAGTCCATCTTATTCCTTCGAGATCTTGGAGAAGAAAACTGGCATTTAAAACTCCAGCTGAAGTACACTCAATATTGATGTGGCAAAAGTTCAGTCCAAACTGCATTACTTGCACTCTTTTGATCCACAGGCTGGAAAGCAAAGAATATTTGAACGAGACATTTAAGAACCTATGAAATGAACAGACAGCATTTGCAAGACATCTGACTGGGTGGAATGGCCGAAAAATTAAAACTGGACAATTCACTTGCAACCAAGTAGTCTTATAATACTTTAAGATAAAGCCAAGAGATGGTGTGCATAGTAAGCTTGCCATCAATCAACAAGATTATATTCTGATGAATGGGGTCTCCTGGTCTCAAGCAAACTTCTCAGCAATCCATTTCAATCGCTGACTGGCAATAAATCTACAAAGTTCTTCCTGAGATGCGCTCTCTGAGGAACATTTTATTTAGTGATTCAATGTAGTTTGTCTCTAATAGCATTGACTCAAGCACTTGTGGGTATCAACGTGATCCAATGGATAATTCCTGTCCAAGCCAGGAGGCATGTAACTGCCCTTCACCAGAACAAAGTGGCTTCCAAAGTCATAGGGTAGTTAACTTGTCGATAGGTCTACTAATGACACCTGACACAATTCTTGCAGTTCTCTAAACTCTTGCCCTAAGCAAGATGCACTTAATAGTCTAATTTTTAACATATCCCAATGAAAACCTGTGGTGCAAAATAGCTAATTGAATTGGCAAATCACAAAGTTCAAAAAATATTTTACCTTACAACTCTGGTTCTCATTGTGGGGTTTTTTGGCCATTTCTGCTGGACAGATTTTTGTAAACATCCATAAATAAACCTTAAAGCCCTGTTAAAATGAATTACAATAATTTATCAAGAATTCATTGAAGAATCTTTCCGTAATAATAAATAATTAAACTCTTAACTGCAATGTTCTATTACTTTATCATATTGGAATGTATTACATTATTGCACAGAGGTTGAGAAATTTGTTTGGATGCTTAATTTGAGAATCATAACATGAGTGCTTCACTTCAAATAGATCATATTGCATCATCATAGAACCTGAAATATAATGTCATGACAGAAAGATCAAATATTAATTAAATTATCCAGGCAACAATATGCCAGAGGAGTCAGCATAAGAAAAATCACAAAATGAATCACAGAAAAAATATGCTCAAATAATATATAGGCAAGGCATTAAAAGGTAAAGACAGTGTGGATAAATCAGGTAAGTGTAGATGGGCAATACGGTTGTTATGGATCTATTGGCAGCCAAAAGCTCTCATCTTCTGCGCTGTACAACTATGAAGCTAGACATCCTGAATATAACATCTCTTTCTGCCCAAATGTCCCATACAAAATAGGAATATTCATCCCAAGCGACATTTTTTCTTCAGTACAGAAGCAGTAAATGAAAGGGACAATATAGGTAATCAAGATAACCTTGTAGTACAAGAAAATAACTGCAGATGCTGGTACAAATCGATTTAAATAACAAAGACAGAGGAGTGAAATAGGGACAAAATTCAATTGTTAGCATTCTAGCTCCAAGTTATACTTCAGAGACATAAGGTATCACAAAATGCTGGAGTAACTCAGCAGGTCGGACAGCATCTCGGGAGAGAAGGAATGGGTGACGTTTCGGGTCGAGACCTTCTTCAGACTGATGTCAGGGGGGCGGGACAAAGGAAAGATATAGGTGGAGACAGGAAGATAGAGGGAGATCTGGGAACGAGGAGGGGAAGGGAGGGACAGAGGAGCTATCTAAAGTTGGAGAAGTCGACGTTCATACCACCGGGCTGCAAACTGCCCAGGCGAAATATGAGGTGATGTTCCTCCAATTTCCGGTGGGCCTCACTATGGCACTGGAGGAGGCCCATGACAGAAAGGTCAGACTGGGAATGGGAGGGGGAGTTAAAGTGCTCGGCCACCGGGAGATCAGTTTTGTTAATGCGGACCGAGCGCAGGTGTTCAGCGAAGCGATCGCCGAGCCTGCGCTTGGTTTCGCCGATGTAAATAAGTCGACATCTAGAGCAGCGGATGCAATAGATGAGGTTGGAGGAGGTGCAGGTGAACCTTTGTCTCACCTGGAAAGACTGTTTGGGTCCTTGGATGGAGTTGAGGGGGGAGGTAAAGGGACAGGTGTTGCATCTCGTGCGGTTGCAGGGGAAAGTGGGTGGGGGTGGTTTGGGTAGGAAGGGACGAGTGGACCAGGGAGTTACAGAGGGAACGGTCTCTGTGGAACGCAGAGAGGGGAGGGGATGGGAAGATATGGCCAGTGGTGGGGTCCCGTTGTAGGTGACGGAAATGTTGGTGGATGATATGTTGGATCCGCTGGCTGGTGGGGTGGAAGGTGAGAACGAGGGGGATTCTGTCCTTGCGAGTGGGGGGAGGGGGAGCAAGAGCGGAGCTGCGGGATGTAGAAGAGACCCTAGTGAGAGCCTCATCTATAATGGAGGAGGGGAAGCCCCGTTTTCTGAAGAACGAGGACATCTCGGAAGCCCTAGTGTGAAACACCTCATCCCGGGCGCAGATGCGGCGTAGACGGAGGAATTGGGAGTAGGGGATAGACTTTTTGCAGGGGACCGGGTGGGAAGAAGTGTAGTCCAGATAGCTGTGCGAGTCAGTGGGTTTATAGAAAATGTCCGTCACTAGTCTGTCTCCTGTGATGGAGATGGTGAGGTCCAGAAACGGGAGGGAGATGTCAGAGATAGTCCAGGTATATTTAAGGGCAGGATGGAAATTGGAGGTAAAGTGTATGAAGTCTGAGTTCTGCATGGGTGCAAGAGGTAGCACCAATGCAGTCGTCGATGTAGCGGAGGTAGAGTTTGGGGATGGGGCCAGTGTACGTCTGGAACAGGGATTGTTCGACGTACCCGACAAAGAGGCAGGCGTAGCTAGGGCCCATGCGAGTGCCCATAGCTACGCCTCTGGTTTGGAGGAAGTGGGAGGAGTCAAAGGAGAAGTTGTTGAGGGTAAGAACCAGCTCTGCTAGGCGGAGGAGAGTGCTGGTCGATGGGGATTGGCTGGTTCTACGGTCGAGGAAGAAACGGAGGGCTTCGAGACCATCCTTGTGGGGGATGGAAGTGTAGAGTGACTGGACGTTCCTTGTAGTACGTTCCATGTTCCTCACGAACATAAATTGTGAAATTTTGACTGGTAAAGCATAAAATGCTTATTTGTTGATTTGCTGCACAGATGTCCAATGGCTTAAATGCATCCAGAATTTTCTGTGATTCAACATGTGTGGGTATTATATGAAGAACAGCAATGACAGTGAGCTGGCTGTGGGATGAAATAAATGTAATAATTATAGACTTTGGCAGATGGGAGTTGGTAATGCATATTTTTGCAGATAACAAGAACATGAATGGATGTACTGAGGTAGAAATAGAGGTGAGCTGTCTTTACGAAAAGGAATACAGAATTGGAGATTTGGTTCGCAGCGAATTATGCACCAACATGACAAACATTCTACTTCAACTCAGTGTCCAGAGAGAAAGGTGTCATCAATATTACATGGTCAGAATAATGCCAGGAATACTTAGCAGGTCAGGCAGAAATTGGAAAGCAACACTCATTTAAGCAAGTTGACTACATTGTATTGCACTCCTGTCTTATGCCTGCTACATCATGCAAAGTCGCTTTGGGATGAAGAGGTCAGTCACCTGGAGGCCAGCCTTTGCTTATAATATGGCCGCCATCTATTTTTGTCTGTTGAATTTCTGATTAACGTTGTTCCCCGGGATATTGATGCTCAGAGATGGTAATACCATTGAACACCCATTTAATTGTGTCTCTCATTTTTTGGTGCGAATGTTATTTGTCACTGATCAGTTCAACCTCAAATATTGTCTAGATCTTGCTACATGAAAGCATGATTTGTTTCATTTGCTGAGGAGCTGCAAATGGGATTGAACATTGTGCATTCATAAGGAATATTCTCACATGACTGAAAATGACATGAAGTCAAGCAGCCCTGAGAAAACTCAAAATGGGCACCTGCATGGTCAGTAAGACAAGCAGGAAACAGCTTGTATGAAAGTCTCAAGTGCAGCTCCAAATGAGATTTCGTGGATAGTGCCATGGTAAAAATTACTGCCACCTTTTGAGGGGTAGGTGTTATTTTCCCAGATTTTGAGCCGGGAAATCAATACAGTATTTACAATTAGATAATTAATTCCAATGTTTTATTCTGGAGAGAAATGCTGTGCAGGATGATTATTGATTTGTTTACAATGTCCAAGACAGATGCATGATAAAAACAGTAGTCTACAAATTTGGCTTCAAATCAATTTCCTCAAACTAAACTGTGACAAATCCGAAATCGTCATCATCGGACCAAAAACACACAGCAAATCCACCCACAACTTCACCCTCAACATCGACGGTTTCTGAGTATCCACCTCCCCTCACATCCGGAATCTTGGCATCATCTTTGATCAAACCCTCTCCTTCGACAAACACACTAAACACATCACCAAGACAGCCTTCTTCCACCTCAAAAACATCGCCGTCTCCGTCCATCCCTCTCCTCCACAGCTGCAGAAACCCTCATCCACGCCTTCATCACCTCCCGTCTGGACTACTGTAACAGCCTCCTCTATGGTTCACCCTCAAAAATCATCAATAAACTCCAATACATCCAGAACTCCGCTGCCCGTCTACTCACCCACTCCCCGACCCGTGACCACATCACCCCCGTCCTTTACAAGCTCCACTGGCTCCCCATCCCCCAGAGAATCCAGTACAAAATCCTCCTCATGACCTACAAAGCCCTCCATAACCTGGCCCCATCCTACCTGACTGACCTCCTCCACAGACACACTCCCACCCGCACCCTCCGCTCTGCTGCTGCTAACCTCCTGTCCCTCCCCATCCGGACCAAACTCAGATCCTGGGGGGACAGGGCTTTCTCCATCGCTGCTCCCACCTCTGGAACTCACTACCCCAAACCGTCAGAGACTCCTCCTCACTCACCACATTCAAAACATCACTGAAGTCTCACTTGTTCAACACCGCCTTCAATCATTGACCGTCGCTCCACCTTATTCTTCCTTTTCTGTTAGTTTATTTATTTATTTTTTATGTTATATCTAATATGTAAAGCGTCTTTGGGTTTCTAGAAAAGCGCTATACAAATGTAATGCATTATTATTATTATTATTACTATGGTCACAATGTAGGGGAAAACCACCATGAGCAGATATCTTCTCAGTTGTGAGGTGGTAGCAACAGGTGTGGAAGGTGCACTGTCAATGGGGACTGGGTTTGGGCAAGACTGCAAGAAAACAGCCATGTATATAAAGCATTTTCTGAATTCTGATCAGATATGAGAAAAATCGATTACGTTACAATTTTGTTTTTACTGACTCACTCAAATGGCCACATTATATTTATTTATTTGCCTTATCTTTTTTTCCTTCCCTTTCTGGTTGGATACTTAAGTTTGTTGCAACAGAATAACACAAATTTGCAATATTCATTTTCCTGTCCTTTATGTATAGATACCATTTTGTTACTTACTGAGGCAGTTCTTCTGCAGCCATGAAAATTTTTTCCACTAATTCTGATAGGAGACCTAATAGGTGTGCCAAATTAGTGTTTACATCTTCATTTTTTTCAAGTTTAGAAGGATTTAGCTGAAAAACAGATAGGTTTACATTTTATGTAACAATATACAAGCTATTGGGAAATATAAGATGGTCTCAATTTTATTTTTTGTCTGTAAATGCACATAAAATAAAAGTATAATTGTGACAATGTCAAAAACATTTTGAAACAGTGTAAAATAATGATTTTTTAAACCCCTTTAATTTAATATGTACACAGAAACTTGATGAAGATCTTGGTTTGAAATCAAGCTTCATTTGCTCTATTTCTCAATTACACTGACATTAGGTCCCATTCCAATCCAGTACTTGAGGTTTTAAACATTTTGATTTTGAACCAAATGCTTTTGATGAGTTGGATGGTATTAGAATTTTTCAATTTCTAATTATTATTGATAATGATTAAGTTTATTGGCCAAGTATATACACATACAAGGAATGTGCCTTGGTGCTCCACTCGCAAGTAATAATACGAACATACAGTAAACAATTAAGAATAAAGCATAAAAGATAAAGAATACAACATTAGTTTAAACATGCGAGTGAAATAAACCAGAGCAAAAAGGGACTACAGACTTTTGGTTATTGAGTAGAGCTACTACTCGCGGAAAAAAAGCTGTTTTTATATTTGGCTGTAGCGGCTTTGACCGTCTGGAGTTGCCTTCCAGAGGGAAGTGCTTCAAAGAGTTTGTGGCCAGGGTGAGAGGGGTCAGAGATGATCTTGCCCGCTCGCCTCCTGGCCCTTGCGGTGTACAGCTCGTCAATGTAGAGGAAGGTTGCAGCCAACAACCTTCTCAGCTGATCAAATGATTCGTTGTAGCCTTCGGATGTTGCGCTTGGTGGCTGAGCCAAACCAGACCATGATAGAGAAGATGAGGACAAACTACGATGGCAGTATAGAATTGGACCATCATTGCCTGTGGCCGATGGTGGCCCCCCATTTAAGGTCCCTGGAGATGATGGTTCCAAGGAACTTAAATGACTCCACAGATGTGACTGTGGTGTTGTTGATGGTGAGTGGAGGCGAGGAGGAGCTCTCCTAAAGTCTAAAGGATCAAATAGAACCATAGAAACATACAAAATAGGTGCAGTTGTAGGCTATTTGGCCCTTCGAGCCAGCACCGCCGTTCAATGTCATCATGGCTGATCATCCACAATCCACAATCAGCCCTCTCCCCATCCTGCCCTCTCCCCATACCCCCCCGACTCCGCTATCATTAAGAGCTCTAACTCTCTCTTGAAAGCATCCAGAGAATTGGCCTCCACTGCCTTCTGAGGTTGAGAATTCCACAGATTTACAACTCTGGTGAGTGAAAAAAAAATTCCTCATCTCTTCTCTAAATGGCCTACCCCTTATTCTTAAACTATGGCCCCTGGTTCTGGACTCCCCCAACATTGGGAACATGTTTCCTGCCTCTAGCCTCATGGCTGATCACCCTAAATCAGTACCCTGTTCCTACTTTCTCCACATATCAATTGATTCCATTAGCCCCAAGAGCTATTTCTAACTCACTTGAAAACATCCAGTGAATTGGCCTCCACTGCCTTCTGTGGCAAAGAATTTGCAAAGAATGTATTAATATCTGGATATTTTTAGTTAATTCCCCATTCAACTCTCGTCCAGGCCCCAAATGGTTTCATTACTTAGGCTGAAATTAAAGTAGTCAAACAGTTCAATATCTAACTACTCTCAACTTCGCCATTTTTCAAAGCTGAGATGGTGACTATAACAATGGTTACACCACCCAAACATATGAATCAAGGATCAGTGCCAGAAAGTGATCAGGATATTACAGTCATTTCCCAGATTAATCTTACATAGTTTAATTGAACTTCAATTTTATGTCATAGTGCATGCATTGGAAAGGGGCAGCATGGAAAAGAGCAGATAACTCATTCACTAGAGCCGCTTGTGCAAATTCCCTCAAAGTTGGTGGGCCTTAACTCGGGATATATACAACAACTTTTGTGTTGGCACAAAGTTGAACCTGTTTCTCGTCACTATTAAGTATACTACAAATATACATATTTGTGTCCATAGTAAATTGGCCTACTGTATCTAGTACTGTACCTCACATGATTGTTTACTTTCCATTATCTTTAAAATAGTTTCTTTAAGAGCATGATGGATAAATGGTGTTGCTGTTGATTTCATGTATTGTTCCATAAGTGTGCTTGACAAAGTTGTGGCACGGAAGAGTGTGGTAGATTCATCTAGGGTAAAATAATAATGAGTGTTAGATTCGTAAAAGTGCCAGTGACACCAACTCCAAAATTAGAAAACACACTTTATGTACAAGGAAGAGAACGTAACCACGCTTCAAATCAAATAATAAACCTATAATGAGTAAGTTGATGTCTTGGGTAAAAATAGACCTCCTACCTTCCATGCTAATTTCCCTGTCGTTTAATATCCGTAATAATAGCGATTCAAGTTTCTCATGCCGAAAAATTCTTAGCAGAATGCTGGCAAGTAATGTACGGTCCTGGCCACACACGTGTGACAGTGCATATATCACGTGAAATTCTTTCTGAAGAATAATCTAAAAAATGAAATATGAGAAATTAAATAAAATGCAACATAGCGTATAATTAATTTTAATGGAGATTCTTACAAATAATTTCAATATTTTGTTGGGTTTAAATAGACTTTATAATACCATGGAATTAAATGTAAATTAAGTAAATTTAACATGTTTGATGTGACAATTTATATTATGGATCAAGTGCAGAACCAAAGTTAATGGCAGAATCTGGCATTAATCAAATATTGCAGGATTGAAGCAGATTAGGTTTAAATACCTAAAACTGCAGAGTATAAAAATGTCTCTTTTTCTATGTGAATTTAACTACCCAGGTGATTCATTGTCCCTTGGTATTAAAATTCCTATTTCTAAAGTGGTAGCTGAGAAAATGAAAAAAAAAATCATTTCAGGAGTGGTGTTTCCATGGAACAGCAAATGAAGAGGGGAAGATGTGTTGGCCAGCAGAACACAGGTGCCATAATTTGGAAATGGAAATGTCACCTGCAGAGCACATGTAAAGGCATTTTGAAAATACTGTTATTTTTCAATATTTTATGTAAATTATGCACATGCAAAGTGCTGGAAACAACAAAAAATACCTCTTTGAACTCACTGTATTCCTCTTCTGGCATTATTTTTTCCAATGAATATCGTGCTCTTACACGTAATGATCCTGGCTCAATTCCTTTTAGTGGGAAATGTGAACTGAGAGGGAACCATTCATCGATTAACTGACCTTTCTGTAACCTACTCAGCTGGCAGCGCATAAATACTGAAAAACAAATTGTTCAGTTAAAATACATTTTCATGAATTTAAATTAAGAATAATCAACACACAGCATCTTACAGCTTCAACTTACTGTTTTCTAAAATATTGGTCAGATTATCGTAGAGACTGCATTTTTCTGCTTACCACTCACTGAAATTTGATTCTGTATGCTTTTGGGATTGTTCAAAGAAAGTTTCAAACTCCAAATTCTGTTAACAAAATATATTTGCTGAGATTTACTTGACTGTAACGCTATCCCCGCTAATGCAGCAAAAACTTTGTGAGTTGGGCAAAGGGGCAGAACGATAGACTAACATAGCACAGAAACAGAAGGTATTTATTCACACCCGAAACGTCACCCATTCCTTCTCTCCTGAGATGCTGCTTGACCCGCTGAGTTACTCCAGCATTTTGTGAATAAATACCTTCGATTTGTACCAGCATCTGCAGTTATTTTCTTACACTAGCACAGAAACAGGGTCTGCGGCCCAACTCCTCCATGCCATCCAAGATGTCCCATCTGAGCTCGCCCCATTTGCTGCTTTTGACCCATATTTTTTCCTCTAAACCTTCCCTACCCATGTATCTTTCCAAGTGCTGTTTAAATGCTGTCATAGTACCTGCCTTAACGACCAGATTTTGCTCATCTCTTATTCACCATACCATAAATCAAATAAATCAGACAAGCTGGAGATCAGATGCTTGTACATTTGACCTCCATCTCCACTGTGGCATTGGCACACACTATCATTTGTGCAATTAATACAACTCAATTCATTTCAATGGTCACAAATATAAAGTGCAAGGTAAACAATCCACTTATTTTCTCTCAATACAATTTTGTATTTTAAAGGCATCAATTATAAATATTTTTTATAATAAAATATTTTGAAACTACCGATAAGCTTATTTCAATAAATGTTTTGGATTATTAGATACATTGACAGCAGCAAGCTGTCAAAAGGTCATCGAGGTTGTCTGGGTAAAGACACAGGTATTGATTTAGCACGCCACTGATGACAAATTTCCTCATGGCAACTTCTCTTCACAGAAGGACTTTCAGATATCACTAGTGGCGAGCTCGGCTGGCCCATGTTATCTGCAACAGTTTAGTGCAGATGCAATGGCATTGTTAGGCAATAGGTTAGATTTTGGATGATCTGATCCAATATTTCAGCTTGAGGAGTTAGTCATAGTCAAAGTGTGGAAACAGGCCCTTCAGCCCAACTTGGCCACACCAACCATTATGTCCCATCTACACTAGACTTCATTTGACCCATATATCCCTCTAAACCTATCCTATCCATGTAAAGAGGGTGGACACGAAAAGTTGGGGTAATTCATCGGGACAGGCAGCATCTCTGGAGAGAGGGTATAAAAAGCGGGGCTCCACCGTTAGACCACGCCACCTGCCTGACTACCACGAAGCCAAGATTGCCACCACGAGGAGCAACACCAACATCCACCGCCTCTCCGACCCTCTCCACTTTCCTGGCCGATCCCAGGCCTGGACCACCAAAACGTGCGATCAAGTCTCACCATCTCCCCAGGGCCACTGACGCTGACTTTCACCGTCTCCCTGGAACCACCGCTGCTACTACTAACGCCAACCCATATATTTACTCTAGCCCTCTGCAAGCCTTCACTAGCGACTCCGCCGACCCTCGCCTCTCCACCACCCACCAGCGGGCTGGAGCCTTCACCTTACCCGAGATCCAGGCTCAGCACTACGCTCACAGCCTGTTAAACATCCTATCCACGTACCTGATCAATTGCTTCTTAAATGTTGCAATAGTCCCTGTCTTAACTACCTCCTCCGTTAGCTCATCCATACAACCACCACCCTGTGTGTGAAAAAGCTATCACTCAGATTCCTATAAAATCTTTCCCTCTTCACCTTAAAATCGCGCCATCTGGTTCTCGAAATGGTCAATTCTTGAGTGGCTAAGTCAATCATCCGATATGAACCCAATTGAGCATGCCTTTTATATGCTGAAGAGTAAACAGAAAGGGAATAGCCCCCAAAACACGCATAAGCCAAAGATGGCTGCAATACAGGCCTGGCAGAGCATCCAGCAACTGGTGATGTCCATGAATTGCAGACTTCAAGCAGTCATTGCATGCAAATTTAGAAATCTGCAAATGCAAATCACTGGAATGTAGAAGGATGAGAGGAGATCTTATCGAAACGTATAAGATTATTAAGGGGTTGGACACGTTAGAGGCAGGAAACATGTTCCCAATGTTGGGGGAGTCCAGAACAAGGGGCCACAGTTTAAGAATAAGGGGTAGGCCATTTAGAACTGAGACGAGGAAAAACTTTTTCAGTCAGAGAGTTGTGAATCTGTGGAATTCTCTGCCTCAGACGGCAGGAGGTCAATTCTCTGAATGCATTCAAGAGAGAGCTGGATAGAGCTCTTAAGGATAGCGGAGTCAGGGGGTATGGGGAGAAGGCAGGAACGGGGTACTGATTGAGAATGTTCAGCCATGATCACATTGAATGGCGGTGCTGGCTCGAAGGGCCGAATGGCCTCCTCCTGCACCTATTGTCTATTGTCAAACGATATGCAACAAAATACTAAACATGACTACTTTCATTTACATCACATTGCTGTGTCCAAAACATTAGTGTCCTGAAATGGGGGGAGTATGTATAAACTGCTGTAATTTCTACGTGGTAAAACCAAAATGTGGTAGATGGAGTTTAATTCAGATAAATGTGATGGATTGCATTTTGGTAAGAAACTAGGGAAGGACTTCCACAGTTAATAGTAGGGTCCTAGGGGGTGTTGTAGAAAAGCAAGACTGAGGGATACAGGTACATAGTCCCATGAAAGTCACAACATAGGCAGACAGCATGATAAAAAAGGAGTTTGGCATGCTTGCCAACATTGGTCATGCACAAGATATTGGAAAAAACACTTTTGGAATACAATGTACAGTTCTGGTCTGCTGCTACAGGAAACATAGAAACATAGAAAATAGGTGCAGGAGTAGGCCATTCGGCCCTTCGAGCCTGCACCGCCATTCAATATGTTCATGGCTGATCATCCAGCTCAGTAACCCGTACCTGCCTTCTCTCCATACCCCCTGATCCCTTTAGCCATAAGGGCCACATCTAACTCCCTCTTAAATACAGCCAATGAACTGGCCTCAACTACCTTCTGTGGCAGAGAATTCCACAGACTCACCACTCTCTGTGTGAAGAAATGTTTTCTCATCTCGGTCCTAAAAGACTTCCCCCTTATCCTTAAGCTGTGACCCCTGGTTCTGGACTTCCCCAACATCGGGAACAATCTTCCCGCATCCAGCCTCTCCAACCCGTTAAGAATTTTATATGTTTCAATAAGATCCCCCCTCAGTCTTCTAAATTCCAGCGAGTATAAGCCTAGTCTATCCAGTCTTTCTTCATATGAAAGTCCTGCCATCCCAGGGATCAATCTGGATAGGAAGGATATAATTAAACTGGAAAGGGTGCAAAAATGATTTGCGAGGATGCTACTGGGTTTGGAGAGTTTGCTGGAGGCTGGATAGGAGGGGACAAATTTTCCCCTGGAGTATAGGAGGCTCAGGGGTGACGTTAGAGGTATATCAAATCATGAGGGGCATTGATTAGGTGAATAACCACAATCTTTTCTGAAGGGTATGGCAATTTAAAACTAGAGGGTGAAGGTTTAAGGTGAGGTGAAAGATTTAAAAAGGATCCTGAGGGAATTATAAAAAGGAACTTCTTTTTGGTCATATATGGAATAAGCTGCATTCCAAATTCCATAAGCTGTGACAAGCTTGGTTAGTCAACTTGGTCAGTATCGACAAATTGCCAAAGGACCTATTTCCACGCTGTATAATTTATAACTTTGTCTAGGTATGGATAGAGAGGAGAATAAGAAATATTTTTCGACAGCAGAGGTGACCAAAACCATTCAGGACCATTCTGTGACTCGAATATAATGGGATTGATGTAAAATTAATGTAAATGGATCCTTCAATGGTCAGTGTGGATTCAGTAAATAGGAAGGGCCCGACTCCATGCTGTTTGAACCCATGACTAATAATGCTCTCCTGCGACTTGTTTCATCAATAGCATTCTGCAGTCTAGAATAACTTGAGATCAAAAGTAGTTAGCAAAGTTACGTAAACTTGCTGAATAGCTCTATCTTATTGTGTTTACAGAATTTAGATTCTGGAACTGCTAAATTTTGGCAGAGAAACACATACTGTAACAAAAATATACAGAATTAAAAACTAAGCAAGGATCTTTCTTATAAGAAAAATAAAATCCTACAACTTGACAGTCAAATACACTTACAGATATCAGGATCCTTGCTCTTCTTCGTTCTGTTACTGAGACTAATCTCAAATACTTTTATATCTGATGAAAGATCACTGGGGAAATAAAGATATAAAGAATTTAAAAACTGCCACATTATGTTCTACATTACGAGTTTTTTTCTGATATTATGCAGACATGCACTTATTAGTTAGACCTACAGTATGTTGCTAACTTGGGTAAAAGAACAGTATTCACTTTATACAGCAGAAATAGGAAAAAGAGAACAACTTTAAGTTTAATTGTAAAATGAAGAGATGCATTTTTCAACATAAGTATTATTACTCTCTGATTCAGCTATTAACATTACCAAAATATTCTGATTTCAAATTATGCTTGTTTTTCCTCTACTTTTAAGGACGGGACTTACTCAAAAATGAATTCTTCAGTCCATACAGGATTCTGGCCTTCCCTGGCATGAGTTTTTGCTACCTGAATACTGTTTAGGTAGATGTTACAGTAAGGGTGTGTGAAATATTTCACTGGTAGTTTATGGGCTTCTTCCACATACAAAACCAGACTACTGACCTGAAGGAGAAAAACAATACTTCTATGAAATTAGCAATAATATTGCATTACAACATGGGAAAATAATTTAAATATATATAGCTTCCATTTACTGTACAATTAGGGATGGCACAGTGGCAGCAGGTAATACTCCTGTCCCACAGCTCCAGCAACCCAGATTCGATCCTGTCTACATGGAGTTTGCACAGATTTTCCCTAGTGGTCCAGCTTTCCTCACATATCAGAGATGCACGAGAAGGCTAGTTTAAAAGCCAGTGAAGTATCCTTAGTGTTTGTTGGTGTTAGGATAGTTAGAGGTGATGCATGTATAAGAGAACTAAATGAAGGAAAATGGGATTGATGAGATTGCTCTGAGAACCAGTGGAAACTGAACAGGCTGAATGTCAAGAAATATCTAGTTCATATTTTCATATTAGATGACAATATTGGAAAACATTCTTTTTGATAGTAATGTGCTGCATAGAGGCTCACAATGTACTAAACCAAATGAATAAACTGATCAATTATTTGCTCACTAGAAATTACTGAGTAGATTGCAGTTATCGAAACATATAAGATTATTAAGGGGTTGGACACGTTAGAGGCAGGAAACATGTTCCCAATGTTGGGGGAGTCCAGAACCAGGGGCCACAGTCTAAGAATAAGGGGTAGGCCATTTAGAGGTGAGGAAAAAGCTTTTTCAGTCAGAGTTGTAAATCTGTGGAATTCTCTGCCTCGGAAGGCAGTGGAGACCAATTCTCTGAATGCATTCAAGAGAGAGCTGGATAGAGCCCTTAAGGATAGCGGAGTCAGGGGGT
Organism: Rhinoraja longicauda; assembly: GCF_053455715.1. Classification (NCBI taxonomy): domain Eukaryota; kingdom Metazoa; phylum Chordata; class Chondrichthyes; order Rajiformes; family Arhynchobatidae; genus Rhinoraja; species Rhinoraja longicauda. The sequence goes on from NC_135955.1 coordinate 81,918,087, forward strand.
ATGGGGAGAAGGCAGGAACGGGCTACTGATTGAGAATGATCAGCCATGATCACATTGAATAGTGGTGCTGGCTCGAAGAGCCAAATGGCCTAACCCTGCACCTATTGTCTATAGTATTATTTTGTAGAAGACAGTATATAGCATATTATGACTTGACCTGCTGAATTTTTCCAGCACTTTGCTTCTATTTGGGTAATGATTCAATGTTTAACAGTAACCCGAGATGAACTCTTAAGCTTCTTCTTTTCCAAAGACTTAACATTCTTAATGCACTAAACTCGTGGCTGAAAGGGGATAGGTTGAAAGGCCATGCAAGTACAAATGGCAACACATATTAGTTATTTGCTTAAGTAAACCAAGCAGACATCAGTCGGTTACTGATGTCATTCATTAAGCACCACCCTCATGTGTTGAACTTTGTACTCTGTGATAAGTTGTTAACTTAAGTTGCAATAGACGATAGACAATAGGTGCAGGAGGAGGCCATTCGGCCCTTCGAGCCAGCACCACCATTCAATGTGATCATGGCTGATCATTCTCCCACTCTTAATTTCATTTTTTGGGTTGCTGCCGTTCTCCAGATTATTTTTTAAGCTCCCCAGAAATGAGACATTAGGAATCAGTAAACTTGGTATCCATATTTAAAAATATGCAAATACCATCAGTAGTTAAGTACTCAGTAGTCATTTAATTTAGCAAAATTGGAATTTAAGATTGCCATAACAATTTAAGTCAAGTCAAGTCAAGTCAATTTTATTTGTATAGCACATTTAAAAACAACCCACGTTGACCAAAGTGCTGTACAACTGATTAGGTTCCAATGGAAAAAAAATGAAACATACAGTAGCACGCAAACAGTTCACAGCGCCTCCTCAATGAGCCTCAAACGCTAGGGAGTAGAAATAGGTTTTGAGCCTGGACTTAAAGGAGTCGATGGAGGGGGCAGTTCTGATGGGGAGAGGGATGCTGTTCCACAGTCTAGGAACTGCAATCGCAAAAGCGCGGTCACCCCTGAGCTTAAGCCGAGACCGCGGGATAGTGAGTAGCCCCAAGTCGGCCGACCTGAGGGACCTGGAGTTAGAGAGGGGGGTTAGAAGATTTTTGATGTAGGGGGGGGAGTGTCCATTTAGGGCTTTATACGTGAATAGGAGGAGCTTGAAGTTGATTCTGTACCGTACAGGGAGCCAGTGGAGAGAGGCCAGAATCGGGGTGATGTGGTCCCTTTTACGGGTACCCGTCAGGAGTCTCGCTGCGGCGTTTTGGACCAGTTGCAGGCGGGACAGGGAAGATTGGCTGATCCCAGTGTATAGGGAGTTGCAGTAGTCTAGGCGGGAGGAAATGAAAGCGTGAATGATTTTTTCTGTGTCGTCGAATTGGAGGAAAGGTTTGATTTTAGCTATGGGTCGAAGTTGGAAGAAGCTGGCTTTTACCACAGTGTTGACTTGCTTATCAAATTTTAATGCAGAGTCAAATATCATGCCGAGGTTTTTGACATGCGGTTTGACTAGGCAGGATAGACTTCCAAGACTGCCTGTTATCAATTTGATGGAGTCGGGGGGGCCGAATAGGATGACCTCAGACTTGCTCTCATTTAATTGGAGGAAGTTCTGTGCCATCCAACATTTTATGTCCTCAAGGCAGTGTGAGAGGCTGTTTAAATATGACTGGTTGTTGGGTTTCAGGGGGAGGTAAAGCTGAGTGTCATCGGCATAGCAGTGGAAAGAAATGCCGTGCCTTTGAATGATTTGGCCAAGGGGGAGCATGTATAGAGAGAAGAGAATGGGGCCTAGGATGGAGCCTTGTGGAACTCCGCAGGAGAGGCTAGCTGGAGCAGAGGAATAACTGCCTATGTTGATGGCGAAACTCCTATCTTTGAGGTACGAAGCGAACCAGCTCAGGGCAGTGCCATCAATGCCAACCGCGTACCGGAGACGGTCATTAAGGATGGTGTGGTCCACTGTATCGAACGCTGCGCTGAGGTCGAGAAGGAGCAGGATTGCACAGTCGCCGGTGTCGATGGCGAGAAGCAGGTCGTTGTGTACCTTCAACAAGGCAGACTCTGTGCTGTGGTGGGCTCTGAAACCTGACTGGAAACTTTCCAGGATGGTGTTTTGGTGCAGGTAGGGCACTAATTGGTTTAGAATTGCCTTTTCAAGGACTTTTGACAGGAATGGCAGTTTGGAAATGGGTCTGTAGTTGCTAGGCAAGGTGGGGTCTAGGTTAGGTTTTTTCAGTAGGGGCTGGACCACCGCGTGCTTGAAACTGGTTGGAACAGTGCCAGTGGCCAGAGAACTGTTGATAATAGAGAGGATGCTGGGACCGGCTATTGCAATGACATCCTTCAGAAGGGCAGTGGGGGCAGGATCAAGGGGGCAGGTTGCAGGTTTCATAGCGGAGACAAGCTTTGCAAGGGAGGATAGAGTGACGGGTTGGAAGCAGTCCAATTTAGATGAACAGACTAGTGAGACAGCTAGGTCACGGGTGGGAGGGGAAATGTTCATTCTAATGTTCTCAACTTTGTTGGTGAAAAATTTAGCGAATTCAGCATTAAGGTATTTATCCACAAAATGCTGGAGTAGCGCAGCAGGTTACTCCAGCATTTTGCGAATAAATATCTTCGATTTGTACCAGCATCTGCAGTTATTTTCTTACGCCATAACAATTTAGATACAGGGCCAACACATAACATAATATGCAAAAAATAGTAACTGGATATCTAGCAGATATAACCAGTTAAGATTACTGTTTACAAATTAAAGGATATTTAGAAACATAGAAAATAGGTACAGGAGGAGGCCATTCGGCCCTACGAGCCAGCACCACCATTCATTGTGATCATGGCTGATCGTCCACAATCAATAACCCGTGCCTGCCTTCTCCCCATATCCCCTGATTCCACTAGCCCCATGAGCTCTATCTAACTCTCTCTTAAATCCATCCAGTGATTTGGCCTCCACTGCCCTCTGTGGCAGAGAATTCCACAAATTCACAGCCCACAGGGTGAAAAAGTTCCTTCTCACCTCAGTTTTAAATGGTTTATTCCCCTTTATTCTAAGACTGTGGCCCCTGGTTCTGGACTCGCCCCAACATTGGGAGCCATTTTTCCTGCATCTAGCTTGTCCAGTCCTTTTATAATTTTATATGTTTCTATAAGATCCCCTCTCATCCTTCTAAACTCCAGTGAATACACACCCAGTCTTTTCAATCTTTCCTCATATGACAGTCCCGCCATCCCAGGGATCAATCTCGTGAACCTACTCTGCACTGCCTCAATTACAAGGATGTCCTTCCTCAAATTTGGAGACCAAAACTGTACACAATACTCCAGATGTGGTCTTACCAGGGCCCTATACAACTGCAGAAGAACCTCTTTACTCCTATACTGAAATCCTCTCATTACGAAGGCCAACATGCCATTAGCTTTCTTCACTGCATGCTGTACCTGCACGCCAACTTTCAGTAACTGGTGTACAAGGACACCCAGGTCTCGCTGCACTTCCCCTTTACCTAACACCACTAAGATAATAATCTGCCTCCTTGTTTTTGCCACCAAAGTGGATAACCTCACATTTGATGGAGGTTTAATTAAGATGGGGTGAAGAGTACAGGAGGATATTACTTGAAATTGGTAATTTCAATATTCATACCATTGGGTTGTAAGTTTACCATCTTCAGTTCATTGTTCCACCACAAAGCTATCCTAGTTTGTGTCTCTATACTTCATTGTGCTGCCCAAACAATTGCCCAATTTTCATAGCTTCCTCCTCCCCTTCCTGCTGATGCTAATAGTTGGCAGATTCCAGACACATTCTAGGGTTAAAATCTGCAGCTAACCTCTACTTCCCAATAATTTTGGCAAACCTTGTCAGCCACCAAATCAGTTTTTAAAAATGCAGTTTTTAATTAACTAAAATGCAATAGCTTGAGATGACATGCATGCAAGTCAAGAAAAAGAAAAATGACTGCAAGGCAACGGTTTCAATGCAGGTATATAAAAAGTAATACATGATGACAGGTATTGAAGGCAAGTTGTGCTTGACAAATTCAATTGTTTTCTCTTTAGATTTTAACACGTTCAATAATAATTTATTGAGTTTCATAAGGCTCTCAATAATTTTTTTGAAAATCAGTTTGCTCAAAAACAGTTAATTTAAAACATCCAGTGTTGGAGTCTGATGAAAATATAGCATTTTTGTTGGCAGAGATTAATTAAAATGATAATAGGAAAGGTCCCAAAACAAAACAGCACTGATCATGGAAATCTATATAAAATAAATGCAAGAAATACTGAGTAGATCAGACAGCATTTGTGGAGTTAACATTTCACGTTGCTAACTTATCAGAACAAGAGAAAAAAAAGAGATAAAAGTAGTTTTAAGAGCTATGGGGTAAGTGGTCAAGAGCAATATGAAAAGTAGGCCATTAATCATTTCAACCTGCATCACCACAGGAGAACAGGGCTGACTGGATTTCAGCTTTTACACTTCTTTCCCTATCTCTCCCAATACCTTCGGCTTTCCTTATAGATTAAAAACTGTAGGTCAGAATGTATTGGAGGACTCTACACCTACAGTGTCTACCATAAAAAATTCTAAACCAACATGAATTTTAGAAGAGGTTTCTCATCTTCATATTAATTGGACAACCCTTCATTCTAAAATGTTGCCCCATTGTTCTAGATACCCCACTGAGGAAATATCCACTTAGCATCCACAAACATCTATAATAGTGGGCAACGCAAGAAATCTTGCTGCACAAATGATCTTGAAGTGCAGTGAAAGAAAATGCATAACAGGGAAAATGGGGGAACTTATTCAGGTACATTTCTTGCCTTTCTTGCAAAGCTAATCTCATCAATCGATTTGGCAGCCAAGGGCTTAATGTTAAAATGAAAAGAAATAATTATTGCTGCTGATGACAATGGGCTAACAATCACATGGACAAGTAAAGCCTCTCACGTAATCAGTTCAAATACGTTTGAAAACCAAAAACCCAAGTGTTGTAGTTTCTGTCACTAAGGCGATTTTTTAAATGAAAAATTCCATCAGTTTCTACAGAGGTAACAAAGTTGATGAAATGATCTTTGTGTGTATGATTGCGTAATCACAAGTTAGGCAAGCTATTTTTAGTCGTAAAATGGGATTTCAGAGTGTTCTGTTTAGTTTTTAGTTTAGATATAGCATGGACTCGGGCAATTTGGTCCACCGCATCCACGCCAACCATCAATCACCCGTTGACACTAGTTCTATGTTATCTCACTTTTCGTCCACTGCCTACACACATGAGGCAATTTAGAGGCCTATTTACCTACAAACTCACACGTCTTTGGGATCCAAGAGGAAACGCACACGGTCACAGGGAGAACGTGCAAACTCCACAAATACAGCACCAGAGGTCGGGATGGCACCGGGATCTCTAGCACTGTGAGGCAGTGGCTCTTCCAGCTGTGTCCCCAATCGTCTAACAAAATTAAAATGCCAATTTTGGTCATTTGCAGAGTCGTGTGTACTATAAATTGATCTTGTGTGACATCATTTGCAGCAATGTAAATAATTTCTTACCTGCCGAAGACGTTTATTGGAAGCTGGCGCCAGAGGTTTCTTCAGGTTATTGCAAAATGCCTGCAGACATTTCATCCAGTCCTACAAAAGAATAACAAACTTATTGTGCATAATACTAACTCATCCCTGGCTACATTATCAACTTTTATTCAAATATCAAGAGCAATTTTTTTTTACATAAGATATATGGAACAAGCTGCTAGAAGTAGTTGAAACAGATACAATACCAACATTTAAAAGACATTTGGATATGGACAGTAAAGGTTTAAAGAGATACAGGCCAAACATGAGTAATGGGACTAGCTTAGGTGGCACATCTTGATCGATGTGGACAAGTTGCACCAAAAGAGCCTTTTCCACAAACAGCTAAAAATCTAGATTTATAATTTTATTCTTCATTCAAAATTCACAATTGGTTTGACACTGTTGATGTTCCTTATTCAAATCACAGAATGACCAGGAAGGAATCCAAGTAAAAGGAGGAGCTAATTTAGAACAGCATTGAGATACATGGTGGAGGCATGACAGTTTTGTAGTTTTGTTTATTAATACAGATGCTCCCCAACTTACGATGCTTCGACTTACGATATTTCGACTTTGCGATGGTGCAAACGGCAGCGACTCTTAGCGAGCCGCAGCCTGCTTCCGGTCACGTGATAACATGTATTCAATGCATTTTCGACTTACGATATTTTCGGTTTCTGATGGGTTTCGCGTAACATAACTCCATCGTAAATTGAGGAGCACCTGTACTCTTTTGTGATGTTACAAAGTTAAAGCAATTTAATATTCAAACATTTTACCTGTACTTGTTCTGGAGTTTCTGTTGCAAAATAAAAGATATATTGGTCTTCACTAAAGTGCTGCACTACTATTTGAAAACAGTTTGGCCTACAGGAAAGAAAACCACAATAAACAAATTAATCCACGAATGTGAAGCATATACTATCACAACTGGAAAGTAAATACCTCTAAATTTTAAGAAAATATGATGACAATACTCCAAAGATGCATATTTCTTCGGATGCTACATTGTTTTTCAAAAAATGAAATTAGAATACTGGCATAGCAGTAAAGGGAGTTCATACACTTATGTTTTACAAAGTTTCTCTGCTGTGAAAATAGTGAGAACCAACAAACAGAATAAAGTACCTTTACCAGAAAAAAGATGACAACATCTTTATAATTGAAAGTGGTAAAAAAAAGATAGATTAAATATTAAAAATAAAGATCTTAATATATTACTTTTTGCCAGGGTGATTATATTTTCTTTTATAACATCCCCAAGAAAGAGAGGAATCCGAATCCAGGGAGGAGCCAGCGCTGCCGTCGCAGCTGCGGCTTGCCTGCAGTCCGTCTGTCTTTTGTGTTTTTTGTTGTTTTTGTCTCAATTGTAGTGTTAATATGATGTAGTGTTGTATGTTATGTTTTGGGGTGGGGGTGGGGGTGGGAGGGAACGGGAACTGTAACTGTAACATTCTCTCTCCAGAACGGAGACGCGACCTTTGTTCTGTATCGTGTCTCCGTTCCCGTTGCGGCCTACCACCGGCCATGCACCTGGGACCACCTGGGTCTCTGGTTCGCAGAGCCCGCGGTCCGGACTCACCACCTGCGGCGCTGGCTGCCTGCGAATGCTGCGGGAACGGCTGCGACTCGTCTCCGGAGGCTCCGGCGCGGGCCGCGTGGACGTCGGAAGCCCGCAGGCCCCTGGATGGGGGCCGACATCGGGAGCTCCGGCAGCGGCAGAGGCAACGTGTCCGCCCGCCCCGAATCGCGGGGCTTGGGTCGGCCCGCCACGGACCTTTCACCATCCGGCGCGGCCTGAAATAGGCCGCGGGATTTTTTTTCACCGCCCAGCAGGGGCTTCAATATCGGGAGCCCCGACCGCCCCGACGTGGCAACTCCAACAGCCTGACCGCGGGACAAGACGGCAGGGAAGAGAAAAAGACATTCTGGCCTTCCAGTGAGGAGGGACTGGAGGAGACTCACTGTGATGGATGTTTCTTTTTGTTTGGTGTTAGTTGTGATTGTATGTGTTATTGCATTTTTATTGATTAATCTTATTGGTCTTATTGTTCAACTGCGGGTAATGTTTCATTTTACTACACATTTATGTGTATGTAACAAATAAACGACTATTGACTATATTGAAGAGGAAACTAAGGACATCAAACCAAGCACAAATGTACTTTCAAAGAAACAGAACAGGTGTGGTGGATCATTGATTTTGAGAGGCTGAGCAATGCACCACGTGTATTAATGGCTTAAGCAGTAAACTGGCCATCAGGAAAATAATAATCTCCCAGGCCTAATCAGATGTATCCAAGGACATTGTGGGAAGCTAGAAAATAAATTGCAGGAGCCCTGATGGAATGTAAATATTAGGACTGAAGATGATGGTTTACAAGGGGGGGGTGGGAAGGGGGTGAAGAAAGAAACAGAGAAGAAACCTGTAAGAGATGAGTGGCAAGACAAAAGCTAGCAGATAAGTTGATATAGGCGAGGGATTTTTTCGGTAAGCAGATGTACAAATTATTGTTAAATACAAGCGAGGTATCTGATGATTGAAGGGCGGCTCATGTGCATTTATTTAAGAACGGTTGCAAGGAAAAGCCTGGGAACTATAGACCAGTGAGCCTAACTTCTGTGGTAGGCAAGTTACTGGAGAGGATTCTGACCAACATAATATATTTATATATTTGCATAGACAGAGGTCGATTAGGGGTTAGTCAACATGATTTTCTACATGGGAGATAATGTCTCACAAATTTTATTTGATTTTTAGAGGTAGCAGCCAAGAGGTGGGTATATGGAATGAGCTGTCAGAGGAGGTAGTTGGGGCAGGTATAATGACATTTAAAAGACACTTGGATGGGTACATGGACAGGAAAGATTCAGAGGGATATGGTCGAAATGGGACTGACTTAGATCGGGTGTCTTCGTCAGCATGGACAAATTGGGCTGATGGGTCTGTTTCCATGCTGTATGAATCCATGACTTTAATCTGTATAGCAACATCCCATTCCTCTGGCAAAATGGGGACTTGATGGTGCCACATTTTCAGATTTTGTAGACCATTGGATGTTATTAAATTAATAATCCAATACATTTTTAATTCACATTCTTTTAAAAATGTTACAGTGGTGCAGTATCACAGAATAACATTTTCCAGCAAACTTGTTAAGTTTGAAAGGAGCAGGACCTCAGCGTACCAGAAGGTGCTCAGTGGCACCCAGTGAACATGATGTTGAAACATCAGATTGGATCGGATAGTGATATTCAAACTTTTACTATACGCAGTAATAGTTCAGTGAGCTCTTCCGAGAACTCTAATCTGCGTATATGGAATGAGCTGTCAGCTCATTCCATAAGTCTAAAATTATTTTTTAAAATCTCATTTAATCTCTCCTCTGCATCTTTTGGTCAAAAGGAAACAGAAAATATTGGTCAAATTTGCTTTTGGGCATTGTAAACCCCAAGGCTACATCCAAATAACTATAGGATTAGATAGAATTGTTCTTTTATCACAAGTTTTGACACAAGCTGAATAGCCTATTCATGGGCTTTGTACAACTGGTTTTGAAATGAGAACATACATTCATGACTTGATTTGATCTGGATTTCACTGCATTAAAGAGTGAGAGCATATTCACTAACTTTATAAAGGCAGTTTCAAAATTTAAATGATGAAACTTTAAGGTTAAATCTGCCCACATGCGATTTCCCTGCACAAATGCTCTAATTCCCACTGGATACTGGGGAGCCTGGACATGACAACTATTTTTAATCCCAAGATTAAATGGAGGGTGTTTGCAGAGGAAGTCTTTCTGTTCTTGTTATATGATTGCGACACTGAAAATAAGTTCTAAATTCATTAATTCATACACTGATGTAGCGTGGAAACAAGTCTTTAGGTCAAATTTGTCCACGTTAACCAAGATGCCTATCTAAGCTACTTCCATTTGTCTGTGTTTGGTCCATATCTCTTTAAATCTTTCCTACCAATGTCTAAATGTCTTTTAATCATTATAATTGTACCTACCCACCATCATCTGTGTAGAAAGTTGCCACAAGGATTCCTTTTAAATCATGCCACCTCACCTTAAACCTATACCCTCTAGTTTTAGATTCCCATACCCTGGGGAAAAACTTGAGACTATTTTTATCCTATCTTTGGCCCTCGTAATCTTATAAACGTTTCTGTTTCAGGGAAAACAGTCATAGCCTCTCCAACTTTTCCAAATTGCAAATCAAAAACAAGTCAAGTCTCTGCATTTCAATAAAACAGATGTAAACATCACAAAAACCCAAGTGACTACAGTATGTTTTCTCATATCCTGTAATTGAAAATTTTCAACACCAAGTATAACTAATTCTTCAAATGACCAAAGGTATTTGCCATTTTTTGCATCCATTTTTTCCCCTCCATCAACTTAACTTTTACAAGTACTTTACATTTGGACAAGCAAACAGTTGTTTTAACAATGGTTTAGAAACTGCCCTGCACCAACAAATTACGCCAGATGGGCATTGCAAGTGGGGATCAATGACAGTTTCAACAAGCACTTCCGTGCTTGTAACTTCCATTGCAAAGGAGTTTCCTCTGCATATTTTTTGTATTAAAAATATGCTGTGGAATAGAAACCGGGATGGTGATTATGGGAATGGGACAGGGACAGACTGTTGCGGAAAATCGAACTAGGATTGAATTGTAGCTGTGGCACGAGGGATCGGAGATTTACTCTGTGCTTTCGGTACGTGGGTGAGAGTCTTGTGCAGTGGCCCATGAGTGAATGGAGTAAGGAGGAAAAGCTGACGATTAAGGAAGCACAATGAAGTGGCAGGTAATGATTTTGTGACAGAGTTCCAGGGAAGGATTGGTTGGGAGATAAATGATTGAAGGCTTGAGATTTATCTGACAGGGTCCCAGTCCAGCATAGCATTAAGCGAGGTTCTTATAAACCCAGGAGAGCTCAAAGATGAACCTTCCCCGAATAATGTTAGCGTTACCTGCAACTTAAGACTCACATCAAGAAGTGGCCAGTGGTATAGAACATCCACAAAATTCCAGTTAATGTTCCCCCCTCACCCACATTTTCATAATGTTGAGAAAGTAGATTACAGAACTGATTTTCTAAATAAGTGCTTCTTAAGTGGCTTTTGAAATGCAGTAACTACTACAAACATGTTCAGTTCCAATACTAATCAACTTTGGTCAAAATTAGTTTGCAATATCTAGTTATACTGAATTGTACACAAACTTTATTTTCTAAGCACACAACTGAAACCAAAATCGAAGGGTGCTAAAATCTAATTCCCATTCCCAGGTATAATACTGGTAGCTCTTGACTTTGGGCTAGAAGAGGATATAAAATAACGGCAGGTGTCCCTGAAGGAATTTCAGAAAACGTGGAAGCATATTTTAGTTTAGTTTAGAGATAGTGTGGAAACAGGCTCTTCGGCCCACCAGGTCCACACCGACCAGTGATCCCTGCACGTTAACATTATCCTACACTCACTAGGGACAATTTTTTCATTTACCAAGCCAATTAACCTACAAACCTGTATGTCTTTGGAGTATGGTAGGAAACCGAAGATGTCAGAGAAAACCCACGCAGGTCACGGGGAGAACGTACAAACTCCGTACAGACATATCTTATACATAAGTTTCTGTGTAAAGGTAAATCAGAGTAAAAATAAATCTGCAGGCACAAAATGCTTATACATTTCAATATTCAACTTCAACTCCTTACTTACTGAAGAGGTGAGGTATTGCACTGTGGCAAAACATTTGCAATCAATGCAGGCATTTCTTTTTAAAGGGTGGTGGAAGTATGGAACAAACTGCCAGAGGAGGTAGTTGAGGCAGGGACTATCCCAACATTTAAGAAGCAGTTAAACAGGTACATGGAGGACAGGTTTGGAGGGACAAGGACCAAATGCTGGCAGGTGGGACTAGTGTAGTTGGGACATGTTGGCCGTGTGGGCAAGTTGGGCTGTAGGGCCTGTTTCCACACTGTATCACTCTATAACTATAAACAAGGTAAAATGGTGGGAGGAAGCATTTGTTTGTGTAGATTAATCAAGATGAAAAGGTGCCAACTGTTCATTACTTTTTTGATCGCAGTCTGATATAGAAGACGTGCTTAGAGGTTTGTCAAAAGACATGTTAAGGAACATTTTCCATTGGAACTACCATAGAATGCTCACCATGATAAATTAGGATAGGTATGGACAAAGCAACGGTAATGTAAAAAAACATCATGCATAGAGCTTTTAAAAAGATCAAGTTCATAAATATTATTCACCTGCCAAACAGACTGTCGTGAACTCCATACAAAGTACAAACACTGAGGTCAATTAATCCTTTTGGTTTTGTTGCTCTCTTTTCACTTTCAAAATAGATTAGCTGGGAGTTATTCCCCTCCAAAATGAAGTACAAGTTTTTCCACCGTTTATTTTTGCCTGGAATAAACATTCAAGATGTGTTTAATTTTACAGTATAAAGTGACATTTCAACATTAGTTTGGTATCACAATGCAGCTGGATCTCATAACCTGGTGGTACTAAGCTCAATTGGCTTCTTATTCAAAACAATCATTAAGAGGCCAGAAAAATAAAACAAAGGAGAAATATTACATTTCACATTAAAATTCAGTGTCATACAGCTGAATTAGATGAAGTTCTCAATTTGAGTTAGATTGAGCAAGGATGAACCAAGCAGTTTATGTTCCAAAGAAAACATCTGTTGTTCAAATTTACCACCCACAAGTTGATTGCAGGTTCAGCATAAACCACACCACACCATAATCTATCCACCCTCACGTGAAAGAAAACTACACAAATTACCAATGAAATGTTCCACTACAAAAGAAACAGTATATTGGGTAAAACGAACAGAGTGTTCCAAGGAATATACAGCAAAGGACTAATTCAGCTCACTATTTTTTGCATAATATGCAGTGATCCATGCAGTGTAATATTTAAGTGTGGATTTTGGCAGAGACTAAGGTTAAGGAGAAAGTAAGTTTGCATTTAAATAGTTGCATAAATCAATTAAGCAAATAAAATTGCAGACCAGGCAGGTCAGATGCCATTTTGCAGTTAAACTTCATGGAAGTTAAATGAAGTCATTGTAATCCATTCATCGGCCCACAGAGTCCGTGCCGACCAATGATCCCCACATATCAACACTATCCTACACACACTAGGGACAATTTTAATTTATACCAGGCCATTTAGCCTAAAACCTGCACATCTTTGGAGTGCGGGACGAAACCGGAACTTAATGGAGAAACTCCACGCAGGTCACGGGAAAAGCATACAAACTCCATACAGACAAACACCTGTAGTCAGAATCGAACCAGAGTCTCTGGCACTGTAAGGCAGCAAGTCTACCACTGTGCCACCCTGAGCTTATGGAAGTTAAGCTCAGAATTGATGAGACAGAGTCTGAGATTTGGGCATTGGGGGGCTGATGGAGAGGTAAAGATATCTTGACACTTCATTTCAGGGGGCAGGTCAGTTACACTACTTGAGTTCTGCAGAACTGGCATATCAAAAGTAACCAGATGGTGCAATGGGGAATAAGGGTAGTATCATGATCTGCAAGGTCATGCTGGAGGTAGCCCTGGTCCTTGCTTGTTTGACAGATACAAGGGTCATTCAGCCAATGTGGACTTAAAAGCAGAAATATAAAAAGGTAGTGACCTCTAGATTATCATCAGAGCCATATGTAAACTGGCACAAGATCATTAAAATCAGAATTATGTGTGTTGCTCAAATATTGGTATGGGGGACATGGGCTTTAATTCATGTAACTGGAAAAAGACAAGAGCTGTTCTGTTGTGTCAGGGTGGAATCAGTGTTCCTGCAAATCGAGTAACTAGGATGGCAGAAATGGGTGACGTTTCGGGTCGAGATCCTTCTTCAGACAAACTCTACCTTGCTAGGTGATGCGATGGGATTAATTTGAACAAAACCTACCTGGCAGGGTAATAGAAATATAGAAACATAGAAAATAGGTGCAGGAGGAGGCCATTCGGCCCATCGAGCCAGCACCACCATTCATTGTGATCATGGCTGATCATCCACAATCAGTAATCTGGGCCCAACTTCTCCCCATAGGGGAGAACCATTTTACACAATGCGTGGTGGATGTATGGAACAAGCTGCCAGAGGAGGTAGTTGAGGCAGGGAGTATCCCAACATTTAAGAAGCAGTTAGACAGGTACATGGATAGGATAGGTTTGGAGGGATATGGACCATGCTGACAGGTGGGACAAGTGTAGCTGGGACATGTTGGCTGGTGTGGGCAAGTTGGGCCGAAGGGCCTGTTTCCACACTGTATCACTCTATCGCTAAATAGCACGTCCAAGGAGAGTGAAAAGGCTCTGATCAAGGGAAATTTAGAAAGTAAAATAGAACAAACAAGATGATAATGAAATGTAGCAAAATGGATGACATCAAGGGAATAAGGGGATATGGAGAAAAAGCTGGAACGGGGTACTGTTTTTGGATGATCAGCCATGATCATATTGAATGGCAGTGCTGATTCGAAGGGCTGAATGTCCTACTCCTGCATCTATTTTCTATGTTTCTATGCTTTAACAACCAGAGCCCATCTGCAAGGGATAGAGTGTATCAACATACTCCAATTGTAGTTATGGCAGGGAAATGAACATAAAACTGAAGGCTCTTTATTTAAATGCACGCACAATTCATAAAATAGTGGACAAATTAAATGGCATAACAAGATATAAATGGGTGTGATCTTATAAGCAATGCAGAAGAGCCACACAAAGTGGAAAAAGGATTAGCTGATAATAAAGGCCAATGAGACAACGGATTTAAACTCAAGAAAAAAAATCAAGATGTGGAATTTGTTTGGGTAGTGCAAAAAACAATAAGGGTAAGAAGCATGAAAGGGACTGAAAGGTGGCAAGCCCTCAGGACCTGCTGTTCAACATACCAAGATTTAAAACAGTACAGAGGCAGTGATGCATTGGTTATCATCATACAAAATTCAAGTTTGTCAAACATTTCCCACAGATTAGAAGTTAGTATATGTGACCCCACTATTAAAGAGGAAGAAAACAGAAAAAAGGGAACATGCACCAGTTAGCCTGGCATCACTGGCCGGAAAAATACTGGACTCCATATGGGAAGTGGTAGCATGACACAGAAAAAAAATACTGGATTGGGCAGAAGTCAATGTGGAATTATGAAAGCATGATCAGATTTGACAAATCCGGGCAAATAAATGGTGCAACTGGGCTAATATACCGCTGCTGCTTGTGGATTGATTAATAGAAAGAAAACAGGAGTAGGAGTAAGAGAAATATCAGGGCCTAGGCTCTCTAGAGTTTAGAACAATGAAGGACGATCTTGTTCAAATACACAAAATTAGTACAGGGATTTACAGGATTAAGCTAAATGAGGTTAATGTTAACAATCTATTGAAATTGTTCCTTACTCTTTTTCCAGAGGTAGCCATCCTTCACTATATTCTTATAAAGTGCATCCTTTGGCTTGCGACGGATTGTATTGTATATTTCTCTACCATCAACAGAATCTTCGAGAACTTGTTCTTGATTCTAAGATAAATTAAAATCTTTGATGAGCTGTATTATTCTCAATTTATTTTTCACAACTTACATTGCTGGAACTGAAAAAGATAAAACCAAAATTATGAAATACTAGCCCCAGTATCTGAATACACAATACATTGATCTACATGGCTATAATATGGTCTCCAATTCAAATATATTTATTCCAAAGACCCTACAAATAATAGACAACTATCAGTTGCAGTATATTCATCAAACAAGAATAGCTCGTGCATGTTACAGTAAAAGTAGCCTGAATTCAAATTTGGTTAGCTCTGCTTTACTCTTCAGTATAAAAACGTTGAAGCAAAGCACTTGAAATTTGTCTTTTCAACTTAATTATGACCGAGGTCAAGCTCGCAAACTCAAAATATAAAATTCAGAACCGAGACTATTATTAGGGAAAAAAGATTTTAAAAAAGTACAAAAAGGGGACCAACTCTTTGGGTAATTTTAAAGGGGACATTGATAGTTTCTTGATTATGGGGTGTCAAATCTTATGGGGGGGAAAAGGGCAGGAGAATGGGTTTGAAAGAAAAAGATAGATCAGCCATGATTGAATGGCAGAGCAGACTCAATGTGCCGAATAGCCTAATTTTGTTCCCATGACATGACCTTATGAAAATTTCTACAGTTTAATCCATTTGATTTTCTGTTGCTACTGCATTGATTGGAAATTGTGAGATGAAGGTTAGGGTTGTGAACTAAATAACTACACTTTCTCTGGATGTTACCCCAAAAACGGCAAATTCTAGTAGGACTAATTTCTGTAGATATAATTGTTTTTGTGTAATGATCATTGATAACATTTTGCTGTTCTTTTGGCCAAAATGTCACCTGAAATGGTTAAGATATTTTTATTGTTTGATTTGAATAACTTCATGCTTCATTGGGAGCAGAAACCTAACTTAGAGTATATTAATAGCATTATTACTGTAAAAACTGTTGCAGAAATGAATGGAACTAAAAGGTGAATATCACTCCCGTTCTCACCGTGGAGAAAGACATGAAGATTAGGGATTTTGGCTAAGTTAATCAAGATGGCTTAGAGTAGTCTGCATTACAGTGGAGGAGATATTGCATAACATAAAGCTATGAAGTTAGATAAATGTCCGGGTCTGATCAGGTTGGAAGCTACCAAATAAATTGCAGGAGCCCTAGCTGTGATGCACGTATCATCACAAGCAACCTGTGAGGTCCCAGAAGATTCAACAGTCGCTATTGTATTTAAGGGCTGCAAAGAAAACCTGGGTACCATAGGGGCAGCACACTGGCGCAGTGGTAGATTTGCTGCCTCACAACACAAGAGACCTGGGTTTGATCCTGACTTTGGGTGCTGTCTATATGGTGCTTGTACTTTCTCCCCGTGACCACATGGATTTTCCCTGGATGCTCGGTTTCCTCCTACACTCCAAAGACGTACAGATTTATAGGTGAATTGGCTTTGGTAAAACTGTAAATTGTCCCCAGTGTGTAGGATAGTGCTCGTGTGCGGGGTGACTGCTGGTCAACGCAGACTTGGTGGGCCAAAGATCCAGTTTCCACACTATATCTCTGGTGTCTAAAAGTCTACAAACCAGTAAGCCCGACATCAGTAGTAGGCAAGCTACTGGAGGGGACTCCCGAGGGAGATACACAAAAACAAGGAACTACAGATGCTGGTCCACAAACAATGACATAAAGTGCTGGAGTAACTCAAGTGGGTCAGGCAGGACTCTTCTTCATTGGGAATAGTCAACAAGGTTTTGTATCTGTGAGAGAGTCTCTCAAGAATTTAATTGTTTTTTTTTAAAAAGAAGGAATCAAGAAGGTAGATGAGGACCAGGCAGTAGGCATAGTCTATATGGATACAAGGATCTGCAGATGCAGGTTTACAAAAAAATGCAAAGTGCTGGAGTAACTCAGCATCTCTCGGGAGTATAAATAGATTACATTTCGGATTGAGACCCTTCATCAAATTGATTGTGGGGGGAACGTGGGGAAGAGAAAGAAAGCTGGAAGAGAGGGGCAGGACAAAACTTGGTGAACGCAATTTCATTCTCCTTATGAATAGTTGTTGTTCCTGGCATGGAGGGAAAGAAGCAAATGTGCTCCAGATCAAGGGGAAAAGATTACCTACGGGTTCTGAAGAATAAGTGGGAATGTCACCAAAAAAATCCAAAGTTTTGACTGGGCTAAACAGATTGGATAGAGAGTGAATGCTCCATTGGTTGGTGTTCTGAAACTATAAAGACTATAGTTCTGGGCCACAAGATATTTGATCAAGTACTGAGAGGAAGAGAAATTTCTTCTTTCATGAGAGTGATGAACATGAGAGTCTACCACAAAAGGCAGTGAAAGCCAAAGCACTGAAAATATTTAAGCAGAAGACAGAGAGGTTTCTTGACACAAAAGATCAACGCATATAGGAAAAGAGCTGGAACACAACACTGTGATCAGGATCAGATATGGTTTTACTGAGTGACAGAGCAGGTCAAAAGTCCAAATGGCCTACTCCTATTTTTTTATGTTTCTATTACGAGTGCATGAATTATAACAAACAAGCATTTTATCCATCTTGTAACAAACAAACATTTTATCTTTAAGGATTCCCAATACATCAACATTAAGCTATTGCACTTAAGAAATTGATGTATATTTAGATTCTGATGAATCATAACATATTTGCATGTATTCGGGTCCGAAATCCATGGGTTGAATCTAATCCTATATGCATTTCATAGAGTCAGGAAATTATTAAAATATATCGCAAATGCAAATTTAAGAAATAAAAAAATAGAATCAACATATATTGCTCCATTATGTTCTGCTCATTTAAACAAGTCAAATGAGGTGGTCAGATATAAAATTAAAAATAAAGTAGTATTAAAATCACACGAGTCATTTTAAAAGAACATTTACTGACACATCTTTACTCACCAGCAGGGGGACAGGATCTTCGAGATAATAACCCTCAACAATCTGTTCCTTCCTATAGTGCTCAATGATTTCCTCTACGCTATAATGAAGGAATTACATTTTTAAATAAACAAGTTAAAATCAGTTGAAAATATTAAAACTACTTTTGTTTACAATTGTCATCGTGCCAATAGATGGAGTATAACAATTCTTGAATTGCTGGTAGCATGTCAAATGTACACAAATGCCATCTCACAAATAAGTAATTTATTCAGAGCTAATACATACAGAAAGCATTATAAACACAAACTTTTGGCTTGGAAGTACTAGATGTATAATAATAGAAAATTGCAGGAAGATTAAATAACAAAGGCAGGAAGCAGAATAGGAAAAGGATTTTTTTTTCCAGGGTCTCACTAATAGTGTTCCAGGTCTCGTGTATTCATAATGTTCCCTCTGGATTGTTGCAATATACAATAATTTAGTTTAGAGATACTGCATGGAAACAAGCCCTGCGACCCACCGAGTCCACGCCGGCCCTGTTCACACTATTAGTATGTTATCCCACTTCCATATACACTCTCTGCACAGTGAGGGCAATTTACCTATAAACCCGTCTTCGGGATCATAAGGTCATATGTAGGTCAGAATTGGGCTATTCGGCCCATCAAGTCTACTCCGCCATTCTATCATGACTGATCTATCTCTCCCCCTAACCCCATTCTCATGCGTTCTACCCAATAACCCCTGACACCCGTACTAATCAAGAATAAATCAGTCTTAAAAATATCAATTGACAGCCTCCACAGCCTTCTGTAGCAAAGAATTCCACAGATTCACCACCCTCTGACTAAATAAATTTCTCATCTTCTTGAAAGAATGTCCTTTATTTAATTCTGAGGCTATGACCTCTAGTTCTAGACTCTTCCACTAGTGGAAACATCTTCTCCACATCCACTCTATCCAAGCCTTTCACTATTCTGTATGTTTCAATGAGGTTCCCCCTCATTCTTCTAAACTCCAACGAGTACTGGCCCAGTGCTGCCAAACGCTCATCATATGTTAACCCACTCATTCCTGGAATCATTCTTTTAAACCTTCTCTGGACACTTTCCAGAGCCAGCACATCCAGCACATGGTGCCCAAAATTGCTCACAATACTCCAAATGCGACCTGACTAGCACCACATGCTTTTGTATAAATTTTTGTCGACACTAATAGTAACTTATTAACTTTATTTATATGCTGTAACTGTAATTCTTTTTGTGCACAACCCGCAGGCATTGCCACTTTCATTTCACTGCACATCGTGTATGTGTATGTGACAAATAAATTTGACTTGACTTGACTTGACTTGAGCTCTCCTGAAATAAATGCAAGCAATGCGTTTGCCTTCTTCACTACCAATTCGACTTGCAGATTAACTTTTTGTCAATTCTGCACCAGCACTCCCAAATCCCATTGCACCTCCGATTTCTGGATTCTCTCTCCATTTAGAAAATAGCCTACACCTTTATTCCTACTACCAAAACACATGTTTCCACACTTTACCACACTATTTTCCATCTGCCATGTCTCTGCCCACTCCCAACCTATCCAGGTCCTTCTGCCGAGTCCCTGCACTACCTGCCCCTCCACCTGTTTTCCTATCATCTGCAAACTTGGCCACAAAGCCTTCAATCCCCTCATCCAAATCATTAATATACATTGTGAATAGCGGCCCCAGCACCCGACCCCTGCAGAACTCTGCTAATCACAGGCAGCCAACCAGACAAAGGCCCCTTTATTGCCACACTTTGCCTTCTGCAATGCCTTCTGGGAGGAAACCTATGTCATCACACGAGAAACATGCAAACTCCACACAGACAACATCCAAAGTTAGGATTGAATCAAGGCCTCTGGTGCCGTGTGGTAACAGCTCTACAAGTTGTGCCCATGTGTCGAACCAGTTGGCTAATGGTTGAATAAGAAAATAACTGCAGATGCTGGTACAAATCAATTTATTCACAAAATGCTGGAGTAACTCAGCAAGTCAGGCAGCATCTCGGGAGAGAAGGAATGGGTGACGTTTCGGGTCGAGACCCTTCTTCAGACTGATGTCAGGGGGGCGGGACAAAGGAAGGATATAGGTGGAGACAGGAAGATAGAGGCGTCACCCATTCCTTCTCTCCCGAGATGCTGCCTGACCTGCTGAGTTACTCCAGCATTTTGTGAATAAATCGATTTGTACCAGCATCTGCAGTTATTTTCTTATACATAAGATAGAGGGAGATCTGGGAAGGAGGAGGGGAAGGGAGGGACAGAGGAACTATCTAAAGTTGGAGAAGTCGATGTTCATACCACTGGGCTGCAAACTGCCCAGGCGAAATATGAGGTGCTGTTCCTCCAATTTCCGGTGGGCCTCACTATGGCACTGGAGGAGGCCCATGACAGAAAGATCAGACTGGGAATGGGAGGGGGAGTTGAAGTGCTCGGCCACCGGGAGATCAGTTTGGTTAATGCGGACCGAGCGCAGGTGTTCAGCGAAGCGATCGCCGAGCCTGCGCCGATGTAAATAAGTTGACATCTAGAGCAGCGGATGCAATAGATGAGGTTGGAGGAGGTACAGGTGAACCTTTGTCTCACCTGGAAAGACTGTTTGGGTCCTTGGATGGAGTTGAGGGGGGAGGTAAAGGGACAGGTGTTGCATCTCGTGCAGTTGCAGGGGAAAGTGCCCGGTGTTGGGGTGGTTTGGGTAGGAAGGGACGAATGGACCAGGGAGTTACGGAGGGAACGGTCTCTGCGGAACGCAGAGAGGGGAGGGGATGGGAAGATATGGCCAGTGGTGGGGTCCCGTTGTAGGTGACGGAAATGTTGGTGGATGATATGTTGGATCCGCTGGCTGGTGGGGTGGAAGGTGAGAACGAGGGGGATTCTGTCCTTGTTGCGAGTGGGGGAGGTGGAGCAAGAGCGGAGCTGCGGGATGTAGAAGAGACCCTAGTGAGAGCAATGGAGGAGGGGAAGCCCCGTTTCCTGAAGAACGAGGACACCTCGGAAGCCCTGGTGTGAAACACCTCATCCCGGGCGCAGATGCGGCGTAGACGGAGGAATTGGGAGTAGGGGATAGACTTTTTGTAGGGGACTGGGTGGGAAGAAGTGTACAGGAGATGTTCCATAGTCTGGAGGCCACTAATTCACTGGAATTAAATCACTGGAATTAAATCACTGGAATTAAATCACTGGAATTAAAGCACTGGAATTAAAGCACTGGAATTAAAGCACTGGAATGAAAGCACTGGAATTAAAGCACTAAATCACTGGAATCACTAATGGCGCTCTACTTTGGGATGTACATCTTGTAAGATTCATGTCATTTGCTTACGTGAAATCCCTTTAAAAGGTGTATCCATAGCAATGGCGATTTAAAACAAGTCAGATAAGTTTTTGTTTGTGGACTTTTAATTATTTTATCTGGTCTTGTGTTCATAAAGGCATTATTAATCAGCTAACTTCAATTTTCACACCATAGCTACATGAAATATTGCAGTATTGTAACACAGTGAACAATATTGGCATCTCAATCAGGCTTTGAAGGCAGATGGTCCTCACATGACCCGTAATATTTAGTTCTAACTGATCTTAATTTGTAAAAAACATAAATCAGTTACCTGTTGTAATACCGTCCACCCATCATAAACTGATTATTTGATGTTGGAGATATTTTAAATCGTTGAATGTTTTCATTTGTTCGGAAATAAAGAGAATAATCACCCGGTGTGTTATCTGATGGTCTTACAAGAAAGCCACATATTTGGCCCACTAGAATAAACATATTTCCAAATTAATTATTCTATTTAACTCTCAAAAAGGAAAATAGCAATTAAATCCTGAATTGGACTTCAGGTAAGCAAAACAAATTCACACACAAAGTACATGGAGCAGGCAATGTCCATAGTAAAGTATAGAGGTGAATAGGTGTTATTGTGCATGAATCATAAAAAAAATGGCAGGCAGTTGTAGCAACAGGTTAAATGTGCAAATGGCAAATATAGTCAGGAGACTGGAGTTTAGAAATTTTAGATATTCCTTTCCACTTTAGATACAACTGTTCCATTCAATATTCGTTCAATATTTTACAATGAAACTCAAATGAGAAAAATAAGCATAAAGAGTCCTCTCAGATTATTACACCTTCTCTCTTGCATTAAGAAACAGGCACAGATGTTTTCACTTTGCTTTAAAATTCAATGGGATTTGCAAATTACTCTATCAATGATTAAAAGTTCCCAACAGAGTTCTAGTAAAATAAGTTTTGAAACATAATACCTTCTGCATAACATTTTAAAAAGTATAATTTGGCTTTCCTTAATTCAACTTGGATCTTGCAAAAAACTGAAAAATTCAACAAATTTACCTAGATGAATAACAATTCATGAACAAAATAAATTGATTGCTTGGTGGCTGCAATGGAGTTAACAAATTTTGTTTTGTGCAAAAAGAGAATTCCAAACAGAATTAGTTTGGAGAGAAAGTGAAGACTTCAAGTTTAAAAACATATTGCCATGAATGAATTGTGGTGCTTTTAACAAAAGGGACAAGTTTTACAAGGCTATATACTATTTTTTGCTTAATTTTTGCTTAAAAATTCTTTTGTCAAAATTATAATCAAAACTAAAACTAAATTATAGTTACAAAAAGTGTTAATGGAGAAGATTAATAAAGCAATAGGTGGCATTATGGAACAATATTTGGATTTTCTGTCCCCCATTTTCAAAGCTACATGTGGATCCTTTAAAACCACAATGTTCAACATTTTCATCAGTATTTAATTGGACTTTTGAAGAAAATTTAAATTAAGCAAAATAAAGATTTTACATTGGTATTAAAGCTTTTATTTTTACAAATTAAAGTATTGTGCACCAAAACCAGTTTCATAGTTGCAAAAATAAAAATGCAGCATTTTGATAGAGCAAAGGAAACAAATTATCAAAATACTTCAGAAATATCATGTTCTCAATATGCAAATAAGCTATATTATCTGTAATCAATCATTACCTGTCATTAGTAGATTATACGCCTCTTGCTTTGATATCTTCCCACGAAACCAACTGAAAAGCAATTAATAACTTTAATTTTTTTTGTAATTTAATCAAATTGCCCAACTACGTAGGTTTCCTAGAGAGTTACCTTTACAGACTAAACTTATATAAAATGTGGGAAGATTTGTTGCAAAAACAGGCCCATCAGCCCATCATGTTCATGGTGTCCATAGTACTAGTCTATATTAATCCCATTTACCCACAGTAGGTTTGTAACTTTCCACATCTTGACTATTCAAGTACTTATCTAAATGCTTTTCCAATACCTTACAGCATCTGCCACCAATACCTCTTCAGGCAACCCATCCCAGACTCCAACCATTCTGTGTGTGTAGGGGGAGAATCTCCCACAAATCTCCAGAAAACCTCCCATCCTACCCATGAACTTATGACCTGTTTAACTAAATATCACCAGCGTGTGAAAAATGTTCTTGCTATCTTTTTTTGCTGTCTGGAGACATAGGAGACTGCAAATGCTGCAATCTTGAGCAAAGAACAAATCGCTGGAGGGTGGAAGGACAAGAGACTGCAGTTTGGAGTCCGAAGAAGGGTCCTAACCCAAAACAATTATCAGAGAAAATGAAATTCAAACTTTTGTTGTGTTCATTGCTGTACTTATGAATAGCTTATCCCTCCATCAACTGTTTTCAGTCCAGGGGTGACTTATTTTTATAGGTAATACAACTAATGAAAACTTTTTAATATCTTACATTTTTCCTTCATGTGGATCTTCTTCACGGTCCTGTAAAACAATCCAGATTGGAGGTTCAGTTACTTGGCATTTTCAAGACAGATTGAGAGTTTGTAGATAATTCGGGAATCAAGGGTATCAAGTTAGTTTGGGAAAGTGGAATTGAGGTGAAAACCCCCCAGAATCTCAGTGAATGGTAGAGCAGGCTTTGAGGACCTTGTGGCTAATTCCTGCTTCTACTCCCAATATTCTGATTATGTTTGTTTAGAGTTTTCCCCAAATAACCTTAGAAATTGGTAAATCAATTCTTCCTGATTGAATCCCAGCAACAGTGCATGTCCTCAGTTATGCACCAGACATTCCATATACAAGCACAAACAAAACAAAAAAACAGCAGAAGGAACCAGGAAGGAGGATGAAGGTTGATACAGGTAGGCGAGTGATACACAAGAACACGAAGGCTTTCAATGCTGGAATCTGATAAGTAAGGAAGGTGACCATTAAGGGAGAGCTAAAGGAAAGTTAGAACCAGACCCAGATGGGGGAGGAAATAGTGGGTGAAATATTTGGCCAGTAGGTAGATGGAACCAAAAGGGGTGAAAGGAGATAAAAGTGGGAGGCTCAGAAATAGAGAATGGGGGAGTATGATAAAAGCCTGATAACAGAAGGGAGTAAGCTGTTCCCAAGTCTGGTGGTGCACACCTTCATGTCTTTGAAGATGGCTGTTTTTCCTGAGGCAGATTTCAGTGTAGATGGAGTCAATAGTGGGAAGTCTGGTCTGTGCAATGGATTGGGCTACATCTACAACTCTCTTTCTTGCGGTCTTGGGCAGAGCAAATCAAGCTGTGATGCAACCTGACAGTATGCTTTCTATGGTGCATCTGTAGAAATTTGTAAGTCATTGGAGACATGCCAACATTTACTGTGTATCCTCAGGAAGTCTGTCTTCTGGGCTATTGCATCAATGTGGTTGATCCACCACAGATCATTGGTAGATTAAGGCCAAGGAACATGAAGTGCTCAACCATTTTCATTCAGCACCATTGATGCTGATTGGGGCATGTACTCCACTATGCTTCTAGATAGTATCTGATGTTGCGATGTAAGCAAACTACTGGGGATCAAGGCTGGCTGGAGTTGATGTGCACCATCACCAGTCTCTAAGCAGTTTGTTGTGGCGGCTCCCAAGGGTCGGGCCATACCACTACCGACCCCTCGGCACGGGAATGGACCAGTCCAGGGGGGCGGTCCTTTGCTAAGGATACAAGGACGAGGGTTTGGGCGCGAAGTCATTCCAGCAGACTTGACCGGTCTGATAACTGAGTAATAAAACCGACCGTCCCGAAATACCCGGCTCCTCGCCTTTATTTCGGGCCTCTTCCGACGCGCCACATTGGTGACCCCGACAGTCCATTGATAATAGGATGGACACACGATGGAAAGCCGACCGTTCGTCCGGCTCGCAGGCCGACCAGGGGGCAGCTGTCGACGCGGTAGGCATCAAGCTCCCGACATTCTGGACCACCCGGGCTCGCGTTTGGTTTCACCAAGCGGAGGCCCAGTTCCAGCTGCGGGGCATCACAACAGATGATACCCGCTTTTTCCACCTGGTGGGAGCCCTTGACCAGGACACGGCCGAAGAGGTCACGGAGTTCCTTGAGGACCTCCCCACCCACGACAAGTATAAAGCCCTTAAGGAGCTGCTGCTCCAAACTTACGGGCTATCCAGAATGGAGCGGGCCGAAAAGCTCCTCCATATGCAATTTTACAGTTTCTATCAATTAAGGTTGAATTGTCAATGATGAAAATTTGAGTCTTTGGCAAGGAGGCTGAGGCAAGGAGGCTACACTTGATCGAAATTTGTGATTTTTGTCCATTGAGGAAATGGCAGGCAAGTTGGTACAGTGTGTTTCCTGCAGGATGTGGCAAGTTAGGGACAGCGCTGGAGCTGCTGGAAACTACACCTGTAGAAATTGTGTCCAGGTGCAGCTCCCGAATGAATTGGAGAAGCAACTGGATGACCTCTGGGCCATCTGGGAAAATGAGTTTCCTAGACAGGACCTACAGTGAGTTTGTCACGCCAAGGAAACAGGAAAAGCAAAGGTGGGTGACTGTGAGAAAGGGGAGTAAACGTGGAGTGCAGGAGACCCCGGTGGCTGTGCCTAATGAAAACAGGTACACTCTCTTGGGAGCTGTCGGGGCAGAGGACGCTTCAAGTCCGAGCAGCGGACAGGTCGATGGCTCCAATCCTAGCGATGAGACTCAACCGGCGAGACCGACCTTGGGAAGAGCCAGAGGGTGGGTGACTCCATTGTCCGAGATGTGGAAAGGAGATTCTGTGGCAGCAGGCAAGAATCGAGGATGGTCTGTTGCCTCCCTGGAGTTTTTGTGCAGTTTTGGTCTCCAAATTTGCTATTGAGGGAGTGCAGCGTTGGTTCACAAGGTTAATTTCCGGGATGGCAGGACTGTCATATGTTGAAAGAATGGAGCGACTGGGCTTGTATACACTGGAATTTAGAAGGATGAGAGGGGATCTTATTGAAACATAAGATTATTATGGGATTGGACACACTAGAGGCAGGAAACATGTTCCCGATGTTGGGGAGTCCAGAACCAGGGGCCACAGTTTAAGAATAAGGGGTAGGCCGATTAGAACGGAGATGAGGAATAACATTTTCACCCAGAGAGTTGTGAATATGTGGAATTCTCTGCCTCAGAAGGCAGTGGAGGCCAATTCTCTGGATGTTTTCAAGAGAGTTAGATAGACCTCTTAAAGATAGCGAAGGAATATGGGGAGAAGGCAGGAACAGGGTACTGATTGTGGACGATCAGCCATGATCACAGTGAATGGTGGTGCTGGCTCAAACGTCCAAATGGCCTACTCCTGCACCTATTGTCTATTGTCTAAAATGCCTATTTATTTAAAAGTCTGAATAAACATATCAAAAGAACTAAACTAATTAGTGCATTGAAAATGTTCAGATGATTTTACATGGTATTTTTCTAAGCTAGTAGACAACATATATATATTTGTTGCTCTTCTAAACTCGGGTAAATATAGAAATATCTAACATTTACGAGGATGTTGCCAGGACCAGAGGGTCTGAGCTTTAGGGAGAGGTTGAGTAAGCTGGGACTCTATTCCTTGGAGCACAGCAGGATGAGGGGTGAGCTTAGAGGTGTATAAGATCACGAGAGGAATAGATTGGGTAGATGCACAGTCTCTTGCCCAAAGTAGGTGAATCGAGGACCAGAGGACATAAATTTAAGGTGAAGGAGGAAAGATTTAATAGGAATCTGAGGGGTAACTGTTTCACACAAAGGGTGGTGGATGTATGGGACAGGCTGCCAGAGGAGGTAATTGAGGCATTGACTATCCCAATATTTAAGAAACAGTTAGACAGGTACATGGATAGGAGGGGTTTGGAGGGATATGGCCCAAATGAGGGCAGGTGGAACTAGTGTAGCTGGGAAATGTTCGCCGGTGTGGGCAAGTTGGGCTGAGGGCTTGTTTCCACACTGTATCATTCTATGACTCTATGTCATACTAATTACAAAATATGTTCTTATGTAGTCTTGTCATCAATTTTATTGTTTTTAATAAAGCTAATGAGTTTCAATCCCCAAACATTTTTGATATTCAACACTTGAATTATTCTAAGCAGAAAAGGTCACTTTACATAAACTTTACATAAATGCTCCAACAGCTATTTCTCAGTATTTGCAAATTTTAAAGTAAAACAGATGAAGAAAGTGACGAAGTTTTACCAGCAAGCAATTGCAGAATCCCTGTAGTATGAATAAATAAAACATGGTAAATTTGAAAAAGATTTAATTCTAACTACTCACCACCTCCTCCACCAGGTCTTCTACAATGAGGCCTTGCTCGTCAGTTCTCAAATTAGTTACCCACATCCAACCATCGTCCAGTTCATTGTGAACAATAAACATATCCCCCTTCAGAAAACTGCATGTGAATAAAAGACCAACTATTATGAAACCACAGAACAGGGAATTCTGTTTCAAATAACAGAAACAAAAAACTCATCAAAATTTAAACAATTATCGACTCAGGAGATATACAAGAGTTTCCCAATCAATTTTCCAATGCACCCTGAAGCAGTGCAAGCATATTATATTTCATCAAACAATCTAATCAGGACATCTTAATGGGATACAAGTGACAATGTACTTCAAAGGTCACACAAGTTTTGTTAAATGTAATTGCAGAGATAAAGTGGTGGACGTAAATTCAAATATAGCATTGAAGGCAAAATGCTGTAGTACCTCAGTGGGTCAGGCAGCATCTCTGGAGAAAATAGATACGTGAGATTTTTTAAATGGAGAAGTTATACTGCAAGGTGGTCCAATCAAATTGTAACCAATAATGAGGAGAACAGATAAACAATATTTACAAGTGGCATTGCTGGTAGAATTGTTGCCTCGCGGCACCAGAAACCCAGGTTCAATCCTAACTCAGGTGCTGCCTGTGTGGAGTTTGCACATTCGTCCTATGACTGCGTGGGTTTTCTCCTGGTGCTATGGTTTTCTCAAACATCCCAAAGATACGTAGGTTTGTAGGTTAATTTGCCTCTGTAATTTGCCAAATGTGTAAGGAGTGGATGAGAAAGGGGGATAACATTAAAGCAGTATGAATGGGAGATTGATGGTTGTCATGGACTCTGTTTCCATGTGGTATCATTCAATTCAATATTCCTTCCTCACATAGTTAAGGATCTAGAAAGGGGGTATCTAATCACAGAATTCAAGCCAATAGTTACTTATTGACAACAGCAATACATTTGTCAAACTTGATACAAAGCGATACAAAGCGATAGGGGCGGCACGGTAGCACAGCGGTAGAGTTACTGCTTTACAGCGAATGCAGCGCCGGAGACTCAGGTTCGATCCTGACTACGGGTGCTGTACTGTAAGGAGTTTGTACGTTCTCCCCGTGACCTGCGTGGGTTTTCTCCGAGATCTTCGGTTTCCTCCCACACTCCAAAGACGTACGGGTATGTAGGTTAATTTGACTGGGTAAATGTTTAAAAAAAATTGTCCCTAGTGTGTGTAGGATAGTGTTAATGTGCGGGGATCGCTGGGCGTCGCGGACTTGGTGGGCCGAAAGGGCCTGTTTCCGCGCTGTATATGTATGATATGATATGATAAATGTCAACAATTTTGCAGTAGCCTGGTCACATCCCAGTATTTTGGCCCACGTTCAGGTTGCTGAAGTAAACACACAGGCATGAAATATGAAGCGTCAGCCCTGAACACAAGAGGGTGCTGTTATCACATAGCTGAGTTAAGCTTTCATAAGATAGACACAAAATACTGGAGTAACTCTGCAGGACAGGCAGTTTCTCTGGATAGTAAGAATGGGTGACTTGTTCCAGTCGAGACCCTTCTTCAGACAGAGAGTCAGGGGAGAGTGAGGCACAGAGATAAGGAACGATAAAGTGTGTGAGAACGAGACATCAAAAGAGATGCAGATCAAGGAAAATGTAGAATAGATTATTGTTAGCTAGAAGGTGACAACAAAGCATACAAATAAAATGTAATCAGGACAGTCAGACTGGTCTGAGAACTGGGAAGGGGGAGGGTTGGCGAGAGGGAAGGTCGGGGTTCAGTGTATTGTCACGTGTACTGAGGTACAGTGAAAAGCTTTCTGTTGCGTTCTAACCAGTCAACAGAAAGACAATACATGATTACAATCGATCCATTTACAGTGTATAGATCAAGAGTCAAGAGTGTTTTATTGTCATACTAGACCAAGTGGACCCGTTGGGCCCAAACCTCTCCTGCATTGGTGCAGCACCCTCACCTCCCCCCTCCCCCCACTCCATCCCCCTTATCCTCCCTCCAATTCCCCCTCCCTCAAAGCCCCCCCGCTTCAAAGCCCCCCTCCCACAAAGCGCCCCCTCCCACAAAGCGCCCCCCCTCCCACAAAGCGCCCCCCCTCCCACAAAGCGCCCCCCTCCCACAAAGTGCTCCCCCTCAAAGCCCCCCTCCCTCAATGCCCCCCTCCCTCCTCAAAGGCCCCCCTCCCCCTCAAAGGCCCCCCTCCTCCCTCAAAGCCCCCCTCCCCCTCAAAGCCCCCCTCCCCCCTCAAAGCCCCCCTCCCCCCTCAAAGCCCCCCTCCCCCCTCAAAGCCCCCCTCCCCCTCAAAGCCCCCCTCCCCCTCAAAGCCCCCCTCCTCCCTCAGCCCCCTCCTCCCTAGGAGATAGATTTAAACTTTAAAATATGAATAACTTTAAAAATATAACACCGATTTCAATTAAACGTCTTCCATTAGCACTAAAGGGAAACTTCTTCCATTAGCACCAAAGGGTGAGTAAGGTGGGCCTAAAATTGTCACGCAATCATGTACTTTTTTGGCTGTAGTTCAGGAACAAACAAACAAACGAGAGTTTTAATATATAGATGTTCCAGATAGAACAATGAAATTCTTACTTGCTGCAGCACAACATATGGGAATAATGTTTAGTGGAAGGTAAAGCCAGCAAAGTCCGTTCAAGGATAGTCCAAAGGTTATCAAAGAAGTAGATAATAGTTCAGCACTGCTCTCTGGTTGTGACAGGATGATTCAGTTGCCTGATAACAGCTGCCTGATAACAGCTGGGAAGTAACTGTCCCCAAATCTAATGGTGTATGCTGCTCAAGCGAAATATGAGATGCTGTTCCTCCAATTTGGGCTAGGCCTCACTCTGACAATGGAGGAGGCCCAGGATAGAAAGGTCTGTGTGGGAATGAGAGGGGGAGTTAGTGTTTAGCAACCAGCAGATCAGGTAGGTTTAGGCGGACTGAGTGGAGGTGTTCAGCGAAATGATTGCCGAGCCTGCGCTTTGTCTCATGATATATAGGAGTCCACACCTGGAATAGCGGGTACAGTAGATGAGGTTGGAGGAGGTGCTAGTGAATCCCTGCCTTCCCTGAAAAGACTGTTGGGGTCCTTCGACGGAGTAGAGAAGAGGTATAGGGACAGGTGGTGTAGGGGAAAGTACCTGGCGAGGGGATGGTTTGGGTGGGAAGAGATGAGTTGAGGAGGGAACGGTCTTTGCGGGAAGCGGAAGTTTAATCTGGACGCTCGAGGTGACGCATTTTAGGAGGCAAAATGCAAAAGGAAAGGATACAGTACATGTCAGGGCCCTTAGGAATATTGATACACACAGCTCTCGGCAAATGGTAACAAGAGGAAACAAGGTAAAGGCAAAGTTTATGGTATGTCTGCCTTCATTGGTGAGGGAACAGAATATAAAAGTTGGCAAGACATGTGTGCAACTCTTGTTGCAACACTATAGAAAGGATGCCGTATTGCAAGGAGGATGCTGAGGCATTGTAAAGGGTGCAGAAGATGATCGCCAGGGTGTTAACCGAATTAGAGTTAATTTTTACAAAGATAGGGCAAACCTGATAAAAGTATACAAAATTATCGGGGGTGTAGATAGTTAGTCTCTTTCTCTCACCCCCTTCCTGGTTTAATTTGCTTGGATAACATGCAAAACAAAGTTCTTCATTGTATTTCGATATACAAGCCAATAATAACGGTTTGGATTGACATCACAGTTAGCACAAACATGGGCCAAACACCTGTTCCTGTGCTATATTCTTCTTTGTTCAGAAGGCAAATGTTTTGAGCTTCATTAAAAGATGGAAATCAAAGATGTTGGAAATCTGATGTTAAAAAAAGAAAATGCTAGCAAAACAATCAGCCACAATCTATTAAACGATAAATAGGGCCAATGTCAAGTCAAAGATTCTTTATATGAAATGGAAAAGTCAAAAAGCAAGTTTTAAGTTGAAGCATTCATGAGATGGCTCCAGAAACATTTGGATCACCTCAACAACTTTGTCCTCACTCTGTCACAATTATTTCTTATGCCATCCAGATCAATCACTATCCATGCATATTTGAAAACATATTTGAAATGGTTTATGGTGAAAATAGATTTGATGATGAAACTCAGCCTGGGATATTTCAGAGATACGAACAAGAATGAGGTGGCCTATTCAAAGAAATGACTTATAAGGAGAGTCAACCACAATGTTGTGAGCCTCGAGTCCCAAACAGAACAGACTTGTAAGACCGGCACATTTCCTTCCCTGAAAAGGGTTTAATATGTCAGGTCTATTCTTACAACATTTTGTCACTTTATCGCCATCACTGATAATAGTTATTGAAGTACATTACATCCAATGTGGCAATCCAAACCAGGGCAGCACAGTGGTGTAGCTGTAGAGTTGCAGCCTTACAGTGCCAGAGACTCAAGTGCGACCCTGTCTAGGGGTGCTGTCTGTACAGAGTTTGTACGCTCTCCCTGTGACTGTGTGGGTTTCCTCCAGGTACTCTGGTTTCCTTGCACATTCCAAAGACATGCAAGTTTGTAGGTTAATTTGATCTGTAAATTGTCCCTAGTGTGTTGGACAGCATTAGTATATGGGGTCAGAATAAGGGTCTCGACCCGAAACATCGCCCATTCCTTCTCTCCCGAGATGCTGCCTGACCTGCTGAGTTACTCCAGCATTTTGTGAATAAATACCTTCGATTTGTACCAGCATCTGCAATTATTTTCTTATACTTAGTATATGGGGTGATCGCTGGTCAATCCAGACATGGTAGACCAAGCTGTATCTCTAAACTAAAAACTTAATAGAATGTCAAAACAAACCAAATTGGAAGGAAGTGGGGATGTGAAAATAAATAAGGCTAAAAGAAGCAAGAAAATCATAGTCTGAGCAGCTCTGAGGTGACAGCTATGATGCCTCTTTAAGGCGGATGTTCAGTTTATTCTATTTGGTCTGGAGCATTTGATAAGTACTTGATAGATAGACTAGTATCTAATATTCTAAACTAGACTTTCAAATAGTCACAAGCCTGTTCGGCTTACTGAGTCTGCGCTGATCAATGATCACCCCATACACTAACACTATCCTACACACTGGAGGTCATTTACAATTTTACCAGACAATCAATTGCAAACTCCGTACAGACAGCACTAATAGTCAGGATTGAGCCCGGGTCTCTGGCGCTGTAAGGCAGCAATTCTACCGCTAAGCCACTGTGCCGCACTACAGTCATCTACAAAAATAACAATTACATTTCAACAACTTACCTAATTTCATCTGTATCTGGCACTTTAGTGTACGGCAAGACAGCTCGGACTCTCCTTCTGTCCTCAACTGGCTACAATTTTGGACAAACAAATAACATTATTGTTACTTTGGACAACAAAACCAAGTTAGGACCTACATTTTTTATTTACATTATTCAGTTCCTACGAGACATTAATAACTTAAGATATTCCATTCCTACCATGTTTCCTTAATAAAAACAGAAAGGAGGAATTGATGGGTTGCTAAATTGTGTGTTTCTCTGTGGATATAGTTAAATTAAGCAAATTGGTCAAATTAATATCTTATCATGGTGAACATATTTCATATGCCTGTCCCACAGAAATGAAGACAATGATTAATCAACTTGTCAATTCAATAATTAAAATTCAATAATCATAGTCAAAGCTAGCTGCTACTGCTAAAAATAACAATAAATGATCTAGACAAATCAACAGGATTAAACAAATTGACAAACCAACAAGATGAGTTTTAGTAATAAAATATGGATGTGCAGGTCGAATTTAAAAAAAATAAAAAAAATTGTTAGGGGCCTGGAAGGCCACCAGTGGTGGCAAATACAGTAATGGCTTTTAAGCCACTTCAGGCATCTGAAAGTGCCGTGAATAGAGAGATGCAAATCATGTCCAGGCAGGTGAGATCAGTTTAACCAGGCATCATGTTCAGCATAAACATTGGGGGCCGAAGGATCCATTCCCATTCTGCAGCATTCTAATTTATTGATGAACTTTTTTTTTTAAAACAGACAAGTCAAATTAAAATGCAAATTATGAAATGTAACTTTCTTGAACCAGTTAACAGTCTATTTCAGTGAAATATTATACTAAGCATATCACTGAAAGAATTGAAAATTTCATTTCCAACAGGCTTTGGAGAGCATGAATGACCACATCATAGAACAAGAAAAATGAAGATATGGCATAAATTTCCAAGCACTCGAATTTCTATAAACGGTCCAACTGTTCTTGCCTGCTTGCCAAGAACGACCGCAAGTGCCACTAAGTTCATAAAAAATTTAAAACAAGACTCTACCTATTGCTCATAGATGGAGTGGCTAATTTATTTGGTGGAAAAACCTGGACAGAAAGAAAAACTGGTACCAGGAATAAATAGGCATAGGAGCTGCTTAGCCATGAGGCATCTCTCTGATTGAAACACTCAGCAAAAAGATCAGATTGCTTGGGATCCAGAGACAGCTAGCTGCAGTGCCCTCCATAATGTTTGGGACAAAGACCCATCATTTATTTATTTGCCTCAGTACTCCACAATTTGAGATTTGTAATAGGAAAAAAATTACATGTGGTTAAAGTGCACATTGCAGATTGTAATAAAGGCCATTCTTGTACATTTTGGTTTCACCATGTAGAAATTACAGCAGTGTTTATACATGGTCCCCCCCATTTCAGGGCACCATAATGTTTGAGACACAGCAATGTCATGTAAATGAAAGTAGTCATGTTTAGTATTTTGTTGCATATCCTTTGAATGCAATGACTGCTTGAAGTCTGCAATTCATGGACGTCACCAGTTGCTGGGTGTCTTCGCTGGTGATGCTCTGCCAGCCATCTTTAGCTTATGTATTGCAGCCATCTTTAGCTTATGCTTGTTTTGGGGGATAGTCCCCTTCCGTCTTCTCTTCAGCATATAAAAGACATGCTCAATTGGGTTCAGATCGGGTACTTAAAAGATCAACCACAGTTCTGGAAAAAGGAAATGTGGACATACGAGACGAAGATTAACTTATATCAGAGTGATGGCAAGAGCAAAGTAAGGAGGAGAGAAGGAACTGCCCAAGATGCAAAGCATACCACCTCATCTGTGAAACACAGTGGTGGGGGTGTTATGGCCTGGGCATGTATGGCTGCTGAAGGTACTGGCTCACGTATCTTCATTGATGATACAATTGCTGATGATAGTAGCATAAAGAATTCTGAAGTGTATAGACACATCCTATCTGCTCAAGTTCAAACAAATGCCTCAAAACCCATTGGCCGGCGGTTCATTCTGCAGCAAGACAATGATCCCAAACATACTGCTAAAGCAACAAAGGAGTTTTTCAAGGCTAAAACATGGCCAATTCTTGAGTGGCCAAGTCAATTACCCGATCTGAACCCAATTGAGCATGCCTTTGAAATGCCGAAGAGAAAACAAAACAAGCATAAGTTAATGGCTGCAATACAGGCCTGGCAGAGCATCACCAGAGAAGACTCCCAGCAACTGGTGGTGTCCATGAATCGCAGACTTCAAGCAGTCATTGCATGCAAAGGATATGCTTCAAAATACTAAACATGACTACTTTCATTTACATGACATTGCTGTGTCCCAAACATTATAGTCCCCCCATTTCAGGGGACCATGTATAAGCACTGCTGTAATTTCTACATGGTGACACCAAAATGTATAAAAATACTCTTTATTAAAATCTGACAATGTGCACTTTAACCACATGTGATTGTTTCTATTACAAATCTCAAATTGTGGAGTACAGAGGCAAATAAATAAATGACGGGTCTTTGTTCCAAACATTATGGAGAGCACTGTAATTGTATTGGCTTCAACGGCTGCGGCTCTCTGGCAGTCTGTTGTCTTTTTTTCTTTTTTTTTGTTTGTGTCGGTGTTGGGATGGTTTTTGTTTCTGTTTTTGGCTGTGTATGTGTGGTGGGGGTGTGTGGTGGGGGTGTGGGGTGGGGTGGGGGGGTGGGGCGGGGGGAAACCTTTATTTTATTAGGTCTCTTCCCCGGGGCGCGGCTCGGCTGCGGGCCTTAACATTGCCGGCGCAGCTCGGCTGCGGGACGTTTCAGTGCCCGGTGCGGCTCGGCTGCGGGCCTTAACATTGCCGGCGCAGCTCGGCTGCGGGACGTTTCAGTGCCCGGTGCGGCTCGGCTGCGGGCCTTAACATTGCCGGCGCAGCTCGGCTGCGGGACGTTTCAGTGCCCGGTGCGGCTCGGCTGCGGGCCTTAACATTGCCGGCGCAGCTCGGCCGCGGGACGTTTCAGTGCCCGGTGCGGCTCGGCCGCTGGACTTAACATCGCCCGGTGCGGCCGCGGGACGTTTCAGTGCCCGGTGCGGCTCGGCCGCTGGACTTAACATCGCCCGGTGTGGCCGCGGGACGTTTCAGTGCCCGGTGCGGCTTGGCCGCTGGACTTAACATCGCCCGGTGTGGCCGCGGGACGTTTCAGTGCCCGGTGTGGCCGCGGGACGTTTCAGTGCCCGGTGCGGCTCGGCCGCGGGACGTTTCAATGCCCGGTGCGGCTTGGCCGCTGGACTTAACATCGCCCGGTGTGGCCGCGGGACGTTTCAGTGCCCGGTGCGGCTTGGCCGCTGGACTTAACATCGTCAGCGCTGTTCGGCCGCGGGACGTTTCAGTGCCCGGTGCGGCTCGGCCGTTGGACTTAACATCGCCCGGTGCGGCCGCGGGACGTTTCGGTGCCCGGGGCGGCTCGGCCGGGGGGCCTTCCATCCCCTTGCGGGGGCTGTGCGTGTCGTTTGCCTTGGTAGGGGTCGAGCTGCCTGTCCGTGGGTGCGGGGGGAAGAGAGGGGAAGTTTTTGTTGCCTCCATCACAGTGAGGGGGTGTTTGGAGTCACTGTGATGGATGTTTGTGTTGGGGTCGGGTGTCCTGTGTTCTTTTCTTTTTGCTGTATTTTGTGTGACTGCTGAAATTTCGCTCGGTGTTGTGCCGAGTGACAATAAAGTGTTGTTATGTTATGTTATGTTATGTTATGTTCAAGAAAGGAAGCAGAGGGTGGGAGAGGGCGTTTTTTGGAATAGTGGTGTGCCTCAGGAATCCAATGCTGTATGTGATTTATATGAATGATTTAGATGAAAATGTATAAGGTATGACAAGTCTCACAGCAGGATCTTGATCAGCAGGGCAAGTGGTCTAAGAAATGGCTCATGCAGATGCAAGGCGTTGCATTTTGGGAAGTCAATCCTGGGCAGGACATTCATGGTTAAATTGTAGACTGAAGAGTGGTGTTAAAATGTTAAACTGGAGAGTGTGGTAATGGCCATGAAAGCACAGCAATACCTCTACTTTCTTAGAAGGCTTAGGAAGTCTGACATTTCCCCAACAATTCTCACCAACTTCTACAGATGCCCCATAAAAAGCATGGATAAGCAAAATTCTTCAGATTTATCGAGTGTTCGTGTAGTAGATATAGGAGTTGAAAGCAGAAACGGGGAAGTGGAGGTGGGACAGAGTCTGACAAATGATATGTGGATACCAGTGAGGAGGTAGACACAAAATGCTGGAGTGACTCAGCGGATCAGTCATCTCTGGAGAGAAGGAATGGGTGATGTTTTGGGTCGAGACCCTTCTTCAGTCTGAAGAATGGTCTCGACCCGAAACGTCACCCATTCCTTCTCTCCAGAGATGCTGCCTGACCCGCTGAGTTACTCCAGCATTTTTGTCTACCTTTGATTTAAACCAGCATCTGCAGTTACTTTTCCTACCAGTGAGGAGGGTTTGATTGGCAGATGAGTGGAGTAAGTGACAGAGCTAGAGATTAAAAGGAGACAAACTGTGCCAAATAAGAAAAGCTGTGAAATGTAAAGCCAGAGGGAGAGATATAGCTAGAAGGGGAGCATAATGGCGAGGGGATGAAGGATGACATGGTGGGTGAAACGGGTATATACCTAGGTCACGGGAAAAGGTGGGAGGCATTACTTAAAAATGAAGAATTCAATGTTCATACTGTTGGACATTAGGTACCCAAGCGGAATGTGGGATGCTGTTCCTCTACTTTGCCTGTGACCTCACCCTGACTATAGAGGCTAAGAATAGAAAGGTTGGTATGGGAAGGAGAGGGAGTCAAAATGGTTAGCAACACTGGGTGCAAGTGTTCAGTTAAAACGTCAGCAAGTTCACGCTTGGTTTTGCCAATTAATACAAGGCCATATCGGGACCACTGTTGTAATAGATAAGATTTGAAGAGGTGCATGTGAACCCCTCGTGTCCCTTAGAGGCTCCTCTGGTCCTTACCTTTCACTCCATCAACCTTCATATCCAACACATCATTCTCCACTATCTTCAGTGATCCCTCCACCAGTTACATCTTCCCGTCTCCACCATTTTCTGTTTTCCTCAGAGACCACTCCCTCTGCAACTCCTGGGTTTACTCATTCTTTCACACCCAAACGGTTCACTCCCACCTCCTCCCTCACCTCCATCCAAGCACCCTTGCAGCTCTTCTAGATGAGATAGTTCACATGCACCTCTTCAAATTTCATCTGCTACATTCAGCCTCCTGTACATCGGTAAGACCAAGCAGAGACGAGGCAACCTTTTTGCCGACACTTGCACTAAGTCCACCAAGGCCTGCTGTGCCTTGTCTACTTGTCTATCTAAATGCCTCTTAAACAACAAATCTGACTAATACTACCACCTTCTTTGGCACCCGTTTCAGATATCAACCAGATAAACAGAAAAAAACCCTTTCCTTTCAGATCTCCTAAATCTCCAGCCTTTCAACATAAAACAGATTCCTTTTGGTTTTAAAACTCTTATTATGAGGAGAAAGAAAAATCACTACCTAGCTAATAACAGGTCATCCCACAGCCTCCCATGCTCCAGGGAAAACAAGCCAGGGCTGATCCAATCTCTTTCCATAACCCAAATCCTTCAATCCAGGCAACATTCTGGTGAATTTCATTTCCACTCTCTCCAGCACAATCACATCTTTCCGATAGTTTGGGGGCAGAACTTCATACAATACTCCAAGTGTAATCGATAACTGGTGTTACTGCGACAAAAGAAACTGCATACGCTTTTTTGACCAGAAAACAAATTGTTGGAGATACTCTGCAAGTCAGGCAGAATCTATAGAATCTATAAAGGGAATGGACAGATGCTTTTTCTGGTCAGTACTATCGTCAGACTTCATTTCCTCCACATATGTTACCTAACCCACTGGGTTCCACCAACATTTTGTTCTTTTTTCACCAATGTTATTTCTAGCACACTATTTGGACAAATTTATAGAGTTTAAGAAACTTAATGTCCAGAATAAAAGAAGGAAGCATTGGATGTGGAACTA
Source organism: Rhinoraja longicauda (assembly GCF_053455715.1). Taxonomy (NCBI): domain Eukaryota; kingdom Metazoa; phylum Chordata; class Chondrichthyes; order Rajiformes; family Arhynchobatidae; genus Rhinoraja; species Rhinoraja longicauda. The sequence goes on from NC_135955.1 coordinate 81,957,091, forward strand.
TTGTACCAGCTTACTTTGCACATAACTACAGGACATTCATTGATCAAATGCTATTATAGTTATAAATTACACTCTTACCTCTGGAGGTGCAACCGGAAACAAAAGCTTTTCTCCTTTTAGTAGACAGGACACATGACTATAGTAACCAATCAGATCTGAAAGCGAGGAAAAGCGTCGTCCCCCAATGTAATAATCACCACACATTGCAAAGATCCTGAAACGGGTACAACAATGCAATTATAAGTTTGAATGGTGACAAAGCAATTATGTATTTCATGTAATCTGCAATATAATTCACCTAGTCTGTCCAAATCACTTAATTCAAATATGCAACGGCAACATTTATGACATAGGCAAAAGACGTGCAGTGATCAGAGCAATTATTACAGAAGCATTTGAATTATGTCACAAAATTACTTGAGAGATTACGGTTTTGGATATTACAGGTCCACCATCCATTTTCCAGCAACTGGTGGTCCTGGTACTTTAATCTGGACAAAATAACAGGAGCACACTTGAAATCCCCTCCAGCAGTCCCCCCGAAAATGTGGCACCGAGGCCAGGGAGGCAGCTGATCTCATCCTCACTGGGACATCCACGGTGATCGGCGGGTTGAATTTGCTCCCATTTATTCATTGCCGCCTTATGTGGCCGACTTTGTGCACTGGTATCTCGGTCCCTGTATAGCCAAGCAAGTTCATTCCTCAATATGCGTGTCATTTCTAAACTGTTCCTGATTAAAAACATTTTTTTTAATTTGCAAAATATGCCAATTGCTTCAGCAATTCCAATTTGTAGCAGCAATACAAATATTCAGAAACTGGTACTCAGTAAATTTCAGAATCAACCCAAAGAGCATTCGATGGCTAACATCAACCTCTTAATTAGATATGGAGTCATTAAATAATACATTACATTGACTAATGTGCTCAACACAACGTAATGCAAGACACCGCAGCACAATTGATGTTTCAGACATATTATGCAGATTCATAAAATCAGCTCACATGCCAATAAAATAGCAAACTGAAATGGATGAACACAATTAAGTAACAGGAAGCTCTCGCCTCTGTGGCGGCTAAAGTGATTAAAAGTGAGCTTCAAAAAGAGATTACAAGCGATACCTACACTAGGTTATTCAAGGAATGGAAATTGATCCACCGCTCATAAATCACTACCCAAAAATCTGAAATACAGAATAGATTTGTACGGTCGACACAAAATTCTGAGTAACTCAGTGGGACAGGCTGAGAGACATCAGGCCGGGACATCTCCAGGGATGCTGTCTGTCCCGCTGAGTTACTCCAGAATTGTGTCTACCTTCATTTTAACCAGCATCTGCAGTTCTTTCCTATAGATTTGTAAGAATGAATTGTATGTGAACTGTAAATTACCAATTTTTTTACAGAAACATAATTTGTGATGCATCTGCAGATAACACAGCTATTAACGTGGATTTCCATGTAGTATCTTCACATCCAAGTGATCTCCCATACAAATTAATTTATATCACATTTGTCATGTTTCTTGTTCACTACCTTTTCCAGGCATTATTCCAAACTGTGACTACTTTCTGACAATCTCATGATTGGAAGGATTTTTATTACATCTTTAATTAGACTGCAAATTTTATTAAAAACAATTTCAAATAATTTGGCCAATTTTGGCCTGAGTCAAGAATCAAACTAACAAGTCCTTGACCATTGTACAGGATAGTGCAGCTGAAAAATAATTCTCAAAATAAATCTTGACTGATCAGTGCAGAAATATATTTATTTTGTTACAATGTGTAGGAGGGAACTGCAGATGCTGGTTAACAAAGATAGACAAAATGCTGGAGTAACTCAGCGGGACAGGCAGCACCTCTGGATAGGAGGAATGGGTGACATTTCAGGCAGATACCCTTCTTGACATCGAGGGTCAGGGGAGAGGGAGGCACAGAGATATGGAATGCCCAGGTGAGACCTCACCTAGAGTATTGTGTGCAGTTTTGGTCTACTAATTTGAGGAAGGACATTCTTGCTATTGAGGGAGTGCAGCGTAGGTTCACCAGGTTAATTCCCAGGATGGCAGGACTGACATATGATGAAAGAATGGGTTGACGGGGCTTATATTCACTGGAATTTAGAAGGACGAAAGGGAATCTTATAGAAACATAAAATTCTTATGGAATTAGACAGACTAGATGCGGAAAAAATGTTCCTGATTTTGGGGGAGTCCAGAACCAAAGTTTACAGTTTAAGAATAAGGGGTAGGCCATTTAGGACGGAGCTGAGGAAAAACCATTTCAGCCAGAGTTGTGAATCTGTGGAATTCTCTGCCACAGAAGGCAGTGGAGGCCAATTCATTGGATGTTTTCAAGAGAGCGTTAGATATAGCTCTGAGGGCTAACGGAATCAAGTGATATTGCTAAAAAGCAGGAACGAGGTACTGATTTTGGATGATCAGCCATGATCATATTGAATGGCGGTGCTGGCTCGACAGGGCCGAATGGTTTACTCCTGCACCTATTTTCTATGTTTCTATAGAAGGTGTGAAAACGAGAGATCAAAGGGGACGAAGCTCAAGGAAAATATAGAATATATCATTGTTCACCCAGGGAAGGTGAAAACGAGACGTACAAAGATAACATTTAAACAGGAGGCCAGTCAGACTGGTTGGAGAACTAGGATGGGGGAAGGGATGGAGATAAAGGGTTACTTGAAGTTAGAGAAGTTTTGTTTCACACCTTACCCTTCCATATCTCTGTGTCTCCCTCCCCGACTCTTAGTCTGATGAAGGGTTGCGACCCAAAACATCACCCATTCCTTCTATGCAGAGATGCTGCCTGTCCCACTGAATTACTCCAGCATTTTGTGTCTATCTTCATTTTGGTACAATTGCCCAATTACGAAAGGGCAGCCTACAAAGGCAAATCCAAATGGGCCCTTGCCTTCTTTGCATCCGCTTTCTGCGCCATACTACCTCCCACCCCACCACCATCAGTATTAGATTATGAACTATATGGAAAATGTTTATCTTTTCACCTGAAATGATTGACTACGCCTGTTTTACTTAGAAACGAAAGCACAAATGAACCTGGTCTCCGATCACTTTCTCTGATGAGGTAACTTCCTGGTCGCTCTGCCTGACAAAGTCGCTCTTCGGCAATTGTACGATCCAGTTTTCCATGATACCAACTGAGAAAGTAAAAGTTAATAATGCATTGTATTAAAAATAGAAAAAAAATCAAAGTTAATAAAAATGTATTCAAATGTGTGAGGCAGTTGAAGATTGCTACTTAACAATAAAGGCCAGGAGCTTAATTGGACATTTTTATGACAGGATGAATTTCATTCCATATTTTTGAATAGTGTTATTAATATTTACGATTGATCATTAATGAACTAGAGTAATTAGAGAGAAAGTGTAAATAACTTTTTGGAATTGAGGAATGCAAAACAGAGCAGTTGTTAAAAAATGCAAAATGAATGGGAATATTGTAAATAACCTTCAAGTCATGCAGCTTATGTTGGGAAATAAAAACATAAGTTTACAAGTGGATAAACTTGCATTGGAAGGGCAAATAACTGTAGATGCTGGAACAATTTTATTTGATTAATTTTAGTTTCTTTTCACTGATGCTCCCTGGTCTGTTGACCGTTTTCAACATTTTCTGTTTTTATAACATCAGAAATTACTGGCTCTAACGCAAAGGAAAGGCTGTTCAGCGGTAATTGTGGACTTCAATACTGAACCCAATAACAATACCGAAATGTCCAGAGGAAAGCGAGGTGCTATTATTTGAGCTTAAGTTGGGTTTGCCAGAAGAATGTTGAAAAGCAAAGTGGTTAGTGTGCAGTGAGATAAAGAATTATGGTGACAATCAACTTGAACCCGGTGGCTTACTGAGAGGTATCTTCAAAGCAGTTCCCCTATTTCCCCTACCAGACATAGAGATGAGGGCATGATTACTTTGATTAGCTTTTTCTCCGCATTAACATTTGTTAATGTTGCTTATATTTTGATTTACAGCATCCTCAGTTTTTTTTCCCTCCAATGCTTATTTTTACATTTAAATCCAACAATTGTTAGTGTTTAGATTGCTTAACCAACATCAATCATAAAATGGCCAAAACGACAGCAGAATAACAAAGCCAGATTCTACCCACTTACTCATCTGCTCAATTAAACTTAACAAAACTATAAACTGTCAACACTAAAAAATGCACATGTATAGAGAATTTGTCCATAAAAGTTTTAAAGTATAAATCATTAAAACTGCGCTAATATATTGAACGAAAATACGTTTTCTTATGTTTATACGGTATATCAAAACAAGCTTCCTTGTTTGCACTTTTCAGTAGACAATCAACTAACTGTATTGCCAAATTTGTTCACTGGCTACTTTACAAAAATACCGAACATCCTCCCAAATTCACATATGATTCAGTAGTACTACACAAGTAAATGTAGAAATTAAGCTAATACTGAAAGGGCAATGAGCTGTACACATCACTAATCAGCAACATTATTTCCAAAGCACTATTCTACATGTTTTCTCAACGTTTCTAAAGGCGTTGTTCTTTATCTCTCTTAAGACTTTAAACATGCAGCATAGGGCTATGTCTTCCAAAATATGCAGCAGTAAATAAGTAAGAGTACTGATGCATTATCATTATGTAGATGTAGTAAGAGAACAGCACAGTTCTAATAGGAAACCCCATTAAAAAAAGAACATTTGACTTTTTGTGAAAAAAAACCCAGTTAAAATACATTTGGGTTAACAAATATGAACAAATATATTTTGGAGAATTACAATAACAGCCCCTGGACATCGACGTTTAAAATGAAAACCCTTGGCGTAAAAAACCCTATTTAAATTAGGAATAGCTGACAACAAATACCAGTTAATCTAGGTTATGTGTTTTAGGCAATTAATTAATTTTATAACTCTCCAATGCAGAAATACCAAAGAAATTGGTTAAATGGTCACAACATAAAATGGATAGTAATTTTATCTGCAATGCCATTTCTCTACTATAATATTTACAATACAATTTCCCACAACAACATATAGCATACAGAAGGAGAAGCCTCTGCCTACAATTTGTGGCATGTGTTTACATTCTTATAAAATCACAAGTATTTTTATTCGATACAAAAATATTCCTAACAAAAATATTCATTACCTACCTCATCTGGTACAACGAGGCACCGAATTCGCAATTGAATAAAGTGACTAACTGAAAGTCACACAACGGTTCACATGTTGGCTATGTAGCTTTGTTAAAGCGTCTCAAAAGGCAATCTGTCAGAATTTATCAGCATCAATATATAATAGACACGCACTGAAGTAGAGCGCATTACATTTTATCCACATTGCCAGACCTATGGGAAAATACTGATTTCAAGTAGTATGCCAAAAACTTTTAATGAATTTGAATGGAAAATGAACGAACTCCACTTTGAAGCGGATAGTTTCATTCACATATATACTTTAATTAAAATCATACTAATAAACTATTAATTATATTCATGTATAATGTGCCATTAACTACTAAACAAAAATATATTGAAAATGAATAAATCTTCAAGCAATGAAACTGTCAAACACACTATAAGCAGAACCTAAGCCACAGTAGTGAATATATTTTAGATTTCAGCACATGAATAATTTACCAACATAAGATATAAAAAGCGGCTGATTTAATGTGGCAAAAGGCAAAATACTGCAGCAATAATAATAATAATAATCTTACAAAGAAAATGCCTGCTTATCCCTCAACTAAATTTATAGGATAAGAACAAGCTCCTGGAAATTAAGACTTAACAAATGTGCAACAAATGACACACGTTGTGGCAGAGAATTCCACAAAATGCTGGAGTAACTCAGCGGGTCTGGCAGCATCTCGGGAGAGTAATGGGTGACGTTTCGGGTCGAGACCCTTCTTCAGACACAAATGACATGCCTATTGAGCTCAAATATCTAATTTTTTTAAAACATCTGCCATCTTTATATGAAATTTTGTAGACTGAGTTCAGATTCAAAAAAATAATTTTGGAAGAGTACACATATATGTTTCTCCTGCAGGTGGCATAGTTACTTTCAAAGATGATGTTCCAATGCTATTAAACCAGTGCATATATCATTGCATTCACACAATGCGTTCACCCACCCTACAACATGCTGAAAGATTACTTTATAGAACGTGGATATCGCTGACATGGCCAGCATTTATTACCAATAAGAAAGTGCAACGAGTTGTCATCTTCAACCACCATACCGACATTACCGAACAAAAGGACACAAAGTATCAAAGTAACTCAGTGGGTCAGACATCATCCTAGGGGATCATGAATAGACAATAGACAATAGACAATAGACAATAGGTGCAGGAGTAGGCCATTCAGCCCTTCGAGCCAGCACCGCCATTCAATGCGATCATGGCTGATCACTCTCAATCAGTACCCCGTTCCTGCCTTCTCCCCATACCCCCTCACTCCGCTATCCTCAAGAGCTCTATCCAGCTCTCTCTTGAAAGCATCCAACGAACTGGCCTCCACTGCCTTCTGAGGCAGAGAATTCCACACCTTCACCACTCTCTGACTGAAAAAGTTCTTCCTCATCTCCGTTCTAAATGGCCTACCCCTTATTCTTAAACTGTGGCCCCTTGTTCTGGACTCCCCCAACATTGGGAACATGTTATCTGCCTCTAATGTGTCCAATCCCCTAATTATCTTATATGTTTCAATAAGATCCCCCCTCATCCTTCTAAATTCCAGTGTATACAAGCCCAATCGCTCCAGCCTTTCAACATACGACAATCCCGACATTCCGGGAATTAACCTAGTGAACCTACGCTGCACGCCCTCCATAGCAAGAATATCCTTCCTCAAATTTGGAGACCAAAACTGCACACAGTACTCCAGGTGCAGTCTCACCAGGGCCCGGTACAACTGTAGAAGGACCTCTTTGCTCCTATACTCAACTCCTCTTGTTACGAAGGCCAACATTCCATTGGCTTTCTTCACTGCCTGCTGTACCTGCATGCTTCCTTTCATTGACTGATGCACAAGGACACCCAGATCTCGTTGAACTCCCCCTCCTCCTAACTTGACACCATTCAGATAATAATCTGCCTTTCTATTCTTACTTCCAAAGTGAATAACCTCACACTTATCTACATTAAACTGCATCTGCCATGTATCCGCCCACTCACACAACCTGTCCAAGTCACCCTGCAGCCTTATTGCATATTCCTCACAATTCACACTACCCCCCAACTTAGTATCATCTGCAAATTTGCTAATGGTACTTTTAATCCCTTCGTCTAAGTCATTAATGTATATCGTAAATAGCTGGGGTCCCAGCACCGAACCTTGCGGTACCCCACTGGTCACTGCCTGCCATTCCGAAAGGGATTACGGTTCAAGACCGTTCTTCAGACGTTATCATTGGGAAGGGGGTTCCAAGATTTAGACTTAGTGACAATGAAGGAATGGCGATGTGTTCCAAGGCACAATAAATTGCAACTTAGTGTTTCAATTTGTCTGTTGTTTCATGTTTCTCGGCTTTATTGTTCAAATTGTTGGAAAACTATTGTGAAAGGAGATGAAAAATGCAGAAAACCCAGTTGGTGAGTAATTCAGAGTAATAGCAGTATTTACATGGCTTGCTTAACTGGGCTTTTGGTCCATCGTTACCCATAGGATGTTGATTGGGAGGAACTCAGTGATGATCATATCCACTGAATATCAAAGGTAGCTAATTGGTCTCCTTCATGGAATTTATCAACGACTGGTTCTTTAGAGCTATTTGTATACGTGTAAATATTGGCCAGTTCAATTCAATTTCAGCCAGACGCTGAAACATAGAATATAGGTGCAGGAGGAGGCCATTTGGCCCTTCGAGCCAGCACCGCCATTCACTGTGATCATAGCTGATCATCCACAATCAGTAACCTGTGCCGGCCTTCTCCCCATATCCCTTGATTCCACTAGCCCCCAGGACTCTATCTAACTCTCTTTTAAATTCATCCAGTGAATTGGCCTCCACTGCCTGTGGCAGAGAATTCCACAATTTCACAACACTCTGGGTGAAAAAGTTTCTTTTCACCTCAGTTTTAAATGGCCTCTCCTTTATTCTTAGGCGGTGTCCCCTGGTTCTGGACCCCCAACATTGGGAACATTTTTCCTGCATCAAGCTTGTCTAGTCCTTTTATGATTTTTTACGTCTCTATAAGATCCCCTCTCATCCTTCTAAACTCCAGTGAATACAAGCCCAGTCTTTCCAATCTTTCCTCATATGACAGTCCCTCCATCCCAGGGATTAACCTCGTGAACCTATGCTGCACGGCCTCAATAGCAAGGACGTCCTTCCTCAAATTAGGAGACCAAAACTGCACACAATACTCCAGATATGGTCTCACCAATGCCCTATACAACTGCTGAGAGGTTGCTAACTGAATCGAACATTAAGCAATCAGTGAACGAACATATTGTCGCTGCAGGCAGAGAACTCATCCTAAAGACCTGGGTCGCCCACCGTGGCCAGACACAGGAAGACGTGTCGGGCCATGGGGCCTGTAGTGGGGAAGCTGTGGGGCCCAGCCCCTGTTTGTCCCCCAAAGATTGGAGTGCCAAAGAGGGAGTCGGTAACGATGTTCACGAGGAGCAAAGCTGGTAGGAAAGTGAACTGGATTCTTACCTCCCGCACCCTCAAGGACGGCTGTAGGATGCTCCCCCTGGCACAAAGGTATGCAGAGCAATCCAGGGGCTTGCCCAGATTGGGCAAAGCTCCATAAGACCTAGCGCTCAGACCAGACCAGTCCTTGGAAATGGCAGCAAATCTGACGACTTGAAAATAATTTGTACATGTGACAATAAAGCACTATTGTATTGTGTTGATTGTAACCCTTGATGCCATTCATAGTCAAATACTGCCTCATTGATGTAAAGATAGCCATTCTCACACTTCCTCTGGAATTTAGCTTTACAACCCATGTTTGCCAAGGTTATGAGGAGCTGAAACAGTGGACAAAATGAAGCCCAAGATGGACATTAGTGAAAAGGTTCACAAAAAGTGTTGCATAATACAAGAGCTCAAGAAATTGTGGAAGCATATTAACATGGATGGAAGACTGGTTAAAAAAAGATCCAAACAAATGAAGGGGAGTAACTACTAGGGAAGTGCCACAAAGGTCGTTTTTTGGCCCTCAATCATTTACTATCAACATGACTGACTTGGAAGCAGCAAAATACAAGGTATCTAAATTTCTAAATTAACAAAAGTAAATGAGAGGGCTAACTATACTGAACTTTGCTTTATGATATGATAAGTTGAAAAGGTGAAGAAATTAGATCTGTATTTTTCAGAGTTAAGAATGAGGGGTAATCTTTTGAAAAGATGCAAAATCCTAAAAGTAGACAACAGGATTGATACTGGGACATTCCCACTCAGAGAATCTCAAATAAAGGAGACATAATTACAAAATAAGGGGGCAATAATTTAAAACTGAAGTGCATAGTAAAACTCTTCTCTCCCAGTCAGTAGTGAATCTCTGGAATTCCTTAGCCAAGAAGATTGAGGCCAAATCACTGAAGGTATTTAAAAGGGATGATTAAATGTTTAGAAAGACCAGCAAATTGAGGGCTATGTAGAAACGTCACATAGAAGGGTTGAGGCCTGGACCAAATCCACCTGATTCTCTTGAATGGTGATAATTGCTACATTATAAATTATAAATGCCACATAATTAGGCAATCCATAAATGCTGGGCAAAAAATGTTAATCTTTTGTAAATGGGAAAACCATCTCTGCAAAGTCATCACTGTATGATTATTCTATTTTCAAATGTAGTTGGGCATGAGCATGTGTTTTATTTTGCTATAAAAATAAAATAGGTACATGGATATAATTGAACTCTCCAAATCTTTGTCGTATCCTGCCTCTATGCGGTTTCACTGCAGGATGCAATATTTGCTTAACATATATTACAGGTTTATGTTTAGTCTTGGTTGTTTTTTTAATGCTACTAAACTGAACCAACACTTCAGGTTATTCCACTCTTTCTCCCAAGTGCTTTGATTAAACTTAAGAGAGTTTCAATGTCAGGAGCCCCGACCGCCCCGACGTGCAGCAGCGGCGTCTTCGCACGCCCTGGATCGCGGTGCTTGGGTCGGCCCATTGCGGACCTTTCACCATCCGGCGTGGCCTGGAACGTGGCAACTTCAACAGCCTGACCACGGGAGAAGACGGCAGGGGAAGAGAAAAGACATTCTGGCCTTTCATCAAAGTGAGGAGGTGACTGGAGGGTCTCACTGTGATGAATGTTTCTTTTTCTTGTGTTGGTTGTGATTGCGTGTGAAATTGTTTATTTTTATTGCTCTATTGCTGGACTGTGGGTGACCTTTCATTTCACTGCACATCTTGTATGTGTATGTGACAAATAAACTTGACTTGACTTGAGATCTATAAAGTTAAAAAAGTAGAAAAAAATACATTTAAGTAGCACCTTTCATTTCCCTGTGCCATTAATCCTACACACCATGAATGGTTAATAGAGCTAAAAAACATCTAATTAGGTATTTGTGAATGAATCAAATTTAGTTAGGACAGTACAGCACTGGAACAGGTCCTCCGGCCCACAATTTCTGTACCAAACATAAAACCAAGTTAAACTAATCTCCTCTGACCACATAGGACCCGTCTCTCTCCATTCCCTATTCATGTGCCTGTCTAAAAGCCTCTTAAATGACATAATTGTATCTGATTTTAACACCACACTTCGCAGCGTAATCCAGGCACTCAGCAAATTCTGTCTAAAAAATTTGCCCCACAATGTGCAAACTTTTCCCCTCGGACCTTAAAGTATACTGTCTAATCATTGACATTTCCATCTCGAGAAAAAGGTTCTGACGGTCTACCCTGTACCTCTCATTATTGTATACATTTCCATCGGGTCTCCCCTCAGCCTCCAAAGCTCCAGAGAAAACAATCCAAGTTTGCTCAACTTCTCCTCTTAGCTGATACCTTCTAATCCAGGCAGTATTCTGGTAAACCTCTTCTGAGCTCTCCCAAAGCCTCCCATAATAGGGCAACTAGAACTTCAAATAATACTCCAAATGCAGCCTAACCAGTGAATAATAAAGTGCAACATGCTTCCTGATTCTTATTTTCAATGTCCTGACCAGTGAAAAGTATACTATGCTTTTTTTAACCGCTATCCACTTGAACCCCAAGATCGCCTCCTGTTAAAAGTCTTAGCAAGTTGTTTCCCCTTAAATTCAACCTCCCAAAGTGCAAAGCCTCACACATGCTCTGATTAAACTCCATCTACGCTTTATTTGCCCAGATTTTTTACCAATCCATATCCTTTGCAGTTTGGCAGCCTTTCTCACTGTTTTCCAACTCCAATCTTGGCATGGTATGCAACCTTACAACCTAACCGATCTACATTTATGTTCAAGGTGTTTTTATATCATTAGCAGAGGTCCAAACACAGATCCCTGCAAAACATTACCTGTCACACACCTTCAGCAGATAACACTCTTCTACGCTATCCTCCGTCTTCTATGAATCTAAACTACCAAGTTACTGTGGATAGACACAAAATGCAGGAGTAACTCAGCGGGTCAGGCAGCATCTCAGGAGAGAAGGAAGAGGTGACGTTTCAGGTTGAGACCCTTCTTCAGACACAAGTTTTCTACACAAGTTACTGTGGATCCCATGCATCTTAATCTGCTGGGTCAGCCTACATTCAGGGACTTTATCAAATGCCTAACTAAAGTTCATGCAGACAACATCCACTGCCCTACTTTCACTGATCATCTTTGTAACCACCTCAAAAAACTCAATCGTTCATAATACATGACTTGTCACAGACAAAGCCATGCTGATTTTCATGCACATTATCTTCCAAATATGTTTAAATTCTATCCCAAAGAATTCTCTAATAGCTTCCCTTCCACTGATGTACTAACAATTAATTCCCACACATCTGCAATCAAATTAATAGTCAAAATGATACAAATCTATGATTGAAAAATGAAATGGATATTTAGTACAAAGACCAGAACATAGAGGAACAAGGATATATATCGTACACAGATGATCAACGTACACATTGTAGATTTGAACATGGCTCATGCCCAATTATTTTTTAACTCATATCGTGCAAGGTACATTTGTGGTTATATCACTATGGTGATATAGAAACCTAGATAAAACTGGAGAAATTAGGACAAATCTCAACGTGAAATTAAATTTAATTTGTCAACTTGCAACTGAATTTGCATTCTAAGCCAAAACCCATTGATCAACTGTGTCCAAAGATCGCTTCATTTGTTACAATAAGTATTCTCCATGTTACAATATCAATTTTGTATCTAACTGCACAAAGTCAGGATATTGTAAATTCCAAAGATAAACACAAAATGCTGAAGTAACTCAGCAGGGAACAGGCAACATCTCTGGAGAGAAGGAATGAATAACATTTTGGGTCGAGACCCTTCTTCTCGACCTGAAACCTCACCCATTCCTTCTCTCCAAAGACGTTGCCTGTTCCTCTGAGTTACTCTCACATTTTGCATGGGGAGGAGGGGGGGATAAGGGGGATTGAGTGGGGGGGTTGAGGGTGCTACACCAATACAGGAGGCGCTTTGGGTCCAGAGCTCACTCACTCACACCCTCTCCCCTTCTCTGTCCCCCCTCTACGAGGAATGGGCCTAACGGGTCCACTTGGTCTAGTCCTCAATATAAACCAGCATCTGCAGTTCCTTCCTACACATATTGTAAATATCCCTCTGTTTCTACGGCAAAATTTTGGAGATTTGGAGTATGCCAAAGTACTGAAATGTGTTGAAAGAATTGCAATATAGGTTGAATATTCCAGCAGTGCGGCCACCCATATAATCTGGACAAAATTACAAGAACTCGGTTGAAATTCACCATCATCTGCAGTTCTTTGTTTTAAATATATATGATGATAGTACCTTCCTCAGTTTTAGCGGACAATACAAACATCAGTCCCTCCGCTTTAACATATATAACATATATAACATATATAACATATATAACAACTACAGCATGGAAACAGGCCTGTCCGGCCCTACCAGTCCACGCCGACCATTCTCCCTGACCTAGTCTCATCTACCTGCACTCAGACCATAACCCTCTAATCCCCTCTTATCCATATACCTATCCAATTTACTCTTAAATAATAAAATCGAGCCAGCCTCCACCACTTCCACCGGAAGCCCATTCCATACAGCCACCACCCTCTGAGTAAAGAAGTTCCCCCTCATGTTACCCCTAAACCTTTGTCCCTCAATTCTGAAGCTATGTCCCCTTGTTGGAATCTTCCCCACTCTCAAAGGGAAAAGCCTACCCACGTCAACTCTGTCCGTCCCTCTCAAAATTTAAAAAACCTCTATCAAGTCCCCCCTCAACCTTCTACGCTCCAAAGAATAAAGACCCAACCTGTTCAACCTCTCTCTGTAGCCTTAGTGCTGAAACCCAGGCAACATTCTAGTAAATCTCCTCTGTACCCTCTCCATTTTGTCGACATCCTTCCTATAATTTGGCGACCAGAACTGCACACCATACTCCAGATTCGGCCTCACCAATGCCCTGTACAATTTTAACATTACATCCCAACTTCTATACTCGATGCTCTGATTTATAAAGGCAAGCATACCAAACGCCTTCTTCACCACCCTATCCACATGAGATTCCACCTTCAGGGAACAATGCACAGTTATTCCCAGATCCCTCTGTTCCACTGCATTCCTCAATTCCCTACCATTTACCCTGTACGTCCTATTTTGATTTGTCCTACCAAAATGCAGCACCTCACACTTATCAGCATTAAACTCCATCTGCCACCTTTCAGCCCACCCTTCCAAAAGGCCCAAGTCTCTCTGTAGACTTTGAAAATCTACCTCACTATCAACTACTCCACCTATCTTAGTATCATCTGCATATTTACTAATCCAATTTGCCACACCATCATCCAGATCATTAATGTAAATGACAAACAACAGTGGACCCAACACAGATCCTTGGGGTACTCCACTAGACACTGGCCTCCAACCTGACATACAATTGTCAACCTTTACCCTCTGGTATCTCCCATTCAGCCATTGTTGAATCCATCTTGCAACCTCACTATTAATACCCAACGATTTAACCTTCTTAATCAACCTTCCATGTGGAACCTTGTCAAATGCCTTACTGAAGTCCATATAGACAACATCCACAGCCTTGCCCTTATCAATTTCCCTGGTAACCTCTTCAAAAAATTCAAGAAGATTAGTCAAACATGACCTTCCAGGCACAAATCCATGTTGACTGTTTCTAATCAGGCCTTGATTATCCAAATAATTATATATATTGTCCCTAAGTATCTTTTCCATTAATTTTCCCACCACAGACGTCAAACTAATAGGTCTATAATTGCTAGGTTTACTTGGTCGATTATAACGAGGGTTTTCTGTAAACGGATCATAGCAGAGCAATAATGGTGTCCATTATTGCCAATGATTGCAGATGATGGTGAATAGACAAAAGGTCTAAGTGCTGGAATATTTCAGCAGGTCAGGATCTCTGGAGAAAATGAATAGGTGACATTTGGACCGTTCCTCAGACCGATTCAGTTGGCAGAGTTATTCCAGCACTTTGTGTTGTTTCACTTTAAAACTAGGCATCGATGCCACTGGTGCACCTTGCGAGTTGGGAGTGGGGCCGGAAGCACCCAACCCGAATGGTCGACAAAACAAATAGCGTAAAACCACAGTGTACTGTTGATATTTTGTAAAGCAGACAAAGATGGCAAATTTTCAAGCTAATAGCAAGTTTTGAAATAAAACGTCAGCCTTCACAGAATTGGCATGTTAAATGTGCAATGGGGAAAATAATCAAAAAGTATTAAACACCAGAAATTAAATATCCAAATGTTAAGAACTTTATTATTGATTCCCAAAGCTTTCAGTTAGTTAAAAGATTCTATATATACTACCAGCACAACCAGGAAATCCTCAATGCACAATTTAAGCTCTAAATGAAGTCACGACTAGACAATAGACAATAGGTGCAGGAGTAGGCCATTCAGCCCTTCGAGCCAGCACCGCCATTCAATGCGATCATGGCCGATCACTCTCAATCAGTACCCCGTTCCTGCCTTCTCCCCATACCCCCTCACTCCGCTATCCTTAAGAGCTCTATCCAGCTCTCTCTTGAAAGCATCCAACGAACTGGCCTCCACTGCCTTCTGAGGCAGAGAATTCCACACCTTCACCACTCTCTGACTGAAAAAGTTCTTCCTCATCTCCGTTCTAAATGGCCTACCCCTTATCCTTAAACTGTGGCGCCTTGTTCTGGACTCCCCCAACATTGGGAACATGTTTCCTGCCTCTAACGTGTCCAATCCCTTAATAATCTTATATGTTTCAATAAGATCCCCTCTCATCCTTCTAAATTCCAGTGCATACAAGCCCAATCGCTCCAGCCTTTCAACATACGACAGTCCCGCCATTCCGGGAATTAACCTAGTGAACCTACGCTGCACGCCCTCCATAGCAAGAATATCCTTCCTCAAATTTGGAGACCAAAACTGCACACAGTACTCCAGGTGCGGTCTCACCAGGGCCCGGTACAACTGTAGAAGGACCTCTTTGCTCCTATACTCAACTCCTCTTGTTATGAAGGCCAACATTCCATTGGCTTTCTTCACTGCCTGCTGTACCTGCATGCTTCCTTTCATTGACTGATGCACAAGGACACCCAGATCTCGTTGAACTCCCCCTCCTCCTAACTTGACACCATTCAGATAATAATCTGCCTTTCTATTCTTACTTCCAAAGTGAATAACCTCACACTTATCTACATTAAACTGCATCTGCCATGTATCCGCCCACTCACACAACCTGTCCAAGTCACCCTGCAGCCTTATTGCATCTTCCTCACAATTCACACTACCCCCCAGCTTAGTATCATCTGCAAATTTGCTAATGGTACTTTTAATCCCTTCGTCTAAGTCATGCAGTGTGTGCAGTTTTGGTCTCCAAATTTGAGGAAGGATATTCTTGCTATGGAGGGCGTGCAGCGTAGGTTCACTATTTTTAAACAAGTTACTAACTTTCTAACCAAGTCTAATCACTTCTATAAACAAGTATAAAACAGAGTCATAGAGTGATATAATGTGGAAACAGGCCCTTTGGCCCAAATTGCCCATACCAGCCAACATGTCCCAGCTGCAACCGTCCCACCTGCCCTCGTTTGGTCCATATCCCTCCAAACCTGTCCTGTCCATGTACCTGTCTAATTGTTTCTTAAACATTGGGATAGTCCCAGCCTCAAATACCTCCTCTGGCAGCTTGTTCCATGCACCCACCACCCTTTGTGTGAAAAAGTTACCCCTCAGATTCCTATTAAATTATTTCCCCTTCACCTTGAATCTATGTCCTCTGGTCCTCGATTCCCCTACTCTGGGCAAGAGACTCTGTGCATCTACCCAATCTATTCCTCTCATGATTTTATACACCTCGATAAGATCAACCCTCATCCTCCTGCGCTCCAAGGAATAGAGACCCAGTCTACTCAACCTCACCCTAGAGCTCAGACCCTCTTGTTCTGGCAACATCCTCGTCAATCTTCTCTGAACCCTTTCAAGCTTGACAATATCTTTCTTATAACATGGTGCCCAGAACTAAACACAATATTCTAAATGCAGTCTCTCCAACGTCTTATACAATTGCAACATGACCTCCCAAATTCAATACTCAATACTCTGACTGATGAAGGCCAATGCGCCAAAAGCCTTTTTGACCACCTTATCTACCTGCAACTCGACCTTCAAGGAACCATGTACCTGTGCTCCCAGATCCCTCTGCCCGAGAACACTCCCCAGAGGCCTACCATTCACTGTGTAGGCCCTGCCCTTGTTAGATGTCCCAAAATGCAACACCTCACATTTCTCTATTAAATTCCATCAACCATTCCTCAACCCACCCAATCGATTCAGATCCTGCTGCAATCTTTCACAACCATCTTCACTACCTGCAAAACCACCCACTTTTGGATCATCAGCAAACTTGTTAATCTTGCTCTGTATGTTCTCATCCAAATCATTGATGTAGATGACAAACAGTAACAGGCCCAGCACCGAACCATGAGGCATACCATTAGACACAGGCCTCCAGTCCGAGAAGCAACCTTCCACCAACACTCTCTGCTTCCTTCCATGAAGCCAATTTGCTATCCATTCAGCTATCTTTGAGTATATGAAAAGCGCTATATAAATGTAATGCATTATTATTATTATTATTATTATCTCTCCTTGGATCCCATGTAATCTAACCTTCCAGGACAGCCTTCCATACGGAGCCTTATTGAATGCCTTACTGAAATTCACATATACAACATCTACAACTCTGCCCGCATCGACCTTTTTGGTCACGTCTTCAAAAAACTCAGATTTGTGAGACACGACCTCCTGCGTACAAAACCATGCTGACTATCCCTAATCAGACCTTGCCCATCCAAATGCCTGTATAACCTATCCCTCAGAATATGCTCGAGTAACTTTCCCACTGCAGATGTTAAGTTCACAATAGAGGCACAACATTTGCCACCCTCCAGTCTTCCGGCACCTCTTCTGTATTTAAGGACGACTCGTAAATTTCAACCAGGGCTCCCACAATTTCCTCTCTAGTTTCCCCACATTGTCCTTGAATATGTATGATCAGGGCCTGGAGATTTGTCTACCTTTGTACATGATAGTACCTTCAGTACTTTTCAACTTCCGTTCAAGAAACCTGCACAGTTTTGGTTTAATTGGAAATGTAATGAAATGTAATGTTCTTTTCTTTTTTTAAATTGAGACAAATCAAAAACCTGGAGAACATACCATGTGTAAAAGGTACTTCATAGTAACAATTAACATTATCCAATGAATCAGGAAGGCTACATGGAAAACTGGCTATTAGATATGAAGGTATAGAACAACAATTTTGTCTCAGTATCTGGATATGCAGGGCTTAAATTTGAAGAGGGTTTTACAAAAGTATGATATTGGTATTTGTATTAGTTATTATAGTGTGCAGAGTATTATAGTATTTATTATAGTGTACAGTCACATCTTACCATCCACAAGTACAAAAAAAATATGCAAGCATATCAGGTAGTGCAAAAGAGAAAAATAAACCGAGCAGAATCTAGTGTTACGGCTGCAGAGAAAGAACAGATAAAAGAGCCGTACCTGAATCTGGGTTCGTGCTGTCTAGATTTTGTATCTTCTACCCATCGGGAGAGGGGAGACGAGGGAATGACAGGGGTGTAAATTGTCTCTGATTAAATTGGCTACGTTTCTTGGGCAGCATGAAGTGTGGATTCCATTGGGGTGGGAGGGGGCAGTGAGTAGGCTGGCTTGAATGATGAACCGAGCTGCAGAACCGAGCAGTATCCACAACTGTCTGCAACGTCATGTGGTTCTGGACAAAACTGTTACCAAATTGAGCTATGATGCATCCCAACAGGATGCTTTCTCCAGTGCTTCTATAGAAATTGGTAAGAGTCATTAGACACATGCTGAATTTCTTTGGTCTTCTGAGAAAGTAGCCATTGAGGGTATGCTTCCTTTGATATAGCATCAATGTGATGCGACCATCTACATTCTTTGAAATTTCAAATATTTTGGGTGGTATTATTGAAGTTTAAAATGTTAAAGGAAGTTGGCCATGCAAAGAGAAACTATTCCCATCTGTTGAGGTCTAGGACTGGGTAGTGCAACTCAGCCATTTTTAGGAATGAATTTATGAGAGAAACATTTCTATGAATAATGATACAATTTGTAACTCTTCCAAAAACATAATTGATTCCAGGAAACCTACCCTTCTTTGTGTTTGAAACATTTTTGATCATCAAAATTTTAAGGGATACTAGGCCGTGGGCCCGTTGGGCCCGTCCTCGTAGGGTTTCCATTGTAACCGGGAGGGGGGAGGGAGGGAAGGGGGAGGGAGGAGGGAGGGAGGAGATGGGCACAAAATGCTGGATTAACTCTGCGGGTCAGGCAGCATCTCTGGAGAAATTCTCTGAAGTTCTCCAGAGATGCTGCTTGACCCGCTGAGTTACTCCAGCATTTTGTATCTATCAATGATCTTTCTTAATTACAGAACAGACTCAGAGGCTAGAAAGATAATTACTTCTCATTAAGATATGGTAGAATTGTTCTCGTTAGGAGCATTGAAGGTTCCAAAGACAAAAGAGATGTGTATAGAACCTCGTCAATTCTGAACAAAATAGGTAATGAAAATACAGTTCTTACTTGTGGAATACTCAAGAATAAAACGACAGAGTCAAGATGACTAGTGACAGAATAAATGGGACCTTAGACCCATTATGGACTGTAGCCCTGCAGTACGACTAGCAGTGTGCATCGGGTATTGGTTCTGGGCCTGTCCAAGATACCTCATCTAAGCTAGGCCCATTTATCTATGATACTTAGCACATATTCCTCTAAATGTTTCCTATCCATGTACCTGTTCAAATGATTCTTAAATGTTGTTATTGTACTTGCCTCAATTACTCCCTCTGGCAGATCATTCCATATACCTACCACCCTCTATTAAAAAAAAGTCCTCTCAGATTCTAATTAAATCTTTCCCCTCTCACCTTAAACCTAGAGTTCTGGATTCACCTACCCTAGGAAACAAAAAAGAGGGCCCTGGTATCTCTCAAGTTGCTCGTTTTCCTTAATATACTTACAAAATCTCTTTGAATTCTCCTTAATCTATCATGGAGAGCCTGAACTAGCCCCTTCATGACTTTATAGATCTCTACATGATCACACTCACCCATTAGCCTCTGCGCTTCAAGGTATCAAGTCTTAGACCAGCAAATCTTCACTGTGCTCTTTCCAGCTTAATGGCATCTTTTCTATAGCAAGTTAGCCAAAATGGAGCATAACAGTCCAAGTGCGATTTTACCAATGACTTGTACGACTGTAGCATAATGTTCTAACTTCTATAATAAATCCGTCTGATGAACGCCAGCACGGTAAAATCCTTCTTCACCATTCTAACTATCTATGACACAACTTTCAGGGAACTGTTCACTTATACTCATCGATTCCTCTACTCCACAATGCACTCCAGGTCCCCACCACTTACTGTGAAGGCCCTGTCCTAGTTTGACTTCTCAAAATGCAGCATCACCCATTTATATGCGTTCAACTTCATGCGCCGTTTCTCAGGCCACTTGCCTAGCAAGATCCGGCTGTGATTCTTGACAACAATCTTCACTGTTTTAGTGTCATCCACAAACATACAAATCATGCCGTATAATTTCATTCAAATCATTGATACAAATGACAAACAGCGACAGGCCCAGAACCAATACCCGACGCACACTACTAGTCATCACAGGGCTACAGCCCAAAAAACAACTTTCCACCACCACCCTTTGGTTCCTACCATTGCTAATTCTGTATCCAATTAGCTAGCTATCCCTGGATGCCTTCTAATTTTAAATCTCTTTAGATTCCCCATAATCATATCTGCCAGTCCTCTCATGCCACCTTTTTGCCCTCCTGATTTCCTTCTTAAGTACAGTCGTCAAGTCCATATATTCCTCCAGGGATACACTTGATCCCAACTGCCTACACATGACTTAATGCCTCCTTTTTTCTGACTAGAGACTAATCTCATCATCCAGGGCTTCTTACTCCTACCTGCTTGCCTGCGAACAACCTACACCAATCAACCTTTACAAGTTCTTGTCTAATGCCATCAAAGTTGGCCTGTCCACAGAGAAATTTCAAACGTTAACATGAATCAGCCCTGTCCTTGACCATAACTATTTTAAAGCTTAAGAACTGTGGACACTGGTCCTAAAAGACTCACCCACTGACACGATATCCTGGAACATTCAGCTGCCAGTCCTGTCCCTCCCTGTTAGTTAGGTTTCTGTAATGGCTATAATATACCACGTATATGCAGCTATCCACACCCAAATTTCATCTGTCTTACCCATCGGGTCTCTAGCATCAAAATAAATACAATTTAATTCCATTCTCTTTCCTCACTCCCTGTTGTGCTCCTGTCTATACTGTCAACTGAACTTACTGTCATTGACTTCTGCACCGATTTCGAGACTGCCACCTGACTTACTACTGCATCAGTCCTCCTGCCAATTTAGTTTAAACCCACTAAGTAGCACTTGCAAACAAGCCCACCAGGATATTTGTCTCCCTCCAGTTCAGGTTCAGACTGTCCCTCTTGTACACCTCTCCCAAAATAGGAACTAATGGTCTAAAAATGAGAACCACTGCCTTTGCACCAAATCCTCAGCCATACATTCAGCTTTCCAATCTTTCTATTTCTACCCTCCTTAATGTATGGCACCAGGATTAATCCAGAGGTTATCACCCTTGCAGTTCTGCTTTCTAACCTTTCCCATAACTCCCTAAATTTACTTTGCAGGACATTTTCCTTTTCCAACCTATGTTATTTGTGCCAATGTGCATATCGTACTAGCCGCTCATCTCTCCCTCGAAAATGTTTTGCAGTCACCCCAAGACCCTGGCATTAGGGAGACAATACATCATCCTGGAGTTCTGTTTTCTGCCATAAAAATCTCTTGTCTGTCCTCCCTGGTGACCTATCCACAGAGACTCGGTCGTCTGGATTCAGAACTGCCTACTGATGGAAGACAGGGTTTTTTGGGGAAGAGCGTTATTCTGGCTGGAGATCTGTGACCAGAGGAGTTCCGCAAGGATCTGTTGTTTGTGGTATAAACAACTTAGACGTAAAAAATAGATTGGCTGGTTTGTTGGTTTGTAGATGATACCAAAATTGGACGAGTTGCAGACAGAGAGGAAGGCTGTGAAAGTATATTGCAGGATACAAATTAGCTACAGAATTGGGCAGAGAAATGGCAGATGGGAATTTAATCCGAGCAAGTATGAGGGGTTACATTTTGAGAGATTGAATGCAAGGAGAAAGTATACAGTTAATGGCAAGACCCTTTAATAACATTTACGTACAGAAAAATCTTGGAGTCCAAGTCCATAGCTCCCTGAAAGTGGCAACACAAGAAGATAGATTTTTTAAAATAAATGATATGGTAGGCTTGCATTCATCAGTCAGGGCATTGAGTGTAAAATTCAGGAAGTCATGCTGCAGCTTTATAAAACTTTGGTTGGGCCATACTTAAGAGTATTATGTGTAGTTCTGGCCATCTCAATACAGGAAAGATGTAGACATGTTGGAGAAAATGCAGAAGAGGTTTACATTGTGGGCCTCAGGATGACTGGTAGCATGTAACAAAACCTTTTCACTATACCTTGGTACACGTGACAATAAACGGAACTTTTCCTGTGCTCTACTGTTCCATGAGACTGATGAAAGAATTACGAGAACAAAGGATAAACTTTGTCACTCTCAAGTCATCATGATCTACTGAAATTTGTTCCCGTCAGCTTTTCAGAATGACAGGAAATGGGTCAAATTGGAATGCTCTTACTGGATGCAGGAAACTGCTGATGCTGGAATAATAAAGTACTGGAGGAACTCAACAGGACGGGCAGCATCTGGGGAGAGTAGTTATGTAGCACTTTTAAAAGAGAAACAATGCCAAGTCATTTTAAAGGATAGCAAAGTAAAGTTTGCAGCCAGTCAAACAATCAGAATTTGGGTCAATAAAGGCATATTTAAAGCATCATCTTAAGGGAAAAAGATGCAAGTTTTTGGGGAGATTTTCAATGCTTAGATGATTGGTTGAATTATTAAATTTAGAACAGATCAGATGGCCAGAACTACCATCTTGGACAGCAAAAGTGCAAGACGAAATTGAAAAGAACTGTCTAATTAACCACTTTGTTATTCAACTCCGTTGAACTAAAGGACAATATTCCAGTTGCCTTTAAACTGTGTTTCTCACCTGAACATTAGCTTTTAATGGTCAGCATGCCAGACCCTTGAATTCATAAGCTTTTTCATGGTTGCTGCTCTCATAATATCACAAAACTTTGGGTTTAACCACTTCCCCCACATTGAAAGCTGGTTAAAAGTAGGGTAGAAAAGACACGTTCGCTTAAATTATTCAAAACAACCTTTCCAATGACATAATTGACTCTATATTAATATCACCTGGAAAGTTTAATAAATGATCTGTCATATTATCAAAAGAAAAGTTCTGAACACAGCAATATGGTTAAAAACTAAAGACAAATAGATTTCCATGCAAAACGTCATTATTCCATTTCCTTTATTCCTATGTAAACCACATGAATAGAGTTCCCTGTAGGAGGACTGCCTGCCTCTTTGTAGGGTATGTTGAACAGTCCCTGTTCCAGGCATACACTGGCCCGACCCCCGAACTCTATCTTCATTACATTGACGACGGCATCGGTGCTACCTTCCCCCCTGCAGAACTCATGGACTTCATCAATTTCACCACCAATTTCCATCCTACACTCAAATTCACTTGGATCATCTCCGACACTTCCCTCCCCTTTCTTGATCTCAAAGTCTCCATCACAGGAGATAGACTATTGATTGATGTCTATTACAAACCAACTGACTCCCACAACTATCTCGACTACACTTCTTCCCACCCTACTTCCTGCAAAGACTCTATCCCCTACTCCCAATTCCTCTGCTATACAGCATCTACGACCAAGATGAGGCGTTTCATGCCAGGACATCCGAGATGTCCTCATTCTTTAGGGAATGGGGGTTCCCCACTCCCATCATAGATGAAGCCCTCACTCGTGTATCCTTGGTACCCCTTGCCCTGCTGCAGTTTGTGTCCTATCGCAACAGGTCCACAGCAGATGCATTCCCTGACCCGAAACTCATCTCCAGAACACAGACTCTTATTTATTGACTATAACTACACCTTCAATACCATAATCCCATCTAAACTCATCTCCAAACTCCCAGACCTAGGAGTCAGCACCTCCCTCTGCCACTGGATCCTCAACGTTTTGACCCACAGTTCACAATCGGCAAGGATAGATGACAACATCACCTCAACAATAATTCTCAACATCCGTGCCTGCACAAGTATACATTTTTAGTCCTTACTATACTCCCTGTATACTCATGCTGTGTGGCCTAATTTGGTTCCAATTCAATTTCCAAGTTTGCAAATGACATCACTGTGATGGGCTGAATGACAAAACGAATTGATGGAGTATAGGAAGAAAATAGAGAACAATAACCTCTCGCTCAATGTCAGCAAGACGAGGGAACAAATTGTCAACTTCAGGAAGCATGGTGCAATACATGCACCAATGTCCATAGTACCAAATCGAAATGGTTGAGAGCTTCAAGTTTCTTGGTATCAATATTACAAATGACTAAACACACCGAAGTGAAAGCAAGACCACCAGAAACTGCAGAGTTGTGTTTATAACTCACAGGTTCACAAGTTTTAGGAGTAGAAGTAGGCCATTTAGCCCATCATGTCTATTCTGCCATTCCAGAACCAGGGGCCACAGTCTTAGAATAAAGGGGAGGCCATTTAAAACTGAGGTGAGAAAAAACTTTTTCATCCAGAATTGTGAATTTGTGGAATTCTCTGCCACAGAGGGCAGTGGAGGCCAAATCACTGGATGGATTTAAGAGAGACTTAGATAGAGCTTTAGGGGCTAGTGGAATGAAGGGATATGGGGAGAAGGCAGGCACAGGTTATTGATTGGGGACGATCAGCCATGATCACAATGAATGGCGGTGCTGGCTCGAAGGGCCGAATGGCCTCCTCCTGCACCTATTTTCTATGTGTCTATGTTTCAATCATGTCTGATCTCTGCCTCCTAATCCCATTTTCCTGCTTTCTCCCCATAATCCTTGGCACCTGTTCTATTCAAGAATTTGTGTATCTTTGTCTTAGAAATATCCACGGACTTGGCATCCACAGCCCTCTGTGGCAATGAGTTCCACAGATTAACTACCCTTGTACTAAAGTTCCTCCTCACCTCCTTTCTAAAAGAGCCCCATTTAATTCTGAGTCTGACCTCTGGTCCTAGAGTCTCCCACCAGTGGTAACATCCTTTCCACATCACATACCACAGCCACTATCTATGCCTTTCATTATTCTGCAAGTTTCAATGAAGTCCGCCCTCAACCTAAACTCCAGCGAGCAGAGGCCCAGTGCTGTCAAACGCTCATCATATGCTAACCCACTCATTCCTGGAATCATTGTAAACCTCCTCTGGACCCTCTTCAGAACCAGCACATCCTTCCTCAGATATGGGGCCCAAATTTGCTCATAGTATTCCAAATGCAGCCTGACCAGCACCTTATGGAGCCTCAGCATTACATCTCCGATTACAGCTCAGTCCATCACACAGATCAGACTCTCAATCATTGACACTTCTTGCAGCCTCAGGAAAACGGTCAACACAATCACAGGCCTTCTGAGTCATTCCATATTCTCCTGCTTCCACAGGGCAAAAGATAGAATCTTGAAAGCATGCACCACCAGACTAAGAAATAGCTTCTTCCCCTCTATTATCAGGCTTCTGAACAGTCTTTCTTTAACTGTCACTGGCAATGTTGCACTATAATTCTACAAACTATATTCCGCACTCTGTACCTTCCCCTTTGCTCTTCCTATTGTACTCAAGTTTAGCTGGATTGTGTTTATGTCTATTATGTGATTTAATAGGATAGCAAGAAAAATAAAGCTTGTCAGTTTCACCGAGTGCAGAAAAGGCATCATGATAAATGTGACAATAATAAACCCAAGCCTAAAAATACCAATCTTGCTCTTTCACTAGTATTTTATTGTTATGACAATGATTGTCACCGCGTTTATTATCACCACGATTGTTCAAAAATATCAACATGGGATTTAAGAGCCAAAAATATGCAATGGGGAAAAGTGAAGAAATTGAATTAAAGACAGCAGCATGGATTTAGGATTGGCATTGGGCAAGATAGGTGAATGAAAGAGATTTGTTTCAAACATAAAGTGGACCCAAAACTACTATAGATACCAAAAGATGGCTTATATAGTGCAGTTTTTCTTGATATATTATTTTTATAATCACAAATCATAATCCTTGTTTTATCTACATAAAGATAATCCAAAATGACAAATGTAGGATTGTACTTTTCCCAAAAAGAAACATATATTACTGCATTTAAATAAAATCATAATATTTGTGGACATTGAAGCACACTATTCTTTTCATGAACATAAGTAACCATCCAAGTACACGTTTAAAGGCCAAACTCGACTGCCACAAATTAAACGATTACCCATCTAATTGAAACGAGTTTTAGTCACGATTCAAGCAAAATATTTGATCAGTAATCAATAAATGAGATATTACACAACATGCACAAACAAAACAAAAATAAATACATTTTCAGTTGATCCAGGTTTTATCCAATACACTCGTTGGATCCGGTATCAACTTATAGTACAACTTAAGGAATCTATGAAAAATAACCGTGTACAGCCGACTCCAGGACCAATTCAAAAATCAGGTGGAATAGATTATTTGTAATAATTGCATAAATAGTTACTCTGGGGAATATTGCAAACTTGCACATAAATTTTAAACTACTGTAAAGGAGGTTAAAAGATGCTCGAAGTGAATTGTGCTCCTGCTGTTGTCAATAAATAAGTAACATTTGTTCCATGTTCTTTGAATTAGTTCAGGTACAATCACAGGCCCGCGGCTTTGGTTCTTTGTTCTCGGGAGCCCTCCCTCCCTCCTCTTTCTCCCCGGATGCCTTTACTTGCCCTGGGCCGCTTACTAGCGCAAGGAGTCACACTGTCATTACTCACTGGTTGGTTGGAGGTGCCACCAGTGGGATCGCCACTTCTTCCTCTTCAAATTCATGCCCGTCGAAAGAATCCACTTCATCCGGGGGCAAGGGGAGGGCAACTGGGGCAGCGCCAGCGAGAGGGGTCGCAGCGCAGGCGGCCTCCATGGGTTCCGACAACAGGGAGGCCAAGGCCGAAGCGGGCGACGTCGATTCCGTGTCCAGAGCCGTGAGCGGGCCGAATCTCGACATTTCTTGCAGCGGAGGCTGGAAAACAACCGTCTCTCCATCTCCACCTGGAGCCACCATAGTCACGGCGGCCGCCGCCGCCAACAGGCACTCATTCCCCACTTCCGCCGCCATCATGGTCACAGCCAGCGCCGCCACACGATAGCAGTGAGGAAAAGGGAGAGGGGAGGATGAGGAGGGAGAGTACTTTCTTTATGTATGGGGTTTTTTTTTTTTGTTGCGCGACGGCTTGGGTGGGGAAGGTGGTGGAACCGCAAGTTCAATGAAAGAGCGCTAACGGAGGGGAGAGTTCATGACTTCATCTGCTTTCCTTCCGTCAGCCCGCCCCGCCCGCTTTGCCTGAGACTGGGAGGGGGCGCGAGGGCGCGCGCCGCCAGCTCGCTCGCTCCGGGGCGGCCGTTCAACCGTCGCCTGCAGCGCGCGCGGTGCCGTTGTCCCCGGGCAACTAGCTCACTCGCACCGCTCCACACGATCAGAGCAAGTGGAAGTCAAATAAATCATTTCAGCTTCTACTACTGCCTTCCCCCACCCCCTTTCTTTCGCAACTTTTAGTTGTATCCTATTAAGACTCAAGGAATCGACTGCGCGCAGTCCCCGTAGCGCTGCAATTTTTAAGGGAACGATGTGATCTGCGATCCCGCAACACCTAGTCTAAGAAAGTGAGTAGAAGTGTGTGTGTGTGTTCAAGGCCAGTAACTTGTTGACGGTCGAGGTTGCTACGTTTCCCAACAAAAGCTTTTTTTTTGGAAAAGTCAATATATTTTATCGCGCATTATTTCAGGAAAATGGGACCTTATGTCAGAGGGCAGTTGGTCACCATAAACTTAACTTGTGACATCTTCGATATCGACAGTCACGTTTGAGATGTTCAGACTTTGACAACATCCTCACGTGGATATCTATGAGGCTTTTGAGTAAAATGTACCCAACCTCACTCAACCTTCGGATTTGCTGTTATCGCACATAATGAGTTTTGATTTTGTCTGAAGAAGGGTCTTGAGCTGAAACGTCGTCGCCCATTCCTTCTCTCCAGAGATGCTGCCTGTCCAGGGGTCAGGGGTCACAGCTTAAGGATAAGGGGGAAGTCTTTTAGGACCGAGATGAGAAAACATTTCTTCACACAGAGAGTGGTGAGTCTGTGGAATTCTCTGCCACAGAAGGTAGTTGAGGCCAGTTCATTGGCTATATTTAAGAGCGAATTAGATGTGGCCCTTTTTGCTAAAGGGATCAGGGGGTATGGAGAGAAGGCAGGTACAGGTTACTGAGCTGGATGATCAGCCATGATCATATTGAATGGCGGTGCAGGCTCGAAGGGCCGAATGGCCTACTCCTGCACATATTTTCTATGTTTCTATGTCCCGCTGAGTTACTCCAGCATTTTGAATGTGCCTACTACGGCGTAAACAAGCTTCTGCATTTGCTTCCTACACATTTAAATGTTAGCCAAGAACCTTTTCAATGCGTGAAAGTATTTTAAAACTTGAAAATATATTTCAAACTATGAGGGAATAAAATGTAAATTTGCATTGGATCCAATCAAATTGTGTCAACGTTGCCCTCAAGGGTAACAGATAGGAGATATGGGTTAAACAGGCATGTGTTCCAAAGGGGTTGAAGTGAACTCAAAAGGTACAACAGAAAAGGATTTTTAAAATGCTGGAGTAACTCACCAGGTCTGAGGAACATGGATGTGTGATGTTTCAGGTCAGGACCCTTCTTCAGTACAACAGAATATTTAGGTCTACTTAAGCGGGCACATATGGCCTGGTTTAACATCACATTTTGAAGATAGCATCCCCAGCAGTACAGCCATGTCTCAATATTGCACCTACATTATGTCTCTTGAGTGTAGGAAAATAACTGCAGATGCTGGTATAAGGGGGGATCTTATAGAAACTTACAAAATTCTTAAGGGGTTGGACAGGCTAGATGCAGGAAGATTGTTCCCGATGTTGGGGAAGTCCAGAACAAGGGGTCACAGTTTAAGGATAAGGGGGAAGTCTTTTAGGACCGAGATGAGAACGTTTTTTTTCACACAGAGAGTGGTGAATCTGTGGAATTCTCTGCCACAAAAGGTAGTTGAGGCACGTTCATAGGCTATATTTAAGAGGGAGTTAGATGTGGCCCTTGTGGCTAAAGGGATCACGGGGTATGGAGAGAAGGCAGGTACAGGATACTGAGTTGGATGATCAGCCATGATCATATTGAATGGTGGTGCAGGCTCGAAGGGCCGAATGGCCTACTCCTGCACCTATTTTCTATGTTTCTAAATCGAAGGTATCACAAAATCGTCGAGACGAAACGCAGGCTCGGCAATCGTTTCGCTCAACACCTTCGCTCAGTCCACCTTAACCAACCTGATCTCCCTGTGGCTGAGCACTTCAACTCCCCCTCCCACTCCCAGTCTGACCTTTCTGTCATGGGCCTCCTCCAGTGCCATAGTGTGGCCCACCGGAAATTGGAGGAACAGTATCTCATATTTCGCTTGGGCAGCTTACAGCCCAGCGGTATGAACATTGTCTTCTCCAACTTTCTCCTCTGGCCCTCTCTTCCTCTTCCCCTCCCCCTTCCCAGTTATCCCACTGTCTTCCTGTCTCCACCTATATCCTTTCTTTGTCCCGCCCCCCTGATATCAGTCTGAAGAAGGGTCTCGACCCGAAATGTCACCCATTCCCTCTCTCCTAGATGCTGCCTGACCCGCTGAATTACTCCAGCATTTTGTGATACCTTGTATCTCTGGAGTATAACTTGGAGCAAGAATGCTACCAATTGAATTATGTCCCTATTTCACTCCTCTGTCTTTGTTATTTCTTGATAACTGATCTATATTGCTGTGGCATTTGATTTCCTTGTTCATTGTTCAACAAGTCGGTGTTGGGATTCCAAAGCAGATTGTGGCTAAAAAGAGAAGTAAGTTAAGGGAAGTTGGGGTCTGCTGGTAAATAAAATTAAAACCTGACCTTAACCTTAATAACGATACTTGATCTCACCAAACCATTGCCCTAAATAAAAATCTTAAGTATGCTACTGAGGCTCAACTTGGTTTGAGTAGCAAGTCTTTGCTGAAGATGTGGGCTTGGATTCGGAACAGGCCCTTTGGGAGGAGTCATAGAGTGATACAGTGTGGAAACAGGCCCTTCGGCCCAACTTGCCCACACCGGTCAACATGTTCCAGCTACACTAGTCCCATCTGCCTGCGTTTGTTCCATATCCCTCCAAACCAGCCCTATCCCAGCCTCAACTACCTCCGCTGGCAGCTTGTTCCATACACCCACCACCCTTTGTGTGAAAGGACAGGAACATTTGGAAAAAAAATAGAAGATAAACTGTGGAATCTCGGATGGAATCCTGATGGACGAGGATTCAATGTAACATCTCATCTGATAGACACTTTCCAACAAAACTGCAGTAGAGCAAAAAAATCTGGAAGAGGAATTCAGCAGGCCAGACAGCACCCATTAGAGGGAAATGGACAGATGATGTTTCAGATCAGGACCCTTATTAAGACCATATTAAAGTGCCAGTTTAAATTTTCAGCTTTAGTCAGTGCAATTTTATCCCTTAACCTATTGAACGAGGGAAGCAATTGCTACCATTGGCCATATGCCTCAAATTATACTGATGGATTAGGATTCAATCAAACATCTTGTCTGATAGACTCTTTCTAGCATAACTTTGTTAAAACAACTTAAAATGTCACTGTGGTCACAGCTTCCAAGGTGCTCACTCACATTTAGCTCTACTGCCTGAACTATTTCATAAATCCCAATTAGACGCAGGATTTCTAAGGAGTCAAAAACATATTGTGGAAATGCCATTTAACTATCTCATTTTGCTTCCTCCTTATCCCAATCAATTACATAAATAAAAATATCTCAGCATGATAACTATTTTATTCCAACTAATTTCTCCAATAAGACTCCTAGTTTCCTGCTCAAATTCAGCACCAAAATGTTGCCATCTGACAGACTTTGCTTTGAAAAGCTCATGGAAAAGTTAGTTGGCCACAGATATTTGGGAACGAGCATTCAGTAAAATTAGACACAAGAAACTACAGATGTTAGAATCTTGAGCAAAAAGCAAAGTGCTGGAGTAACTCAGTGGGTCAGGCAGCATCTGTAGGGACAGGTGAGGTTTCCGGTTGGGACTTTCTTCAGATTCATTGGAGTAGAGCAGAGAAAACTGGAGAAGAGGTGAGGGTGAAACAAAACCTGGCAAGTGATGAGTGGCTACTGATGAGGAGTTTTGCACCTTCACCACAGTCTCCTCGTCTTTCCTGTAATGTGACCAGAACTGCACACAATGCCACAAATGCAGCCTAACCAAAGTGCTAAAAGTTGCAACCTGACTTCCTGACTCATATCCTCAGATCGCTTCTCGGCCTTTTGGCTAAGATCAAGTGTAGTATCTGTTCTGGCACAATCTAATGTTCTTATAAGAACAGTATAAGAGCAGTATTTGCATTGGATCATCGACGAGGAGCGGAGGTCAGGAGCACGTGTCTGGTTTAGGGGTGGATCCATGCTGGTTGGGTAACCAACCTAACACCCTTATCCAGGTGGGATGGCAGCAGCAAGTGGAGCTGGAGGGCAGGGTATCCGGAATACCCTGCGAGTATTGGTGAAGGACCTCAAGGAGGGGAACCCTTTCTCAAGGGACCTCTTCACCAAGAAGGTGCTGCTGGAGGCCTGTGGATTCAAGGCCGTGGACATCTTCTGCCTCCAGGACTTCCCGGGTAACGGATATTTCGACGTTACCTTCCAGAACCCGGCGGGATGGCAGAAGTTGCTGCAGGACTTCCGGGAGAAGGGGGATGAAGCCCCGCTGTCGCTCCTGAAGGTGCAGCCGCTCTTCACCCTCCCCACCCAGAGGGAACGGATGATCACGGTGCACATGTTTAACCCACATGTGCCCGTCGTGGATGTCCTCACCTTCCTTGCGCGCTATGTCGAAGGGGCCGGGAACTGCGTGGACATAAAGGACTTGTTCGGGATCTGGACGAGCAAGAGGCAAGTGAAGGTGAAGCTGAGGGTGGACGGGAAGGGATTCATCATCCACCCTCCCTCGGTGTTCGCTATCGGAGGGAACCGGGGTTACATGACTTACGCGGGGCAGCCCAGGGTGTGCAGGAAATGCAACAAACCTGGGCACGTGGCGGCAGAATGCAGGACAGTCGTCTGCAGAAACTGCAAGTTAGAAGGCCACGAGACAAGGGAATGTAAAGAGAGTAAGAGCTGCAACCTGTGTGGGGAGGCAGGCCACCTTTACAGGGCCTGCCCTAAAAGAGCTAGCACTTATGCACAGGCGATAAGAGGGGCCGCTGCCAGCACCCCCAGGGTGGACGAGACGCCTCCTACCACGGAAAAAGCCCAAAAAGGAAAGGAGAGCAGGGGCGATGACAACGCGACCACCAGGAGCCCCCAACCGCAGGACAGAGCCCCCCAGCCCCCTGCCCACGAGGGTGAGTCGATGGAAGAGGGGGAGCAGGAAGAAGAGGAATGGCAGTTGGTAAAATCGAGGAAAACATTGAAGGCTGTGCGCACGGAGAAAAAGGCGGAGGGGACAAGCAAGTCCCAAAAAAGAGTCCTCTCCCAGGACGAGGCCAGCAGCCTCTCCGCATCGGAGGATGAGACGACCAGGAAGAGCCGACAACGGAGGCAGAGGCAGAGGAAGAAAACGGGGGAGGAGGAAGGTAAGAGAAAGAACGTGTCTGTTGCCCCCCAGCCCCAGGAGACTGGGAGCAGTGCCAATGGGCCCCAGCCCCAGGAGACCGTGAGCGGCACAACGGCCAATGGGCCCCTTCTCCGGGAGACCGTGAGCGGCACAACGGCCAATGGGCCCCTGCTCCGGGAGACCGGGAGCGGCACAATGGCCAATGGGCCCCAGCTCCGGGAGACCGGGAGCAGTGCAGTGGCCAATGGGCCCCAGCTCCGGGAAACTGGGAGCAACGCAGTGGCCACGCCAGAAAATACACCCTGTGCTGAGGAAGCCACCAACCTGTACCACTACCTGTGCGACACAAATGTGCAGGAACTCAGCCAGATGATTGGCATGCGGGAGGATCGCCTGGGTCACTAAAGGACAATGGAGCTGAAACTGGCATCCTTAAACGTGCGCAGTGTGAAGAGCACTGCGCGATGTGTATCCGCCTTGCAGTACCTGGCCAAGGTAAAGGCGGATGTGACTTTTTTACAGGAGTGCGGGCTGCCACACCTTCGCTGCTATCGGAGGTGGTCGCGATGGTGGCCCCACGGACTGTCGGTATGGTCGGGGGGCAATGATTGTCGTGCGTCCGGTCTGGGGATCTTGCTGCGGGGAGGGGGCTTCACCATCACTGAGGTAAGGGAGGTGGTGGGGGGGCGTCTCTTGGTGGTGGATGTAATGTACCGTGGTTCTCCGCTCCGGCTGATTAATGTGTATGCCTCATCCAGGTGGAGCGAGCGGGTGGCCGTCCTCCAGCAGCTCCCACCGCTGCTGGCCACGTCTAGACCGCTCGTTCTGGCCGGTGACTTCAACTGCATCATCGATGCGGCTGGACGATCCGGTAGTGCCAACCACAGACTGGACGGCACCTCCAAACTCCTGGTGGAAACGGTCAAAGATGCAAAGCTGCGCGACGCCTTCAGTGACCCTGCAGGCGGAGTCCAGCCACGGTTCACCTGGTCAGGACCGAACGGTTCAGCCCAGTCCCGGATAGACTTCCTCTTCACATCGAGGGCCGTCACGGTCAGACACACCGACCTCGCGCCGGTGTTCTTCTCTGACCACTGCCTCCTTCAGGCCACCTGTCACCTACAGGAGGACCGGAAGGCGGGCAGAGGGACGTGGAAGCTAAACGTGGAGCTGTTGACCCCGGAGAACGTTAAGGAGCTAAAGAGGGACTACGCATGTTGGAGAACTGTGAGGCCCCTCTTTGACTCCCCGACACTCTGGTGGGAGGCAACAAAGGAGAACATCAAGAAGTTCTTCGTCTCCAAAGGTGTTCAGAGAGCAAGACAGGTTAAGAGGGAACTGTGTCAACTCCAGACAGATTTGCAGCAGCTACTCCTTCTGCAGAGGAGAGGGGTGGATGTGAGGGAGGAACTGAGAGAGTTGAAGGGCTGGCAAGCTCGGCTCTTTACCTCTGAATCCTCCAAGATCATCTTCCGGTCCAGGGTCCGCCATGTTGAGCAGGATGAGACGTGCTCACGTTACTTCTTCCATAAGGTTCACAGGGGGAGCTCTGTGATCAAAAGCCTTAGGGAGGAGGACGGCTCGGTAACATCCTCGCAGTCAGACATGCTCAAGATCT
Organism: Rhinoraja longicauda; assembly: GCF_053455715.1. Taxonomy (NCBI): domain Eukaryota; kingdom Metazoa; phylum Chordata; class Chondrichthyes; order Rajiformes; family Arhynchobatidae; genus Rhinoraja; species Rhinoraja longicauda. The sequence goes on from NC_135955.1 coordinate 81,991,391, forward strand.
GCAGATCCTTTTATAAGGATCTGTACGATGTAAAGACCACAGACAGCACCGCCTCCCAGAACTTCCTGTCCTCCATCACGGAAGTCTTGGACGACAGCAAGCGGGAGAGTCTGGACCAACCACTGACCCTGGAGGAGCTGACGGGCTCCATCCGTTCCTTTAATAATAATAATAATAATCCATTTATTTTATATAGCGCCTTATCACATGCTCAAAGCGCTTTACAAAAACAATTAACATAGAAACAGACAAACTATCCTGACGGAAAAGCGGCGAATACTCAACGCCAGCGTCCTCTCACGTCAGGGTCGGGCAGTAGACATTAAAAAGCACAAGACACACAGATATAATTTTTTACACAAAACAAAACCTTTGACTCGAGTAAAACTCCCGGAGGCGATGGCTTACCGGCAGAGTTGTACTCGGCTCTGTGGGACTGGGTGGGCCCGGACCTGCTGGAAGTGTACAACGATATACTTCTAGCCGGCAGCATGTCAGACTCTATGAGGAAGGGCAACATCACCCTGATCTACAAGCAGAAGGGGGAGATGAATGACTTAAGGAATTGGAGACCCATCACATTGTTGAATGTAGACTACAAGATCCTGTCTAAGACCATCGCCAACCGGGTCAAGTCTGCTCTGGGACAGGGGATCCACCCGGACCAAACCTGTGCTGTACCTGGCAGGAAAATCTCAGACAGCCTGGTGCTGCTGAGAGATACCATTGCCTACGTGCAGGACAGACGGGTGGATGCCTGCCTGGTCAGCTTGGACCAGGAGAAGGACTTCGACAGGATATCGCACACGTACATGAGGGACGTGCTCTCCAAAATGGGCTTTGGGGAGGGAATCAGGAAGTGGATACAACTGCTCTACTCCGATATCTGTAGTGCAGTCCAAATTAATGGGTGGGAATCAGACAGCTTCCCCGTCAGGTCTGGAGTCAGGCAGGGTTGCCCTCTTTCCCCTGTCTTGTTCGTCTGTTGCATTGAACCCTTTGCCGAATCCATCAGGAAGGATGCGAGCATAAGAAAAATATAGCAACTGTTAAACCTTATCAACTTTTCGACACACCTTGAAGGATTGGTGTCGGTAGGAAATTGGCTGGCCATCTAATTCTTTTCCTTGCATCTATATCTTTTTACATCTATCAGCCACCTAAATTTTGAATGGATGTGCTCAGAAATAAAACCACTGAAAGGATGATCCATAAGATCCATTCTTGCAAGAGCACTCGTGGATAAAGAAGATGAATTGCATTCCAAGAATCCCAAGAACGTCAATTTTAGACCACATTAACTAACTATTTAGCCCAACATGACCGTGTCAGTATCCTTACAACTATCCCCCCACCTCATCTTTCCCAATTCCTTCTTACCTATAATAGACACAAAAAGCTGGAGTAACTCAGCGGGTCAGACAGCATCTCTGGTGAAAAGGAATAGGTGATGTTTCGGGTCAAGACCCTTCTTCAGACTGATAGATTTAGACAGGGGGTTTTTGTGTCTGTTTAAACCAGCATCTGCAGTTCCTTCCCACACATTCTTCTTACCTATGTCCTTCTAGTCCTTAAGCAGCACACTTGGTCTACATTCTGTTCTTGTAAGTCTGGCAGCAGCCACATTTTTTACACCGAAGGTAGGGTCCCATGCAGAGGTGGGAGCAATGCCAGGTACCATATTTAGACCAAGCCTGGGAAGCCTACGGGGCTCCATACAAAGCCAAGTAGGCAGGTGGAAAACCTGTGCTGCTCCACACTGAGCGCTGAGACTGCCTCATCAGAAATATCCTTGTCTTTAATTCTTACTTACATGTACAATAATTATGTGGACTACATTTCTTGTCTTACTTTTGGAATATAGTATTAATGGCATCATCCCTGGCAATCTATTTACCATTAATATCGTGTTCCTTAATATTACTGTTAATAGTCATGTTTCTTGAAGCATTGAGAATATAAGCACGAAACAAGTTAGGCTGGATTTATAATGGGCAGAAATGGGATAAAATTCATATTGTATTTTGCAGCCTCTTCACTGCATTAAGGCAAGGTTAATAACCATATAACCATATAACCATATAACAACTACAGCACGGAAACAGGTCCGTTCGGCCCTACCAGTCCACGCCGACCACTCTCCCTGACCTAGTCTCATCTACCTGCACTCAGACCATAACCCTCAAATCCCTCTTATCCATATACCTATCCAATTTACTCTTAAATAATAAAATCGAGCCTGCCTCCACCACTTCCACCGGAAGCCCATTCCATACAGCCACCACCCTCTGAGTAAAGAAGTTACCCCTCATGTTACCCCTAAACTTTTGCCCCTCAATTCTGAAGCTATGTCCCCTTGTTGGAATCTTCCCCACTCTCAAAGGGAAAAGCCTACCCACGTCAACTCTGTCCGTCCCTCTCAAAATTTTAAAAACCTCTATCAAGTCCCCCCTCAACCTTCTACGCTCCAAAGAATAAAGACCCAACCTGCTCAACCTCTCTCTGTAGCTTAAGTGCTGAAACCCAGGCAACATTCTAGTAAATCTCCTCTGTACCCTCTCCATTTTGTCGACATCCTTCCTATAATTTGGTGACCAGAACTGCACACCATACTCCAGATTCGGCCTCACCAATGCCCTGTACAATTTTAACATTACATCCCAACTTCTATACTCGATGCTCTGATTTATAAAGGCAAGCATACCAAACGCCTTCTTCACCACCCTATCCACATGAGATTCCACCTTCAGGGAACAATGCACAGTTATTCCCAGATCCCTCTGTTCCACTGCATTCCTCAATTCCCTACCATTTACCCTGTACGTCCTATTTTGATTTGTCCTACCAAAATGCAGCACCTCACACTTATCAGCATTAAACTCCATCTGCCATCTTTCAGCCCACCCTTCCAAAAGGCCCAAGTCTCTCTGTAGACTTTGAAACTACTTAATTATTAACTACACCACCTATCTTAGTATCATCTGCATATTTACTAATCCAATTTGCCACACCATCATCCAAATCATTAATGTAAATGACAAACAACAGTGGACCCAACACAGATCCTTGGGGTACTCCACTAGACACTGGCCTCCAACCTGACATACAATTGTCAACCATTACCCTCTGGTATCTCCCATTCAGCCATTGTTGAATCCATCTTGCAACCTCACTATTAATACCCAACGATTTAACCTTCTTAATCAACCTTCCATGTGGAACCTTGTCAAATGCCTTACTGAAGTCCATATAGACAACATCCACAGCCTTGCCCTTATCAATTTCCCTGGTAACCTCTTCAAAAAATTCAAGAAGATTAGTCAAACATGACCTTCCAGGCACAAATCCATGTTGACTGGTTCTAATCAGGCCTTGTTTATCCAAATAATTATATATATTGTCCCTAAGTATCTTTTCCATTAATTTGCCCACCACAGACGTCAAACTAACAGGTCTATAATTGCTAGGTTTACTTTTAGAACCTTTTTTAAACAAAGGCACAACATGCGCAATGCGCCAATCTTCCGGCACCATCCCCGTTTCTAATGACGTTTGAAATATTTCCGTCATAGCCCCTGCTATTTCTGCACTAACTTCCCTCAATGTCCTAGGGAATATCCTATCAGGACCTGGAGACTTATCCACTTTTATATTTTTCAAAAGTGTCCGTACCTCCTCTTCTTTAATCCTCATAATTTCCATCACTACTCTACTTGTTTCGCTTACCTCACATAATTCAATATCCTTCTCCTCGGTGAATACCGAAGAAAAGAACTTGTTTAATATCTCCCCCATTTCTTCCGGCTCAGCACATAGCTGTCCACTCTGACTCTCTAATGGACCAATTTTATCCCTCGCTATCCTTTTGCTATTGACATATCTGTAGAACCCCTTGGGGTTTACTTTTACATTACTTGCCAAAGCAGCCTCATATCTTTTTTTCGCTTTTCTAATTTCCTTGTTAAGATTCCTTTTACATTCTTTATATTCCTCAAGAACCTCATTTACTCCCTGCCGCTTATATTTATTGTATATCTCCCTCTTTTTCCGAACCAAGTGTCCAATTTCCCTGGAAAACCACGGCTCTTTCAAATTATTATTCTTTCCTTTCCACCGAACAGGGACATAAAGACTCTGTACTCTCAAAATGTCACCTTTAAATATCCTCCATTTCTCTATTATATCCTTTTCATAAAACAAAAAGTTCCATTTCACTCCTTTTAAATCCTTTCTCATCTCCTCAAAATTAGCCTTTCTCCAATCCAAAATCTCAACCCTTGGTCCAGATTTGACCTTCTCCATAATTATATTGAAACTAATGGCATTGTGATCACTAGACCCAAAGTGCTCCTCAACACATACCTCCGTCACCTGACCCGTCTCATTTCCTAACAGGAGGTCCAACACTGCCCCTTCTCTGGTAGGTACCTCTACGTATTGCTGCAAAGAACTATCCTGCACACATTTTACAAACTCCAAACCATCTAGCCCTTTAACAGAATGTGATTCCCAGTCTATATACGGAAAATTGAAATCACCCACAATCACTACTCTGTGCTTACTACTAATATCTGCTATCTCCTTACATATTTGCTCTTCCAATTCTCGTTCCCTATTTGGCGGTCTATAATACACCCCTATAAGTGTTGCCAAACCTTTCTCATTTCTGAGTTCCACCCAAACAGCCTCCCTAATCGAGCCTTCTAGTCTGTCCTGCCAAAGCACTGCTGTGATATCCTCCCTGACAAGCAATGCAACACCCCCACCTCTTGCCCCTCCGATTCTATCACATCTGAAACAATGAAATCCTGGAATATTTAATTGCCAATCGCAACCCTCCTGCAACCATGTTTCACTGATTGCCACAACATCATACTTCCAGATGTCAATCCAGGCTCTAAGCTCATCCACCTAGCATTAAAATATACACATTTAAGGGACCCTTCATTTCTTATTCTCAGTTTATTTCTTTTCACTTCTTTCTCTCCTACATATTGGGTCTGAGTGTTTCCCTTTTCTGCCTCCTGCCTCACACACTGCCTATTAGCTATCTGTGTTTAAGTCCCTCCCCCCAACCGTACTAGTTTAAAGTCTCCGCAATTACCTTAGCAAATCTCCCCGCCAGGATATTGGTTCCTCTCAGGTTCAGATGCAACCCGTCCTTTTTGTACAGGTCATACTTCCCCCAGAAGAGGTCCCAATGATCCAGAAACTTGAATCCCTGCTCCCTGCACCAGTTCCTCAGCCACGTATTTATCCTCCACCTCACTCCATTCCTATTCTCACTATCGCGTGGCACAGGCAGTAAGCCTGAGATTATTGCTTTGGAAGTCCTTTTTTTTAACTCTCTTCCTAGCCCCCTAAATTCTCCTTTCAGGACCTCTTCCCTTATTCTACCTATATTGTTGGTACCTATATGTACCACGACCTCTGGCTCCTCTCCTTCCCCTTTCAGGATATCCTGGACACGCTCAGACACATCCCGGACACCGGCACCAGGGAGGCAAACCACCATCCGGGTCTCCCGACTGCGTCCACAGAATGCAAAGGTTATTCACTAGTTATTTATTTCATCAATTTTAGGAGGCTGGATTTATGTACATTCTTTTAGGAAGGAGATGAGGAGAAATTTATTTAGTCGGAGGGTGGTGAATCTGTGGAATTCTTTGCCATAGAAGATGGTAGAGGCCAAGTCAATGGATATTTTTAAGGCAGAGATAGATAGGTTCTTGATTAGTACAGGTGTCAGAGATTATGGGTAGAAGGCAAGAGAATGGGGTTAGGAGGGAAAGATAGATCAGCCATGATTGAATGGCGGAGTAGATGTGATGGGCCAAATGGTCCAATTCTACTCCTATTCCTTATGACCTTATGAACTCAAGTCATCAGGTCTAACCATCTCGGTGGATCACCTAAGTGCATCCGATCCAAATGCCTTTCCACATTCCCAGATTCTCCAGGGCCATGATCTTCAGATGGACATGCTACTTCACAGGCACCACTTCATTAGAACGTCCATTGTATCGCAGGGTAATATCAACAACAAAGCAACAGCTTATTAACAGCTTACTCCACGACATAGTGTTACAAAAATAAAAATCCTCCAAACCTTTCCCGATCAAGAAAGAAAGCAGGCAGACATGAATGGGCAACTGTTAGTTAAGGTTACTAAAAGAGAAAAGAAAAAGGAGTTAAGATGAAACCCTCCTCCAGTCTGTCTTCATTCCTTTCCTCTGCAGCTGTTCCATTCACTGATTCTTCAAATGCCAGCCTGGCTCGTGATTCTCACAGGCAGAACACCAACACTAACCTTTTACGTTGCAGCATTTTTTCTTCCCATGAGAGTTAAAGGTGTCTGCTTGAGCCCCATGTTGACTAATTGTATTGAATATACTTTGCTGTTTTCTCCATTTCTGTTTAAATTGGCCATGCTTCAAAGGACTGAGTGATCATGTCATTCAGTCTTAGGAAGGCAACTAACTTAAATAATTTACATCGAGATGTACCTCAGAGGTACATATTTTTCCCAAATTCAAGCTGTCTGTTTTTTTGTATACGTCCTTGTCTGGAGTGCAAATCAACCCCATGTCATGTGACAAAAATTGGCTGGAGCAGATAGCCAGGGTGGGGAAGAAGCTGGAGCTGTGGAAGCAGCGCTCCCTCTCCATCACGGGGAAAAACCTGGTCATCAGGTGTGAGGTGCTCTCGGGGCTGCTGTACTTGGCGCAATTGTGGCCCGTCCCTCCATCCTACGCCACGGGGATCACCCGGGCCGTCTTCCGTTTCATCTGGGGGTCGGCGATGGACCGGGTGCGACGAGCCACAATGCACAAGTCGGCAGACAACGGGGGTAAAGACGTGCCCAACGTCGCCTTCATTCTGATGGCCACTTTCGTGTGTGGCTGCATAAGGCGGAGCATAGAGCCAAGGCACGTGGGCACCAAATGCCACTACCTGCTGAGGTTCTACCTGTCCCCGGTGTTGCGAAGGATGGGCCTGGTGCAGATGCCACGCAATGTGCCAGTCAGCTGGACATTGCCGAACCATCTGTCGTTTGTGGACAGGTTCTTCCGGACCAACACCTTTGACCACAAGTCCATCGGGCAGTGGTCAGCACGGAACGTCCTGCAGGCACTGCAGGGGAATGACTCCATGGACCCTGTGGCGTGGTTCCCAGAACAGACAGCCCAGCTTGTCTGGCAAAATGCCTCATCGCCAGTACTCACCAACAAGCACCAAGACCTGGCTTGGCTGGCGGTGAGGGGAGCCCTCCCAGTCAGATCCTTCCTGCACCGCCGGAACCTCACTACCAGCGCACGCTGCCCTCGGGACGGCTGCTACGGAGAGGAAACGGTGGCCCACCTCTTCAAAGAGTGTGGATTTGCCAGGAGAGTCTGGAGAGGTCTGCAGGGGTCCCTGTCACGATTCATTCCGAGCAGCTCCGTCACAGAGGACTCTGTGCTCTACGGACTGTTCCCAGGGACGCATTCCGAGACTGACATCGAGTGCTGCTGGAAGGTCATCAACTCGGTGAAAGACGCTCTTTGGTCTGCCCGATCCTTGTTGACCTCCCAGCGGAGCGAGCTGTCCGTCAAGGAATGTTGCCGACTGGCCCACTGCAGACTGCAGGAGTACGTGCTGAGGGACGCTCTGAAGCTCGGTGCAGCCAACGCCAAGGCCCTGTGGGGGAGGACCACAGTCTAGGGTCCTTCTGCTGCTGGACATGGGGGGGGGGGGGCAGGGTGTGGTGGAGAGAGACGCCCCTCCAAATAAGGGATATGTATGTAAATGTATGTAAATGTCTAAGTAAATGCCTGTATTGAATATGTAACCTCCGGAAATGTCGGATGGGTTTGTTTAAAAAAGATGTTTTGTAAATGATATTTATTACTTGAATAAAGTATTTTTTGATATAAAAAAAAAAAAAATCTTCAGTGCCCTGACCATTAAAGGCAAGCATACCATACACTTTCTCCACTCTATCTACTTGTGTTGCTAATTTCTGAGATCCCTTTATACATCAATGCTGTTAATGGTCTTGTACTTCCCCTTACATTCGACCTCTTGAAATGCAACATCTCAAACTTACTTCGACTAAACTACATCTATCATTTCTCCACCCATTTCTGTAGCTGATCTATATCCGTATGTATACTTTGACAAACTTCCTCACTATCAGCAACTCAGACAATCTTTGTGTAATCTGCAAATTTACCAACCAACCCATCTACATTTATGTATAGGAAGGAACTGCAGTTGCTGGTTTACACCAAAGATAAACACAAAATGCTGGAGTAACTCAGCGGAACAGGCAGCATCTTTAGAGAGAAGGAATTGGGGGATGTTTCGACCAGAAACGTCATCCATTCCTTCTCTCCAGAGATGCTGCCTGTCTTGCAGAGTTACTCCAGCATTTTGCATTATCTTCTAGCTATATTTGCCTGAACCCCTCTGTCAGTGGATCATCAACTTCCTGACGGACAGGAAGCAGCATGTGAGGCTGGGAAACCACATCTCGGACCCTCAGCAGAGGAGCACCGCAAGGCTGCGTACTCTCCCCTCTCCTTTACTTTCTCTACACCAATGACTGCACCTCCACAGACTCCTCTGTCAAGCTCCTCAAGGTTGCGGATGACACTACCCTGATTGGACTGATCCAGGATGGGGAGGAATCTGCCTACAGATGGGAAGTGACACAGCTGGGGTCCTGGTGCCATCGCAACAACCTGGAGCTCAATGCTCTCAAGACAGTGGAACTAATTGTAGACTTTTGAAGAGATCCCCCTCCCCCCACTCACCATCAACAACACTATAGTCACATCTGTGGAGTCATTTAAGTTCCTTGGAACCATCATCTCCAAGGACCTTAAATGGGGGGCCACCATCAACTCCACAGTCACAAAGGCCCAACAGAGGATGTACTTCCTGCGGCAACTGAAGAAACACAATCTGCCACAGGCAATAATGGTTCAATTCTATTCTGCTATCATTGAGTCCATCCTCACCTCCATCATGGTCTGGTTTGGCTCAGCCACGAAGCACGACATCCAGAGGTTGCAACAGACCGTTCGCACAGCTGAGAAGGTTGTTGGCTGCAACCTTCCCCCCCATTGACGAACTGTACACTGCAAGGGCCAGGAAGCGAGCGAGCGAGATCATCTCTGACCCCTTTCACCCTGGCCACAAACTCTTCGAAGCACTTCCCTCTGGAAGGCGACTCGGGACTGTCAAAGCAGCCACAGCCAGACATAAAAAAAGCTATTTTCGTTGAGTGATAGTTATACTCAATAACCAAAGTCTGTAGTCTCTTTTTTGCTCTGGTTTATTTTCACCAACATGTTTAGACAGTAATGGTGTATCCTTATTGTTTTGATGTGTTTATGCTTTATTCTTAATTGTTAACTGTATGTTTGTGTTGTCATTTGTGAGCGGAGCACCAAGGCACATTCCGTGTATCTGCATACTTGGCCAATAAACTCATTCATTCATTTATGTCCATTGTTTATATATTCTGCAAACAACACAGCACAGATCCCTATGGAACTCCACTGATCACAGACCTCCAGCCAGAATAACATGCTTCCAGTACAACCTTCTGTCTTCTATGAGTAAGCCAATTCTGAATCAAAACAACCAAGTCACTGTGTGTTCCATGCTTCTTAATCTACTGGATCAGCCTAACGTGAGGAACTTTATTAAATACAAAAATCCATGTAGCCAACACCCACTGCCCTATCCTCTTCAATCACCTTTGTCACCTCCTCAAAAATCTCAAATCAAGTTCGTAAGACATGACATACCACAGACAAAACCATGCTGACTGTCCCTAATTAGCCCATCTCTTCCAAATGAGAGTAAATACTATCATGAAGAATCCATTCTGGTAGCTTCCCAGCCACTGATGTGAGGCTCACCAGGCTACAATTTCCTGGATTATCTATACTTTTCCTGAACAAGGAAGAACATTGATTACTTTCCAGTCCTCCAGAACTTTGCCTGTGGCTAGAGAACATACAAAGATTTTAGTCAAGGCCCCAACAACCTCCTTTCTTGCCATAAGAGTCAAGAGTTTTGTTGTCATGTCCCAAACCAGAATCAGTATCAGTTTGAAGAAGGGTCTGGACCCGAAATATCAACCAATCCTTTTCTCCGGAGATGCTGCCTGACTCGCTGATTTACTCCAGCATTTTGTGTCTACGGTGTAAACCAGCATGTGCAGTTCCTTCATTCACAATGAAATTCTTGCAGCAGTACAACAGTGTACAATAACCTTGGTCAGATCCCATCCCTGGAGATTTATCCATCTTAAACCACTTCAAAAACCCCAACACTTTCTTGATCTCAAATTGTTCTAGCATATTTATCTTCCCCACACTGATCTCACTGTCCTCCATGTCCTTCTCCTTGGTGAATAAAGATTTAAAGCATTCATTTTGTACCTAACCTCCATCCTGACTCAAACATAAATTCCCTCCTTTATCCTTGAGCGGTCCTACCTTCCCCTTGGTTATCCTCTTGTTTTTAATATACATAAAAGAAGCCTTAAGATTTTCTTTGATCGGATTTGCCAATTACATTTCTAATTGCCCACTTGAGTTCTTTCTTGCTTACCTTATATTCCTCAAAGGTCCAGTCTGATTTCATCTTTCAAACCCCTACAAAAGCCCCATTCTGCTCCCATGTCTTGTACTCTTCTCTAGGAGAGAGCTTAAGAAAAAAATTAGCAGGGCAAAAAGGAGCCATGAAATGTCCCTGAGAAATTGGATCAAGAGATTCTTAAAACATTTTAGAACAAAGACTGCCTATAATCACCTCTGTTCCTAACTTAGTCTGCCTATTTCTAAAATCCTCATTTGTGCCTTTGTCGTCTCAAACCTCAGCTATTTTAACATTGTTCATCGTTCATTATTGGGATTAATTAGCTCATGAAATAATATCAATACCCTTTGCTACAACAGGCTCTTCTTGCCGATCTACCCTACCCGTACAAAATCACCATAGATTTTCTAATAAAAAATGGTAATCTTTGTGCTTCAAGCTGTTTGTTGCATCAGAGCTACTCCCCCTTCCCATACACGCCACAATCACCACCGCTGCTATATTTGTGATCTATAGCCTCCAAGCTTTCTTTCACAAACCTCCACTTCCATTGATTCTGGTCTCTGAAGCATCATCAACTGCTTTATTCATCAGTCTTTTTAACTAGATATTTGGTTATTTGCTAACAAAAAATTGCTTCTTCAGCATGGCATCCATTTTTTAATTATGCATCTCTGGAGCAGCTTGGTGTAATTGGGCACTAAAGGAAGAAAATAGATTTTTGGTGAAATGTACACTCATAACTATCCTGGGCATATATGTTAATGTATTGCAGTAGTTAAAAGTAATAAACATCCATTTAGAATCTTGAACTTATGATAGGGTAATTGAAAGCTTTTGCATTGATGCAATTTTCCATAACATCTTCCTAATGTCGCCGTCTAAATATAGGAAAGCAAGGTTCAAAAATTGGTTTTAGAAACTCTACAAAAATGAAGGAAAGAAGACGTACTTTTGAATTACTTCCTGGTATTTTCAGTCACAGTCTGCTTTTAGTACACATTTTTCACAGCTACAACCTGGATTAAATCAAATTAGTTTTCCCATCACAAGGCAGCCAGTAAAGAAGTTCATGATCCAATAACCACAGGCTGAATGATGTTAAATGCTCCTATATGAGAATCAGTGAGTTTTGTGGAGGCAAAGGAATTTCTAATGAGTTATGTACGGGATAAGTGAGTGGGCAAATAGTTTAGAAAATAATCATCTGATGTGATTAATGCAATATTACTAGCATAAATAAACTTACAAGATCCACGAGGCAGGATGTTACTGATGTGTAGCTTATACTTTTGAATATAATCACCAAGTTATTGCTTTACACAATTTTCATCCTCTTCGGTAGCTCCTCTGGGTTGAGGATGACTTGATTTCACTCTGGTTTTGTGGGACCTGAGGTGACTAAAGAGGGAAATGTGGGAATTACAGTCTGTTCAGCAGATGGGGCAGGGAGTTCCTAATGGAATGGGTGAGATGCTATATTCCTTCTGCCACTTACGCAGGGTTCTTGTATGCTTCTGGTGCATGGCTTTGAGGTTGTTAATCCAATTCCAAATGCTCCTTATCTACTGGGTCAGTCGAGGGTCACAGAGGTTGGAATAGTACCTTCTTCGGGATCTAGTGTCAGGTATGCAAATTATGTGGCATGACTATAATAGTATAATTTAAGCTTCACTGTTTAAGATGTTGGCCCCTGGAGAGGAAACTGATGTTGGCTGACATCCTTCCAGTTAATTTGGTGGAGATTTTGCAGAACAAATATTGGTGATATCTCTCCAATACATTGAAATACTAGCTGAAATTAATCCAGGTCTCTAGAGGATTTTGGAGGGAAGGGCTTTGGATCCTGAAATGCAGGTGGCAATTGATGCATTAGGTAATCAGGTCAGTATTTGGAATTACTTATAATTTCTAAATTTGCCATCAATGTTGTGTTCTGCCTCCATAACAAGTTCCTAAATACTTCCGTTTACATTTAATTGTCCTTTTCAGCCTCAGGTACACATTGTCAAATGTTGCTTATTTCCTGCAGTGCATTAATGTTTCCAATACATTTGAGTCTCAGAGGACATTTTCTCAACAAGATATAATACAGACTGCACTAAATTGTATTAGAACCAGATAGATAAAAAACATAAATACAATGAATGCTTTTGACTTTCAGTTTTTTTCCATTTATGCCTTCAAGTGAGGAGAGTGAACACAGTTATAAAAAGCTGTGCAACCTAATCAATTTCACTGGCGAAACCGTTTTTTTTTGGTGTCCAAGCCTAATTCCACAATTGTTATGCCCTTCGGGGAAAATAGAGGGGAAAATAACTGGATTATTTTGATTTTAATTTTACAAGTTGATTGTCACATATCTTTAATCTATATATTCAGCAGACTCAATAATTAGAATATAAATGTTCAGCATTTTCTAAAAGTGTATTTTATTACCTAATTAAACTGATGGAATGGTTCTACAAAATAATATTAGTGATTAAAAAAACACTCCACTATCAATTTTCATGCAAATGCACTGTCGTTTCATATGAATATATTAGTTTATGTGGTTTTCGATGAGGGATGAATGATGGTGGGTATGAGAACATTCCTGTTTTCATTTTTATATCATCGTGGCCTTGTTTTTATATCTAATCTGAAAGATATAGTTTTTGCAAAATAAAGTATCAATTGAGAAAATAAGATTTTTGTTTTGCACAATAGCTCTTTTAGAATAGTAGGGATTTTGGCATGAGGAAATTTTGAAGAAATTTGCCATTTTAAATATACAAAATATATCTTATCTACTCTTATCTTAAAACAAAAACTAAGTGCAATTATGGCAGTCATTCTGTTACCAAAGGTCCAGTCTAGAGATTTGCCCTGACACCACCTTGTGAACAATATTTGTAAATGGTTTGAAAGTTCTAAAATAGCCTCTTCCCAGACTTGTTACCTGCTGCCATTATGGATAATTCTTGGTGGGATAGGACCTTTTTGGACCTTTGTTTTTGCTCTCAGTTCAAGCTCGGAACTGAGATGACTGCACTGATGAAATGAACTAGTGAAATAGACATTTAATGTATTTCCTGTCATTGTACATCTGAGTAAAGCTGGGAACGAGATGTCTTTGTTGTTCTGACAACAATTCTGTGAGCTTTAGGATATACTCTAAAGGCATGTTTTATTTTTGAAAAACAATTCTAAATATTCAGCCAAATGGAAACCAGAACTGTGGATGCAATAAAATATACCCGAGAATGGTTGGGCCTTAATTAGAGAGCTGTTTCCGTACTCTCGTCTGAGCAGACAAGCCGGTGTTAGTATCAGTGGGTTTTAAGCCTCCCAGAATATGGTCCGTGATTGGTGAAGTGATGTGGCCTGACTGCTTATTGAAGAGCTTCTGTATGGCAAGAAGTAAAAAACCTGCAGACTATCAACAGGTGTGCTGAAGGTTTGATGAGATTAGATGTCCACGGTGGAAATATGTTGCTGGAGACCAAAAAACTAGCAAAGTATCTCATTGCAGTTGAGGATGTTGAGGGGCAGAAATTCGATAGGAAAAAAGAATAATGCCAAAATGGTAAGAAGTGAGGTTACTGGGAGAAGAACAATCTCAAGCAATAAGAATATGAGGCGTATCCTGCTTGAGAATATTAAGGACGGTTGCAAGGGAGCTGTGAGTGGTTAGGTAAGGAACAATGAATTTGGAGGCAAGGGAAGAGGATCTGCAGAGAAAATCAGGGAAGTGTAGATGTTACTTATTACATCGAAGCAGAATAACCTGGAAATTATTAATGACTGGACTGAGGTGGATGTGTTGGGTCCAAATCTCTCCTGCGGGCCTCTCCTGGGTCAACCCAGTTGTACAGGGCCTTGGTGAGACCACACCTGGAGTATTGTGTGCAGTTTTGGTCTCCTAACCTGAGGAAAGACGTTCTTGCCTTAGAGGGAGTACAGAGAAGGTTCACCAGATTAATCCCTGGGATGGCGGGACTTGCATATGAGGAAAGACTGGATAGACGGCTTGTACTCGCTGGAATTTAGAAGACTGAGGGGGGATCTTATAGAAACATATAAAATTCTTAAGGGGTTGGAGAAGCTAGATGCGGGAAGATTGTTCCCAATGTTGGGGGAGTCCAGAACCAGGGGTCACAACTTAAGGATAAGGGGGAAGTCTTTTAGGACCGAGATGAGAATACATTTCTTCACACAGAGAGTGGTGAGTCTGTGGAATTCTCTGCCACAGAAGGTAGTTGAGGCCAATTCATTGGCTATATTTAAGAGGGAGTTAGATGTGGCCCTTTTTCTAAAGGGATCAGGGGGTATGGAGAGAAGGCAGGTACAGGCTACTGAGCTGGATGATCAGCCATATTGAATGGCGGTGCAGGCTCGAAGGGCCGAATGGCCTACTCCTGCACCTATTTTCTATGTTTCTATGTAACCCTCCCCCAATTAACGATCCTGTGGGCCCGGCAACCTTCTCCAACTGATGAAGCCCATTGCCGAGCGGGGAGTTTCCCTTGGGATCATGGGCAGGCGAGGGGGGACAGGGAAGGGGAGAGGGTGCCACTCACCTTGGTCCCGTGCCGCCAGTGCTGCAGCCTGAGTGAGCCGTGGACCCTAAGCCTCCTGCATTAGTCTAGCACCCTCCCCTCCCCACTCCCTCTCCCCTCCCATCCCCTTCCCACCACTCTCCCCCTTCCCCCTCTCCTGCCCCCTCCCCCCTACCCCCCTCTCCTCCCCACCCCAACTCCCCCCAGCCCCACTCCCCCCTCCCCATCCCCACTGCCCCCCCACCGCCACTCCTCCCACCCTTCCCCTCACCCCCACTCCCCCCCACCCCTCCCTCCATCCCCACTCCCCCCTGCAGCCCCACTCCCCTCTCACCCCCACTCCCCCCCAACCCCCCCACTCTTCCACCCCACCCCGTTCGGACCCGTTGGGTTCTGCGCACATGTGGATAAACGGCACCCCCACTCCCCACCCTTTCCCTCCCCCATCCCCATCCCCTCCCCACAACCCCCACTTCCCCCACCCCAACTTCCCTGCCCCAACCCCCACTTCCCCCACCCCAACTTCCCCGACTTGGTGATTAAGGTGGTCCTAAAATTGTCGTGCTATCGTGTGACGGGGGCACAGAAATACAGTGGATAACATCCCGCAGAATAACATACACTGTCAGAATAACATACAGCATAAATCAACCCTCAGAATAACAAACAAACAGAGAGTTTTAGTAATATACGAGACTAAATGGACCCGTTGGGCCCAAATCTCTCCTGCGGGCCTCTCCTGGGGCAAACCTCCCCCAACTGATGATCCTGCGAGCCCGGCAACCCTCTCCAACTGACAAAGCCCGTTGCCGGGCGGGGAGTGTCTCCCGGGGCCGTGGGGGGGTGAGGGGGGACAGGGAAGGGGAGAGGGTGCCACTCACCTCAGCCCCGTGCTGCCAGCGCTGCAGCAAGATCGAGGCGTGGACCCAAAGCCTCTCCTACATTGGTCAAGCACCCTCCCCTCCCTTACTCCCTCTCCCACCCCCACTCCCCACCTCCCCTCCCCCCCACTCCGTCTGCCCTCCGCCACTCCCACTCCCCACTACTCCCCACTACTCCCCATCCCCACTCCCCCTACCCCCCACACCCCACTCGCCTCCCCTTTCCCTTCCCCTTCCCCCTCCTCCCCCATTCCCCCTCCTCTTCCCCCTTCCCCTCCACTCCCCCCTCTACCTTCCCCCCAACCCCCTCCCCTCGGGTCCAGCAACCCTACCGATCCGTGCACCAGGTAGCGAGCGAGGAGCATCCCCCAGGGCTGTGACGGGTCCAGCAACCCTACCGATCCGTGGGCCCATTGGCGGCGAAAGCCACCTACCTGTGCTCCGTGCGTGCATCGCTGTTCGGCGGTGAACGGCAGTGACGGCGATGCCGAACGACAGCGACGGCAAACGGTGGCGTCGGCGCCGGCAAACACGAGCTGGGCTGAAAGGCCTACTCCTGCATCTATTTTTCTACGTTTCTATACCAGCAGACAGCAATGATTTACACTAGGTTCCCTGCAAAATCAATTAGCAGCATGAGGTAGAACATGAGTTTCTGTCTGATTCCCAGCACAGCAATGCACAGTTCAAGCAAATGGCTTCCTCCAAATGCAATAAGCTCCATAGTTGTGTGTGCTTAGACTGGAGAATCAAAATCGCTAAAATTAATATGTGCTCTAGGATGGTGCTAATTGTACTAAAACTCCACGGTTCAACAGGAATTTCAGCTGAAGCCTTGCAGTTGTTAAATAAATAAAAGTCGTGCTAAATTTTCAAAATTATGTCTCAAGATTTATGTCCTTTAATAATCTGAATTTTAAAAGTTTATCTTGCTGAATTTACCTGCGTTTTAGACATGACAGCAAGGCAGTGACGAAGAGCATAAAAAATATGGGTACTATTTATTTGAAAGGAAACATAGATTAAATCTCTCCAGGCTTACTGCTTTACATGTTTTGTAAGAATACAGTTAATGACAATATTTTTCAATAATAAACAGTTGGCATAAGAAGGTATTTTGTCAAGGATGCTGGATAGGGATTTCCAGAGATGCTACCTGACCTGCTGGGTTACTCCAGCATTTTGGGTCTTTTTTAGTAATCCAGAGATGCTGCATGACACACTGAGTTACTCCAGCACTTTGTATCATTTTTTGTAAACCAGCATCTGCAGTTCCTTGTTTCTCTGAATAATATACATGTGAGATTTACATAGGAACATAGAAACATAGAAAATAGGTGCAGGAGTAGGCCATTCAGCCCTTCGAGCCATTTAATATGATCATGGCTGATCATCCAACTCAGTATCCCGTACCTGCCTTCTCTCCATACCCCCTGATCCCTTTAGCCACAAGGGCCACATCTAACTCCCTCTTAAATATAGCCAATGAACTGGCCTCAACTACCTTCTGTGGCAGAGAATTCCACAGATTCACCACTCTCTGTGTGAAAAAAAACGTTCTCATCTCGGTCCTAAAAGACTTCCCCCTTATCCTTAAACTGTGACCCCTTGTTCTGGACTTCCCCAACATCCGGAACAATCTTCCTGCATCTTGCCTGTCCAACCCCTTAAGAATTTTGTAAGTTTCTATAAGATCCCCCCTCAATCTTCTAAATTCCAGCGAGTACAAGCTGAGTCTATCCAGTCTTTCTTCATATGAAAGTCCTGCCATCCCAGGAATCAATCTGGTGAACCTTCTCTGTCCTCCCTCTATGGCAAGAATGTCTTTCCTCAGATTAGGAGACCAAAACTGTACGCAATACTCCAGGTGTGGTCTCACCAATGCCCTGTACAACTGCAGCAGAACCTCCCTGCTCCTACACTCAAATCCCCTCGCTATGAATGCCAACATACCATTCGCTTTCTTCACTGCCTGCTGCACCTGCATGCCTACTTTCACTGACTGGTGCACCATGACACCCAGGTCTCGCTGCATCTCCCCATCTCCTAATCGGCCACTATTCAGATAATAGTCTGCTTTCCTGTTCTTGCCAACAAAGTGGATAACCTCACATTTATCCACATTATACTGCATCTGCCATGCATTTGCCCACTCACCTAACCTATCCAAGTCACGTTGCAGCCTCCTAGCATCCTCCTCACAGCTAACACTTCCCCCCAGCTTCGTGTCATCCGCAAACTTGGAGATGTTGCATTCAATTCCCTCGTCCAAATCATTAATATATATTGTAAATAGCTGGGGTCCCAGCACTGAGCTGATATTTAGGATCATCTGCACTCAGAAAAACCAAGAGCTTGATAATCGGTTCTGAAAGGCCAAAACCTTTGTGAGAGGTCCCAACCCCATTTGAAATGAAAATGATACAGTTATTCTCCACTGCAACCATCCTTCTCCACCACCTGCCATCATCCACTCAACCCTGAATTGTTGTTGTGTTGGAAGGAACTGCAAATGCTGGTTTAAAGACACAAAAAACTAGAGTAACTCAGCGGGACAGGCAGTATTTCTGGAGAGAAGGAATGGGAAGTTTTGGGTCGAGATCGAGGTCTGAAGAAGGGTCTCGACCCGAAACATCCCATTCCTTCTCTCCAGAGATGCTGCCTGTCCCATTGAGTTACTCCAGCTTTTTGTGTCTATCCTGAATTATTGTTACTGCTAAATCTACTGTAGTAACCTGCTTCCTTCTGCTCACCCCATTTCAAGTCAATCCACTACCCCATACAATACAATGTTATCGTCTACCTAAGTTTAAATATATCATCATATTTTATTTAAGCTATTGGGCTGCTCTTTTCAGGTAAAAAGTAATGATTATTGGAGCTTTCTGTACCTCACAAACCAGCTCAGAGATTGTTTGCTTCATCATCCTGCACTCCATCCAATTTTTTATACTTGTGCGCCTTGGAATTATGACTTATGTTGTTCTTCTTTTCCATGACCATGAAGCACCTTGTGTTTTGCTGTGATAAATACACTGTAAGTTAGATTTTAGTGTTGTTATCTCTAAAATTTGCATTTAAAGGGTCACAATTCTGTTGTGAGAGGACCCAGATTGGCAGTCTGAAATACACTGAAGGGCCAGTTATGCAAACTAACGAAGTCTCAAACTTCCTGAGAGTACCATGACGCTGTCATGCTGGCTACATTCTGATTTTGATCCTTTCATGGAGTCTAGCAGTGGAGCAACAACTTCCTGTAATTTCATTGCATTTATTTTGGCACAGGTTCATTGACTCCATTCATTTTAATGGAAACGAGCAGCTGTGGGTGAATGGTTGTTACTGGATATAAATGAGCACAACTCCAGGAAACTTTAAATTATAATAGTTCAGTAATTATGTAACCCTAACAACACTAATTTAATGTCACACAAAGAAGAGTGACAGTTCTAAGGTACAATCTCTAAACTCATTTATTAATATTTTGATATATTAATGGTACTGCTTATGTTATTTTCCTTTTCTGTTTGATTTAAAAATAATAAACAGCACCATGGCAATAATATTCCACCTGCCGCCTTACAGCGCCAGAGACCTGGGTTTGATCCAGACCACAGGTGCCGTCTACGGAGTTTGTACGTTCCCCCTATGACCACGTGGGTTTTCTCCAGGTGCTCTGGTTTCCTCCCACACTCCAAAGACGTACAGGTTTGTCGGTTAATTAGCTTTGGTAAAATTGTAAATTGTCTCCAGTGTGTTGAATAGTTCAGTTTCAAGTTAGTTTATTATCACGTGTACTGAGGTCCAATAAAAAGCTAGTGCTAGTGTATGGGGTGGTCGCTGATCAGCATACACTCGGTGGTCCGAAGGGCCTGTTCCCGCGCTGTATCTCTAAAGTCTAAAGCACGATAGGAATGTCACCAACAAATGTTTGACAATTTTAAGCCTTGTCACTGGTAGGTTTGAAAGAAGGATTACTTACTTACTGAATAGTGAAAGGCCTGGATAGAGTGGATGTGGGGAGGATGATTCCACTGGTGGGGCGAGTCTAGGACCAGAGGTCATAGCCTCAGAATTAAAGGATGTTCTTTCAGGAAGGAGATAAGGAGGAATTTCTTTAGTCAGAGGGTGCTAAATCTGTGGAATTCATTGCCACATAGGCTGTGAAGACTACATCGGTGGATATTTTTAAGGCAGAGACAGATTCTTGATTAGTACGGGTGTCAAGGGTTATGGGGAGAAGGCAAGTTATGGGGTTAAGGGTTATGGGGTTAAGAGGGAAAGATAGATCAGCCATGATGGAATAGCAGAGCAGACTTGATGGACCGAATGGCCTAATTTTGCTCCTATCATTTATGAACTTATTACAATGATGCTGTCACAGTTTTCTAACTAACCTTCATCAGACAGTTCACTTTTCACACCTTTGTCATGTATTTTCCATATAAAATGAATACACATTGCCATTAAGAGAAAATCCGATTGGAAATGTATTTCAAAAACATACATTCCTCGTCTGATCATTATGTGTCCCAGAAATATTTCAAAATATACCCTGAGGACACCTTGAATCTCCACTCTTAAAAATAGAAATAACAGGTGCATTACTCAAGGGATAAATTTCATGCAAGAGCTGGCTCTTTGGCAGGAGGAAGTGCTCTTTAGTTTCAGCCTTTGAAATTAGAAAATTAGTCACAGTTTGCACAAGGGTAAATATTACCTTTTACACAATAAGCATAATAACCTGAACCATGTTTTCATCATCAAATGGCTAATTTTGCCTTGGGCTAAATTGATTTTGTTTCTTGTTTTGCAAAGTACCTCTTTTTTATTTTTATTACTATAGGTGGACCCGATGGGTCCAAATCTCTCCTGCGGGCCTCTCCAGGGGCAACCCTCTCCAACTGACGAAGCCCGTTGCCGGGCGGGGAGTGTCCCCCAGGACCGTGGGCGGGTGTGGGGGGGCCAGGGAACGGGAGAGGGAGGCACTCACCTTGGCCCCGTGCTGCCAGCACTGCAGCCAGAGTGAGCCGTGGACCCGAAGCATCTCCTGCAGCATGGCGGCGACGGCCGTCTTGTTGGGCCCTCTGCCACTGCGCTGCACCATGTGAGGAAGGTCAGGTGCGGGGCATGCCGGGACGGGTGCCGTTCCTGTCAGTGGGGGGGGCAGCTCATCTATTAAAGTTAGCGACTTGTGGGCTCAGCAGCCCCCTCCCCCTCATTGGCCTCAAACCACTCCTGCATTGGTCCAGCACCCTCTCCTCCCCTTCCCCCCGCTCCCCTCTCCCATTCCCCCTCCCCCTACTCACCCACTCGATCCCCCTTATCCCCCCTCCTCCCCCCCCCACTCACCCACTCAATCCCCCCTTATCCCCTCTCCACTCGAGCACTTGATCCCCCCTCTATCCCCCTCCTTCCCTCCCCCCTCACGCACTCACCCACTCCATCCCTCAATCCGCTTTATCCTCCTACCATGGGTAAACAACTCTGTGCCGTCACCCAATCTATTCCTCTCATGATTTTATACAACTCTGTAAAATCACCCGTCCTGCACTCCAAGGAATAATATCCTAGCCTGGCGAACCACTCCCTATACCTCAAGCCCTTGAGGCCTGGCCACATCTTCATAATCTTCACATGCTCTTTCCAGCTTAATGGCATCTTTCCTATAGCAAGGTAATAAAAACTGAAAAAAGTACTCCAAGTGGTGCCTCACCAACCACTTGTACAGTTGTAACATAACATCCCAATTACTATATTCAGCATCCTGATTGGTGAAGGCAGCATGCCAAAAGCCTTTTTCACTACCCAATTTACCTGTGTTGCCAATTTTAGGGAACTATGTACTTGTATTCCAAGATCCTCTGTTCTACAACATTCCCAACGGTCCTACCATTTACTCTGTCCTGGTTCGACTTCCCAAAATCCAACACTTCACACTTTTTCATATTTGTCTTTCCTTGGCCCATTTGCCCAGCTGATCAAGATTCCACCATAATTTTTGTTAACTATTTTCATTGTCCACAATACCATTTAAATTATTAGTATTAACTGTAAACATATGAATAATGCCTTGTCTCATCCAGATCGCTGATATAGATCACATAAATAGGCCAATGGGCCCAGTACCAATCCCTGAGGCACTGCACTTGTCACAGGGCTCCAGTCCAAAAAAATGACTTTCCACTGCTTCCTACCAGGAAGGCAATTCTGCATCCAATTAGCTACCTCTCCAAAGAATCCATACAACTTAACCTTCCAGAGCCGCCTGCTATTTAGAACCGTATCAAATGGGCTTGCTGAAGTCCATAGATACTATGATTAGGGCCCTGCCCTCATCAACATTCTTGGTTCCTTCCTCAAAAGACTCAATAAAATGTTTGAGACATGATCTTCCAAGCACAAAATCATGTAAAGTATCCCTAATCAACCCCATGTCTTTTCAAATGCATGTATATGTTAGCATTCAGAATAATATCCAGTTATTTCCCAACACTTATGTTAGATATACTGGACTATGGTTTCCAGGTTTTTCTTTGCAACCCTTCTTAAATAGAGGTACAACAATGTTGTGCATCCACCAATGTTCTTGTACCTTACTCAAGTCTAATAATGATTCATATATCTGTCATGGAAAAGGGCCCTTTAGCCCACGTTGTTGATGCCAACCAAGTTGGATTATTGGGCTAGTCCCATTTGCCTGCCTTTGGCTCATCATCCTCTGAACCCTTCCTATCTATAAATCTGTCCAAATGTCTTTTAAAAGTCATAATTGTATTTGCCTCTATTGCTTCCTCTGGCAGCTCATTTCAGATAAGGACTACGCTCTGAGTTGTTCCAGAGGTCCCTCTTAAATATCACCCCTCTCATCTGAAACCTATGTTCACTAGTTGTAGACTCCTCTACCCACCCTGGGAATCCTCTGGCCATGGAATTATCTAATCCAGATGGGGTTGAACATAGCAAGGGATGGGCTGAGCCAAAATTTGAGATGAAGAAATTATTAGTTTAGAAATAGCTACCTTTTAGAAAGAGCCCTGTTCACAAAACCTCGCTGGAAAAAAAGTAGTTACTGCCACAATCTACACTTAGTTTATAATTTAGTTTAGTTTAGAAATACAGCGTGGAAACAAGCCCTTCGGCCCACCGGGTCCGCACCGACCAGCGATCGCCGCACATTACCCTACACACACTAGGGACAATTTTACATTTATACCAATCCAATTAACCTACAAATTTGTATGGCTTTGGAGTGTGGGAGGAAACCGAAGATCTCAGAGAACACCCACGCAGGTCACGAGGAGAATGTACAAACTCCGTACAGACAAGCACCCACAGTCAGGATCGAACCCGGGTTCCTGGCGCTGTAAGGCAACAACCTTGCTGCCAAGTTCTATGTTATCCAACTTTCTCATCCACTCTGTACAGCGCAGATAATTTACATAGGGCAATTAACCTACAAACCCACACCCACACGAGGAAACCAGAGCTCAGAGATACAGGATGGAAACAGCCCTTTTGGCTTACCAAGTCCATGCCGACCATTCATACTAGTTCTATGTTATCCCACTTTCTCATCAACTCCCAACACACTGTGGGGCAACTTACAAAGCCTACAAACATGCACGTCTTTGGGTTGTGGAAGGAAACTGGAGCACCCAGAGGAAATGCATGGGGTCACAAGGAGAACGTGCAAACTCCACATATACTGTACCCGAGGTCAGGATTGAATCTGGGTCTTTAGCGCTGTGCGGCTCCTGTGTTGTACTTCATAGCATTTGAACAACATGTCGCAGTCTGTCTTTACTCTTTATGTGCATAAAAGTTTTCAAGGTGTTGCAATGCTTTCAAATATCCATCCAAAATACTTGCAGTAAGGTGATGCTTACTTTTCCATTGATAAAAAGAGGTATCTGCACATACTGCTCAAGTGTGATTAAGTAGTTAGAAGACCTTTGCGCAAAGGTTGAAAGCAGTAATTCCTCTGCAAAGTTTTCCATTAAGTCATTTCCTACACATTCCATCTACCACAAATATTCCTTTTGGGCCAACATGATTCTGTAAAGACTATTGACCTAGCTGTTCTCTTTGGTCAAAATGACGAATGTTCTGCTATATTGATAGATGCAGGTCACACAAAATTTATTTATGTATACCCCTTGGGGATGAAATACTTTGTTGTGGTGTGTACTCTCTGAGCATCTCTCCCGATATTTCATAATTGGTGACAGGATGAATTTAAAATGGAACTTAATACAATCGTTTTTTTAATGTATTACTATCTCATGTAGAGTTTCAAAATAACAATTAGAAAATGTAATCTGTCCAGCCGAATCTTTACTATTTCAGACTGAAACTTTACAATTTCACTCAGGACTTTCACTCTTTCACACAGAGACTCCTGATTCAAAGGGAAACTTTGGTATTTCAGCCAAGAAACTTGTATTTTACCCTTTTTACTTCATGTACAAGTTTCACTATTTCATGCTAGAGATTTAATATTTTACACATCTTTACTATTTAATTCTAAACATTTAATATTTTACATAGGGTTTTATTATTTTATACTAGACCTTAAATATTTCACACAAGACCTTTTACTCTCCGCATAACATTTTACTATTTCCTACATGCTTTAATATTTCACATTGGAGCTTCACTATTTCATACAGAATCTTTACAATTTCATATAGATTTCTAATATTTCTCATGATTCTTTACTATTTCACATTGTTCTTTTACTATTATGCTTAGAAACAATATTACTTTATATAGAACCTTTCACATGAAAGAATTAGTATTTTTAATGGTGAGAGATTGAAAGATGTTGATGTACAGTGGGTGCTAGATGTCCTTTTACATGAATCATTGGAAGAGCAAGCAATTAAGAAGGAAAATTGTATGTTGCCCTTCATTGCAAGATGATTGATATAAGTATAAAAATAACAGAACAATACAGTGCAGGAACAGGCTCTTTGACCCACAATGTCCGTACCGAACATGATGCCAAGTTGAACTATTCCCCTCTGCCTTCACTTGACCATATCCCTCCATTCCCTGCTTACTTAAAAGGCACTTAAATGCCACTATCAAATCTGCCTCCACCACCACCTAGAGTAGCGCGTTCCAGGCACCCACCACTCTGTGTATAAAAACTTGCCCTACACATTTATTTTAAACCTTCACAAACTTACCCTTCATTTTCCACCCTGGGAAAAGGGTTCTGATTGTCTACCCCATCTATGCCTCTCATACTTTTATATACTCCTATCAGGTCTCACTGTAGCCTCCAACACTCCCGAGAAAAAAGCCTGAGTTGGTTCAACCTTTCCTTATAGCTAACAGCCTCTAATCCGGGCATCATTCTGGTAAATCTATTCTGCAACCTCTGCAAAGCTTCCATATCCTTCCTGTAATGGAGTGACTATAACTGCACACAATATTTCAAATGCAGTCATTCATAGAATATAAAACATTAGAGCACAGGAACAGGCCCTTCTGTACACAATGTCTGTACCGATTATAATGGCAAACTAATCTCCTTTGTCAGCATGTGATCCATACACCTCCAGTCCCTGCATATCCATGTACCTATTTAAAAGCCTCTTAAATTACACTTTTGTATATGCTTCCGCCACCACCCATGACAGCGAGTTCAAACACCTGCCAATCTCTGTGTAAAATACATCTCCCATGCATCTCCTTTAAACTTTCATCCTCTGATCTTAAAGCTATCCCCTCTTGTCTTTGACATTTCCAACCTGGGGAAAAGGATTATAGTCTATATCCTAACTATGCCTATCATAATTTTACATACTTCTATCAAGTCTCTCTTCAACATCCAATGCTCTAGAGAAAACAATCCAAGTTTGTCCAACCTCTCCTTATAGCTAATACCCTCTAATCCAAGCAGCATTCTGGTAAACCTCTTCTGCACCCTCTCCAAATTCTTTGCATCCTTCCTCTTATCGGGTGATTAGAACTGCATACAATACTCCAAATGCAGCCTAACCAAACTTTTATAAAATTACAACACAACTTCCTTTTTTGTATATATATATATATATATATATATATATATATATATATTTGTATGACTATGTTTCAGGAGCAATGGACTTGAACCATAAGATCTATCTGTATATCATTACTGGTAAGGGTCTTGCTATTAACTGTATTGTTTCCTTTTGCATTCGACCTGCCAAAGTGCAATGCTTCACACTTTCTCAGATTAAATCCATCTGCCAATTCTTCATCCGTACCTGTAACTGATCTATATCCCACTGTATTCTCTGACAGCTTTCCTCACTGTCCGCAACTCCGCCAATATAGGTGTCATGCATGTCACATATAATCTGCAATGTCCCTTTATATAAAGGATGGAGCTTTGTAAGCAGATTAACACTATTAAGGAGGTCTCTTCATTTTGTGAGGGAAATTGCGTAATATAGTGTGAGGGGTGGAGGTGGGGGGTGGATGACAAGTAGCCCCAGTCTTCAGAGACCCACCCAACTTCGAAACATTGTGCAGGTCAAGCTTGTCCCATGCTGGACTGTCCAGCAGAAGGAGCAAAGAGGTCCTTCTGCAGTTGTACAGGGCCCTAGTGAGACCGCACCTGGAGTACTGTGTGCAGTTCTGGTCTCCAAATTTGAGGAATGATATTCTTGCTATTGAGGGCGTGCAGCGTAGGTTTACTAGCTTAATTCCCGGAATGGCGGGACTGTCATATGTTGAAAGACTGGAGCGATTAGGTTTGTATACACTGGAATTTAGAAGGATGAGAGGGGATCTTATCGAAAAGTATAAGATTATTAAGGGGTTGGACATGTTAGAGGCAGGAAACATGTTCCCAATGTTGGGGGAGTCCAGAACCAGGGGCCACAGTTTAAAAATAAGGGGTAGGCCATTTAGAACAGAGATGAGGAAAAACTTTTTTAGAGAGTTGTGAATCTGTGGAATTCTCTGCCTCAGAGGGCAGTGGAGGCCAATTCTCTGAATACATTCAAGAGAGAGCTCTTAAGGATAGTGGAGTCAGGGGGTATGGGAAGAAAGCAGGAACGGGGTACTGATTGAGAATGATCAGCCATGATCACATTGAATGGCGGTGCTGGCTCAAAGGGCCGAATGGCCTACTCCTGCACCTATTGTCTATTGTCTATTGTCAAGTTGCCAAAGGGGCAGCTTCAGAGACACATACTGAGGTACCTGTGAACTAAAGTGTTAATAACAGTGCCATTGTCATAGATTAATATGACCTGGGAAGGAAAAGGATATAGAAATTATAAAGTAAGAATGACCCAATAGATATATTATATCAGTATTTCTAGCACAAAATACGTACCATTTTGTTAAAACAAAGGTAAAACAAGGGTCAAATGGTCACAATATTTGGATTGATTTTCTGTCTGTATGCGTTGAATGTGTGCATTAAATTGAAATAATGACATGATGTTATGCTGAATTGTGATAAGTAATGCCAGGTCCAATTTTCCAGTACAAATAACTTCAATAAAAAATGGGCACAAGCACTTCAAACATGTGCATGATGGGGTTTTTTCGCAGTGCAAGTTACACAGATAAAAAAGATAGAAATGTGTTAATTTGCCACCTGATGGTAAATGCCATCTGATTATCATATCACATAGGCGTGTTATTGAGATCTCGGCTGATCTTCCACCTTAGCATCACTATGCTGCAACCCATATATCTTGATTCCTTTAATATCTAAAAGTACACAACACTCTTTCTTGAATATACAAAAATGCTAAAAATTCATAACCCTTTAGCTGAAGGATCTTTACATTTGCCATCTTGAAATGCCAACCCTAATTTTGCAACTGTGACTCCTGTTTCAAGAATCTACGGTCAGAGAATATATCTAGGCAATGTTGCCACTAGCAACAGAGGTGGAGTACACCTTGGTGATATCACACCTTGAATATTGTCCCCAGGTTTTGTTTCCATATGTAATGCGTAAGACGTAATGCAGCAAAGGTTCATTAAATTTATTTTTCAATTAAAGGTTTTTCCAAGTGGAAAGACTGAGCAGAATTTGAAATTGAAGCCTAAGATCAGGTTAGTCATAAATGGCTTATTCTTACTTTGATACCTTATGCATTTGTGTATTTTCACCGTACGTATGCAAACTGAAAGTTTTTCAATGCTGTTCCCAAGACACAGCAGTAAATGAATAATCAGAAAGAGGTGGCGATGGGGAAAAAAGCATTTCAGATGTTTAGACCAAATAGCAATCGAATCAGGTGAATGTGGTGCGTGTGGTCCCAGTGGAGGATGTATAGTAAGACGTGTCAATTGCTGCAGATAAATAGGAAAATATATGCCCATAGGATGTCAACAACGAAATAATTGTTTTATATTTGATGATATCATCCATTATCTATGGCACTAGTACTTTGCCCAAGTGTCTGTTTTCAAGTATGAGGCTGTTCAACTCATGTTGATAGCTTGTGATGAATGACAGCTGAGCCCAAACTACTATCTAATAGGCACACGTCCAGCAAAGACTTGTCACTTCCTACCCTAGGGTAAAGTGATGTCAATTGAAACTCTCCATTGCAGCTCCAGCTGGGATTATCCAAGTTCAAAACAAAAACCCATTGCGACCTTCAGTCTGTATATAGTGTTCATCTACCAAATGCATCATTAAAGGAATTCATGCTGATGTCAACAATTAATATGAATGTTTCACATTTATTTGAAATACTTAGCAAAAATATTACACAATTCTGCTTCTGAATTACTTTGCGCAATGAAGTATTATTTGCAAATACGTAATTTGGCTGTGATGAAAACAAAACACTATAGTTACTGGAAATCCGCACTGTAACAGACATTGTTTGAAATACACAGCTCATCAAGCAGTATCTGTGGACAGAGAAGAATTGTTGCTGTATTAACTAGATTGTCATAGGATCCAAAAATTATGGAAGCTGCCTTGATATTTCACACAAACAATATATTGCAGATCAACTATAAATGAATGTAACAGGATATCTTCCTACTTGTTAACATCTCAGCCTTATTAGGGATGGCTTGATTGTCTCTCAGCATATTTGTGGGATTGTCTCAGGTCATAAAGTTCAAGCAACATCTCACTTTTGTTCAAGCAACATCTCACTTCAACAAAATTGATCCAGAGCACAGCAGCTATTTGGCCTCTTAGCCTGAGTCTCCTGTATTACTGATGTTTTGACGTTCATTGAAACCAAACTTCTGTCAACTGAGTCTACATTCAACATTCAGCATCTGTCAAAGTCAATCTCCATCAGAACCCTTTTTTCATAATTCAGCTGCAACTTGCTGGTTTAATGAGCTTCCAATGCTTATTCATTTCAGTCAGCTGTACCTCTAGTTTCACGATTTTTAACATAAACAAACTACATCCTCAAAATTTGATGAACTGCAAGCTAATGAAAGCATGCAGTTAGATCCCATAGTGTAAATATTGAACGATAGGGTTAGCATAACATCTCAGAAAACCACCTTAATTTTATGAGGAATTAAAGCCTTTCAGAGTCACTCAAGTGTAAAGTTGTATAATATATTGTGAGATTGCTTTGTCAGCTTCACATCGACATACAGTGCAGTTTCAAACAACTCGCAAAATCTATGAACCTACAGTTAATCTTGTTTTTAATGTGTGATTAAATGTGTGTGTGATTAATGTGTGGCCCCATCCTACCTGACTGACCTCCTCCACAGACACACTCCCACCCGTACCTTCCGCTCTGCTGCTGCTAACCTCCTGTCCCCCCCACCCGGACCAAACTCAGATCCTGGGGGGACAGGGCTTTCTCCATCGCTGCTCCCACCTTCTGGAACTCACTACCTCAAACCATCAGAGACTCCCCCTCACTCACCACATTCAAAACATCACTGAAGTCTCACCTTTTCAACACTGTCTTCAACCACTAACCGTCACCTCACCTTACTCTTCCTTTTCTGTTCGTCTACTTATTTATTTATTTTTTATCTATTTTTTTTTTCTATGTTTTAGTAAACCCTGTAAAGCGTCTTTGAGTTTTTAGAAAAGCGCTATACAAATGTAATGCATTATTATTATTATTATTATTATTATTATTATTGTTATTATTATTATTATTATTATTATTATTATTATTATTATTATTATTATTATTATTATTATTATTATTATTATTATTATTATTATTATTATTATTATTATTATTATTATTATTATTATTATTATTATTATTATTAACATATTTAAATTATTGCCCTGTCTCTCTGGTTGGATGGATTTCTGATTGCGCAAAATGCCTATGGTTAAGTCCAAAAATGTTTCATGGAATTTTTGACCAAGAGACGGTTTTTGATGATTTAGCACCCAAAATATTGTGATATCAATAATTTCTCCTGGGTTAAAAATTTCCTTCTTTATTCCAGGTCAATGTTCTTTCAACATAAAAAAGCTAGCAATAATATAGAGGCAATGAAAGGGAAACATGTGATAGGTTCTGACTGAATGATGCAGGATGGTTTTCATCAAAGTTCTTCAGGGTAGATTTAAGATCATTCATTTTAATTTCTAGGTTGTTGACTCTTAATATAGATGTAATTCTTACTGATGTAATATTGGCATTCGAAAACTATTACTTTTATATTTATATATTTTACCACAAGGGAACAGATACTGATTAGTGTGGTACAGAAAAATTGAAGTCTTTGTATCCTTATAAATAGTGCCCTATGTAAGCAAGGAATTCATAACATTTCATACTAACTTAGTTCAGGATATCAGAAACTTGATGCTGTTTTCCTCTCAATCATATAGTTAATATCAAAATAGGAAGAGTAATGTAAGAAAATAACTGCAGTTGCTGGTACAAATCGAAGGTATTTATTTCACAAAATGCTGGAGTAACTCAGCAGGTCAGGCAGCATCTCAGGAGAGAAGGAATGGGTGACGTTTTGGCTCGAGACTCTTCTTCAGACTGAAGTCAGGGGGGCAGGACAAAGGAAGGATATAGGTGGAGAGGAAGATAGAGGGAGAACTGGGAAGGGGGAGGGGAAGAGAGGGACAGAGGAACTATCTAAAGCTGGAGAAGAAAATAGGAAGAGGTAACTCACTCTAACAACATATTGATAAAGCAATAAATAATTATTGACTTGAAACATATCCATAGGCAGTATTAAAAAGGCTAAATAGTGGCTGCTCTACGTTTACTCTGCTTCTGAAAAATCAATTTCATTTAAATCAATTATATTTTGAAACTATACTTTGCTTAGTGTTATTAATCATTGCATAGGTTTTGATTCATAAGATAAAAAGAAATGGAATCAGAAAAAGGCCATCTGTTCTTTCAAATTGGCTTCGTCCCATCTATAAATTGTGGCTAATAAATGCTATTTTCCTATACTAACCCCAAATGACTTGATTCTGTAAATTTCTAAACCACTTTCTGCTTTTATTATACTTTTCATATACTCAGACAATTGGGTAGAGAATTTCAAGGATTTATTACTCTCAGGGAGAAGAAATGTCTTCCCATTCTAGCACTGAATGGATTACCCCTTATTTTGAAATTGTAATCCCTGGCTCTTGGTACCCCACCCAAGGAAACATTATCTCTGTCTGCCAATAAGAATTTTGTGGGTTTCAATTAGACCACTTCTCTTTTTATAAGCTCTAGTGCCAGACTGCTCAATCACTTATGCAAGTAGAAAATTCCTTAAATAAGGAGGCAAAACTGTAAATAATGTTGAATTATGGTTTCACCAGGGGCCTATCTGAAGATGCCATTACTAATCTTGCATTCATACCTCCTTGCAATGAACAATAGCATATCATCAGTCCTTCTAAACTTTTGCTGCAGCTGCATCTTAATTTTCAATGACTCGTGTACAAGGTTACCCAGATCCCTCTGAACACCAACACTTTTCAGAATTAAGCAAATAATTGCGAAATGGAGATTCAACACAAATAAATGTAAGGTTGTGCACGTTAGTCAGAGAATAGGTGGGGAACGGGGAGCACATTACTTGGAAGGCATGAGTCAAGGTAGGGTAAAGGAAAAAAGGGATTTTGGAATGCAACCCACCAACCACTAAAGGTTGTGCCAAATTAGCAATGTCATTACACAAATTAAGCACCAAGGTTTATCTCTAGAGGGATAGAATGGAATAGTGATATTGAATAATGAAATTATCATAAATCTGAACTGAATCTTTGTTAGATCACACTAATAGATGCTATATATATTTTTGGTTGAAAGGTATAATAAAGGCATTGGAGAGGGTGCAGAGAAGAATACAAGTGCAATACCAGAAATTTGAGGGTATGTATATTGGAAAAAGATGAACAAGTCCTGTCTCTTTTCTCAAGAAAAGAAGACAGAGGGTTGACCAAACAGTCTTTAAAAATATGAATGACTTTAAAAGATAGGATGTAGATACAGTACAAAGTGGACAAAGGGGGACCCGGAACGGAGGGCTGTCGAGAACAAAAGAGGGGGGACCCAGCATGGGGCAGCCGTCGAGAACTAAGGGGGGGGGGGGGGAGAGGGGATGGAAGGACGTTGAGAACTAAGGAGGGTGGAGGGGTGGGGGAACAATTGGGGCAAAAAAGGAGTACTTTGTAACTTTGTCAATGCCCTTTATGTGGCAACTCTGTATGCCTAGGTATGCAAAACAAAGCATCTCACTATGGCTTGTCACATGTGACAATAAAAGTATCTAATCTAATCCAGAGAAAAATTATGATTTGACTGTTAGATGCAAGATCTGGACATGTTCAATAGGCAATGTGAAAGATGCTGAAAGTATGTGGGTCAGGCAGGATCTGTAGAGAGAACAGTGTCAACGTTTTGCATTGATAAGTCATGTTAGAACAAAGATTGCACTTCAGAAGCTTGCGACTGCATTGCATTTTGGGACATCCTAAAAGAACACTCCTCTGACAGTCTCAGTTTCATAAGCATATTTAGCAGGTCAATTGCAGCAATATTTGCAGAAATAATATGGAGACACAAGATTCTGCATGCCGATCAAATGTTTACGAAGGAACTGCAGATGCTGGTTTACACCAAAGAAAGGCACAAACTAATGGAGTAACAGTCTGAAGAAGGGTCTTGACCACTATGTCTGAAGAAGGGTCTCGGCCCGAAACGTTACCCATTCTTTCTTTCCAGAGATGCTGCTTGTCCCGTCCCGCTGAGTTACATGAATAGTTATTTTGTGTCTTATTCAAACGCTGATCAGTTGTGCCCACTTTTAACATTCAGGCTTTCTTCTTCATTGGTTCCAATTTCTGCTCTAAGAACTATCCAGCCTTAAGTGCAATACTCCAATGTTTTCAAAATCTTACTTCTCATCACTGCTCCAGAATATTCAAGACCTCCCAATATAACAGTCTGATTGCAGGTGGGACATACTTCTTCATCTGTGCTGGCAATACTTAAATATGGTGACCTCAGAATTAAGTGTCAGTGTATGGGTAATTATAGTGGATTGCATTCCTTAAAAACTGGAGAATAGAACAAGCAGGTTTATTATAAGGGTTCTTCATTATTTACACTATGCCATGCTATTAACTAAATGTAAGCTGACAGCAACCCTTGAAGGTAGCTCATGAATAAAATAGGGTATAAAATGGAAGTCACAATCATTTAAAATCAAAAGGAATTATTTTCATTTCTTTTGGATGTAAGTTTGTGCAGTATAAAAAATGTAAAACAAAATATTGAAATTCAGTTTCTGTAACGAGAACATTGCCGAAGTACTCAATTCCCTCTTTACAGGTGGCTTGTTATTATCAGGCCCTAACTCTTGAGATCAGTGTATAAATTATCTTTGCCTCAGAATCTCTGTAAAGGTCTGAGCTCACCACATTTAGTTCTGGGATCAATTCTGAATCCCATTACATAATCAAATGGTGCACAGAAGTGCGGAGCACCACCTCTGTGAATTTGTAACTGAAGATACTGGTTTACAAAAAAAAGCACTCAAGTGTTGGAGTAACTCAACAGATCAGACAGATCATCATGCTCTGATGAACATGAGGTTAGGTAATGTTTTGTGGTGGGTCCCTTCTTTAGACTGATTGTAGGGGATGGGGAGTGGTGGGGAGAGCTGGAAAAGAGGAAGGGCAGGACAAATCTTGGCAAGTAATTTGTGGATAGAGGATTTTGGATAGGCAAATGGTTGGACAAAGGCCAGACATGAAAAGACAGAAGATGTGAGACAAAAGGATAGAAGAGTTGCGAATTATGAAGCTGGAGGTGGAATGTTGATGTGAGGGGAGGGGAAAAGAGGTGCAAGTGCAGGTGGTGCAAAGGGGAGCTTTTGTCCAATCATCTGCCTATCAAAACCCCCCTCACCTGTATCTACTTATTACTTGCCAGATTTTGTCCTGGCCCTCTTTCCAGCTTTCACACCCCCCCCCCCCCCCCCCCCCCCCAATCTGTCTGAAGAAGGGTCCCAACCTGAAACATCACATATTCATGTTTTCCAAAAATGCTGCCTGACCCGTTGAGTTACATCAGCACTTTGAATCTTTTTTGTACATTCTTTATGCAGTGCTTTAAATTTAGCTCTTTTCAAAGCCATAAATTAAATAAAACATTTTTTTGTTGCTTAAAAGCACTCACATGAGTGCACAATTTTGTGTTCTATTTATGAATGCTCTAGTACATTAGGGTGCACTTTAGCTATGCATGGTTGAGTGGTAAGTTGGATCTATGAGAATGTTGCATGACTTACAAGGTAACTTATCATTTAGAAGGGAACTCTGCAAATCTGGAGGGGAAAGTCAGACTCATTGAGCAGAATCTTACTGGACCATGGTCTCCCTCTGGCCGTACCTACTAGAATCTGATGTGGAAGACTACCATGTTGACTTAGAATATCCCTGACCTGAATGATGACATGTCCTTTATTGGTACTCTGAAGAAGCCTGGACTGTGCATGCTTTCAAGGCCAGTAAAGCCTCGCTCTCAGCCTATTATGAAAGCTGTTTTATAGAAACAAGTTACTGCAGATGCTGGTTTACCAAAAAAAGACAAAAAGTGCTGAAATGACTCCGTGGATCAGGCAGCATCTCTGGAGATCATAGATAGGTGATGTTGCAGGTCGGGACCCTTCTTCAGGCTGATCATGGGCGGCCTGAAGGGGAAGAAAGCTAGAAGAGGAGAGGTATAAGAAAATAACTGCAGATGCTGGTACAAATTGATTTATTCACAAAATGCTGAAGTAACTCAGTAGGTCAGGCAGCATCTCAGGAGAGAAGGAATGGGTGACGTTTCGGGTCGAGACCCAAGGGTCTCCCGAGATGCTGCCTGACCTGCTGAGTTACTCCGGCATTTTGTGAATAAATAGAAGGGGAGAGGGGCAGGCAGAACCTGGCAGGTAAAAATGAATACAGGTGAAGGGGATTTTTGATAGGGAGATGGTTGGGCAAAGACCGGAAATGAAAAGACAGAATGTGTGAGACAGAAGGTTTGCAACAGAACTGAGAAATTCCCTCTCAAGACAGAAGGTGTGAGACAGAATGATTTCAGAGTTGTGAATTATGATGCAAGAGGAAGGAATGTATGTGGAAGGGGAGGTGGAGGGGAGAAATAGTTGCAAGTTAAGTTGCGGCACAGGGGAGTGAGGGGGAAAGGAAAGCGGGCGGGGGTTTGGTTTGTAGTTATCTAAAATTAGAGATATCAATGTTCCTACCATTGGGTTGTAAGCTACCTAAGTGAAATATGAAGGTGCTGTATGTCCAGTTTGCATGTGACCTCGCTCTGGCAATAGAGGAAGGTCAGTACAGTAGCTTAAATGATTAGCAACTGGGGGATACTGTAGGCCTTGTTGGACCATCAAGTGTTTGGCGAAAAGGTCGGTGACTACAAGTTTGGTCCTGCCGATGTACAGGAGGCCACATCAGGAACACAAGATGCCCTAGATGACATTTATAATTTTCAAATATCTAAGATTTTAAAATGTACTAAATAAAATATATTTTAAAACTTAAATTATTTTTAACAAATGAAATAATTAGTTAACTGAATACCTTAAAATACATGTAAATAGTTGAAACATTTAACAAACTTAACAAAAATCAAATATTTTTTAAATCTTCTTCTTTGCCCTAAACATTCCCATCCTCATTGACAGCAATGGGGTTGTAGATTCTACACCAATTCTAAGTTAGATAGGATTTGGAATTTCCCAGAATAAATGTTGGGGAATAAAGCAGAAATTGCAGGTTAAGGAATGCCTCTGGAAAGAGAAACATAGTTTATGTTTCCTGGAGATGAAAGAGATTGTCAATGTTGGAATCTTGAGGGGAAAAAAGTGCTGGAGGAACTCAGTAGGCAGGCAGCATCTATGGAGATAATGGGCCTCCATGTTGGACCCATCTTCAGTCTGAAGAAGAGTCCTGACCAAAAATGCATCTGTTCGAGTTTATGTTTTAGGTCACTTGGATGTCATTAATTGATGAAATCTTCCTCTCTATTATAAGGAGAAGCCTTGACTTGCATTACTTAGAAAGTCAAGGCAGTTGATACCTGGGTAATTTAACACACGCAAACTAGACTCCAAGTCATACAACTTAACTCGGTGAAAAGATCTTAACTTCTTTGTTCTCTTATTCATTCGTATGACAGAGATACCCATTTACACCAACACAACAATGGTGGAGTTCCCTCACTATAACCATTTAAAGAAATCTTAAAGGTCTTCTCACCATTGTCTATAATAATTGGGAATAATCAATAAAAAATGACATTTCATTAATATTCATGACAAATGAATTGAGAAAACCAAAACTCCCAAGAAAATTTCCAAAATTTTGTTTTATCTTTCCTTCTGCATAAATCATGAGAATTGGAAGTTAGTTAATCAAAATAAAAAATATTGCTCAAAAAGAGTAAATTCATACAATTATTAATTGTTCACCATTATGCATCTGTTAGTATATTTGCATCTATTTCTATGCAACTTTCCTTGGCTGGTAGAACATTTGCTTAGACTGAAAGTGTATGAAGATGGCAATGTAGGAGAAGCCTGCACAGCCATGGGCTTCATAGCCAAGTCTTTGATTGAACTATCTTGCCAGCTGAATATTTGCGAGAGCATATAAGAGCAGCAATGCTTGAGAACAAGTGCTGTCACTGAAGGCATACACTTAACTCATTGACATTCCACAGAGCTAGGAAATTTGCTAGCCCAGCAGTTCGTTACATGTCAGATTACAGGAATCCTGTCACAACTTTGAAGCTCTTGACAACAGTGGAATTCAAAGTCATCATGATACCATTTGATACTTATCTGGTAGTAAGCTGAAAAAAACTGATCTTGGATTGCACCATCCAGATTTTAAGTATATGTTTTGGTGCTGCAACAGCCACTAATATCAGGTGTTTTCTCCATGACTTTCCTGCAGGATAGGATGGACTTGTAGCGACCATAGGGATTGGTCCTGAGAGTCGAACCCTCGGATTGGCCAGCAAGGTCACATGGTGGTGTGACCATAGGGATTGGTCCTGAGAGTCGAACCCGCTGATTGGCCAGCTAGGTCAGGTGGTGGTTTTGGGGCCCAAAAACCAGGCAGTGGGAAGAGAACTTCGATGTGCACAGTTTCAGTTAATGGTTGTCTGTAATCTCGTTTGTTATCCTTTGTAATTGAATATTGCTGCCGCAATAAACTTCTTTAACAAAGTACAAGCCTCCAGACTCGCCATAGACTCCCGGCTTCAAATAAAACCTGGTACGAGGTTGGAAAGGATGAACCACTCTTAGCACATCGTGCAGGGCTGACAATGTGGCAAAGCATCTCCATGATTTTCTACATCAGCTTTAATATAAAAATCCACATCCACGTTTTCTGAGGAACTCATATCTGGCCCAATCTTCAACTGGTTCAAGATTTTTAAGGATTAGACCAGACACCCCAGTTCCTTAGAGAGCGTGGATGTAGATTTTCAAAAATAAAGGTCTTTTTAACGGCTATAAGTTTCTTTTTGTTACAGCAGGCTAAAAATACTGAAGATTGTATGTTACATTGTTTCACAATCATTGCACAAGTGTTAATAAAAGCAATTGCTTGACAATTTCCATTGATTACTCATGGTCAAACAAAAGCCTATGTTCTTGAGACAATGGTGTTTGATCACTGCGGGAAGTTACATTGCAACTTTGTTTCATTGGACTATTTTTTTTACCTCATGTCAGCTTTTTATCTGCTAGTCAATTTCTAAGGCAGCTTTTAAGTGGTTGTCTTGTTCTTGATCCAAATCGTGTTATAACCAATTCAGCCTGTGTAATACAAATATTTTTTCCTAATTCATCAATCATGCTATATCCAAATAGCGATATGAGAAAGCATGTTCTAATAGAATTACTTACACACCTTTTTCACTTGCTGGTGGTAATGAAGAGGACAAGGAGAGGGTATTAGGAGAAGAATAGTAAGGGAAAAAAACACCGCTTTTCATTGCTTTTCCAGGATGATCGTGGAGTTGTGAACAACATTGGAAGAGGTAACAGGCTCAACAGAAATTGATGAACTCTAGCCAGATCTTGTGATAATGACCAACAAAGCCTGATCATATTATCTCCTGGGTTTCAGGGAGGCAAAGATGCTGGTCATATTAGGAACTTTGAAGAGGTTCGGAAAGAAGGATTTCACTGTGGTCAGCAGCAAGGTTGAATGAAAGAGAGATAAGCCGTTAATTGTCTGCCAAAGTATTTCGGGAAGTGAAGGACTACAGCAATGCAGTTGTAATTTCGAAAATGCAGTTGTCAGGAACTGGGTGGAGATATAAGTCATCTGATCATAAAGATATTTTGCAGCTGTTTTCAGGTTGGCACATATTTTAAATTGTTCTCTCAGTAACTTTAATCTGCTCTTTTCACTCTTTGCAATTGACATTACTGAAAATGCAGTAATGTAAATGCATTTTGAAAATTTACTGGAGTAAATTTAATTCAGTAATGTCAATTTGCATTTTTGCAGATCGACTGCAAAAGGGAAAAAATCTTCCATTTATCCAGTGTCTCTAATTTGTGGTGTTGATTTTGTGGAAGTATTGCAAGTATAACAAAGGCATCAGTGGCTTTGAAGTGGAGACTTTTGAGAATTGTAGTGATGGTCTTAAAAATTGGTACGAGGAGTGGCATAATCTATATCTATCTATATACTAAATCTCTCATTTGTTTGTTTGTTTGTTCTTGAACTACAGCCAAAACAGTACACGATAGCGCGACAATTTTAGGCCCACCTTACTCACCGTTGTCCCTTTGGTGCTAATGGAAGAAGTTTCATTGAAATCGGTATTATATTTTTAAAGGAAGGGGGAGGGGAGGGAGGGAGAGGGAAGAGGATAGAGGGAAGGGAGGGGGGAGAGGGGAGAGGGGGGCAGAGCGGGGAGGGGGGAGTGCTGCACCAATGCAGGAGAGGTTTGGGCCCAAAGGGTCCACTTGGTCTAGTATATTACTAAATATCAGATCGTGTGTAAATATATATATGTCTGAGATTTGGTTGTGGATCTACAGCCAAAACGATATACGATGGTACCACAATTTTAGCACCACCTTAATCACCATTATCCTGGTGACTGTTAATGAAAAGTTTGAATTAAATTGGTCTTATATTTTTAAAAGTTAGAGAGATTTTAAAATTTAAAAATTACATTTCAATCCGACCTTAAAAATCCTCAGCGTGTAACGTCACAATGGGACACGCACAACTTTAATTGCGCTCCTTCCCCCCTCTGGAGAAGCGCAGCGCCAGAGAGAAGGCAAAAGAACATGGCCGCTGGCAGGACGGCCGCTGGCAGGACGGCCGCTCTCCTGCTGCTGCCCACTGCGATGGCCGCCCGGGGCCGGGATGAGTGGCTCCCTCCCCTTTCCTCTCCACCCTCGCCCGGACACGGCCCCGGGGGAGATTCCGAGCAGGAGCCCCCCCGGAGGAGCACGGTGTCAGAGAGAAGGCGTAAGAACATGGGCGCTGGCAGGACGGCCGCTCTCCTGCTGTTGGCTGCCGCGATGGCTGCCCGGGGCCGGGATGAGTGGCTCCCACTCCATTTTACTCTCCACCCTCGCCCGGACCCGGCCCCGGGGGAGATTCCGAGCAGGAGCCCCCCCGGAGGAGCACGGTGTCAGAGAGAAGGCGTAAGAACATGGGCGCTGGCAGGACGGCCGCTCTCCTGCTGCTGGCTGCCGCGATGGCCGCATGGGGCCGGGGTGAGTGGCTCCCTCTTCCCTTTCCTCTCCCCCCTCGCCCAGCCCCGGGGGAGACTCCCCGGCCAGCAACGGGTCCATGGGTCTTCAGTTGGGGGTGGGTTGCCGGGCCCGCAGGAGAGGTTTGGACCCAGCGGGGGTTGCCGGGCCAGCAGGAGAGGGTTGGACCGAAAGGGGGTTGCTGGGCCCGCAGGAGCGGTTTGGACCCAGCAGGGGTTGCCGGGCCAGCAGGAGAGGGTTGCACGGAGGGTTGCCAGGCCCCCAGGAGAGGTTTAGACCGAAAGGGGGTTGCCGGGCCCTTAGGAGAGGTTTGGACCGAAAAGGGGTTGCCGGGCCCGCAGGAGAGGTTTGGTCCCAACGGGTCAATGCCCGGCTATTGCATTTGATACTAAGGTTTTGGAATGAAAAGGTTTTGGAATGAGTGACCTTGAGCAATCACAATGTCAGTTGAATTATGATGTTGTCAATTTGAAGTTTTGCAAAAAGAAAGCATGCTCAATAACCAAAGAGGAAAGTATGTCGAGCTTTCTTTTGTTTTACTTAATGATGCTTTTAGCATTGCTGACTTTAAATTGTAGTAGAGGTAGGAGATTGGACCTTATGGCCTTCCATCACAGTGACGAACATGGGGAATCCACTGTGGTGGATGTTTATGTTAACTTTTATGTTGGTGTGTGTCTTGTTGCTTTTTTTTTGTACGGCTGTATGGTAATTCGAATTTCACTGTACAGACGCTCCCCGACTTACGATACTTTGACTTACAATATTTCGACTTTGCAATGGTGCAAACAGCAGTAACCCGTAGCGAGCCGCAGTTCGCTTCTGGCCTCATGATCACATGTATTCAATGCATTTTGACTTACAATATTTTCGGTTTCCTTGGAACATAAGCTGAGTTGAGGAGGTTGAGGAGCACCTGTACCTTAATCGATACATGTGACATTAAACTTGTTTCAATGTTTAAAAGTGTCTCCTTAGCATTCCATAGCAGCCTGGCAAAAACATGTCTATACTAAGCTTTAATTTTTACTGTTTAGCCAGTCATAAGCCTTCAGTCTGAAAAAAACCTTCCACCATCACTTCTGCTTCCTACCATCAAGCCATTTTTGGTGTCAATAACCAAAATGTACAATTGTTGTGGTGCAAGTCAGCTCAGTGATCAGGAATTAAATTGATTGGGAATTAAATATTCAGTCTTGGTTTAATAAAAAACGAAGTAACTAAATAGCATACATGTTTCCAATAACAATCTGATTGCAGCTTCTGCGTGCAATAACTTATCACTGACCAAAGTAAAACAAGAAGAGGCGGCACGGTAGCGCAGCGGTAGAGTTGCTGCTTTACAGCGAATGCAGCGCCGGAGACTCAGGTTTGATCCTGACTACGGGTGCTGCACTGTAAGGAGTTTGTACGTTCTCCCCGTGACCTGCGTGGGTTTTCTCCGAGATCTTCGGTTTCCTCCCACACTCCAAAGACGTACAGGTATGTTGGTTAATTGGCTGGGTAAATGTAAAAATTGTCCCTAGTGGGTGTAGGATAGTGTTAATGTACGGGGATCGCTGGGCGGCACGGACCTGGTGGGCCGAAAAGGCCTGTTTCCGGCTGTATATATACGATATGATATGATATGATAAGATATGCTGGAAGTTTAGGTAGAATCTGGAATGGGAAACAATATTTTGGGTTTATTACTTTTATCATAAAGAGTAAAGTTACATATGAAGCAATGTCTAAAATTGCTGAGAAAAATGGGTAGGTTGCAAAGAACAAAAGGAAGGTCTGAGATAGGCAATGGACCGAAGAAATTAAATGGCCAAGTGGTAACAGAAACAACCAAAAGAGAAGGGTATAAGCTGACAAGTAATAAAGATATGTATAGGAAAATGTAAATAGGACAAGATAAGTGAAAGTCAATTTTTGTTTTAAAAGACGAATGCTAGAAATGTGAGATACAAGAATGTTTGAATCAATGTGTGCCATTACATTAATTTATTTCCTGTAAACCAGGTCCCAAATAATTGGATGACTTAGACTAATGTTCCACCTTTTGAGAGCTGATAACAATGACATGACTGGAATCTGTGAAAGTGGAAGAGGACATCCAAAGTACCACGGATGTAAGTGGGAAGGAACTGGATTACCAGGAATCGCAGTAGGAAAAAATATATGCAGTGGAGTCGGAGTAGGTTGAAACAATGGGTCTACCTGGGTAATCTGCAAGTGGATCTTGGAGTGAAGGTAAAAGTGGGCTGTCCAGGATTTGGTAACCTTAAGGCTGGAGGCTGTGGAGGGAAGGACTCCCATGGAAATGGGGTCAGTAACTACATATTGCCCGATGTTCATTATTGGGGTGTTATGATCCAGAGAGATATGAGAGAGAAAATGTTGGAGAGATCAAGTCAAGTCAGGTCAAGTCAACTTTATCGTCACATGCACGTACAGTAAGGTATAGGTCCGACGGAAATCTTATTTGTTGCTGCATTACAGCAAGTAGACTCAGACAAACACATAAATTAAACATAAATTCTACAAGACAGTGAAAGGAAAAAGGCCATACAAAATAAGTAAAAACAAGACATTAGTGCAAAATGCAATTAAGGGAATAAGTGCACGATAGAGCAAGAGGTGGTTTGTAGTAGAAACAAGGAACTGCAGATGCTAGTTTACAATAAAAGACATTAGATGCTGGAGCAACTCAATGGTCTGTAGTTGTCAATGGTGAGATAGGAAACTTGACGGTTATAGGAAAGTAGCTGTTTCCAAACCTCATGGTATGGGGCTTAAGGCTTCCGTATCTCCAGCCTGATGGTAGCATTGAGAAGAGGGCAAGACCCAGATGGTGGGAATCCTTGATGATGGATGCTGACTTCTTGAGGCAGAGTCTCATGTAGATGCTTTTCGATGGAGGGAAGGGCTGTGCCCTAAGATGCACCAGCCTTTATTCACAAATTTTTGCAATCTCTTGCATTGCTGTGCATTGGAATTGCCATACCAGGCCATGTTGCAGCCAGTTAGGGTACTTTCTACATTGCAACAACCAAAGTTTATTAGAGTATTTGATGACATGCCGAATCTTCTTAAATGTCTCAGAAAGTAGAAGCACTAGTGCACCTTCTTTGTGATTACATCTATGTACTGGGCCCAGGACAGGTCATTGAGAATGACAGGTCATTCTAAATTACAACTTCATTACAATGAAACTATTCAATTTGTGGCCAATTTATAGTCAAAATCACAACTTCAATGAATCTCCAGTCTGTTTAAATGCTAAGCACAAGAGGGCCCTCCTCTTTCCCTGGTGGTCTTCTGGTCTTAGCCTAAAATAAGATATCAAGGTATAACATCCTAGATTGAAAAGCTTGTTATAAAAAAATGCAAAATGACACAAAGTGCTGCAGTAACTCAGCACGTCAGGCAGTATCTCTGGAGAACATGGATAGGTATGTTTCGAGTCAAAACGTTTCTTCAACACTTATTTAATGTATGTTTGTTTGTGGTTCATAAATAATTATTTAAACATGTTCTAGAGCTCACCTAGTTGTACTTAGACAATCTAGGGGCCTTCTTCTTTTCCCTCCTGCACGCTCTGCTTCAGGGAGTCACTTTGCGTTATTGGTTGCCAGTTATCAAGAAGAGTGTCCCTTTAAGGATGAAAGCTTTGTTCTGATTGATGTGCAGCTCAATGAAATTCAGAGCTTGTCCATCAGGAACCATGCTGCTTTCCATATAAGGAAGCATTTAGTTGTAAAGTCCTTGGGAAACCAATACCATGGTGTTTTATGAAGGACCTGAATCGGTGTGGACATGCTATTCAATGAGGTGTTAGCAGAATTTAAATTAATACTGGGATAAAGTCTTGTTAGCAAAGTGTTGGGGCAATTAGAATTTTAGCTGAAAATTATTATGCTTGCAAGATTAGATTGCTCTTCCTGGGTATTAAATTTTATGCTGTTCCACATAAATTATTATTTTCCCAGAGGAATAAGAGAGCCATCTGTCTATTCATTGTGTGTGCTGCTTATTATACTCACTCGCACTATTTTGCTTTATGCTTCATTTAAACTTGAATGTCATAAATGTGTTCCATTGCAGTACAATCTGGTAATGCTAGATTGGATGAACTCATCCATGCTATGATAATATTTATTATTTCACTCATGATAATTTCATTAATGTCATTAAATATTGAATAGATGTTTTCAAATCATTATCATTGTCTAGACTTCTTTGGGCATTTAGATGCTTATCCATTTATTACTGAAAAGGTTAGAATTACAATCCTTTTCCTACCAACAATGTAAAAATAAATTTGCAGTAGCAGTAGAAGATAAGAAAACCTTTTACAATGCTCCACATTTAACAGTCTTTCATTGAAAAATGATGACAGCGGTCACAAAATTTAGCTTCAAATTTTGATATTTGTTGTGATTTGAGCAGCATTGAGATTTGGTCTGGATGTGAGGAATATGAAGAATAATAAATGCAGTCCCATCAATGCAATAGATTTACTTTAAATATATACAATACAA
This sequence comes from Rhinoraja longicauda, assembly GCF_053455715.1. Lineage (NCBI taxonomy): Eukaryota > Metazoa > Chordata > Chondrichthyes > Rajiformes > Arhynchobatidae > Rhinoraja > Rhinoraja longicauda. The sequence goes on from NC_135955.1 coordinate 82,036,154, forward strand.
TACAATACAATATATCTTTATTGTCATTGTACGGGGGTACAACGAGATTGGGAATGCGCCTCCCATACGATGCAATAATTTAATTAGCTAGTCAGTATTAATTTAAACAACCAAATGAAACAAATTGTAACAGTTTTAAAACAGAATAATGTGCAAGTAGATCTGTGCCGGTTCACTGTGCGATGTGACCATCTGGCTCAGCAGGACCAGTTCATAGCAGCTATGGCCCTGGGGATGAAGCTGTTCCTGAGTCTGGAGGTGCAGGCGTAGAAGGCCTTGTATCGTCTGCCCGATGGTAGAAGTTCGAACAGACTGTTGCAGGGGTGTGAAGAGTCTTTGTGGATGCTGATGGCTTTTCTGAGGTATCGTGTGTTTTAGATACCCTCCAAGGCTGGTAGCTGTGTTCCGATGGTCCTCTGAGCTCTATGGACTACCCGCTGAAGAGCTTTCCTCTCTGCCTCCATGCAGCTGAGGTACCACACAGGGATGCCATGTGTTAGGATGCTCTCTATGGTGCAGCGGTAGAATGTCATCAGCAGCTGTTGGGGTAGACCAGACTTCTTCAGTGTTAGGTAGAACAGTCATTGCTGTGCCTTCTTGACCAGCGCAGCAGTGTTATTGGACCATGTTATGTCCTCCGAAATGTGTGCCCAGAAACTTGAAGCTGGACACTCTCCATTGACATTCCCCATTGTGTGACCTATGGAAGTTGATGATCAGCTCCTTGGTCTTGCTGGTATTTAGGGACAGGTTGTTATCAGAGCACCAGTCTGCCAGGTTTTGCACCTCCGCTCTGTATTTTATTTCATCACCGTTGGTGATCAGCCCGATCACCGTTGTGTCATCTGCAAACTTGACAATGGTGTTGATGTTGAATGCAGGAACACAGTCGTGTGTGAAGAGGAAGTAGAGCATGGGGCTCAGAACACAGCCCTGTGGTGTGCCGGTACTCAGGGTGATAGTGGAGGACAGGTGCGGGCCCATTCACACTTCCTGCGGTCGCTCCAGCAGGAAGTCCAGGATCCAGTCGCATAGCGACGAGCTAAGGCCTAGCTGGTGGAGTTTGGTGATGAGCTTGGTGGGGCTGACTGTGTTGAAGGCAGAGCTATAGTCAATGAATAGCTATAGTCAATGAATCCTCACGTACGTGCCCTGTCTCTCCAGGTGAGTCAGGACAGTGTAAAGAGCCACTGTGGATCTGTTTGCCCTGTATGCAAATTGATGTGGGTCCAGTGAGTCAGGGATGCTGGATTTGATGTGTGAGAGGACCAGCCTTTCAAAGCACTTCATGATTATGGGAGTTAAGGCAACCAGACGGTAGTCGTTCAGGTTGGTGATCTTTGCTTTTTTCGGCACCGGCACTATGGTAGCCGACTTCAGGCACTTGGGGACCTTAGCCAGAGATAATGACAGGTTAAAGATCCTGGTGAATACCTCAGTCAACTGTTCAGCGCAGTCCTTAAGTACTCTTCCTTGAACTCCATACGGGCCTGCAGCCTTGCGTGGGTTGACCCTTTGCCGAGCGCGTTGTACTTCCTGTGTGCTCAGTTTGAAGACCAGTCCCTCCGCCTCAGCTGGGGTTCTTCCACTCAGGTGGTGTTGTCAGTTTCAAAGCGGGCAAAGAAGGTGTTTAGCTCGTTGGTTAGTGTGATATCGCTGTGGGGGCAGGCAGGGCTGCTCTTGTAGCTAGTGATGTCCCTGACACCCTGCCACATGCTTCTGGTGTCCGTGGTGTTGAAGTGGTCTTCCACCCATTGCCTGTGTATATAATTTGGATTAGTAATCTGCAAAAATGAACCCAGTAAAATGCTTTAGCTCAAAGGCTGATTGAACAAGTGTGATCAAAAGCTAGGAGTTCATTTTAACATTAACATGCCTAGGTCTTTCCAAATCCACATCCCCTTGATAATTCCAAGTTGGGGAGAAATTTAAAAATGGAAAATTGTGGCCACATCACAAATATGGCAAGGTGTGTACCTTGCCCCAATATGGAGAAAAAAACAATTTATCAAATGAAACATACACATCACCACAATACTTTTTCTCCGCTTTTTGAAAAAAAAGCTCAACGAATAATAGAAACCGGAATATAGACAAAAAAAGGACAAAAGTTAGTAAAAGTTGAATCACATCATGATAAAAATTAAAAGGATCTGTTGCGATTTGGGCTCTGCACTTGAAAGGTTTTTCTGCAAACGCAGCCTCTCTTTTTCAAAGTTGTCATGGACCTGGAGAATGAGCATGTCTTTTTTGCCTGTATTCTGGTGACACACAAAGGTTGAATCATAAGTAGAATATAAGCAAGAATATTTCCTTTCAATTTGTGTTCCCTTTCCACATAACCTGAGTTTTATTATTTCCACCCTCTAAAACCAAGCACTGTTATTAGTCTAATATTGATTTCCTAGGGCAACCTAATAGCTTCTTATAGGAAGATAGATTAAAAATGTTAATTCATCTAACCAATCTATCATTGGTTGGAAGGGACACACTCATACCATTTTTGTAATTAAAACGATCATTGTCAAAGAATATTTGAGAAAACTTATAGCGAGTATTATAAAAGGAAACATCTCCACTTTTATAGAGTCATAGAATCATACTGCATGGAAACAGGCCCTTCAGCCCAACTTGACCACGCCTACCGACATGTCCCATCTATACTTGTTTCACCTGCATTGTTTGGCCTATATTAGACAATAGACAATAGGTGCAGGAGTAGGCCATTCAGCCCTTCGAGCCAGCACCGCCATTCAATGCGATCATGGCTGATCACTCTCAATCAGTTCATGCCTTCTCCCCATACCCCCTCACTCCGCTATCCTCAAGAGCTCTATCCAGCTCTCTCTTGAAAGCATCCAACGAACTGGCCTCCACTGCCTTCTGAGGCAGAGAATTCCACACCTTCACCACTCTCTGACTGAAAAAGTTCTTCCTCATCTCCGTTCTAAATGGCCTACCCCTTATTCTTAAACTGTGGCCCCTTGTTCTGGACTCCCCCAACATTGGGAACATGTTATCTGCCTCTAATGTGTCCAATCCCCTAATTATCTTATATGTTTCAATAAGATCCCCCCTCATCCTTCTAAATTCCAGTGTATACAAGCCCAATCGCTCCAGCCTTTCAACATACGACAATCCCGACATTCCGGGAATTAACCTAGTGAACCTATGCATGTATCTGTTTAATTGTTTCTTAAATGATGCGATAGTCCCTGCTTCCACTACCTCCTCAGGAAGCTCATTCCATACACCAACCACTCTTTGTGTGAAAAAGTTACCCCTCAGATTCCTATTAAATCTTTTTCTCTTCACCTTAAATCTTATCGCAGGGTGAATTTTTGGATTAGTTTAAAATGGATATGGATAGGCTGTTTCCACTAGTGGGAGAGTCTAGGACTAGAGGTCATCGCCTCAGAATTAAAGGGCATTATTTTAGGAAGGAGATTAGGAGACATTTCTTTAGTCAGAGGGTGGTGAGTCTGTAGAATGCTTTGCCACAGAAGGCAGTGGAGGCCAAGTCAGTGGATATTTTTAAGGCAGAGATACATTCTTGATTAGTACAGGTGTCACACAGAGGTTATGGGGAGAAGGCAGGAAAATGGGGTTAGGAGGGAGAGATAGATCAGCCATGATTGAATGGTGGAGTAGACTTGTTGAGCCGAATGGCCCGTCAATTCTATGTTTCTATTAATTCTACTCCTATCACATGACCTTTTAAGGATAAAGCCTTAATTTTCAGCGTACTCTTGTTTGTATCTTGACAAAAGGTAGAGAAATTGCTTATGGTGTTGTACTTTATTCAGGTGGTTTTAACTGACTGCCACTATTTGGTTTGGACCACTGATGCGAAAATGGTTGAAGAAATTAAGCACGATCTACAATATAGTTTTGAAATTATTTGAGGAGAATTGTAGCACACATATCCAAAATTCTTAAGAACAAAAGACAAGTCTAATGTAGAAATATATTGCTTATGAGTAATGATTCTTTTTAAAATAATCTATTTAGGAATGTTATAGGCATAGAAACATAGAAAAAAAGGTGCAGGAGGAGGCCATTTAGCCCTTCGAGCCAGCACCGCCATTCATTGTGATCATGGCTGATCATCCACAATCAGTAACCTGTGCCTGCCTTATCCCCATATCCCTTGATTCCACTAGCCCCGAGAGCTCTATCTAATCTCTTAGAACCTACAACATTGACTGATGCAGTGATCTATAATAGCTGATAGTTAAGTCACCAGGGACATTGTTATAGCACTAAATTGACCAACCAAAACTCAGGAATTCACCCGACTTAGTACCAATTATGATAAAGCAAGTTGTTCCCTTCTAAATATTTTTTGATTTCCAATACATTTTATAATACTGGAGTATTTTCCCTAATGATTCCATAACCAGGTGCAGTAATATGCTTTTCGCAAAGCCAAGAATATTGTGTTTTACAATGCTCCAATTTTAAATAGTACCATGCTATTCCTATCATCAGTTATCATAACTGCAATGAATTTTATTATTTAGTAAATAAACTTGTAGAGAATGGAGCATTGATATTGTTAAATAGTTAAATTGTAATATTGCAGGCCCTCCATTTCAAATACTGTTAGTTCTGTATCACAAGTCAATAATCCTCTAATTCCATGTAAAGAAAAATCAATACATCTTCAAACCTTAGATTGATTATTATGTTCCATCAACAAGATTAGCAGGACAACCTTTAGCTTCATGATTGAGAATGCTTAGTTCTTAGATGAAAATCCAAGGAGATAAGATACCACATCCTGCAGAACTCATCTTTTGTCCTTTGTGTACAAAGTTTCTGATTACGGGTAGGAACCTATTCTTCCTAGATATCTTCTGTTCGCCATTCATACAGATAATGCAGGTGTGACTAAAAGGAAAATATTTACTTTTTTTGTTGCAAATAGCATCTTCCTCAAACTTTTCTTTAAATTATACTGAAGTCAAATTCGTATTTAGGGGATTGCATCTGAAGCCCCCCAAATTCTAATTTTCATCTAGTGTTGCTTAGGATATCATGCACATTTACATTATGTTGCTGATATTTAAATTAGCTCCCAAAGGTAATGGAATAATAATTTGTGGCCTTAGGTACAGCCTTCTCCCTGTAATTGTGATGTTCCACAAAGAGACCCCAAGGAAAATTGATGTGCTGCCCACATTTTCTCCTCGTATTATGCCTGTTCAATCATCAGTCATTTGTACTGGAAACACAGCTTACTTCAATTTGTGGTGGCATTAGCTTAATGAAGGAGACTCAGTGTCAGTATTTGGCACGATATTTTGTAAATGCTTATGTTAGATTCGTCAGAAAAAAATGTAATGGCTTAGGTGGAGTTTTAATCTACTGTAGATCATATATCCTTCCTGATATATTTTTTCCTCAGCTGCAAGTGAAGTATCAGAAAACCATTTCTAATTTTCGAACCATAATTCCATATTTCTATCTGACCAAAAAAATATTTTCAACTCATTATGTATATGCTAGTACTTGGAACATTCCAATCCCCCCACTAATTTTCCCTGTAACCTACTTTCCCATGAACTCCCCCTCCCCCCCCTCCCCCCACAGATTTTCGCATTCAACTGGGACCCATTTGCAATGGGCATTTAACCTAACAACCAACAGAGTAGTTGGAGAAACCAGACTAGGTCACAGAGAGAACATACAAACTCCACACAGGCAGCTTTGAAGGTAAGGATCAAACCCAAATGGACACAAAATGCTGGAGATCAGGCAGCATCTCTGGAGAACATGGATGGGTTACAGTCTTCGCTCATCAGACTGAAGCGGGGTCTCGACCCGAAACATCACCTGTCCATGTTCTCCAGAGATGCTGTGTGACCTGCTGAGTTACTCCAGCATTTTGTCTCCTTTTGTGTATTAACCAGCATCTGCAGTTCCTTGTTCAAGGGTCAAGCCTAGGTCACTGGCACTGCTAGGCAGCAGCTCTATCAGCATACTATCTCATAGTTTCTGTATTCTAGAAGGTTAATATCACAAAATTGTTCATCCAAAGGGAGACTTGCCCAATAGAGCATGTATTTAAAATTTGGAGACAAGATTATCTTGATTTTCAGGCAATTACAAGGCATGAAAAGCATAGACAATACAATGCTGAGATTTCTGATGTAAGATAAACCTCTAGTCAGTAATACAAATATATCAAATTTGTCAAACTGTTAAACCGCTTTAAAATTATACTTTAGAATAGAGGAAAAAAACTTATTTTTAACCCCTCTCAATCAGTGCCCAAAATATCAAGATGGAATCATAAATCATAATAGTATCTTCATTTTCATTTGGGGTAATTTCATATTTTGTTTGGCTTGTTTCAATTTTTGCACTGAATTTTGTGATGACCTATTTTAATGTTATTAAATAACCACAAACCTCCAAAATGAAATGAGACTTCCTGTCCATTAAGTCTATTTTAGAAATTAAATTTGTAAACTAGTCCATCTCGACAAAAAAAAAATCACTTGTTCAGCTTTCTTTTAAATTGTGGACTTTTCAGCTTTTGAAACATAAAGTTCACACAGAGATAAGATCAGCAGAAACAGAGGAAACCAATATGCGGACAAGAATCACTTTAGTGTACTTCCTTATTTGTTCTGTATTTTTGAATAACAAAGTAAATCAACTATGATTTTTAAAAGCTGTTTTGAAAAAGCGATTTGTTAATTCCATTTAATTAAGATGTGAGGAATCAGTCTAGTATCTGGTTAGTCAGGTCAAAGTTCTTTTTACTGTTTGTAGTTGTTCCAGATTACTGAGTCTGTCAACATGTATATTATAACCTCATGTAACCAGCCTTCAGTGTTAGTATTATAATTCAAGGAAATCAACCATAAAGAAAGTGTTATAGTCCGTTACCCTCAGTTACACAGACTTGATGTCAGCACTTTCACTCTGACAAATAAGCTGATGCAAAGATGCAGGAAGACTGCTGTAACACAGATGGGTGGAAATGTGATTTCCCCTGTCATGCTTGAGGTTTAGAATTGGTTTTTTTAAGGGAAGTAGCTTGACCAATTATTAGATAAATTGATTTATACAGGACATCCAAATTGTGTGTGTTAGGTAACTTAACTGCATTCCATTTGACAAATGTTCAGGTGAACAACACATTGCATTTATAAGAGTCAAGAGTGTTTTATTGACACACATACCAAAAGGGAACAATGAAATTCTTATTTTCAACAGCACAACAGGTTTGTAAACATAGTACTCTATAGATAATATAACGAACAAATAAAAAAATAGTTCAATAAATAAAAAAACAATATAGCGCAAAAAACAAAACAATGCCCGAAGTCCCTAGTGCAGCCAAGTTTGAATTTCAGAACCAGACAGTAATGCAACCAGTCAATGTGGTCTCTATCGTAAACCTGTAGACAGTCTGAAGAAAGGTCTTGACCCGAAATGTCACCCATTCCTTCTATCCAGAGATGCTGGTTGTCCCGCTGAGTTACTCCAGCATTTTGTGTCTATCTTCAGTTTAAACCAGCATCTGCAGTTCCTTCCTACACCCAAGAATCTACTGTTGCTGACTCTCTCCACCACCGACTCATGATGAAGACAGGTATGTGGATCCTCAGCCTTTCACTTCTAAACTCATCAATTAGCTCCTTGGTGTTATTAATGTTGAGATCAAGGTTGTTGTTCTGGCATCATTCAATCAGATAATTGATCTCCCTCCTATACTCCGACATTGTTATCCATAATTCATTCAACAACGGTGGTGTTCGAACTAAAAGATGGAGTTGGAACTGTATCTGGCAACACAGTCATGGGGATAGAATGAGTAGAGCAGAGGGCTGAGCACAAAGACTTGAGGTGCCCCTGTGCTGATGGTAATCAAGGAGGAAGTGTTGTTGCCAATTTGTGCTGTGTTTTCTGTTGTTGAGGAAGTTTAAGAAGTTTAGGATCCAGTTGCAAAGCGGTGCACAAGAAATGAAAGGACAGATATAGAAATTGCAGAATGTGAAACCAGCAATGTGCCTCATATACCATTTCATGTATACCAAAAGGATTTTACATGTTTCTTTGCCATGCAATTAATAGGTTTCTTGGAAAGGAAACACAATTTTATTTTTAAAAATGGCATTGAGGAAGCCCAACAGGGAGGAATTATTTGAAAAAATAAAATTTCCACAGATACTTATATCATGATGCACAAAGAAACAACACCTGAAGAAGAGTTTTGACCCGAAATGTCACCTATTCCTTTTCTCCAGAGATGCTGTCTGACCCGCTGATTTACTCCAGCTTTTTGTGTCTATCATCGGTTTAAACCAGCACCTGCAGTTCCTTCCTACACTATTGGATGTAATATTTGGTTTCATGCTACGGCCGCATTTGGCTGCTGAACTGACTACACCAAGAGTCAAGAATTTCACATCATTAATCCATCATTCATTCAAAATAATGTCAATGTTAACACTCCATGGGGATGTGTTTTAGTTTTGGCAGACAATGAGCAGTCAGTGATCTCACTGCAACATCTGCCTGCCTAATATCAACAGCACGGGTCTTGTCAAATTTTCATTATCATGTATTGATGAACTGCTCGTGAACTTTGACAGTTTACTAATTGTTAAGGTCCAAATATCTGGTCACACCAATGCAGAGGGAAGAAATCCAAGAGTAAGGGTACATAGAAACATAGAAAATAGGTACAGGAGTAAGCTGTTCGAGCCAGCACAATATGATCATGGCCTGTTATCCAAAATCAGTACCCTGGTCCTGCTTTTTCCCCACATCCCTTGATTTTGTTACCCCGAAGAGCTAAATCTAACTCTTTCTTGAAAACATCCAGTGAATTAGCCTCCACTACCTTCTGTGGCAGAGAATTCCACAGATTCACAACTCTCTGGGTGAAAACGTTTTTCCTCATCTCAGCCCTAAATGGCCTACTCCTTATTCTTAAACTGTGACCCCTGGTTCTGGACTCCCCCAACATCGGGAACATTTCTCCTGCATCTAGCCTGTCCAATCCCTTAAGAATTTTATATGTTTCTATAAGATGCCCTCTCATCCTTCTAAATTCCAGTGAATACAAACCCAGTCGACCCATTCTTTCATCATATGTCAGTCCCGCCATCCCGGGAATTAACCTGGTGAACCTACGCTGCACTCCCTCAATAGCAAGAATGTCCTTTCTCAAATTAGAAGAACAAAACTGCACACAATACTCCAGGTATGTTCTCACCAGGGCCCTGTACAACTGCAGTAGGACCTCCTTGCTCCTATACTCCAATCCTCTCGCTAAGAAGGCCAACATGTCATTTGCTTTCTTCATTGGCTGCTGTACCAGCATGCTCACTTTCAGTGACTGATGTACAAGCACACCTAGGTCTCATTGCACCTCCCCTTTTCCTAATCTGACACCATTCAGATAATAATCTGCCTTCTTGTTCTTGCCACCAAAGTGCATAACCTCACATTTATCCACATTATACTGCATCTGCTATGCATCTGCCCACTCACCCAACCTATCCAAGTCACCCTGCAGCCTCATAGCATCCTCCTCAAAGCTCACACTGCCACCCAGCTTTGTGTTATCCGCAAACTTGGAGATGTACAAAGAGATTGCAAACACAAAAGTCAATTTCTTACAGTCATAAAGAATTTGAAATGAGTACCAGCTTACTTAGGTTAACCAAAACTCTGACAATTTGGATGTTGATTAAGGTTTAGGTTTATGATTGTCACCTATATCGAGGTGCAGTGTAAAGCTTTGTTTTGCATGCCCTCCAAATCGTCTGAGGCAGAGAATTCCACAGATTCACAACTCTCTGACTGAAAAAGTTTTTCCTCATCTCAGTTCTAAATGGCCTACCTCTTATTCTTAAACTGTGGCCCCTGGTTCTGGACTCCCCCAACATTGGGAACATGTTTCCTGCCTCTAACCTGTCCAATCCCTTAATAATCTTTTATATTTCAATAAGATCCCCTCTCATCCTTCTAAATTCCAGCGGATATAAGCCTAGTCGCTCCAATCTTTCAACATACGACAGTCCCGCCATTCCGGGAATTAACCTAGTGAACCTACGCTGCACGCCCTCAATACCAAGAATGTCCTTCCTCAAATTTGGAGACCAAAACTGCACACAGTACGCCAGGTGCAGTCTCACCAGGGCCCTGCACAACTGCAGAAGGACCTCTTTGCTCCTGTACTCAACTCCTCTTGTCATAAAGGCGAAACTGCCATTAGCTTTCTTCACTGCCTGCTGTACCTGCATGCTAACTTTAAGCGACTAATGAACAAGGGCACCCAGATCTCTTTGTACTTCCCCATTTCCTAACATGACACCATTCTTATAATAATCTGCCTTCCTATTCTTACCACCAAAGTGGATAACCTCATATTTATCCATATTAAACTGCATCTGCCATGCATCCGCCCACTCACACAACCTGTCCAAGTCACCCTGCATCCTCATTGCATCCTCCTCACAGTTCATACTGCCACCCAGCTTTGTGTCATCCGCAAATTTGCTAATGTTACTTTTAATCCCTTCATCTAAGTCATTAATGTATATTGTAAATCACTGCGGTCCCAGCACCGAGTCTTGCGGTACCCCATTAGTCATTGTCTGCCATTCTGAAAGGGACCCGTTAATCCCAACTCTTTGTTTCCTGTCTGCCAACCAATTTTCTATCCATGTCAGCACACTACCCCCATTACCATGTGCTCTAATCATGCCCATTAATCTATGTGGGACCTTATCAAAGGCTTTCTGAAAGTCCAGATTCACAACATCCACTGGGTCTCCTCTGGCTTCCCGCTCATCTTTGATATGTTATACCTTTTCTCCTTTATTTTTACACTGTCCTTGACTTCTCTTGTCAACCACGGTTGCCTCTTACTCCCCTTAGAATCTTTCTTCCTCTTTGGAATGAACTGATCCTGCACCTTCTGTTTTATTCCCAAAAATACCTGCCATTGTTGTTCCACCGTCTTTCCAGTCAATTCTGGCCAGCTCCTCTCTCATGCCTCCATAGTCCCCCTTGCTCAACTGCAAGACTGACACTTCTGATTTTCTCTTCTCCCTCTCAAATTGTAAAATACAATCAAGTAAAACACAAATACAATAGATAGACCAAAGAGGAAGATATAGAGTGCAGAATATAGTTCACAGTACTGAAGTGCATTAGTTCCATAAGCAAGTCCAATGTCCACAATGGGATTGAGATGAATTGCACAATACTCTAGTTTGTGAAAGGACTGGTCAGAAGACTGATAACAGAGGGGAAGAAGCTGTTCCTGAGTCTGGCGGTGTACATTTTTAAGCTGTTGTACCTTATGCCTGATGGGACCAGGAGAAGAAGGAATGAGTCTTTGGGATAAGTCTTTGATTATGTTGGCTTCTTTTCTAAGGCAGTGTGAAGTGTAGATTGAGTCAATGGTGGGAAGTCTGTTCTGTGTGATGGACTGGGAAGTCTGTTCTGTGTGATGCACAGCTGCAAATTCTTGTGTTTGTGGGCAGAGCTATTCCCAAACCACGCTGTGATGCAACCCAACAGTATATTTTTTATGGTCATTTTTGGTGACGTTTGTAAGAGTCACTGGAGACATGCTGAATTTCCTCAGTCTCCTCAGGGAGTAGAGGAGTTGGCATGCCTTCTTGGCTGTCGATTTCATGTTATTAGTCCATGACAGATCATTCACAATATTAACGCCAAGGAACTTGAAGCTGCCAACCATTTCCACATTGGCATCATTGATGCTGATTGGGGGCTGTAAAGTTAAATACGGAATAATTGATTGCACAAGTGGCCTATTCCAATTTAGTGGAAGGGATGGCAATAACTCCTATATTGCATTTTCGCAATATGGTTTGGAATAATTCCTACCGAGTTTTGAAAACTAAGTGAAATCCCTCTCTTTCAGTATCTCGCTGCATCATAAATAAAGAATATTTATCTAAATGGGTTTGCTGTTTGAATGCATTAATGAAGAGCTGATTTCACATATTACTCATGGCATTTGCTAGCTAGTAATTCACAATGGGGAAATTGGAGATAGAAACATTTTCATATTTTTTATTTTCAGATACAGCGCGGAAACAGGCCTTTTCGGCCCACCAAGTCCGCACCGCCCAGTGATCCCCGCACACTAACACTATCTTACACACACTAGGGACAATTTTTACATATACCCAGTCAATTAACTTACATACCTGTACGTCTTTGGAGTGTGGGAGGAAACCGAAGATCTCGGAGGAAACCCACGCAGGTCACGGGGAGAACGTACAAACTCCTTACAGTACAGCACCCGTAGTCAGGATCGAACCTGAGTCTCCGGCGCTGCATTCGCTGTAAAGCAGCAACTCTACCGCTGCGCTACCGTGCCGCCCGGGAAAAATTGTACAGTAAATTTACATTTACTTTTCTTATTATTCAGGGACCCTGATGAAGAGTCTGCAACCTGAAACTTTAATTCTGTTTCTCTTTCCTCAGATGCTGCCCGACTTGCCCAGGTGTTCCTGGCATTTTCTGTTTTCATTTTCGAAATTTACATTTCTCTGTGTGTGCAGGATATCTCCCTTAAATTAATTGTATTGTTTATGTCTCCTCCGCACTCATGCACTGCCTGGAAATGACAACTTTGAAGAAGCAATCATAGTTATAGAATCATACAGACCCTTAGACAATAGACAATAGGTGCAGGAGGAGGCCATTCGGCCCTTCGAGCCAGCACCGCCATTTAATGTGATCATGGCTGATCATTCTCAATCAGTACCCTGTTCCTGCCTTCTCCCCGTACCCCCTGACTCCGCTATCCTTAAGAGCTCTATCTAGCTCTCTCTTGAATGCATTCAGAGAATTGGCCTCCATTGCCTTCTGAGGCAGAGAATTCCACAGATTCACAACTCTCTGACTGAAAAAGTTTTTCCTCATCTCATACCAAGACCCCTCTAATATTTCAGCCCAGACTAAAACAAAACTTCCCCTTATTCTTAAAGTGTGGCCCCTTGTTCTGGACTCCCCCAACATTGGGAACATGTTTCCTGCCTCTAGCGTGTCCAACCCCTTAATAATCTTATACGTTTCGATAAGATCTCCTCTCATCCTTTTAAATTCCAGTGTATACAAGCCTATTCGCTCCAGTCTTTCAACATATGATAGTCCCGCCATTCCGGGAATTAACCTAGTAAACCTATGCTGCACGCCCTCAATAGCAAGAATATCCTTCCTCAAATTTGCCCAACTCATCCATGCCGACAAGATGCCCCATCTAAGGTAATCCCATTTACCCACATTTGGTCCATATCTCTCCAAACCTTTCCTATCCACAACAATTGATGTGACATTCCTTGGCCCATGATTGCTCAAAAAGTAGTGGGAACAGTACTGCAAAACTTGTGTATATTCATTGAAGCATAAAGAAATTCAGTGAAAATAATGGAAAGACTGCACTACTTCTCACACTACTCACCCGCCCAGCCTGTCAAGTATATCCTGGCCTACCTGTGGCAAGGTCTGTAGATCCTACGTTGGGTTCTTCACACCATAAAACCCAGAGAACTGGAGTTGGAGCAAGCCTGTGGACAAAGTTGGTCCTGTGACATACATGCCTTGCAGTTTGTAACTTCCCCAAGATAAACCAGCCTGAAATTAGTCCACATACCGGCATAAAGTTTAAAATATAAATCTTTTTCTCATTAAAGCTATAGAGTCAGACATTATGGAAATAAGCCCTCAGCCCACTCAGTCTACATTGACCATCGAGTTCAGCGACACATTAGTGGTAATTTACAGTGACAACTTAACCTAACATCCCATATAGTTTTCAAATGTGGGGGGAAAACAGAGCTCCTGGAGGAAACCAACACAATCACAGAGTGAAAGTGCAAACTCCACACAGCCAATCCTGGAGGTCAGGACCTGACTTGCTTAAGCTCTGAAGAAGCAAATCTACAGCTGTGCCCTGCACTGTCCTATTAGAGCAAACAGTGTACTTCTGATGGAAATGTGTGCACACTTCCTGCCTATCACACACAGGGCTTAGTAAACCACATCAAGCTCAGTAGTCAGGTGCTGTAAATAAATATAGGCCCATGTTATTTTTCACAGACAATCCCTGTATTTATGGACTGAGCGAATTCAACTAGACATATTATAAAAGGAATATAGAGTGCCAGAGAAGATACAAAGAAAGATGTACAAAGACGGTACAGAAATGTGATGCCGTATCTAACTACCAGGAAAGGAAGAACGTATTGGATTCTTATCCCCTTGAGAACAGAGGAATTACCTATTTTGTAACCTTATTGTCATTATATGATTTCCATTTGTGAATGTTGGCATGGATAGTTTGAGCCTAATGGTCTGCTTTAGGCTGTATATTCTAGGTGAAAATTCTTGATTCCAATATTCATATCCAGTATCGTCACTGACATCTATGTTCCAGGCTACCCACTGCCACCTAGCCCATGTCACTAACATTAACATGCCAAGAATATGAAACAGAAGGATAGCTTCTCTGCTATAATGCCGTTATCTCTTTTGACATATCAAAAAACGGACTGTTCTGCTCAAACTGCACTACTGCAAGGATGAAGCCAAAAGTAAACTGGAGAAACACAACCTCACATTCCATCTGGGCAGTCTACAACCCAACGGCATGAACATTGAATCATCCAATTTCTGGTAACCCACCCCACCTCTATCTTTTTCTGATCTATCAAGGTCCTGTCATACATTCCCTTCTTTTCAATCCCCCCCCCCACCAGGCACCAGTTTCTTTCCTCTTCACCACCTATTCGGTCCATCATACACATATACATCCCACTGTGATCCTATCCCCTTGCCCCCTGTTCCCATCTGCCCACCCCACCTCCCTTATTTTGTTTCATGCTTCACCTTCTCACCCCATTAGATTCCATTATCTGCAGCCCTTTGTTGACCGCATATCAGCTACCTGTGTCTGCTGCTATCTCAACCTTTCCCACCCCAACCTGACTCCATCTCTCAATCAACCCCTCCTCACCTGGATCCACCTATTGCTTGCCAGTTCTTGCTCCACCCCTCTCCCTCAGCTCTTCATACCAAGACCCCTCTAATATTTCAGCCCAGACTAAAACAAAACTTCCTCTTTTTGTCATAGCAATGTAACCAGAATAAATTTGGCAAACTGCAGCAAACTGGTCAAAGAACTAATTCCCTAGCCTTTCTTTGTTCTTTGTACCTCTTCATATTTCTAGTCTGACGAAGGGTCTCGTCCCTAAACGTAACCTATTTTTTACCCAGAGATGCTGCCTGACTCACTGAGTTATTCCAGCATTTTGCACCTATCTCCGATGTAAACCAGCATCCGCATATTGTTCAACTGCGGGTAATGTTTCATTTCACTACACATTTATGTGTATGTGATAAATAAACGACTATTGACTATTGACAGGTCCTTCCTACACCATGGCCTATCTTTCTACTAAATGAAGTTTACACTGTTCTTGCAAATATCACTCTGCACTAGTTCAACTTTGAATTAAATATATAAAATATACAACGTATCAATGTTCTTACTTACCAATTAATGTCAGTGATGTTTTAATGTTAAATTGATAATTATCTTGGGTCATATAATGCAAAAAAATGCATGTTTGGTGCACTTAGAAATGTTACTATTTCTGGAACCATATAATGACTTGCTTGAATAATTCAATGCAGCTAATCACATTAGAAAGCTTTATGAAGCATTTCTTGCTGATACCACTGGACTTCTTCTTGCTTCACTTGCTGTGGAGTCTGCTCTAACATATTGCCAGTCTTTTTACTTTATGGCACCTGCAAGTCAGTGACATATATATATATACTAATGCTGTTTTACTGTTGTCCCTTTATTTGTCATTTTATTTAAACAGATTTTTTTTACATAACATGATGATATTTTAATTTGTTAATCATGGTGAATAGAAAAACATGTTTTGCTGTTTCTAAGATGTAACCATGATTATAATTTGGTGTGAATTCTAAGTAGATAATTAAATTGAAAATAATAATATACCCAATAAATAATGTCTACTCAATACCACAGTCAAAACAATACACTATTTGATAATATTGGATGTAATGGTTTTGTGATATTATTTAAATAGGTATTTACAGTTAAAATTGTGATAGAAGAGATAATGTGATTGGTGTATGGTACCTGATTAACATTAATCAACTTTATCATTTATCATTATCATAAATATAATAACATGAGTTTCAAAATATCACATTTGACAAAATAAACCACTTTCATATTACTCTTATTACTTGTTCCTGTGTGCTCACTGCCCTTTGATTCATGGTTCCTGGAGCTGTTTAAACACACAGCAGCAAACAGCTGCCTTTCGCTATTTGCATCAGCGATGCTTCATTTTCATAATACCTCATTATTAACCACTGAAACTTCCTCAGTATATTGTGTTTTAACAAATAACCCATGAAGGCAATTCAGGTCAGTTCAGTTTAGTTTATTGTCACGTGTACCTAGGTAAAAATCTTTTGTTGCGTGTTAACTGGTCAGCAGAAAGACAAAACATGATTACAATTGAGCCATTTACAGGGTATAGATACATGATAACGGAATGACATTTAGTGCAAGGAAAAGCCAGCAAAGTCCAATCAAGGATAGTCCAAGGGTTAGTTTCTAGTTCTGTCTAGTTTTTGATTCAGGAACATGTAGAAACAAGGATTATTTCATACTTCACAATGCTTTTCATTAGCAAAAATAAAATGTGTAAAAACATGATAATTACTTATAAGGATTTTTAACACTGTCCCATGAGCTTCTTGTCCAGTGGAATATAATGGGCATAAAAATAATAAAAACCTTCAGAGTCTTTAACGTAGTGATATTTCCAAGGTGTTCCTGAACATAGTTATCAAACATAGTATACTTTCAGTCATGTAGAGAATAGGAGAATATGGCAGTTACTCAAAAAAAAACTTTCTTGGGTGTTGCCTGTGTGGAGTTTACACCTCCCTGTGACAGCGTGGGTTTCCTCCAGGTACTTTTGTTTCCTCCCACTTCCCAAAGCCATGCTGGTTTGAAGATAAATTGGCCTCTGTAAATTGCCTTTAATGTCTAGGGAGTGGATGAAAAAGTTGGATAACATAGAATTAGTGTTGAAGGTTGACATGGACTTGGTGGGCTGAAGGGCCTGTTTCTATGCCGTTTCATTAAAACTAAACACTAAAAAATTAAAAACACCACACAGTAGTATTCAATGCATTAAACCTAAAATAAATTGCTGAACTACACGTATTCACCATACCTCCGGAATAGAAATATTTTACACTGCACTTCTATATATTAGGGCTAAACAGTATTAATTTTAAATACAACAAAAGTAATTCAAATGAATGTGTACACACCATTGCGTGAATTGCCAATTCTTTAAAGTGGATGTTGTTGCTGATCAGCCTTAACTTAACTGCACTTATATATAAACATATTTAGACTAACATGACTTTCACGCTTACTTTGTAAAATTCACTGTTTGAGCATTTTATAAAACTGCTTGATATTCTTGAAAGATTTTGCCGGTTATACGAGAATTTTAGATGGACAAATACTGGACGAACAAGGGTTTACTGCGAATAGTATTCACCAAGCCATCACGCCAGATGATCAAAAGCTTTGTCAGAGAGATTTAATGGGAGAACGAGGTAGAAAGGCACAGAAATTTAGGAAGAGCTTAGGCCCTTGGCAATGCTTGCTGAAGGCAACATCACCAATGATGGAGTGATTAAGATGGAGGAGTGGAAATATCTCAGTAGATAGTAGGCCTGGGGGACAGAGGGAGGGATGGTGCCATGGAGGGATTTGAAAACAATGATGTGAATTTTGAAATTGAAGTGTTGCTGCTTTGGGAGCCAAAGTCCATCAAAAAATGCAATGGTAAGAACTGAATACTGATAAAAGAATCCTGGATGACCTCTGATTTACAGAGATATTATTAGAGTTACAACTTTTTAGTTATTCTTGAGGTGCAGGTAAGATTGATTATATCTTTGTTGCTCAGCCACCTAATGCATGTTTAATCTAATACCCATCTTCATCATTTGACCACACATACATTTGGAATGTGTTTAAGCCTTGATGCATATTACATTTCAACGGTAGAATATGTGGCATAGTGGTGCAGCGTTGGAGTTGCTACCTTGCAGCACGAGAGACCCGGGTTTGATCCTGGCAACTGGTGCTGTACTGAGTTTGTATGTTCTCCCTGTGAGCAAGTGAGTTTTCTCCATTTGGGTTTCCTCCCAAATTCCAAAGATATGCAGGTTTGTGCGTTAATTGGCTTCTGTAGGATTAGAAGAGCATTGGCTTCTCTGTCCCTAGTCTAGGATAGAACCAGTGTGCGGGGTTTGCTGGTCAGCTCAGACGCGGTGGGCTGAAGGGCCTGTTTCTACGTTGTATCTCTAAAACTAAAAACTAAATATGTTTTGCTTCCATGCTCCCTCAATGAGTTTTCAAAAGCAGTATTTTGATTCATACTTTGAGGGGCTTTATCAAGTTCATCATTCATTTTTTAATTTACATATTTTAAATTAATGTTTGCAAGGCTATAGGAAAGAGCAAGGGAATTAAAATAATTGGACTGCTTTCCAGGGCCTGTGAATACTCAATGCTGCCTGAGGGTGTGTGCCTGACATTAGTGAGATATGCAAAGGAAAATTCTTCATTGTAGAAATGATGACACAACTTTTCTAGAATCATTTTGGACCATTAAAACACATTTTGCTATTTTTTAAGTTTATTACATATCAACAATACCCAGCATCTGCTGTTGGACGTCTGTACAAGTAATCAGACCCTTAATAAATAATTCACCAGCACACCAGTGCACCCTTTGTTGTATGACTTCAATCACCAGCGATACTGTATTAGAATATATTTAATGCAGTGCATTTTAAATGGAACCAAAGCAATCTTAATTTTATGTGATTTCACTAAGTGTCTACCTGTGCCTTTCATACACTTATTTTGTATCTATTCTAATTAAGAGCCTGTAAGGTGGGAGGCAATTTAATGTTATGGAGGTTATAGCAAAGACTATCTCCTGGAAGGGAGCTGCTGCTGATCATATCCCTGGGGCTTACTCCTAGACAGTTTGATATCACACTCTCAGAGTTAGAGATCCAGGGATCTTCAAGTCAATTTATTAAAATACTTTAGACTTGAAACAGGCCCTTCAGCCCACCAAGTCCACAGCGACCAGTGATCATCCCGCACACTAGCACTATCCTACACGCGAGGGACAATTTATAATTTTACAGAAACCAATTAACCTACAAACCTGCACGTCTTTGGAGTGTGGGAGGAAACAGGAGCACTGGGAGGAACCCATGCGGACATGGAGAACGTACAAACTCCGTACAAACAGCACAAAGGCAGGATGGAACCCGGTTCTCTGGTGCTATAATGCAGCAAATCTACCGCTGTGCCACTGAGCCATCCATTACCCGAAAGGAATAAACAAAGTGGAAAAAGGACGGGTTGTAGGATTAATTATTTATACCAGCTCCAGAGCAGGTGCAGATCTGATAGGGGTGGGGGAGGAGGGGGAGATGTTTGGGGTCTGAACGGTGCTGTATGGTTCTATAATATCTAATATCAACAATCTTACATTTTGCTTAATAACATATTTAATTTAATAATCATAAATTTTGCCCATGAATTTCATAGTTGCAGTCAACTATCTTGTGGCTCAGGATTTAATGTTAAATCCAGCCAGCATGTGGATATATGCAACGTGTCATCATATCATTTTCACTTGAATATGACAAAGGGTGTAAACAACTGACTGAAGCCATATGCCACTGCAGAGAGTAAAAGTGACCTGTAATTTCAAAAATTAACACCCATTAACCATTTCATAACTCAGTACCAATTTAAATTGAATCTGTTTACTTTTATGCTGCGTATTTACTCAGATACAAATGGAAATTCATTGCCTGCCTAAATATAAAACACCACACAATTCATATTACAGTATGCTGAAACATATTGGAATGAACTAAATAGAATTATGTTGTAGAGTTAAGGTCTGTTTTTTTTTCCAGTAGCTGAAAAAGGATAAATACTTTATTGCTTATTTCCTTATTTAAAATAATAAGTTCTGGAAATTATGATGTAACCAAGTTAAATAGTTTAGTCAGCAAAATAGACTAACCTTGTAACGGGAAAACAGAAATGCAAAAACAAGGAACTGCAGATGGTAGTTTACAAAAAAAGACACAACTAGAGTAAGGCCACACACAAACTGAAGGAAAAGCACCTCATATTCCACGGGTAGCTTACAAATCAACAGTATGAACATTGAATTTTCCAATTTTAGGTTACTTAAAATCCCCTCATCCACTTCCCCCTTCTATCTCGTTACCTCCCCCCACCTATCTCTCTGTGCCTCAACTGGAATTGCACCTATTTCTCCCCACCATCCACCTACATTCCATCCTCAAGCTTCACAATTTGCAACTCTTCAATCCTTTTGTCTTACACCTTTTGTCTTTTCATCTCTGGCCTCTGTCCAACCATCTGCCTATCAAAAGTCCCACTCACCTGTATCCACCTATTACTTGCCAGGTTTTGTCCTGCTCCTCCCCTTGTACAGCTTATCTCCCCCCCACCGCCCACACCCCATAATGGGGAAGGGTCTGTTGTGTTCTTTAAAAAGATACAGTGAGTCCGACTGTGTTTTTACGCGAGTGTTTATTCAACCGCCATCTGCTCCGCCGGGCTCCTCCCTCTCGCCCTCTGATGACCCCCTACCAATAGACCTGTGTAGCCTTAAAGGCACATTGCAATAACACCACATCTCCCCTTTCTAGAATCAATCGGTAGACTGCGGTTGATTCACCAGACCTTAGAGGATTATTCTGCCTCTTTAGCTGGAAGGTCTGTTCCTATCTGAACTAAATTAATTCAACATAAGTACATGTAAACACATTGTCTTAGTGAAAAGGATTTTACCCTTTTCACTAAATTAGAAAAACATTTTTCTTTAGAAACTCTCTTTTTTTTTCACTTATAGTTCAACCTATCTGGTCTCACCACTCTTCTCCCAAACCTGGTTCTGGGAGTGGATGGCAGTTCTGGAATGTTCTCTTTTGGTGGCTCTGCTGAGCTCTGCTCTGGAATGTTCTCTTTTGGTGGTTCTGCTGAGCTCTGCTCTGGAATGCAACCCGGGAGTTGCTCTTTCATACCACCCCCACTCTGGTCCGGCAAGGGTTTCATGGGAATTAGATGGCGACGGTTTCGCCTGACCGTCCCGTGAGGTCCCTCCACGATGTAAGAGCGGGGGGCGGTGTGGCTGCCGATCGCAGCTCCAGCTTCGCCTTGATCCGTGACCCACACTTCTTGTCCGGGAAAGAGCCTGTCGAGACTCCATGCACGATGCCGCAGGTTGTACCGTTGTGCATCTCTGATTCTCTTCTCCTTTTCCTTCCACGCAACCACTTCATTGTCGGGAAGAGCAGGATTCAGCAGGGCTGGAAGTGTTGGTACCGTAGTGCGAAGCCTTCTCCCCATAAGGAGTTGGGCTGGGCTTTACCCGTTTTGCAGTGGGGTCGCTCTATATGCAAGTAAAGCGAGGTAGGGATCCGCCGCTTTCTTCAGGAGACCCTTCACTGTCTTGACTGCACGTTCGGCCTCCCCGTTACTCTGAGGATATCTCGGGCTGCTTGTGACATGGCGGAAACCATACGCAGCAAAGGCGGTTCCGGCAAACTGAGGCCCATTGTCTGTGACCAATGTCTCCGGAATGCCGTGACGTGCAAACATTGATTTGAGGTGGTGGATTACATCTATCGACTTGGTGGGTCTGAGTGGAGCGATTTCCACGTATCTCGATGCATAATCCACTACCAGCAGGTAGTTCTTGCTTCCCAGCATGAACAAGTCAGCTCCCAGCTTTTGCCATGGTCGGCCTGGGTATTGTGATGGCATCAGCGGCTCTGTGTGGTTCTGTCTCTCTTTGCTGCATGTCCGGCAGTTGAGGACCAATTCGTTCAGCTGCTGACTTAGTCCAGGCCACCACACTGACCGTCGTGCACGCTCTCTACACTTCACCACTCCCTGGTGACCTTCATGTAGTCTGGTCAGCACGTCGTTCCTCAGAGTTGAGGGTGTAGCGACCATAGAGAATGGTCCAGGTCGTCGAACCCTCGGATTGGCCAGCGAGGTCACGTGGGAACGCGACCATGGGGATTGGTCCAGGGAACGACATCGCTGATTGGCCAGCGATGTCAGGTGCGCGTTTGGCGCCCGTTTTAGTCAGTTCGGCGAAGTCTTCAAGGAAGACAGTAAGTTTGTATTGGTTGTCCTGTACCTTGTTGTTTAACTCTGTATTCATGTATTGCGGCTGCAATAAACTTCGTCTACAACCAACAAGTTTCGGACTCGCCATATTGGTGACCCCGACGTGATCTGGACGCTCACCGACTGAGCAGGAACCCGACGCCTCGTTGACGATGGCTGAGCAGGGCACACCGGAGTCAAGCGCGGCAGGCGTTCATCTTCCGTTATTTTGGACGTACGCACCGCAAGCTTGGTTTATCCACGCCGAGGCTCAATTCCATATAAAGAAGGTGTCGGACGAGTCCACGAAGTACTTCTACCTCGTCAGCGCGCTATCGCCGGACACAACCAAGCGCGTGATGCGGTTCATCGTAAATTCACCTGCGGAAGACAAATACGAGGCCATGAAGAAGGTATTACTACGAACCTTCGGGTTGAATAAGCATGGTGGTGCGGCAAAACTTCTGCACCTACCGGATCTTGGAGACCAACTGCCTTCCGTCCTCATGGCCGAAATGATGATGCTAGCCGGTGAGCATACGGATTGCCCGATGTTTGAACAGGCATTCCGCGAGAAACTTCCCGAGGATGTCCGACTGCTGCTTACGGATTGTTCTTTTAAGGACCCCGAAGCATATGCAGCGAAAGCGGACGCGCTCATAGCGGCAAAAAACAAGGCAAGTGGTTCAATCAACAAAGTCTCGACATCGGTGGCCACGCCACAGCGACGGCAAGATGGCGCCACGTCTCCCGCCAATTCTCCGAAAGCCCGCCAAAAAGATCCGCACAAGCGCGGCTGGTGCTATTATCACCTACGATGGGGTAACGAATCCCACAACTGTCGTTTGCCTTGTACCTTCGCGGGAAATGCCTCGGCCGATCGTACATAGGGGCAGTTACGATTGGCCAGAACCGGCGCCTCTATGTCCATGATCGATTCACGGACACAGAATTTTTGGTAGACACGGGAGCCATCGTCAGCATAGTGCCGCCGACCGACCTCGAAACAAAATCGGGTAAGACAGGTCCCACCCTCATCGCGGTTAATGCAGCCCAATTCGCACTTTCGGTACACGGAAGATGTCCCTTTTGTTAGGCCTCCGCACGTACGAATGGCCATTCATCATAGCCGACGTCAAACAAGCGATCCTGGGCGCAGATTTTCTCTGGGCTTTTTCACTGGTTCCTGATGTCCGCGGTAACGACCTCCGACCCTCTGCCGAAGATGAGCACGTCGCTCCGACAATCGCCTCCTCGCCCAGCCCTACTGTCCAGGCCGTCGTCGCGGCCCCCGACTCGTATGCTGCGATTCTGGCAGAGTTCCCAGAGCTGCTCGTCCAACGTTTTGACGCACCTTCGGCTAAGCACGGTGTGGTCCATCACATCCGCACCGAAGGCCCTCCCGTTTTCGCTCGGGCCAGGAGACTACCGCCAGACAAACTGGTGGTGGCAAGGGCGGAGTTCAGGAAGATGGAGGAAATGGGAATTGTCCGTCAGTCTGACAGCCCGTGGGCCTCGCCGTTACACATGGTCTCCAAGGCATCTGGGGGGTGGAGGCCATGTGGCGATTATCGGCGTCTCAATGCTGTCACCACGGCTGATCGCTACCCCATACCGCACCTACAGGACTTTTCATCTGGGCTGGAAGGAGCGGTGGTGTTTTCCAAAATCGATTTGGTGCGAGGATACCATCAGATTCCGGTGCGACCGGAGGACATACAAAAAACTGCAACTATTACTCCGTTCGGGTTGTTTGAATGGTTGCGTATGCCTTTCGGTTTAAAGAACGCGGCACAGGCTTTCCAGCGACTGATGGACCGCGTGGGCCGGGGTTTACCCTTTTTGTTTATTTATTTAGACGACATCCTGGTAGCCAGCCCCTCAGTGCAGGAACACCAGGCCCATTTGCGGACCGTGTTCCAGCGGCTCCAAGACCACGGGCTCATTATCCAACCCTCCAAATGTCAATTCGGCCTGCCTGCCCTCGATTTTCTAGGGCACAGAATTACTCCTGCCGGCGCCGCCCCTTTGCCCGAGAAGGTGGAAGCTATCCGGGCTTTTCCCAGGCCCACCACAGTAAAAGGGCTGCAGGAGTTCGTAGGCATGGTTAATTTCTACCATAGATTCGTCCCGGCAGCGGCGCGAGTCCTGCGCCCGCTTTTCCAATGCCTTGCAGGGAATCCGGTAGAGTTGTTGTGGTCCCCGGCCGCAGAGTCGGCTTTTACGGCAGCTAAGGCAGCCTTGGCAGACGCCACCATGTTGGTCCATCCGAGCCCCTCCGCCCCCACGGCCCTGACGGTTGACGCCTCTGACGTGGCGGTGGGTGGAGTTCTGGAGCAGCAGGTCGGTGGCCGTTGGCAGCCTTTAGCGTTTTTCAGCCGGCAACTAAATTCGGCCGAGCTGAAATATAGCGCATTTGACCGAGAGCTTCTGGCTCTCTATTTAGCTGTCCGTCATTTCAGGTATTTCCTCGAGGGCCGCCCATTTGTGGCATTTACGGACCACAAGCCATTAACATTTGCTTTTTTGAAATTGTCTGACCCATGGTCGGCCCGCCAGCAGCGGCACCTGACTGCTATCTCCGAATTTACCACAGATGTCCGTCATGTCGCGGGTAAGCTTAATGCCGTTGCTGACGCCCTGTCTAGACCTGCTTTTCCCCCTATTTCGGCGGTGGACTGCGAAGTGGATCCCCAGGAGCTCGCGGAGGCACAGCTCCTAGCGGATACCGTTTCGGCTTACCAGTCCACCACTTCGGGATTGAAGTTGGCCCAGGTAGCTTGTGGGTCGGAGGGCACGAAAGTCTGGTGCGATGTTTCTCTTCCTCGTCCCAGGCCGGTAGTACCGCCCTCCCTTCAGCGCCGGGTTTTCGATGCCATTCATGGGCTGGCGCACCCGTCCATCCGCTCCACCTCTGCCTTGGTAGCAGCGAGGTTTGTCTGGCATGGCCTGCGGAAACAGGTAGCGGGGTGGGCACGTTCCTGCGTGCCCTGTCAGACCGCTAAAGTCCAGCGCCACGTCCAGCCCCCCGTACAGGATTTCGAGGTCCCGGCTTGTCGTTTTTTCCACATCCACGTGGATTTGGTCGGGCCTTTGCCTTCCTCCCGGGGCTACACCCACCTCCTCACGGTGGTGGATCGGTTCACCCGGTGGCCAGAGGCTTTCCCATTGTTTGATATCTCGTCAGCGTCTTGTGCTAGGACTTTGGCCCTTCATTGGGTAGCTCGTTTCGGGGTCCCGGCAGTTATTACAACTGACAGAGGGCCACAGTTCACTTCGTCCCTCTGGGCCGCGCTGGCGGAACTGTACGGGTCCAAGTTACAACCCACAACTGCATATCACCCCCAGGCAAATGGACTCGTAGAAAGGTTCCACCGCCAACTTAAGGCGTCCCTCAGTGCAAGGCTTGAAGGCCCGGACTGGGTAGACCAACTCCCTTGGGTTCTTTTGGGCATCCGGACTGCTCCTAAGCCAGATCTCGGTGCGTCGTCCGCAGAGCTAGTATATGGCTCGACACTTCGAGTACCCGGAGATCTGTTTCCGGACCCTTCAGCCCTGCTCCCTACAGTCCCATCAGCGTTAGCATCTCTCCGGGAACGGGTGGGCTCCCTGGCTCCAGTGCCGACTTCACGTCATGGGTGTCCCATGATACATGAACCGTCTTCCCTGAAGGACTGTGAGTTTGTTTTTCTGCGTAAAGATGCCCATCGCGCCCCGTTGCAGAAGGTCTATCAAGGGCCGTTCCGGGTTTTACGTAAGGGAACGGCTACTTTCACCTTAGACATGGGCGGCAAGAGTGAACTCGTCTCGGTGTCCCGGCTCAAACCTGCCCATTTGGACCCGGATCAACCAGTCCTGGTCGGTCAAACCCCTAGGAGAGGCCGACCTCCGTTAGTTCCGCCCAGTCCAGAAACCCCCGTTCCGGCAGTTCCTCCAGGACCCCCCGTTTCGGCAGTTCCTCCAGAACCCCCCGTGCCGGTAGTTCCTCCAGAACCTCTCGTTCCGGCTGTTCCTCCAAGTCCGGAACCTCCGGCTCCTGTGGTTCAGGCTGTCCCTCTCCGTACTCGTTATGGTCGCGAAATCCGGCTCCCAGCTAGGTTCCGCACCTCGGGTTCTGGGGGGGGTCATGTAGCGACCATAGAGAATGGTCCAGGTCGTCGAACCCTCGGATTGGCCAGCGAGGTCACGTGGGAACGCGACCATGGGGATTGGTCCAGGGAACGACATCGCTGATTGGCCAGCGATGTCAGGTGCGCGTTTGGCGCCCGTTTTAGTCAGTTCGGCGAAGTCTTCAAGGAAGACAGTAAGTTTGTATTGGTTGTCCTGTACCTTGTTGTTTAACTCTGTATTCGTGTATTGCGGCTGCAATAAACTTCGTCTACAACCAACAAGTTTCGGACTCGCCATAAGGGTATGACTAATCTGTCCCCTTTGAGTAACAGTCCGTCATTTACCGTGAGCAATGCTTGTTCTGCCCAGTACAGCCTGAGTGCCGGTTCACTGTTGCCATTCGTTGGCCATCCTTCCTGACACAGCTGCATTACGCGTGCGCACACACTGTCCCTTTTTAGCTCCGCTCTCAACTCATCCAGGTAGGCAGTGCTTGCCGGCAGGTTCTCTATTATCATGTCCACATAGATGTTTGTATTCTCAAACAACTCCTTTTCGTCAGGCGTTTCCCCCATTTTCACAGGAGCACGCGACAGCGTATCAGCTGTCCACAGACACTTTCCTGGCACATGAGAAATGGAGTAAGAATAGCGCATGAGGCGCATCCGGAAACGCTGAATCCGTGGAGGGAGAGCATCCAGTGCCTGTGACCCCAACAGACTCAGGAGAGGCTTATGATCCGTCTCCATCTGGAAGTGTTTACCGATGAGAAAGTTGCGGAACCTTTCACAAGCCCAGGTCAGACCCAAGGCCTCTTTCTCCACCTGCGCGTATCTCTGCTCCGTCTGTGTGAGAGATCGCGACACGTAGGCTACCGGTCTCCACTCCTTATCCCATTTTTGGAGAAGTACACTTCCCAGGCCGTAAGATGACGCGTCTGCTGAGACTTTGCATTCACGGTTCGTGTCGTACATGGCTAGTGCAGGTGGGGATACCAGTGCATTTTTCAAGTCTTGAAACGCTCTTGCCTGGTCGAAGCCCCACAGCCAGCAGTTCCTCTTTGACAGGAGGTCTCGCAGAGCCTTGTCTCTCTCTGCTAGTTGCGGGATGAACTTCCCCAGCTGGTTAACCATTCCGAGAAAGCTCCTCAGCTCACTCACATTGGTCGGCTCCTCCATCTTCCTTACAGCCTCAGTCTTGCTCGGGTCCGGACTAATGCCACTGGAGGAGAGGACATGACCAAGAAAGGTCACCTCTTCCTTCGACAGGTCACATTTGTCAATGTTAAGCGTAATGCCCGCCTTTTGGATCCTCGCCAGCACAGTATGCAGACGAGCGTCGTGCTCCTCTCGTGTTTGGCCCCAGACCAGTACATCATCCATGTGGCAGGCGATTCCCTCGAGTCCCTCCGTGACCTCTGACACCATCCTATTTTGAAAGTGTTCGGGGGCAGAGGCAATGCCGAAGGGCAGCCGCTTGAAGTAGTAACGACCGAAGGGTGTGATGAATGTTGTGTATTTTGCTGAATC
Organism: Rhinoraja longicauda; assembly: GCF_053455715.1. Classification (NCBI taxonomy): domain Eukaryota; kingdom Metazoa; phylum Chordata; class Chondrichthyes; order Rajiformes; family Arhynchobatidae; genus Rhinoraja; species Rhinoraja longicauda. The sequence goes on from NC_135955.1 coordinate 82,064,123, forward strand.
TTCGGTCAGGGGCATTTGCCAAAACCCCGTGTTGGCATCCAACTTGCTGAATATTCTGGCTCCAGCCAGCATCCCCAGTGTTTCCTCCACCGATGGCAGGATGTACTTTTCTCGACACACCGACTCGTTGAGGTTAGTGAGATCGACGCATATGCGTACGGCTCCTGTCTTTTTCGGCACCACCACCATGCCTGAACACCAGTCAGTAGGCTCTTCAACCCTGGTGATCACCCCCAGGCCTTCCATGCGGGACAGTTCTCGCTTGACTTTACCCATCAGCGGCAACGGAATCCTTCTGGGTGTCTTCAATGAGAACGGTTGGGCCCCTGGTTTCAGCTTGATGGCATACTGCTGTCGTACCTCCCCGAGACCGCTGCATAGCTTCGGGTAGCTAGTCTTAAGTGTCTCTATGGTGATGCTGTCTAGCCGAAACACAAGCTCCAGCTTGCCGATAGCAGGCCTCCCCAGCAATGCAGTGTGCAGGTGTCGTGTGACGTACACATCCTCCATCACACTTTTCTCTCCTTTCACCAGGAACAGCCCAGCGACGCCCACAACTTCTAGTGGACTCCTCCCGGGTCCCAGCAGTGGCTTGGTTGCTTTACAGAGGGTAGGTGGATCGCTGTCTCTATAGATCTCTTTAAACACGGTGTGGGGTAGGACTGTAACATCGGCGCCGGTGTCAATTTTGAATGACACGTTTTTATCATTTATGTCGATGTTTACCATCCATGGCTCTCCATCGGCTGTGACGCTGCCTAGGAACATAACATCCTCGTCCTCTTCAACTTCCTGCACGGTTTTGGGTGATCTACACACACGCTTGTAGTGTCCCTTTCTCCCACATAAATGGCATTTTGCATCCTTTGCCGGGCAATCCTGCCTTGGATGGGACGGAGAGCTGCCACATTTATGGCACTGTACACTTTCCCCCCTGCTGTGTTGGGCGCTGTGTGTTTTGAGTTGGTGGCCATAAGCCTGGTGAGGTTTGTTTTTGGCACCTTTACTACTGCTCTTATACACTCTGTCCACAGATTTAGCATCACTTGTCTTTGTCCTGGTGTCACCTCGCAGAGAAGATTGTTGCCGTTTCACCTCCTCACTCTGCCTCGCCATATTGACGGCCTTTTCGAGCGTCAATTCTGCGTCAAGCTGCATACGTTCGGACAGCCGCTTATCCATCAGTCCGACAACAAGCCTGTCGCGTATCAGCTCGTCGTGTAGCACCCCGTAGTTACAGTGCTCTGCCAGCGCACTGTTTCATGTTCTCCCTGCCTGCGCATGTTGAACTTGGCACGCTCATAGATTATATTTGTCTTTACTATGAAAAATCATTGGAAGCCATCGCGCACCCCTATGTACGTTCCGCTTTGTGCTACTGTCAGGTTTAACCCGCGCAGAACATCGTCCGCCTCATCTCCCATGCAATAAATCAGCGTGTAAACCTGATTATCTTCGGAGCTGGCATTCAAGTTACTTGCCAGACGGAACCTTTCGAACCTCCGTATCCATTTGGCCCACTCTTGCGGCTTTGAAAAGTCGAAGGACTCCGGAGGCTGGATGCTAAATGTAGCATTTGGTCCTACCGGGGCTCTCTGTGCGTTGTCGTCTTGCATGTCGCACTCTTCTTTCTCTTTTGCCGTCAACGATCTCCAAACGATAGTTGTTCGACTCAAAGTACACTTCACGCACCCTACAGGACTTCTGACACCATGTTATGTTCTTTAAAAAGATACAGTGAGTCCGACTGTGTTTTTACGCGAGTGTTTATTCAACCGCCATCTGCTCCGCCGGGCTCCTCCCTCTCGCCCTCTGATGACCCCCTACCAATAGACCTGTGTAGTCTTAAAGGCACATTGCAATAACACCACAGGTCCCGACCTGAAACGTTACCGATCTATGTGTCTACGTTTATGCAGAGGCTGATAGTGTGAAAGGTAAAGAACCGGGCAATTCTATCCTTATTCCATCTGGGGGAAGGGGGAGCAAAAGCAGAACTGAGGGACACAGAGGAGACATGGATGAGGGCTGCATCCACAACAGCAGGGGTGAATGCTTGTTCACTACAGAAAGAGACCTCGAACAGGAAGCCTCATCTTGGTAGCAGATGCGGTGGAGGCATGTTGAAAAAGAGGATGTCTCAGATGTCCTAGACTGGAAAGCCTCACCTAAGGAGCAGATGCGATAGAGACGGAACCGAAGAAAAAGTACGTTTTTAACCAGAATTTATTTTTAACCATATTGGTTTGAGTCACTCAGTCCTCACTCTCACAGGGCTCATACGGTCTTTGAAAGTCCTTGAATTGGAGACTGTTTTTCAGGGCCTTGAATTTCCTTGAAAATTCACTTTTTATGATAAAAGTATTAATTCATGCAAAGTAATGCGGCGTTTTTTCATCGTTTATAATGCATATTTTTTATTAAAAGTCGGGAAGCATTGTTAGACATGTTTGTCTTTGTCGCCTATTTTTCCCTCCTCGCTGCCGCCGCTTAGCCCGGGGCTTCTGAACAACAACTACAACATTTGTGTTTGTTCTTATTTCGCTGCGCTAGAGGGAGACGGGGCCGGGGAAGAGAGTGGAGGAGCGGAGCAGATCTCGCTGGCGCTGGAAAAGTGAGGAAGAGAGCAGCCCCCGCAAGTGGTGGCGCTCCTTCACCCTCCCCCTCTGACACCCTCCCCCTCCCCGTGATCCCGCTCTCACCCACTGCTCTCTCTACCCCGACTCTCTCTCCCCCCTCTCTCTCTCCCTCCTCTCCGTCTACCCTCTCTCTCTCCCCCCTCTCTCTCTCCCCCTTTCTCTCTCTACCCCCTTTCTCTCTCTACCCCCTCTCTCTACCCCCCTCTCTCTACCCCCCTCTACCCCCCTCTCTCTCTACCCCCCCACTCTTCCCCTTTTCTCTCTCCCCCTTCTCTCTCTCCCCTCTCTCTCCCCCTCTCTCTCTCCCAGTGCCAGCAAGATCTGTGGCGCTCCTCCACTCTCTGCCCCAGTCCCGTCTCCCTCTAGCGCAACGAAATAAGAATAAACACAAGTGTTATAGTTGTTGTTCAGAAGCCCCGCATCCCTGGGGTGAGCGGCGGTGGTGGCGGCGAGGAGGGAAGTTTCCTTAGGTTTGTTGTTTGCGAGGGGGCGCTGCGATCTCTCGCCTTGTCCCGGCTCTGGGTCGGTGGCGATCCGCTCTCCGGTGAACCTTTGCCGGCAGCTCCTGCCTCCAGTCCCCGCCGCCGCCACCGCGGTTCCACGACTCCGGGACAAGTTAAAGAGTCGGGGAGAGTTGAAGGGAACTCGCCGCATAAAACAAAAAAACCTACAAAATCATCGTAGTTTTTACTAATGAACCATATATACACCAAATTAACAGTTTTGAAAACAGTATTTTCTTACCTATATGGAGAAAAGCTGGAAAAACCCATCAATGTTTGCTGGATTTTGGTCCTTGAAAATGGGATTTTTGGACCTTGAAAGTCCTTGAAAAGTCCTTGAATTTTTTTTGCTGTTCCAAGTGTACGAACCCTGCTCTCATCAACAAGAAACCATGCTAGATTTCCAAAGATATATTTGTACATTTGCAGTGACTGAACACTTGATCTTGGAAAGATTCTCACAAATCCAATAATATATTTTCTTACCTGACCATCAGTCCTTTAAACACATACATTTGCAGAACCATTTAAACCGTTTCAGAAACATATTTGTAGTTTTCAGTTTGATGCAATCAATTACATCTATTATTACAATGTAGCGCATTAGTGAGGATTCTTGGTAAGTTCGTTTGGAATGGATAAAGACTTTCCCATAAACAGCAGGCTGGAGCTTCCAAAGCAGTTCTCAGTTTCAGATTGATAAGTTCTTGGAGCAGAATTAGGCCATTCGGCCCATTGAGTCTACTCTGCCATTTAATTATGGCTGATCTGTCTTTCCCTCTCAACCCCATTCTCCTTCCATTTCCCCATAACCCCTGACACCCTTACAAATCAAGAATCTGTCAATGTACGCCTTAAAAATATCCATTGAGGGCCTCCACAGCCGTCTTTGGCAATGAAATCCACAGATTCCCCACCCTCTGACTAAAGAAATTCCTCCTTGTTCCCTTTCTAAAGGTATGTCCTTTTATTCTGAGGCTATGGCCTCTGGTCATAGACTCTCCAAGATGGACATTGCAACGTTCAGCTGTGATCATCATGAGCCTTGGAAAAATATGAATGTGGTCCCTCATTGTTCAGATATTGCCTTTATTTTTCAAACCTAACACCAACTGCATCATGAATTAAACTTAGGATCTCAATGCCTTCATGAGCGGCTTGTTTCCCTATAGCAAACCTTACGTGTCCTCAACAAATGGCCATGTAAGAACCCCTGCAGTCAAGTACATAAATGAATATTTAGGATTAGTACAGTGTAAAATGTCAAGACCTGAATGAGGTCAGAAGAGCATTTAATAATTTTATCCTGATTCAATGGAATCCTTCATAGCAGTTGCAACAAGTAAACTCTCAAACATACGGTTTTTGAAATAGAAGTTGGTCCTTTAACATTACAGAATACTTGGCATATCAGCCTGTGCAATTACTCATCTAACATTCTTTTGACAGCCTCATGCAGGCCTTAGTGCTTTCATATGTACCTTTGGAAATAAAGCACAACATTCGAAATGTACACCAATGTACTTCAAACAAATACATTTATTTTTTTTATCATTCTGAGACTTTTATTTCAATTATTTTTAATTGAAAGCTTTTATTTCCAAACCTTAAGGCAGAAGCATCTTCAGATGTTTGGCATCTTGCAGTATGATCGCAACAGTTAGATCTCCTCGTATTTCATCTGTACTCCATCAAATATCTAAGGAAACCCTGTCTTTAATCAACAGTGTAAGCCTTTGAGCGATCTACATTAGTTCACTATTATTCATTAGATTAGATTAGTTTCAGTTTTGGTTTAGTTTATGTTACATGTTCCGAGGTACAGTGAAAAGCTTTTGTTGCGTGCTAACCAGTCAGCAGAATGACAATACATGATTACAATTAAGCCATTTATAGTGTACAGATACATGATAAGGGAATAACGTTTACTGCAAGCTAAAGCCAGAAAAGTCCGATCAAGGATAGTCCGAGGGTCACCTAAGAGGTAGCTAATAGTTCAGCACTGCTCTCTGTTTGTAGTAGGATGATTCAGTTGCCTGATAACAGCTGGGAAGAAACTGTTCCTGAATCTGGTGGTGTGCGTTTTCACACCTATATCTTTTGCCTGATGCGAGAGGGGAGAAAACAATAGACAATAGACAATAGACAAAAGGTGCAGGAGGAGGCCATTCGTCCCTTCGTACCCCGTTTCTGCCTTCTCCCCATACCCCCTGACTCCGCTATCCTTAAGAGCTCTATCTTGCTCTCTCTTGAATGCATTCAGAGAATTGGCCCCCACTGCCTTCTGAGGCAGAGAATTCCACAGATTCAAAACTCTCTGACTGAAAAAGTTTTTCCTCATCTCAGTTCTAAATGGCCTACCCCTTATTCTTAAACTGTGGCCCCTTGTTCTGGACTCCCCCAACATTGGGAACATGTTATCTGCCTCTAATGTGTCCAATCCCCTAATTATCTTATATGTTTCAATAAGATCCCCCCTCATCCTTCTAAATTCCAGTGTATACAAGCCCAATCGCTCCAGCCTTTCAACATACGACAATCCCGACATTCCGGGAATTAACCTAGTGAACCTATGCATGTATCTGTTTAATTGTTTCTTAAATGATGCGATAGTCCCTGCTTCCACTACCTCCTCAGGAAGCTCATTCCATACACCAACCACTCTTTGTGTGAAAAAGTTACCCCTTGACACCATTCAGATAATAATCTGCCTTCCTATTCTTACCACCAAAGTGGATAACCTCACACTTATCCACATTAAACTGCATCTGCCATGCATCCACCCACTCACACAACCTGTCCAAGTCACCCTACAACCTCATAGCATCTTCCTCACAGTTCACACTACCACCCAGCTTTGTATCATCTGCAGAGGGAGAGGGAGTGGCCAGGATGCGACGTCCTTGATTATGCTGCTGCCCTTGCCGAGGCAGCATGAGGTATATAATGGAGTCAGTAGAGGGAGGTTGGTTTGTGTGATGATTTGGGCTGCGTCCATAATTCGCTGCAGTATTTTCTTGCGGTCTTGGATGGAGCTGTTCCCAAACCAAACTATGATGCATCCTGATTACATGCTTTCTGTGGTGCTTCTGTAGAAGTTGGTGAGAGTTGTAGGGAACATGCCAAACTTCATAAGCCTTCTAAGGAAGTAGTGGCATTGGTGTGCTTTCTTGGTCGTTGCTTCAATATGGGTGGTCCAGGAGAAGTTGGTGATATTGACTCCTAGGAATTTGAAGTTTTCAGCCATCGCTACTTCGGCACCGTCAGTGCAAGCCGCTTCGCTTCCTGAAGTCGATCACTATCCCCTTTGTTTTGCTGACATTGAAAGAAAGGTTGTTGTTTCGTCACCAGGACACGAGGTTCTCAATTTCTTTCCTGTACTCTGTCACATCATTATTTGATATCCAGCCCACAATGTTGGTGACGTCTGTGAATTTAGAAATTGATTTAGGTTTGTACATGGCTACACAGTTGTGGATGTACAAGGAGTAAAGAAGGGGGCTGAGAACACATCCTTGCGGAGCCCCCGTGTTGAGGATTATTGTATGGGATGATTTGTTCCCTATCCTCACTGATTGGGGTCTGTTGGTCAGGAAGTCGAGGTTTATTTTTATGTACAATGAAGGGTGCGATGAAGTTTCTTATTCACAAGAAGCTCAGAGTAAAAGTACTTTAAAAAAATTGAATCATCATGTTGTGAGAGAGCACAGAAATAGCAGCCTGCCACTGGAAGTACTGATTGATAACTAATGCAATAGATTCCATGCAGTAACTCTGTGTGGCCTCGTGATGCCTTGATTGCCCCACTGCAATCATACTCAAAGCCCTCTCTGTTCAAACTTAGTATAAAGATTAATTGAAGAATGGAGAAGCATCAAGCGGGAACTAAGTTTTACATCTGTGGGTGGTTCCACAAACATCCAATTAGATAGGCATTTGTTTTACACTTTGAAGTGGCATTCCCTTCACTAATCTTTTTCTTCTAAATACTTCTGAAAATATTTTTAATTTGCTTTTATGTTCATTGCATGTTATTTCATGCTCATTTTTCTCCCTCTTAATCAATCTCTTGATCCCTTTTGTTAAATTTTAATTTACTCTCACTCCTCCCAAAGCAGGTTACTTTATCCTGTCAACCTTATAAGACTGCTTTTTTGGATTTAACACTGCCCTTAACTTCCTTTGTTAACCATGGTTGGATAACCTCGCTTCCTTGCATTGTCAAATTGACCAGTTGCTGTAGACAGGACGTGGAGAGGCATTTTCCCTGTAACCGATCCAGAACTGTTTCTTGATCAGATAAACATAATACAATGTCAATGGGGGTATTCAAAAATAGCATTGCACAAGGAATGATGCCATCCACGCATATTCGATGTACTCTATGCTTATCATAAGCACAGAGATATTGGCAAGATTATCGCATTCCCCAGCAAAGTATGCCACGTCAAAGTGATCTACAGAAAAAAACGGAAATATAATTATCCAATGAAATAAACTGATGTACTGTGCAACAAAATTTCTGGTATGTGATTTCTATGCATTTCCCCATTTTACGCAGTCACAGGCCCAGGAATTTCCTTAATACCAGGTGTGACTCCAGGAAGTGGTGCATGCTTCTGAGGATTCTTATTCCCTTAATTTTATTAAAGACCCATTGAGGCCATATTCTGACAAACCATATTATCTTTCTTACGCAATCTCATTTGTCCAGATCTGGAAATAAATGGTTCAAGTGTAAATAAAACCATGTATATTCAACTATATAATGCTGTTGAATAATGTTTCATAGATTTTGCTCGTGACCGGAGAATGTTGAAAGAGCAGTGCTTATACACTTTAGAATTGTCTTGCTTTTATGGATAGGACTGATCAGATGAACGTTCTACACCATTAGGTTTATTTCAGACTTGCAGCTGTACAGAAATGGTTTGCTAGGGGTCTTGAAAGTTTTGGATCATTGAACTGCAGGTGGAATATTGTCACGTTCCATTACTTTTTCACTTTTGTGTGTTCTTAACTGTAATTTACTATAATTATAATTCAGGATTCACAGTCTATCCAGCGTAATTAACCTGCTGTTAACCATAATCCACTCTGACACAGTCAGCTGAATACAGTACGGGCCATAAATCAGCATGGTATAAGACAACACTAAATTTTAATAGCTACCAAAATCTATCCATAAAAACATTTTGCAATTATGTAATTTAAATAGTTACTGAATGCTGTAACTCAATCCCTTCCTCTCCCCCCCCCCAGAGCCATTTGTTTTTCTGCTTTTTAAGTCCATATTTGAATTGACGTGTGGTTTTAAAATGAAACTCACCAGTGACTCATAGACACCGTGGATCACTGCAGCCTGTTTCCTGTTAACTGTTTCTAGGCTTCAACAACTTATTTTCTACAAACTTCACCAGGTTAATCACACGATTAAAGTGAGCATTTTCTTTCATTGTAGTCGTGAGAGTTTAATGTTAATAATTTGACTAAATTATCAACAATATATTACTGGCTCAGGGGTTTCACTGACACGTCTGTTAAATAAATAAATGTGACTTTCTGCAAACAACTGATAATAAAATTGCATTTTTAAAACGCAAACCCTTGTCCAGATCTGATATTACACTAGAATTTCACTTGCCTCCTACCATAACTCCATAGGTGTCATGCAAAATTCTTCAGTGTTGTCAAAAGTCCCTAGGATATCTCATAATAGGCAAGAATCCTATCTGACTTTTCAATGCTTAGGCAATCCCAGTTCCTGGAACTTTACATGCAGCAATGGAGACTGGAATAACAAATAAATGGTTTACTGGCTGTCATGAGGTGTAAATATCTGAATAAGAACATGCACAAGACACTCAGTCTAAATTTCATTCTGTAAAAATATCTGTCCACTGTACCCCTTCTTATTAAAGAAGCCTCTGGATTGCATCGAAATAAAGATCCTCCAGTCCTGGCAACATCCTTATAAAACTTTTCTGCATTCTTTCTAGCTTAATGGCATCTTTCCTATGGCAGTGCGACCAAAACTGAACACAAAACTCAAAAGTGCATCCTCATCAATGTCTTACACAACTGCAACATAATTTCCCAATTTCTATACTTAATTATAGAATTATTAATGGTTGATCATTACCTGACGTGGTTGATCGCCCGGGCGAGGGTATCTGATGTTGAAAGACTCAAAACACCCAATGACCCCAGGTTACATCACTGATGATGTGTTCAGGAGCATCAAGAGATGTATTTATCAATCCCAATTCCTCCTCATAATCAACAACACCTCCCACCTCATCTGATAAAAAGGAGGAATTTATTTCATCAGAAGGTGGTGAATCTGTGGAATTCATTGCCACAGGTGGCTGTGGAGGCTGTCATTGAGTATTTTTAAGGGGGAAATTGACAGATTCTTGATTGGTAACGGTGTCAAGGGTTATGGGGAGAAGGCAGGAGAATGGGGTTGAGAGAAAATGATAGATCAGCCATGATTGAATGACAGAGTAGACTCGATGGGCCCAGTCTGCTCCTATGACTTATGAATGTATGATTAAACGTGCTGCTTTATTGTGGATTGTTTAAAGCTTCCTAGGGGATTATGCATGGAACTCACAACTTTCCCTTTGCTGGTAGTGCAAAAGCTTCACAGTTAGAGGAGTTGAGTTACTCTGCACCCAGTAGCAACCTTCTAACCTTTTAACCTTCTGGATAACATTTGTATTTATATCGAAAAGTACAGTTAAGTTTCTGAAAAAAATGTGACCCCATGATTGGCAATGGTGGAGAAGTTGATGATGGTAATTCTATTGAACATTAACGATGGTGGCTGCAATCATTATTGACACAAATGTTACTTATCACATATCAATCCAAATCTGATTATTGTCCAGGTTTCACGGCATACAGGTAGGATCAGCTTCATCATTTGAATAATTGCAAATGCAGCTGAACATTGTGCAACTAACAATGAACATCCCAGCTTCTAGCATAATGAAGGAGTTGAAAATGATTGGGCCTGCAAGACTATCCTGAGGACTGAGGTTGAGATGATTGCCTGGCCCAGATCTGATTGAGGTCATAACGTCATAAGTGATAGGAGCAGAATTAGGCCAATCGGCCCAACAAGTTTACTCAGCCATTCAATCATGGCTAATCTATCTCTCCCTCTCAACCCCATTCTCCCGCCTTCTCCCCATAATCCTTGACACCCATACTAATCAAGAATCTATCTATCTCTGCCTTAATAATATCCATTGAGTTGGCCTCTACAGCCTTCTGTGGCAAAGAATTCCACAGTCACCATCCTCACCACCATCATTAAGGCTGTGATAATGTCTGGCTCTGACAGAACCCAATTGTCAATCAAAAAGCAGGTTATTGTTTAATGATTGACACTTAACAAACATAATTACGCTTTCCATCACTTTGTTGATGTTTGAAAGTGACACGACAGAGCAGTCATTAACTGGATTGAATTTATTCTGCTTTTGCTGGGTAATTGTCAAATTTGCATCCTAAGTACACAAGTACATCTTATCCAGAGACAGCTCTTTAATAATTGTGTCAGGATGTTGTTGATGCATTTACTGAATTCAGAATTCTCAGTTGTTGAATGACATTACCTGAATGATTTGTGAAGGCCTTTCGAACTCATAAGATCATAAGGTCATAAGTGATAGGAGCAGAATTAGGCCATTCAGCCCATCAAGTCTACACCGCCATTCAATCATGGCTGATCTATCTCTCCTTCCTAACCCCATTTTCCTGCTCTCCCCATAGCACCTGACACCCGAACTAATCAAGAATCTATCTCTACCTTAAAAATATCCTTTGACTTGGCCTCCACAGCCTTCTGTGGCAAAGAATTCCACAGATTCACCACCATTTGTAAGGATTCTTACAAATAACTATTCTGTTCGAGTAATCTTGCATTAATCTAGAGATTTATGCCAATCTTGCAGCTTTTGAGGGAAGTATATCACTTAGAAAAACAAGATTAATCACACCATCCACATGACATAGTTTCCTTCCGTGATGTAGATGAATGCATCATTGGTATCTCCTGCAAATCTTCTGTCAGTCACACACTGATGGAGTAATATTCCTACTCGTTCAAAATATTAAAAAGTGTTTTAAATGTTGAGCGTTTGATGGCACCGGTCCAGTACTTGCTGGAGTTTAGAAGGATGAGGAGGGACATCATTGAAATGTACTGAAGACTGAAAGGCTTGGATAGAGTGGATGTGGATAGGATGGTTCTACTAGAAACATAGAAACATAGAAAATAGGTGCAGGAATAGCATATTCGGCCCTTCGAGCCAGCACTGCCATTCAACATGATCATGGCTGATCATTCAAAATCAATACCCCGTTCCTGCTTTTTCTCCATATCCCTTGATTCTGTTAACCCTGAGCTAAATCTAACTCTCTCTTGAAAACATCCAGTGAATTGGCCTCCACTGCCTTCTGTGGTAGAGAATTCCACAGATTCACAATTCTCTGGGTCAAAAGGTTTTTCCTCATCTCAGTCCTAAATGGCCTGCCCCTTATTGGGAGAGTCTAGGACTAGAGGTCATAGCCTCAGAATTAAAGGATGTTCCTTTAGGAAGGAGATGAGAATGAATTTCTTTAGTCAGAGGGTGGTGAATCTGTGGAATTCTTTGCCACAGGAGGCTGTGGAGGCCAAGTCAATGGATATTTTTAAGGCATTGATAGATAGATTCTTGATTTGTACGAGTGTCAGGGATTACGGGGAGAAGGCAGGAGAATGGGGTTCGGAGAGAGAGATAGATCAGCCTTGATTGAATAGTGTAGACTTGGTGGGCCGAATGGCCTAATTCTGCTCCTATCACTTATGACCTTATGATCTTATGATAAATTGACCTTGCATAACGTGTCACATAGAATGAAATTACACCAAGAAAAAGGAGCAGAATAGGGCCATTCAGCCCATCAAGTCCACACCGCCATTCAATCATTTCCTCTCATGATTTTATACATCCCCATTAGATCACCCCTCATCCTCCTGCGCTCCAAGGAATAAAGTCCTAGCCTGCTCAACCTCGCCCTATTACTCAAGCCCTTCTGGCAACATCCTGATGAATCTTCTCGGCACCCTTGCTAGTTTGACAACTATAACATGGTGACCAAAAAATGAACACAATGCTCTAAATGTGGCCTTACCAACGTCTTGTATAACTGTAACATGACCTCCCATCTTATTGAAACACAAAATAACCCAATGGTGTATGGCAGGATAGACACTGAGATATTTCCACTAGTGGGAGAATCTTGAATGAAGGGGCATGGTTACAAGATTAGCTGGAGGTCATTTGAAAGTTAGGTACTTGAGACTTTGGCGAATCTCTGCACTTTCCTGCCATTTTGGTGGCTAGATTATTAGGGTAATTAAAAAAGACGTAGATACATGTTTGAAAGATTAAGGGCTAGTGAGTATCCAAGAGAGAGTTAGATATAGCTCTTCGGGCTAACAGAATCAAGGGATTTGGGGAGAAAGCAGGAACAGGGGGTACTGATTTTGGATGATCAGCCATGCTCATATTGAATGGCGGTGCTGGCTCGAAGAGCCGAATGGCCTTCTCCTGCACCTATTTTCCATGTTTGAGGAGTTGAGTATAAGAGCAAAGAGGTCCTTCTACAGTTGTACCGGGCCCTGGTGAGACCGCACCTGGAGTACTGTGTGTAGTTTTGGTCTCCAAATTTGAGGAAGGATATTCTTGCTATGGAGGGCGTGCAGCGTAGGTTCACTAGGTTAATTCCCGGAATGGCGGGACTGTCGTATGTTGAAAGGCTGGAGCGATTGGGCTTGTATACACTGGAATTTAGAAGGATGAGGGGGGATCTTATTGAAACATATAAGATAATTAGGGGATTGGACACATTAGAGGCAGGAAACATGTTCCCAATGTTGGGGGAGTCCAGAACAAGGGGCCACAGTTTAAGAATAAGGGGTAGGCCATTTAGAACGGAGATGAGGAAGAACTTTTTCAGTCAGATAGTGGTGAAGGTGTGGAATTCTCTGCCTCAGAAGGCAGTGGAGGCCAGTTCGTTGGATGCTTTCAAGAGAGAGCTGGATAGAGCTCTTAAGGATAGCGGAGTGAGGGGGTATGGGGAGAAGGCAGGAACGGGGTACTGATTGAGAGTGATCAGCCATGATCGCATTGAATGGCGGTGCTGGCTCGAAGGGCTGAATGGCCTACTCCTGCACCTATTGTCTATTGTCTATTGTCTATTGTTTCAATGAGACACATTTGCAGAGCTGAATTCCTGCTCCTATTTTCTGAAGTTTCTATGCTCTTTTGTTCTTGCGTCTACATGGCTTCTTCTCATATTTCCCAGAATCTTCACAACTGTACCTAATAAAACTAAGTTTGAGTATAGTTGTAACATTTGACCAAGTATTGAGAGCTCCCTAGGCAGATGACAAGGCATCATTGTGCATTTAATACAAACGTGGGCTGTGATAAGCTAAACTATGTTTCTGTGCAAAGATTCTTGGAATTAAGGATACAGCTAATTTACTGATGAGTAATCTAGAAAGTCAAATGATCCAGACAAGTGAGTTTCAATTGAAGTTAGGGAACTTGTATTCAGCTCATTAAACAAATCTGAAATAAAAACCTTGTATCAGTGATGGTGAAGCAACTGGGCAGTCATTTAAAAAATAGCTAGCTATTAATGCCCTTAAGGAAATTAAATCTGCCATCCTAATCTTGCCTGGGTTATAACTATCTCTGGAACCACAGCAATGTGGTTGATGTACAATAGTTGAGGGTTATCCCTAGGTTGTCCACTGAAGTCACTGAGCAAACCATTTGAGTTTAATGCTGTAGGATCTTCCTCAAACCTAATCGCAGATCATAATCTATCCAAATTGATATAGGGTTCTTTAGAGTGCAGGGGGAGTGTGCTCTTGTGAATATGCTTCTGTGAAAACATAAGTTGCTCTGGTCCTCACTACACACAAGGGAGAAGCAAAACATCAGTCCCAAGTATTTTCTGAACTTGCTATTCTATGATCACAACGTATCAGATAACTAGAACATTGACTTTTCAAAACTTCTGCCAGCTCTGCTATTGTTGGGTCATGTTGGCTTGTACTTCAATTTAGCTACTCGTTCTCTACAATGCTCCTTAACTTTGTTCAGCAAAGATTCATGAAAACTTAAATTATAGGAATAGCCAGAGCATTTTTGGAAGTGATTTTCTGTTGTATTAAAACAAAGCATGCCATGATTCTTGGGGAAAAAATTAGTACTGGTTTACAATCAATGTAAAGGGCCTGTCCCACTTAGGCGATTTATTTGGCGACTGCCGGCGACTGTCAAAGTCATAGCAGATCGTCGAGATTTTCTTTTACCCAACGACAATGACCACGACAATGCTGAGTCAGGTCGAGATTACACCGTCTTCGGAAACATCGCCAAAATTCCCACGCTGTCAATGCTTCTCCGGCGTCCTGATTTTCACTGAAATCACTGACAAGTCGGTAAGTACTTGAGAGTTTTGAACTATAACATCTTGTATGGGTTACTTAAAAACCAAGCTTCACTGTAACAAGGCATAAAATGGATTTACTTCTAGTTTTCTAATAACTATTAAAAAAAAAATTTTTTTAAGTGGTTAAGTGGATTTTTGTGAAAAGTGTGTGGGCATTCTTTGAAAATGTAAGGGAGATGCATATCTGGTTTCTGGGTTTGGAGCCCACTTTAAATGTGATGGCTGATGGCCATAAACATCGCGAAAATTCCCACACTGTCAATGCTTCTCCGGTATCCTAATTTCCGCTGAAATCACTGACAAGTCGGTAAGTACTTGAGAGTTTTGAAATAAAACATCTTGCCCGGGTTACTTGAAAACCAAGCTTTACTGTAACAAGGAATAAACTGGATTTACTTCCAGTTTACTAATAGCTGTATTAAAAAAAAAGTGATTAAGTGGATTTTTGTGAAAAGTGTGTGGGCATTCTTTGAAAATGTAAGGGAGATTCATATCTGGTTTCTGGGTCGCATATCTGGGTTTGGAGCCCACTTTAAATGTAATGGCTGATGGCCATAAACATCGCAAAAATTCCCACGCTTACCTGACCGTCAAACTGTCGCCTCCAATCTACCTGTCAAATGTCCTGACGGTAAATAAATTGGTTAAACACAAGCATTTTATGGTATTTTGAAATGACTTTACTTATTTAAATATTATGTGCTTCTAAATGCATCTAAGAGAACCTATCAAACCTGGGGACAGCATGCGACTGCCGACAAGCCAGCTGTTGCCGAGAGATTTCAAACCGGATGATTTCTCAGCGATGCGCTGAGATCCACTACGATTTTTGGAAGACTCCTCACGATCATGCCCGCGACACCCGGCGAACTGTCAGCGACAGCCTAGTCGCCGGCAGTCACCTTAAAATCGCCTAAGTGGGACAGGCCCTTAAGAGTCAAATAGCTTTATTTCCTTTTCTCACATCAGGAGACCATATCTCGAGGCAAGGTGCTGTTCAGTCAGAGCGGTGAACTTCAGTGTTCCAAAGTACATTAGGTCTGTGAGAGTCATATGTGCACTTGAGAAAATGTTGGGAGGTTAATATATAATGGAATAGAGAATTAGGCCTCCTTTGAGAAAGCCTTAAACTGTTCACCCTGAATATTGGTACTTTGTTGGGGAAAGTAGTATAATGTATAGGCTGGAGGAGTGGTATCTTTGACTTGCCTTTTTGTTTTTTTTGGTATAATTTCATCCTATGTTACACATTATGTCCTCTCAACCTTGATGTTGTCATGTTTTCATCACTGAATGATATAGGTTTCAAGGCTTCAAGTTTTCAAGGTCAGTTTATTGCCACATGTACCAGTTAAGGTACAGTGAAATTCAAGTTACCGTAATGGAACTTAGGAGTGAGACAAATGTTCATTTTGCCTGAAACAGATGAAGAGAAATATGCAGACGTTCTTCTAAATTGAGCAACTGAGAAAAATTACTCCAGCTAAGCAAGATATTTCAGTAAAACCAAGGAACTGATTGTTGACTTTAGAAGTGGAAGGCTGAGGATCTTCAAACCTGTCTTCATCAACCTGTCGGTGGAAAATGGTGAAATCATCGGACAGCATGGATTTACAAAAGGCAAATCATGTCTGACGTATCTTATAGAATTTTTCGAGGATGTAACTAGTAGAGTGGATAAGGGAGAACCAGTCGATGTGTTGTATCTGGACCTTCAGAAGGCCTTCGACAAGGTCCCACATAGGAGATTGGTGTACAAACTTAAAGCACACGGTATTGAGGGTTCAGTGTTGAGGTGGATAGAAAATTGGTTGGCGGACAGGAGGCAAAGAGTAAGAATAAACGGGTCCTGTTCGGAATGGCATGCAGTGACTAGTGGGGTACCGCAAGGCTCAGTGCTGGGACCCCAGTTATTTACAGTATATTAATGATTTGGACGAGGGAATTGAATGCAACATCTCTAAGTTTGCGGATGACACGAAGCTGGGTGGCAGTGTTAGCTGCGAGGAGGATGTTAGGAGGCTGCAGAGTGACTTGGATAGATAGGCGAGTGGGCAAATGCATGGCAGATGCAATATAATGTGGATAAATGTGAGGTTATCCACTTTGGCGGCAAGAACAGGAAAGCAGAGTATTACCTGAATGGTGACCGATTAGGAGAAGGGGAGATGCAACGTGACCTGGGTGTCATGGTGCACCAGTCATTGAAAGCAAGCGTGCAGGTGCAGCAGGCAGTGAAGAAAGTGAATGGTATGTTGGCATTCATAGCAAGAGGATTTGAGTTTAGGAGCAGGGAGGTTCTACTGCAGTTGTATAGGGCATTGGTGAGACCGCACCTGGAGTATTGTGTGCAGTTTTGGTCTCCTAATCTGAGGAAAGACGTTCTTGCCTTAGAGGGAGTACAGAGAAGGTTCACCAGATTGATCCCTGGGATGGCAGGACTTTCATATGAAGAAAGACTCGATAGACTCGGCTTATACTCGCTGGAATTTAGAAGATTGAGGGGGGATCTTATAGAAACTTACAAAATTCTTAAGGGGTTGGAGAGGCTAGATGCGGGAAGATTGTTCCCGAAGTTGGGGGAGTCCAGAACCAGGGGTCACAGCTTAAGGATAAGGGGGAAGTCTTTTAGGACCGAGATGAGAAAACATTTCTTCACACAGAGTGGTGAGTCTGTGGAATTCTCTGCCACAGAAGGTAGTTGAGGCCAGTTCATTGGCTATATTTAAGAGGGAGTTAGATGTGGCCCTTGTGGCTAAAGGGATCAGGGGGTATGGAGAGAAAGCAGGTACAGGTTACTGAGCTGGATGATCAGCCATGATCATATTGAATGGCGGTGCAGGCTCGAAGGGCCGAATGGCCTACTCCTGCACCTATTTTCTATGTTTCTATGGTTGAGAGAGTCAACAAAATCAAATTGCTGGGTTCACAGATCTCTGAAGATCTGTCCTGAACCCAGTCCATCAATGCCTCTATTTTCTTACAAGATTGATGAGATTCGGTATGTGGGCAAATTCTCTCCTGAACTACAGGTGTATGATTGAGAGCATATTAACTGGTTGCATCGTTGGCTGGTTCGGCAATTTGAATGCCCAGGAAAGAAGGGGATTACAAAAAGTGGTGAACACAGTACTTCCCACCATTGAATGGATCCATAAGAGGCATTCTCTCAAAAAGACAGCCTGCATCATCAAGGACCCACACCACGCTGTCCATGCTTTCATTTCACTCCTGTCATCGGGAAGAAGATATAGGAATTTGAAACTGTAATGTTCTGGTTCAGGAACAACTTCTTTCGAACGAACATTAGGCTATTGAACACTAACTATGAACTCCAACTAAATTCTAAACTACAAATTCCTGAGTAGTACAAGAGACCTCGGGCTTTGTTTTGTTTTTGCACTTCATTGTTTTTTTTAATTTACTGGACTTCTTTTATTGTTTCTGTGTTGTGTTATCTATTGGGTATTATGTTTACAAACATGTCATGCTGCTGCTGCAAGTAAGAGTGTAATTGTTCCATTTTGGGACGTGACACATAAAAACACTCATGACTCTCTTGACTCTTAAAAGTGTGATTATTGACAGAGTCTGTGAAAGTCACCACTTCCTGGTAAAAGACTCAGATTGCAAAACAAAAAAATCATGCTGAATGAATGTAAGGAAATTGTGAGTGGGAGGATCTGATCTTTTGTTCATCGGGGAGGAAAGCACCAGCTCAGCCAAACTGTTCAAGGAAATCCCCCCCTTACTTACCTTTCAAGAGAGGCCTTTGACAGTCATGTAAAGCAAAGCTGCCTTGGCCTTTTGATGCCTAAAGGAATGGGACTGGTGCTTATTAGAACATCAGCACAGCACAGTAACAGTGCTTTGGTCCACAACATCTGCACATAACAAGATGCCATGTTAAACTAATCTCCTCTGCCTGCACGTCATCCATTTCCCTCCATTCCCTGCATATCCATGAAGCCTATCCAAAAACGTCATAAATGCCCCTTTTATATCTGTCTATACCACCACCCCTGGCAACCCATTCCAGACACCTACCAGTCTCTGTGTAATAAACTTGCCCCACGCATCTCACAGAGTCATAGTCATAGAGTGATGCAGTGTGGAAACAGGCCCTTCGGCCAAAATTGCCCACACCAGCCATCATGTCCCAGCTACAATAGCCCCACCTGCCTGCGTTTGGTCCATATCCCTCCAAACCTGTCCTATCCATGTACCTGGCTAACTGTTTCTTAAAGGATGGGATAGTCCCTGCCTCAACTCCTACCTCCTCCAGCTTGTTCCATACACCCACCACCCTTTGTGTGAAAAAGATATCCCTCAGATTCCTATTAAATCTTTTCCCCTTCACCTTAAACCTATGTCCTCTGGTCCTTGATTCACCTATTCTGGGCAAGAGACTCTGTGCATCTACCCGGTCTATTCCTCTCATGATTTTATACACCTCAATCCTCCTGCACTCCAAGGAATAGAGTCCCACCCTACTCAACCTTTCCCAATAGCTCAGACCCTCTAGTCCTGGCAACATCCTTGTAAGCCTTCCCTGTACCCTTTCCAGCTTGACAACATCTTTCCTATAACAGTGCCCAGAGCTGAACACAATACTCTAAATGCGGCCTCACCAACGTCTTATACATCTGAAACATGACCTCCCAACTTCTATACTCAATTCTCTGAATGATGAAGGCCAATGTGCCAAATGCCTTTAATGAGATGTGCCAAATCTCCATTAAAGTTTACCCTCTCACCTTAAAGCCACGCCCTCCCGTCTTTGACATTTTCACCATGGGAAAAGGTTCTGACTGTCTACCGCATCTATGCCTCTCTAATCAGCTTTATTAGGTTTTGACACTCCAGAGAAAAACAATCCAAATTTGTCCTTGCACTTGCTTCAACCCTTTCCTCTTCAGGAGTTGTAATTGGTGAGATGAAATGAGTGATCTGGGCTCTGATACCAGTGTGTAGTGAGTACTGAGCAGTGCTCACTAGCAGTACTAAGCAGCTATTTGTAGTGCTGCCTGTAAGTTGGTTCAGGTGGACAGGTGGGTATGTGTGACTATTGCCAGACAAATTTTGCAAGTTTGTCAGCAGCGAAACTATCCCTTTAATCTCATGGCTAAGCCTGAACAGATATCACTTGGGGTTATTTTCATTCTCATCGTGCTTTGGTAAAAACAGGGTATAGGAATTGTCTAGTTAGTTTAGTTTAGTTTAGTTTGGTATAGATTAGTTTATTGTCATGTGTATCGAGGTATAATGAAAAGCTTTTGTTACATGCGAACTAGTCAGCGGAAAGACAATGCATGATTACAATCGAACCATCCACAGTGTACAGATACACGGTAAAGGGAATAACGTGAATAGCATAGTTGAAGTAAGAAATGTTGCTGTTGGAGTACAGATTTGAAAGAGTGGAGCGATTGCAATGCGTGATTGCAGATCCACTTCTGTGACTAGCACACAAAGAGTCGCTTGGGTTGGGCGAAAATAAAATTCCAGGTGGACAGTGGAGCCACATGTAACATAATTCCCAAGATGTATGTAAAGGATGTGGATGAAACCAAGCAAGTATTGTCCATGTACAACAATACGACAGTGGTGCCTCTTGGGAAAAGCAAAATGAGACTGGTAAACCCAAAGAATGGAAAGAAATACAAAGTAGAGTTTGTAGTCCTGGAGGAAGACTGCATTCCAATCCTGGGAAGCAGGGAAGCCCAGCAGATGGGGCTCATCTCAGTGTGTACAGAGAACATAATGACCATGAATGGCAGTGAAATCCCTCTGACCAAGGAAAGATTGATAGCGGAGTATGCTGATGTGTTTGAAGGGACAGGTAAATTTGAGGGCAAGTGCCATCTGCTGGTAGCTGACAGCATAACGCCGGTGATCCACCCACCACGAAGAATCCCTGTAGCCTTACGGAGTAAGCTGAAAGAGGAGTTAGGCAGACTGACAGAAGCGGAAATAATTGCCCCAGTAGAGACCCACACACCATGGGTATCCAGCCTTGTGTGTGTAGAAAAGCCCAATGGGAAGTTGAGAGTGTGTTTAGACCCGAGGGATCTGAACAAGGGGCTTAAAAGAAGTCATTACCCAATGACGACGATCGAAGATGTCCTCACCGACTTGAATGATGCCAAGGTCTTTAGCACGTTTGATGCCAAGAATGGGTTTTGGCATGTGGAACTGGATGATGAGAGTTCTCAGCTTACGACATTTAACACACTATATGGTAGATGTAGGTGGAGACGCATGCCGTTTGGT
The DNA here is from genome assembly GCF_053455715.1 of Rhinoraja longicauda. Lineage (NCBI taxonomy): Eukaryota > Metazoa > Chordata > Chondrichthyes > Rajiformes > Arhynchobatidae > Rhinoraja > Rhinoraja longicauda. Next base: position 82,085,061 of record NC_135955.1, read on the forward strand.
CTGCCACGGCCCCTGAGGAGTTCCAGTGACGACAGAACCAAGTGCTGGAGGGCCTGGAAGGAGTGAGGTCTGTTGCTGACGACATCCTAGTGTTTAGGAAAGGGAAAATGGCAGAGGAAGCAGAAAGAGACCATGACAGGAAGGTTAAAGCTCTGATGGAGAGATGTCGTGACCGTCACCTGAAGCTGAACATAGAGAAGGCAAAGCTGAAGGTGAAGGAAGTCACTTTCATAGGACATAGAGTCTCTGCTGCAGGACTGAAACCAGATCCAGGGAAGGTAGAAGCAGTGCTACAGATGCCTAACCCAAAGGATGTCCAAGGAGTTCAGAGATTTATTGGCTTTGTTAACTACTTGAGCAAATTGCTTCCTGGATTAAGCGGTCTATGTGAACCGCTACGCAAGCTGACGCAGAAGGATGTAGTTTGGTGGTGGGCACAGGTGCATGACAGGGCGGTGATGGACATAAAAAAGCTAGTAACTGCCGAGCAAGTACTCAGATACTATGATCCATCCAAGGAGCTGACAGTACAGGCCGACGCGTCAGAAACTGGACTTGGCGCGGCGCTGATGCAGGAGGGCCATCCAGTTGCCTATGCCAGCAGGGCCCTGACGGATGCGGAGACCAGATATGCACAAATAGAAAAAGAATTGCTGGCAGTGATGTTTGGTCTAGAGAGGTTCCATGTGTACACATATGGAAGGCCAGTGAATGTGCAGTCAGACCATAAGCCACTGGAGATAATCGCCACAAAACCACTTCATCGGGCACCAAAGAGATTGCAGAAGATGCTGGTGAGGATGCAGATCTACGATGTGACAATAAGATACAGACCAGGGAAGGAGATGCAGCTTGCAGACACGCTGAGCAGAGCATATATTCAGACTGGCAAGACTGACAAGACCATGAGAGAACTGGAGACTGTAAACCTGGCAAGGCACATCTCAATAGCACAGCCTCTGCTAAATGGCATAAGGGATGCAACAGGAGAAGATGAGACTATGCAGAAACTGCAAGAGGTGATCAAACGAGGCTGGCCAGAGAACAAGAAGGATGTTGACCCAGAGCTCATCTCCTATTTCCATGTGAGGGACGAGCTGAGTGTTGGAGATGGTCTCATATTTAGGGGAGAGAGAGTAATCATCCCTAAAGCCAGGAGACGCGACATGCTCACAAGAGTACATGATTCCCACATTGGTGTGATTGGCTGTCTAAGAAGGGCAAGAGAATGTCTGCACTGGCCCGGAATGAGTGCAGAAATCAAGGACTTCATACAAAAATGTGAGACATGTCAAGCTCAAGGGAAAGAGCAACCAAAAGAAACGCTGCATTCCCATGAAATTCCAGAGAGACCATGGGCGAAGGTGGGTGCAGATTTGTTCCACTTGGATGGAAGGAACTATTTGATCACTGTGGACTATTTCTCAGGATATTGGGAAATAGACTATGTAGAGAAAACACTGGCAGTGAATGTCATCCATAAAATGAAAGGCCAGTTCACAAGATATGGAATACCAGATCAGCTCATCACAGATAATGGGCCACATTAGCTGAGGAGTTCAAGAGTTTTACCAAGAAGTGGCAGATTGAACATATGAGCACATCACCCTATTATCCACAGAGTAATGGAAAGGCGGAGAGCAGTGTGAAAGTTGCGAAGTCATTGCTGAGGAAGGCTAAGGCTGCCGGAGCTGACCCTTACCTGAGCCTACTAGCTTTTCGCAACACACCAACACCTGGCATGAGTAGCAGTCCAGTTCAAAGATTGATGAACAGACGTACCAGGACTATTCTACCGACTACTCAGAGGCTGCTCAAACCTGAAATTCCGAAAAAAGTAAGAGATGAGTTGAGAGCAGCTAGAGACAGACAAGCAGACTACTACAACAGAGGATCTCAAGATCTGATTCCCCTGAAAGCTGGCGATCCAGTTCGAGTGAAGCCGACCGATAATCGACATCAGTCCTGGAGGAAGGCTGTGGTTGTAGGCCGTGTTGCGCAACCCAGATCTTATGAAGTCAGAACCGAGGACGGCGTCATCTATCGTCGGAATCGGTGCCATCTGAGGAAGACCAACGAGCCATTTCATCGTGTTGATGTTGACCTAGATGACCTGGTGACGTTGCCTGAACCGGAGCAAGAAAATCGACCTATGAGCCGACCACCGGTCCCCAGGGAGCATCAAACCCTGACAACAAGATCTGGTAGATGCGTTCGAAAACCACGCTATCTGCAGGATTATGTGCCCACATAAGGATAGGGCCTGTAAATGTAGTTGAATATAGATGTAAAGGATATTAGGTTATGTTTAAAAAGTTAATGTTATATTTTTGGTTATAGTTTGATATGCATCGTTTTATGTAGAAGTAGTGGTAATGGCTAATAAAACGGAATAAATAAAAAGGGAAAGGGAATGAGGAACCAGACATGTGTTGTTCAAAGTTTAGATAATTCCGAGCACTGAACTAAGATGCCATGGAAGAATTTAATTTATGGCTATACATGTAAAGTTCCTGTACATATCTGTTTTGTAAATAAAGGGGGATGTTATGGGAATAGCGCACCCGGTGGTGCAGTACCGGGGATATATTACCCATGAGGCTGTAGCCAGAGTGATCCTGAATTAAAATGGCTGAACCCAAGACTCGAGTGTAAAGCCTCTGTTAATTAGTTGTGTAGCTGTACTGTAGCAGGTTACAGAAAGGAAACACAATAACAAAACAGGCGCCATCTTGGATGGAATGTCTGAACGATGTTGCTAGCAAGTGGCATGAATGGGCAGATCTCATTTATGCAGAATACGTTGGCTGCCTGAACTCGATAGTCACTGGCAGAATGTTTGACAGCAAATGGATTTTTGCACAAAAACAACAATCATTGTCTTTCTTTTCCAGAATAATACGTCTTGTCTTGAGGGCAGCACAGTGGCACAGTGATACAGAATACAGAGCTTTATTTGTCATTCGGTACCGAGGTACCGAATGAAATTACATTGCAGTCACACACAAAAAAAAAAGAACACAAGACACATGACCCCAACACCAACATCCATCACAATGGCTCCAAACACCCCCTCACTGTAATGGAGGCAACAAAACTTCCACTCTCTTCCCCACGCCCACGCCCATAGGGTTGCTGCCTTATAGCGCAAGAGGTATAGGTTCAATCCGGATTATGGGTGCTGTCTGTATGGAGTTTGTACGTTCTCCCAGTGAAAGTATGGGTTTTCTCCAAGTGCTCCGGTTTCCGCTCACATTCCAAAGACATGCAGGTTTGTAGGTTAATTGGCCTCTGTAAATTGTCCCTCGTGTGTAGGATAGAACTGGTCTATGGGTGATCACCAGTCAGCGTGGACTTGGTGGGACGAAGGGCCTGTTTCCAGGATGTATCTCTAAACAAATACTAAACTAAACTAAACTAAACCAATTTTCATCTCCTTTGAGCACCCCTATAATTCCTTTTAAGGGTTGGGGATTTGGTCACTTACCACTGTCACTGCAGTGTATTTTCACTTGAAAACAGCAGTGGGATCATGCACATATCATACCAGAGAAATTACAACAAAAATAGCCATCTGAACCACTCATCCAGGCCAGTATTGATGCTCCACATAAACTCGGTCAACTTCATCTACCCCTTAGAAGGACACCAGGTGCTGGAGTAACTGAACGGGTCAGACCACAACTCTGGAGAACATAGATACGTGATGTTTCAGGTCGGGACCCTTCTTCAGACCCAAAACGTCCTTATTGGCCAATCTATATAGGCCAGATTTGTACATCTAAAAAAATCCTGGATCTATTTTTCTCTTCTGTCATCATAATATATTCCAAGAATGTCACCTGTCAAAACCTGAAGCTGGACCAGAAAAGTGTCCAAAAGCAGAGATGATGCAAGTTTTACCATGCTTCTCAAAGGTGAAAGGTAGAGAGATTTAGGGAAGAAATGCCAGAGGCCGATGTCTGGACAGCAGAAAGAACACTGTTCACTGCTGGTACAAAAGCTAAATCCAGTCTGCACAAGAGATTCGAATTGGAGCAAAACGGAATATTTGCAATGTTTTCGGGGCTGGAGAAGATTCATAAGCAAGAGGAATTAGGGGATGGAGAGATCTAATTATCATTAGAAGATAGACACAAAGTGCTGGAGTAACTCAGCAGATCAGGCAGCATCTCTGGAGAAAAGGAATAGGTGATGTTTTAGGTCAAAACCCTTCTTCAGACTGAGAGGGAATATCGTTACATTTATGATATTCCCAAAGCAGATCCAGGGGCTTCTGTGGTCAGCAGCTTCATAGTGGGGGATGAAAATCAGAGGCCAGTCAGGAGAATATTCGCAAAAAGAAACCCCAGCAGGAGCTGGAAGTATGAAATAATCCTGTTTTACGGCACCTTTCCATGCAACTGCAGGAGTTACACAGACATAGAAACATAGAAACATAGAAAAATAGGTGCAGGAGTAGGCCATTCGGCCCATCGAGCCAGCGTGGCTGATCATCCAAAATCAGTACCTGTTCCTGCTTTTTACCCATATCCCTTGATTTCTTTAGCCCCAAGAGCTAAATCTAACTCTCTCTTGAAAATATCTGGTGAATTGGCCTCCTCTGCCTTCTGTGGCAGAGAATTCCACAAATTCACAACTCTCTGGGTGAAGACGTTTTTCCTCATCTCAGCCCTAAATGGCCTACCCCTTATTCTTAACCTGTAACCCCTGGTTCTTAACTCCCCCAACATTGGGAACCTTTGTCCTGCATCTAGCCTGTCCAATCCTTTAAGAATTTTATATGTTTCTATAAGATCCCCTCTCATCCTTCTAAATTCCAGTGAATACAAGCCCAGTCGACCCATTCTTTCATCATATGTCAGTCCCGCCATCCTGGGAATTAACCTGGTGAACCTACGCTGCACTCCCTCAATAGCAAGAATGTCCTTCCTCAAATTAGGAGACCACAATGCACACAATGCTCCAGCTGCGGTCTCACCAGGGCCCTGTACAACTGCAGTTGGACCTTGCTCCTAAACTCAAATCTTCTCGCAATGAAGGCCAACATACCATTAGCTTTCTTCACTGCCTGCTGTACCTACATGCTTACTTTCAGTGACTGATGTACAAGCACACCCAGGTCTTGTTGCATCTCCCCTTTTCCTAATCTGACACCATTCGGATAATAATCTGCCTTCCTGCTCTTGCCACCAAAGTGGATAACCTCACATTTATCCACATTATACTGCATCTGCCATGCTTCTGCCCACTCACCCAACCTATCCAAGTCACCCTGCAGCCTCATCGCATCCTCGCCGCAGCTCACTCTGCCACCCAGCTTTGTGTCATCTGCAAACTTGGAGATGTCACATTTAATTCTCGTGTCTAAATCGTTAATATATATTGTAAATAACTGGGGTCCCAGCACCGAGCCTTGCGGCACCCCACTAATCACTGCCTGCCATTCTGAAAAGGACCCATTAATTCCTTCTCTTTGCTTCCTGTCTGCCAACCAGTTCTCTATCCTTGTCAATACCCTACCCCCAATACCATGTGCTCTAATTATACCATGTCCTGCAACTCCAACCCAGTGCGGCTGTCAGGGCAACGGGCCTTTATGACCAAATATAAGACTATATTTTTAACAACTTTGGACTTGAATCACACATAATGGTGCCAGAAACATGGCACTCTTGTGTACTGTCTCTATTTAATCTTCTATTACTTGTACTTAAGTATGATCATGCCAATATATAGTAAGATTTTTACTGAACTGAATGCAAAAATGAAATTTCACATGTGACAATAAAGTATCATTAATATCACCTCTGAAATGCTCCCATGAACACATTTAATCAGATAACCTACAACTCATCCCATTGCAATCCGGGCCTCACCCTGTCATACATAGTCCATTTATCCTATTCATCTACCTCTCCAACTTCCCCGCAACTTAAAACTATCTTCTTTCCCAGTTCTGACAAAGGTGAACTCTATTTCTCCTTCTCCAGAGGCTGCCTGACCTGCTGAGTGTTTGCAACAAATTTTGTTTTTGTTTCCGATTTCTTGCTTCCAGTAATTGTGCAAAAAGATGACGCAAGGAAAAGGGAAGATGTGGGAAAGGGCACACTTGTCCTAACTGTGTTTGGGCACCATCCCAACCTCAGCACCACTGCCCATGCATTGTTTTCCATCGTATTATCTGGTACAGGTTTCTAAAGACTGCAGAGATCAGAAGCATTCACCTGTGCAGTTATTACCTGCTGCAGCCTCAAGTCAAGAAAGCACTGATCATTTGCTGCATATCCCAGTCCCAAGTCCCAGTACCTTAATCAATATGTGATTCGCCACCTGATTTCATGATTTAATTGCTGAACTGTGACTAAAATCTGCAGGTTGTTGGTTGCACTTTTCAATACCATTTGAATTTTTTAATCAAGGAAATCAATATGGCTCATGTTGTACAAATGTTGTAGAAACAAGGAACTGCAGATGTTGATTAATACACAAAAGGACATAGCGTGCTGGAGTAACTTAGCAAGTCAGGCAGCATCTCTGGAGAACATGCATGGGTGATGTTTTGGGTCAAGACCCTTCTTCAGATTTAATGTAAGGGGGGGGAAGAAGAACCTTATAAGAGGGGACCTGCCATGCTTTGTCCTGCCTCTCCCATCTCCTAGCTTTCTTCTTTCCCCCGACAATCAGTCTGATGGGCTTGAGCCAAAACATCACCTATCCATGTTCTCCAGAGACGCTGCATGACCTGCTGAGTTATTACAGCACTTCATGTCCTTTTTTTGCATAAATTCTGCCCAGGAAACAATACCGGTGTTTGGGTGAGTCATGCCTCGATGAGCCAAGATGAATTTCATAATGGCTTGCACCTGAGCAGGAAGTGAGAGCGAAAACTTCAAGGTGCACAAAATATTAAAGCATAATTAAAGCAATTTCTCAGTTTGACATATACAAATGTCCTTTCAACATTGTGTCCTCCACAAGGGGGCACTCCTGCATAAGAAAACAATGTGCGAGAATAAAAATGTGCAAGAATAAACTTCTTAGCAATACAACAATCCTCCTCATATCAACAGAGATAACTAATGATTGTTATTATTTCAATAGAAGCTTGTTGCCATAGTAACTCATATCTTCATTCCGAACCCACCAACAGACCGGGAGACTCTTGCCCTGGTATTGGTTGATTCAGAGCTGTTTCATGAAGGTCAGCCACAAAGGAATACAACAGGCACCTTGTCTGGCTTTGATTTCCCTTTCCATAGCAATGGGGTGAAGTGTGGAAATTATTTACATCGAGGAATCAAACTTTCATCTTCCATTTTGCTGTTCCACTATGCTTTGTCACCACATGGCTACACTCTTGTCCTTTCTGAGACTTAGCACTGAAAATAAAAACCAAAGCACACAAAAACAAAAGCTCAAACTTAGTTGTAAGGTGTAAAGCGATCAAAGGTGATGGGAGTGACGGTGAGGTTGATTAATTCCTTATATGCAATTTCTAAAATGTTTCAACCTCTTCCTTTTACTGGGCCTTTTATTTAACGGACTTTTTCTTGTTGATTTGTTTATTATATAATCTTTGAATACTGCGTTTACAAGCCTGTTATGCTGCTGTAAGTAAAAATTTCATTATTCCATTTCGGTACATATGGCAATAAAACACTCTTGACTCTTTCTGCGCAAAATAACATTGACAAGTTTTCAGCATAAAACTGAATACAATTTGTGCTACTTACCTTAAAAAAAGGTAACCTCAAAGAGACTGGAGCTCATTTAGCACAAAATACTGGAGTAACTCTGGGTCAGGCAGCATCTCTGGAGAACATTTGATAGGTTCTCAGGAGATGTTGGAACATTCCCATTGTGTCAATGATGCACATCATTGGCACATTATTCCACTTTCCTATTTAGTTCAACAAATGCTGCAAAGAACCAGATTCCGGGACACCAATCCTGCAGTGAATTGGAACATTTTAAAACAGCTCATTTTCTTTGTAAGCCTAATCAATATATTATACGCTATTAGTACGAAGTTTATGTGTGTCAGCAACATTACGATCTTGTGATATCATCTTTGCATAGATTGAGGTTTACTGTATTCACATTATTATAGTCTAATTCATAGAAGATAAATGATACATTTCCATGTGAGAATACATTTTGACTATGCAAGAGTTGAAATTCTGCTACAGAAGACTAAAAGAGCATTAATCTATTAGAAATAAGTGCTAAGTAAACAGTAAATCAGAAAATTCATAGCCAGGAAATTTCTTGATGCTGTTCTTGCCTGGCCAATGTAATTTGCTAGTTGAGCAAAACAAAATTGTATATATGTAAGTGGTTCCTTACCAGCAGGTTCCTGGTAAAGATATGGCAGAAAAACAGGGATCCTTCCCTTCCCATTCTATTTATTCTCTATGGTTGAGCAAAACCAAATTTGTGATAGAGAATAATGAACGAGAAATTAATTTTAAAAATGGCAGCATTGACATTTTATTTAAGAAACTGAAGATTTAATTTGTGGGGCAAATAATGCCCAAGGAAGCAATGGGAATAGACGTTTAAGTCGTTGCATCAGTATTGATTCTCTTCGACAATTGATCCAAAGAACGAGTCAGAATCGTATCACAGCATCCAGGGAATTTACACTAGTAACTAAATAAACCTGGAATAAAAAATTAATGCAAACAACTGCTAGATTATTGTTAAAACCCATCTAATTCATTAACATCCTTAGGGAAGGAAATCTCCGTTCATTACCTTTTTCGGCACGCATGTGATAAATGAAACAGTTTAGAGAATAACTTAGTTCTGGGACAGTTTGGGATGAACAGAAAATCACTATTAGCCTAGCCAGTAATGCATATGCTTTGTACAAGAAAAAATAGCATTAATGGAGCCAGATAGTACACTATGCACAATTACCAACTGTATAGTACACAATCGGTCCATTCTGACATGAATTGGCTAAAGTATCTAGGACAAAATCTGAAGAAGGGTCTTGACCCAAAACGTCACCCATTCCTTCTCTCCAGAGATGCTGCCTGTCCCGCTGAGTTACTCCAGCATTCTGTGTCTACCTTTTTGCTAAAGTATCTGGTTGCTTGTATGACAATTACAATGAAAACCCAGCAAATGAGTGTTATTCCCATACCATGTGTGAGCAGGGATGATTGAGCAGCTTGGCAATGTAGAGGAACAAACATCTAGCCAATCTAGGCTGAGGCCAATTGGTGCGAATGCGCTAATGTGAGTTGAGGTAATTCTTGAGAGGATTGAGTATTATAGATGAACAATAAAATGTTTGAATCATCACTGTTTCAATTGTGGTTCAGGCAATGACAATATTGTTTTTGAATCAGAAATTTGTGGCTTCCCTTTTCATTCTAGATACTTGAGCACAACAGTCTGAGCTGGTGATTCGTTGTTTGTTGTACAGTGGGAGAAATGCACCACTGAAGATGTTTTGCTGAGATACTAAACCATGGCCCTTTCAGCTGGACATTAAAGATCATGACATGATTTTGAAATCGTCTAAGGCAGTTTTTCCTGATGTCTTAACAATAGTTGGTCCAATATTTATTCTTTAACCACCTTCACATAAACAAATTATTTGGTCATTATTACTTGGCTGTTTATACAAATTTGTCTGCTTAAAGACTACAGTTCAAAAGTACGCCACTGGCTGTATTGTACTTGGGAACTTTGCAAAAATTGTTTTAGGAAAGCATGTCTTTCTTCTTCATAAATCATTTTTACACCCGGATCACAAAGGTTTTGAGGAATCTGCTATAATCTTTCTTCCACAATAAATTGAAAAGGGGAACAGCAATACCAATAAATGTACCGAGCACAGGGTTTCCATTATTGCCCTCTCTGTTTATCCTGGGAAAATCAATCAGAAGCGGTGGATGAAAAAACATTCACCTCTTGTAAGTTAGAATTGAAAACGGGGCCATTACAACCACCTCCATCTGTCTTGGAAATTTATGGACAGCTAATTGCAATTTTTTTTTTTAACCATTGATTCATTTCCCAATGTGAAAAAGTCAGGGAAGAGTAAGAACTATCTCTATGTTCCCCAATTAGCACACAAACCTGTACATCTTTGGAGTGTGGGAAGAAACCAGAGATATCTGAGAAAACTCAAGCAGGTTACGGGGAGAACATACAATATCCATACAGACAGCACCTGTGATCAGGATCGAACCCGGATCTCTGGCGCTGTAATGCAGCAACTCTAACGCTGTGCCATTATGCCGTCCCATTAATTCTGATTACTTCTTCTTTTTCTCTTCTTCTTCTTCTTTTTCTAATTCTTCTTCTTCTTCTTTATCTTAAGCCCTTGGCTTCTCTAGGGAGCATAGGTGATTACTTCTTACTTCTGATTAATTCTTCATCGAGCTCATCAAAAGGAATGGAAGCTGGTGATGGTGTTTGCAAGACATTGATGAGAAAATGCAAACTCCTTAATTGCTGTCCCATTTTCAAACTCTGAACAGAGCTTCTAGATTTTTTTTGCGAGTGAACAGCAAAGCTCCTAGGTTCCTGCTGAAGTCTTCTATTTCTGTTGGTCTATTGTAGTTCAGAGCTTATTTGAGGTTGTAGTATTTAACAGCCTGATGGCTGTAGGGAAGAAGCTGTTCCTGAACCTGGACGTTGCAGTTTTCAGGCTCCTGTACCTTTTTCCCGATGGCAGTGGTGAAATGAGTGTGTGGGTCTCTGATGATGCTGGCTGCCTTTTTGAAGCAACGACTCCGATAAATCCCTTCGGCGGTGGAGAGGTCAGAGCCGGTGATGGACTGGGCAGTGTTCACAACCTTTTGTAGTCTTTTCCGCTCCTGGACATTCAAGTTGCTGAACCGGGCCGTGATGCAACCAGTCAATATGCTCTCTACTATACAATAGTCAATCAATAGTCAATAGTCGTTTATTTGTCACATACACATAAATGTGTAGTGAAATGAAACATTACCCGCAGTTGAAACACTAAGACCAATAAGAATAATCAATAAAAATGCAATAACACATACAATCATACACTAACACCAAACAAAAGAAACATCCATCACAGTGAGTCTCCTCCAGTCCCTTCTCACTGTGATGGAAGGCCAAAATGTCTTTTCTCTTCCCTGCCGTCTTCTCCCGAGGTCAGGCTGTTGAACTTGCCACGTCGGGGCGGTCGGGGCTCCCGACATTGGAGCGCCGCGCCGGACGGTGAAAGGTCCACGGCCTATTCCAGGCCGCGCCGGACGGTGAAAGGTCCGCGGCGGGCCGACCCAAGCCCCGCGATTCGGGGCGGGCGAACACGCTGCCTCTGCCGGAGCTCCCGATGTCGGCCTCCACCCAGGGGCCTGTGGGCTTCTGATGTCCACGCGGCCCGCGCCGGAGCCTCCGGAGACGAGTCGCAGCCGCTCCCGCAGCATCCGCAGGCAGCCAGCGCCGCAGGTGGTGAGTCCGGGCCGTGGGCTCTGCGAACCAGAGCCCCAGGTGGTCCCAGGTGCATGGCCGGTGGTAGGCCGCAACGGGAACGGAGACATGACACAGAAACAAAGGTCGTGTCTCCGTTCGGGAGAGGGAATTTTTTATAGTTCCCGTTCCCTCCCACCCCCCCACACACATAACATACAAACACTACACCATATTAAAACTACAATTCATACAAAAACAACAAAAAACACAAAAGACAGACGGACTGCAGGCAAGCCGCAGCTGCGACGGCAGCGCTGGCTCCTGTAGAAGTTCAAGAGAATCTTCTTTGACATACCGAATCTCCGTAATCTTCTCAGGAAGTAGAGGCGTTGAGGTGCTTTATTTATCATTGGATCAGTGTGCTGGGTCCAGGAAAGATCTTCAGAAATATGCACGCCCAGGACACAGAACAACTTCTCCTTTGACTCCTCCCACTTCCTCCAAATCCAAGGCGTAGCAATGGGCACTTACATGGGCCCTAGCTATGCCTGCCTCTTTGTAGGATATGTCAAACAATCCCTGTTCCAGGCGTACACTGGCCCTATCCCCGAACTCTACCTCCACTACATTGACGACTGCATTGGTGCTACCTCTTGTACCCATGCAGAACTCACTGACTTCATCAATTTCACCACTAATTTCCATCCTGATCTTAAATATACTTGGACCATCTCCCTACCATTTCTGGATCTCACCATCTCCATCACAGGAGTCAGACTAGTCACCGACATCTACTGCAAACCTACTGACTCCCTTACCCACAATGCTACCCTTCTTCCCACGCTGTTTCCTGTAAAAACTCTATTCCCTACTCCCTATTCCTCCGTCTATGCCGCATCTGCGCCCAGGATGAGGTGTTCCATACTAGGGCATCAGAGGTGTCCTCATTCTTTAGGAAACGTGGGTTCCCTTCTTCCATTATAAATAAGGCTCTCACTAGGGTCTCCTCAATATCCCGCAGCTCCACTCTTGCTCCCCCCTCCCCCCATTCGTAACAAGGATAGAGTCCCCCTTGTCCTCACCTTCCACTCCATCAGCCATCGCATACTACAAATTGTACTCCAACATTTCCGCCACCTCCAACGGGATCCCACTACTGGCCACATCTTCCCATCACCACCCCTTTCTGCTTTCCGCAGAGACCGTTCCCTCCGAAACACCCAGGTCTACTCGTCCCTTCCCACCCAAACCACCCTCTCCCCAGGTACTTCCCCCTGCAACTGCAGGAGATGCAACACCTGTCGCTTTACCTCCCCCCTCGACTCCATCCAAGGACCCAAACAGTCTTTCCAGGTGAGGCAGACGTTCACCTGCATCTCCTCCAAGTTCATCTATTGTATCCGCTGTTCCAGAAGTCAACTTCTCTACATCGGCGAGACCAAACGCAGGCTCGGCGATCGTTTCGCTGAACACCTCTGCTCAGTCCATCTCAAACAACCTGATCTCAGCACTTCAACTCCCCCTCCCATTCCCAATCTGACTTTTCTGTCCTGGGTCTCCTCCATTGTCAGAGTGAGGCCCAGCACAAATTGAAGGAACCTAACCTCATATTTTGCTTGGGCAGTTTACACCCCAGCGGTATAAACGTTGACCTCTAACTTCAGATAATTCAAGATTCAAGATTCAAGATTCAAGATAGCTTTATTTGTCATCCAAAAAAAACGGATTTTTTTTGGACGAAATTCAGTCACCCACAGTCCAACAATAAAAACATTAAATTAGGCAGATTACACAATAAAGCATTAAAATAGGCAAATTACACAACCCCAAAAACACACAAAAAAAAGAAACATCCATCACAGTGAGTCTCCTCCAGTCCTCTCCTCACTGTGATGGAAGGTCACAATGTCTTTTCCCTTCCCCTGCCGTCTTCTCCCGCAGTCAGGTTGTTGTGGTTGCAGGCTGCGCCGGACGGTGAAAGGTCCGCAGCGGGCCGGCCCAAGCCCCGCGATCCGGGGCGGGCGAACACGCTGCCGCTGCTGCTGCACGTCGGGGCGGTCGTGGCTCCCGACATTGAAGCCCCTGCCCAGCAGAGAGAAATCCCGCGGCCTATTTTAGGCCGCGCCGGACGGTGAAATGTCCGCGACCCAAGCCCCGCGATCCGGGGCGGGCGAACATGCTGCCGCTGCCGGAGCTCCCGATGTCGGCATCCACGCGGCCCAAGCCTAAGGCGAGTCGCAGCCGCTCCCGCAGCCTCCGAAGACGGCCGGCTCCGCTGATGGTGAGTCCGATCCGCGGGCTCTGCGAACCAGAGCCCTGGAGGCCGCCAGCTCCAGGAGTTGGGCCGATGGTAGGCCGCAGCAGGAACGGAGACCCGACCCAGAAAACAAAGGTCGGGTCTCCGTTCGGAAGGGACACATATTTACAATTTTACAGTTCCCCCCCTCCCCCCCACACCCACACATAGTACTCAAACACAAAAACACGACATCACATCGACAATTAAGACACAAAAAAACCACAAAACACAAAGACAAATGGACCGCAGGTAAGCCGCTGCTTCTCCTCTCTATCCCCACCCCCTTCCCAGTTCTCCCACTAGTCTTCCTGTCTCCGACTACATCTCATCTTTGTCCCGCCCCCTCCCCTGACATCAGTCTGAAGAAGGGTCTCGACCTGACACATCACCCATTCCTTCTCTTCCGCGATGCTGCCTGATCCGCTGAGTTGCTCCAGCATTTTGTGTCGACCTTCGATTTAAACCTGCATCTGCAGGTTTTTTTTCCTACACAGAATATGCATGCTGTGGACACAGGGGAAATTGTGCTGATTGAGTGGTATCCAATTCCTGCAAAAATACAGTAATGGACATTGATTGTGAAATTGGAAAGGATAAAATTACGAACAAACTTAATGTTCTTTGGGAACACTGATTTATTAATTTAAAAGGGGCTTTGATTCAGCAAGGGAGAATTATCTTCAATGATATCAATGCAAAGTGAAGTCCAGATCTAACTCAAAATTTAACCATCTAGTCAATTTGTGCGGAGAGTGCAGACATTGCACTCTGTAATGATGATAACCATGTGCTACAGCACAATGGCTCTGCTAGTAGTCTGCCTCACAGTGTGAAGATGCTGGGTTCAATCCTGATCTAGGGTGCTGTCTTCATAAAGTTTATACATGCTGCCTGTTACCACATGGGTTGGTAGGTTCATTGCTTATTGTAAATTGCTCAGTATGTCAGTGAATGGTGAGAAGATAAGAATATATGATTAGTATCAATGGGTGGATGATGGTTGGCATGCAAAGTGGGCCGAACTGCCAGTTTCCAAGCAGTATCTCTCAATGACTCCATGTCACTGGAGTGAGAAGCTTCCTGTTGTAGAATACAGTTTTGGATTTTAATTGATTACAGATGGGTTTTTAAAAATTAATTCACTGGATGTGAATGTTTCTGGAAAAACTGGGCCATCCAAAAGGAGGCCACGGAGAGCTATGAAACATCAAGTCAAGTCAAGTTTATTTGTCACATGCACATAAACGATGTGCAGTGAAATGAAAGTGGCAATGCCTGCGGATTGTGCACAAAAAAGAATTACAGTTACAGCATATAAATTAAAGTTAATACAGAGAAGACAAAATTTAGTCCCTGGAGTTATAAAAGTTAACAGTCCTGATGGCCTGTGGGAAGAAACTCCATCTCATCCTCTCCGTTTTCACAGTGTGACAGCGGAGACGTTTGCCTGACTGTAGCAGCTGGAACAGTCCGTTGCTGGGGTGGCAGGGGTCCCTCATAATCTTGCTTGCTCTCGATCTGCACCTCCTGATATATAGGTCCTGCAGGGGGACGAGTGTAGTTCCCTTGGTGCGTTCTGCCGAACACACTACTCTCTGCAGGGCCTTCCTGTCCTGGGCAGAGCTGTTCCCAAACCAGACTGTAATGTTGCCGGACAGGATGCCCTCTACAGCCCCAGAGTAGAAGGAATGAAGGATCCTCAGAGGAGACACTCTGAATTTCCTCAGCTGTCTAAGGTGGTAAAGGCGCTGCTTTGCCTTACCCACCAGTGCAGCAATGTGCATTGCCCATGTGCAGGCAGGTGAGATTAGTTCACCTTTATACCATGATCGGCTGCTGTAACCTTGTGGGCCAAAGGTTCCTGTGCTGTACTATTCTATGTTCCATGTTTGGCCATGAATCAATGGAGGAATATCTAGGAAAAAGCATGACCAATGCCACAAGAAATGATCTCCGCCATGCTGCAATTCCTTATGATTTGGATGAACTGGGAAGGTTAAACAATGAGAAGAAAGAAAGAGAAAGCAGACCAGGGAGGTAGTCTTATCACTTCTTGATTGATCATTTAAATCGGATCATGTGCAAGATGTGTTCACACATATTACTATATCTAACTCAAATGGGTGATGCTGCATTTGGAGTCTTACGTGCAGTCTGGTCACCATGCTCGAGGTAAGATGTTGTTAAGTTGAAAAGAATCAGAGAAGATTTACGAGGATGTTGCCAGGACTTGAGGGCCTGAAGTAAGGAGAGGTTGAGCAGGCTAGGACAATATTCCTTGGAGCACAGGGGGCTGAGAGGTGATATTATAGAGATTTTTAGTTTAGTTTAGTTTAGAGATACAGCACGGAAACAGGCCCTTCGGCTCATCGAGTCCACGCCGACCAGCGATCCCCGCACATTAACACTATCCTACAAACTAGGGACAATTTTACATTTCCACCAAGCCAATTTACCTACAAACCTGTACATCTTCGGAGTGTGGGAGGATACTGAAGATCTTGGAGAGAACCCACGCAGGTCACGGAGAGAACGTGCAAACTCTGTACCGACAGCACCCATTGTCGGTGTCGATCCTGGGTCCCTGGTGCTGTAAGGCACCAACTCTACCGCCGAGCCACCGTGCCGATATATGGAATTACGAGGTGAATTAATAAGGTGAATGTATAGAGTCTTTTACCCAGAGCAGGGAAATCAAGAACTAGAGGACATAGGTTTATGCTTAGAGGGGAAAGATTAAATAGGAACCTGAGGGACAACTTTTTCACACAGAGTGGTTGATGTATGGAACAAGCTATCAGAGGTAGTATTGAGGCAAGTACTATAACAACATTTAAAAGACTACTAGACAGGTACATGGATAGAAAAGGTTTAGAGAGGTATGAGACAAACGCAGGCAGGTAGGACTAGTGTAGATGGGGCAAGTTGGGCCAAAGGGCCTGTTTTAGTGCTATATGACTCTATACATATCATATTAAATTGTTTGCGGAACTGCAGATGCTGGCTTAGACTGAAGATATACATGGAAAGCTGGAGTAACTCAGCGGGCCAGGTTTTAATCCAGCTTTTTGTGTCTACCTCATGTTAAATTGTTTGTTAGCCTTAACATGATAAGGTAATTTAAATCGGGCTTCAATAATACCACATCACCACAAATGCTGTCAGTCGTGAGGTAAAGATATGAGTTAAAAAATAGTTCAGCATTTGTGTCTTCATTTGTCGGAAGTTAACCAACAAAGGAGCATTATGAATAATGTGCTAAATATTTAACAATAGGCACAGAATTTCCTCAACTGGAAATTATACAATTGCATCTTTTTTGTAAAAAAAGGTGGTACATAATGAGAGAGCTGTGGTCATTGGCACATCAATCGTTTCAAGCATAGATGTAAGATAGTTCCATCACTTGAACCCCCAAAATCATTGTGCAGAGATTAAAAATTTTGTTGAGTATGTGTTAATCAGCAAATATTGGTGCCAGGGAAAACATTTTGTTCTTTCTTTCTATCTTTTAGAGCCTTTCTGTAAATGCTTCGAAATATCTCCTCGTTTGTGGTTGAATTTGAAACAGCCATCTGGTTTCCATGAAAATAATTAAATTTAATAATTGACGCACCAATTTTTATGAGGGTACAAAAGAACTCAGCTGGGGAGAGAGTACAATACGCTAAATTCAAAACTCAACGGGCTTGTATATTGCAACACGCATTTGAAGGAGAGAAATGTGCGATTTTGTGAAAAATCAGGACATATTGAGATCGCTGCACTGAATTGTTAATGTTGTGGCAAATTTACTGCAGGGCATTGTGCCAATTCGCGTGGGAAGTTTTAGCCAATATTATTTTGACAGTTTCCTCTGACCATTTCAATTTAACAGGTTGGCTTGGAGCTATGGGAAGGGGATGTGTGGCAAGTAATCCCAAGGGAAGTTGGGCTTTTTCGGCAATGCTAACTTGTGCATTGTTTATTCATATCGCATTATAAATTAAACAAAAGTAATTTTGCAGTGACAGATGCGATTGGAATCATAATGATTCAATTGCCTTCCAATCATATCATTATATTGTCTTCTGGACACAACAATAGTAATCACTTTGCTGATATAATTGATTCCACATTTTCTAAGGAGAAACAAAGACATATGGATATCAAAAATGGGTTGTGAAATTTCCTTCATTCCTTTGTAATTTCTAGCATCACTATCAATAATTATTTTCTCTTTCCAAGTAGGAACGTTTCTTGCAAATTGTTTTTTTTCTACACATAAATGCCGTTATTTGTCCAATCGATTACCCTTTACTTTGGAAATCATTTTATTTCAAGGACTCAGAACAAATCTGCATGAGACTGCATGAATGCATTATTTCATTGTATCTTTTTGGCACACAAAGTTTATTTTGTGCTATTTGGCCCAGAAATAGTCAGATTAAAGAAGCTAGCAGTGCTTTTCCTCTGAGCATGTTGACAAAATCTCACACATGATTAGCAAACATCTTGGGGCTAAAATAATATAATAGTATTTTTTTTTTCTCCCATTCTTGTGAAGGGGATTAATTTTGCTTAATTTGCCAAAAGCTTACCCCTTGCAGCTTAACAGAAGAAAGAGGGTTTATCATATCATCATCATCATCATATCATATCATATATCTACAGCCGGAAACAGGCCTTTTCGGCCCTCCAAGTCCGTGCCGCCCAGTGATCCCCGTACATTAACACTATCCTACACCCACTAGGGACAATTTTTACATTTACCCAGCCAATTAACCTACATATCTCAAATTGCTTCCCAGTACACCAACATTTTAGACATGTATTTGTTGAGGGTCATGAGGGTAACATCTTTACTACGTTTATTGTGATATGTGGAAACAGCGCTTGGAAGCATATTTGTATTTTAGCCTGCAACCCATTTATAATGGACGGCTGCGTGCAGAATGAAGGCTTGAACCTTGGTTATATATCTTGTAGTTGACTCAAGACCAAGATTAGATAATTTAATGGGGGAACTTCACCTTGGTTGCTAGTGTTAAAGACATGCGAGTATATTAATGGCTCACCTCCCAAAGCTTGGTTCAATTGAAGTCATAATGCTTGTGATCAAAGATGAATTGAGTGGCAGATTGCAATGAATTTGCTACAAAAATGAAACAGTAGCTACTGTGGGTGGGACTTGTAGATGATGAAAAGGCAGTTCCAGAGGAGCCAGTGCTGATATTAATGGTGCTCATTATTTAGGTGAATGATTTAACCACACAAATCACGGGCAGCAGGAAACACAGGACATCACAGTGGTGCAGCAGTTAGTGCTGCTGTTCCTTGAATCAAGGTTCAATTCTGATCTGGGAGGAATGGAGTGTGCAGGCTCTCCACTGGAGAGGTTCCACTGGATGTGCACAATAATGTGCTGATAGATTAATTGGCTCTTAGTGTGTGTCAAAACGGATTGAAGGTAAAGTGGAGCGGGGCGATGAGATTACTGTGCTGGGTGATAAATTGGCTAAAATTTCCTCCTTTGGTGTCTCGATAAACAAGAATCAGAATTTACTGATGAAATCAATTTTAGGTTTAGGTTTATTATTGTAAATGTAGGTTTTAGTGAAAAGCTTTTGTTTTCATGCCATCTAATCAAACCAGATACGGTACGGTACGGTAGCGCAGCGGTAGAGTTGCTGCTTTACAGCGAATGCAGCACCGGAGACTCAGGTTCGATCCTGACTACGGGTGCTGCACTGTAAGGAGTTTGTACGTTCTCCCCGTGACCTGCGTGGGTTTTCTCCGAGATCTTCGGTTTCCTCCCACACTCCAAAGACGTACAGGTATGTAGGTTAATTGGCTGGGTAAATGTAAAAATTGTCCCTAGTGGGTGTAGGATAGTGTTAATGTACGGGGATCACTGGGCGGCACGGACTTGGTGGGCCGAAAAGGCCTGTTTCCGGCTGTATATGATATGATATGATATGATATGATATGATATGATATGATAATACTATGCATGAATCCAATCAAGCCAAATACAAGTACTATAGGTAGAGTGAAGTGAAATATAGCAGAGTGAAGAGTATAGTTCTCGGTATTGTCGTGTAACAGTTCCAGAGACAAAGTCCAATGTTTGCAATGAAGTAGGATTAGGTTTATTATTGTCAGGTGTACTCACGAGGTGCAGTGAAAGGTTTTGTTTTGCATGTTATCCCAACAGATTAGATGTAACATACATACATACAATCAAGTCAAACTCAAGTGCAATAGGTAGATAAAGGGAAAGATACAGAATGCAGAATACAGTTCTCAGCATTGTAGCACAACAGTCAATAGACAAAGTCCAATGTCCACAATGAGGTAGCGTTGAATTGGACATCATCCTATCTTATGGAAAAAGCTGTTCCTGAGTCTGTTGTGCACACTTTCAAGCTTCTCTACCTTCTGCTAGCCGGGAGCAGAGAGAAGCAGGAATAACTGAGGTCTTTGAGTATGTTGGCAGCTTTCCCGAGGCAGTTTGAAATGTAGATGGAGTCAAAGGTGGCTACATCCACAATTTTTCGTTGTCTTGGGCAGAGCTGTTCCTAAACCAAGCTGTGGTGCAACCTGCTTCAATGTGGTTGGTCCATGACTGATTGTTGGTAATATTCAGTCATGGAATATTACCAACGACAGTAGGAACTTTATGGAACTTCTTCATCAAGGTAATTGATGTGATGGGTTGTGGGTACAATTAAGATTACAGTGCAACACAATTTAAGAAAACATGTAACATGCACATGCGCACGCACATGCACGCACCCACTTTAGGCAGCAATGCAAGTAAAGAAGGGAAGAACACCTAAATAAAACATATAGATCTTTGGTTAGAGCTTGACAAAAAGAAAATTACAGAGCTGTGGGGCAAAAATGGATACCGGGAGAAAATGGATTTTATTTAATGAGGAATAATGAACCATAAATATGAAATAGTTATTATTAAAATCATTACAGTGTTAGGGGAGAAATTCCTTTCCTCCGGGACGTGAAAGTTTTATACAAGAAAAAGCTGTGGTGAAATCAATGACTCGATGAGATAAAAAAGATAAGGGCGATCTACTGAGAGTGAGATGACGCAAATAGAGTGGGAGGAAGTGGAATCTGAACACTGGCTGGTATGGCCATGTTTTGTTTCCAGGCTAAATTGATCCACTGCTCTAGATGTCAACTTATCTATATCGGCGAAACCAAGCGCAGGCTCGGCGATCGCTTCGCTGAACACCTGCGCTCGGTCCGCATTAACGCAACTGATCTCCCGGTGGCCCAGCACTTTAACTCCCCCTCCCATTCCCAGTCTGACCTCTCTGTCATGGGCCTCCTCCAGTGCCATAGTGAGGCCTGCCGGAAATTGGAGGAGCAGCACCTCATATTTCGCCTGGGCAGTTTGCGGCCCGGTGGTATGAACGTCGACTTCTCCAACTTCAGATAGCTCCTCTGTCCCTCCCTTCCCCTCCTCCTTCCCAGATCTCCCTCTATCTTCCTGTCTCCACCTATATCCTTCCTTTGTCCCACCCCCGACATCAGTCTGAAGAAGGGTCTCGACCCGAAACGTCACCCATTCCTTCTCTCCCGAGATGCTGCCTGACCTGCTGAGTTACTCCAGCATTTTGTGAATAAATCGATTTGTACCAGCATCTGCAGTTATTTTCTTATATCTCTTAATATACAAGTGATCTTTGTGTTAACCTATGAACTGCTCTGCAGTCCTGTGCTCGCTTCATAGATGGGGGTTAAGGCTGTGGTCTAAAGCCACATTCACTACAATGTCTAACAATAGCACACACTCGCTTTCCTTTCCACATCCACTCTATTATTTATAACTGCATTGAGGATGATAAAGGATCATTGCTGCTGAAGTACTGAGCAAGGAAAAGAGTCGATAATGTCTTGAGGCGAGCAACATTTTGGGAAGGCCAGGTGCCTTGATCAGTGTTGTGAACTTCTCTTACTTTCTAAGAAAGGATCATGACCTTGTAGAAATCCACCTGACTGTATAATTCCAGCTGAGCTCTGCGCCAGCTCAACTACTTTGCATTGTTTAAGATGTTGAATGTGCCAAAAGAAAGTTGGCCTGGTGTATCCTTATATTAGGAAACGAGGATCTGATGGAGAAAGGGAGTTGCAGACTGGCACAATGAAATCTGAGTGAGAGGACATTTTAAAATCCTCAAAGAGGGGTGATTAGATAAAATGCTGTCATTCTTAATACTCATCTGAAGATTTTCCTCTTTTCTCTTTCTGGTGCTAGACTTAATGAAAAAAAAACATATTCACACAAAATAATGTGGGATGCTGAGTAAGGTGTTCAGAAGGATATAACCAAGGATATAGCCAAGGTAAGTGAGAGGGCAGGAATATGGTAGGTGAAATATAAAGTGTATGAATGTGAATTCATCCACTTTTGTGCACAGCACATGAAAGGAGATGTCTTACTTTAAACAGTGATGGATTAGACAATATTGATGATCAAATTGACCTAGTTGATCTTCCACACAAATACTGAAAGCTAACTTGCAGATGCAGCAAACAATTAGAAAGGCAAATCAGATGTCGACCTCTA
The DNA here is from genome assembly GCF_053455715.1 of Rhinoraja longicauda. Taxonomy (NCBI): domain Eukaryota; kingdom Metazoa; phylum Chordata; class Chondrichthyes; order Rajiformes; family Arhynchobatidae; genus Rhinoraja; species Rhinoraja longicauda. The sequence goes on from NC_135955.1 coordinate 82,107,347, forward strand.
TTATGAGAATATTTAACTACAGGAGTCAAGGCATCAAACTGCAATTTAGTTTAGTTTAGAGTAACAGCATGGAAACAGGCCCTTCGGCCCATCAAGTCTGCGCTGACCAGCAATAACCCACACCCTAATTCTATCCTGTTACAGAAGCCAATGAACTTAGGAACCTGCAAGTCTTTGGAAGGCGGAAAGAAACAGGAGAAAATCTACTTGGTCACAGGGAGAACAGGCAAACTCCTTACAGACAATACCTATAGTCAGGTTTGAACCCCGGATCGCAGGCGCTGTAAGGCAGCAACTTTAATGCAGAGACACCTAATTGCTTTGTTTTTCTGTTTTTATAAAGGATATATTTGTCACAGAGTCTGTCCTGGCATGACAGTTTTGGATAAATGAGGAAAGAATGGGACTGGATCTAATTTTTCTAGTGTATGGAAGTGATCTCAATGAAACTGATAACATTCTTATAAGACCCAACAGATGCAGAGAGGACATTTCCCATCGCTGAGGAGTGCTATTTTTGTCCATTTTGGCTATTAATTTCTGACTTGGAAAATGACAAATGGAATGAAATATTTGTTATTAATAACACAGTCCAAGTGTCGTAGGTTCATTCAGTAATGACTTTAGTTAATATTTGCTTCCTTAAGTTAGTCATCATAATTATATTTCCAAAGAAAACAGATGGAAGATTAGAATTATGTGAGAGAAAAGTTAAAGTTCATCAAAATTGTTCCATTTTCTTTGAACCCCAGCCACATTTAAAAAGGCACAGCAAGTATCGGTCTACATTGGTTTAAGGTCCTCCAGCAATGCAAAATTGCAATTATGTTTCTGTTTCAATTCTTTTATGGTTTCAATCGTCACTAATTTGATATTTCCACCTTCCATACTTTGCCACTGAACTTCCTTTGAATCACCAGCTTTCTTCCTTTTTTAATGCCCTCTTTAAAAATGTGTACTTCTATCACATCTTTCTTTGGCTGTCTCTCTTCCATTGCATTCATATAGTTTAGTTTAGTTTAGAGTTACAGCGTGGAAACAGGCCCACCGGCCCACTGAACTGATCCCCGCACACTGACACTATCTTACACACTGGGGACAATTTACAATTATACCAAAGCCAATTAATCTACAAACCTGTACGTCTTTTGTGTGTGGATTGAAGCAACGCACCCGGAGAAAACCCACGCAGGTCACAGGGAAAATGTACAAACTCCGTACAGACAGCACCCATGGTCATGATTGAACCCGGGTCTCTGGTGCTGTAAGTCAGCAACTCTGAACCTGTGCCACAGTGCACAGTTAAAATGGTTATTTATTTATGTAGATCACTATCCATTCTAAATGTCTGTTGAATTGTATGGCTGCAAGCTATTTCAGAGTAATTAACTCAGATTCTGTGGCGACAGGCGATACTCGAGGATGGTGTGTTGCCTCCCTGGTGCCAGGGTCCAAGACGTATGAGACCGACTTCAGAACATACTCGAAATGGAAGGTGAGCAGCCGGAAGTAGTTGTGCATGCAGGCACAAATGATGTGGGTAAGAAGAGGAAGGAGGTTTTGCAACATGAGTGTAGAGAACTAGGCAGGAGGCTGAAAAGCAGGACTTCTAGGGTGGTTATCTCTGGATTGCTTCCAGTACCTCGTGCTAGTGACGGTAGGAACAAGGAGATAGGGGATCTGAATGTATGGCTGAGGATTTGGTGCAGGGGGCAGAGATTAAGATTTCTAGATTACTGGAATCCCTTTTGGGGCAGGGGTGACCTGTACAAAAGGGACGGGTTGCACCTTAATTGGAGGGGGACCGACATTTTGGCAGGCAGGTTTGCTAGTGCTACATGGGTGGGTTTAAACTAAACGGGCGGGGGTGGCTGTTCTTGCATGGAGGGTGCGGATCCCGTTCAGGGTTAGCCATTGCGTGCGATGGAGGTCAAATCCTGGTGCACAATCTACTTAAAGGGTTGATGGTGGAGAGGTAATGGCAAAGATTTAAAGACCGCATGAATGAACTCCAAAAATTGTTCATCCCTGTCGGGCGCAAAAATAAACGGGGAAGGCGACTCAACCGTGGCTAACAAGGTAAACCAAGGATAGTGTTAAATCCAACGAAGAGGCATATAAATTGGTCAGAGGAAGCAGCAAACCGGAGGACTGGGAGAAATTTAGAACTCAATAGAGGAGGACAAAGGGGTTAATTAAGAGGGGAAAAGGAGAGCAAGAAAGAAAGTTTGCGGGGAATATAAAAACTGACTCTAAAAGCTTCTTTAGATATGTAAAAAGGAAAAGATTAGTGAAGACAAATGTAGGTCCCTTACAATCAGAGACAGGTGAATTTATAATGGGAAACAAGGAAATGGCAGAACAGTTAAACAAGTAGGAGGAGGAGCCAGCACTGCCCTCGCAGCTGCGGCTTGCCTGCAGTCCGTTGTCTTTTGTGTTTTTTGTTGTTTTTGTCTTAATTGTAGTTTAAATATGATGTAGTGTTTGCGGTTGTGTGTTATGTGGGGGGGGGGGGGGGGGGGGGTGGAGGGGGGGGGAACTGTAACATTGTCTCTCCCGAATGGAGACGCGACATTTGTTTCTGTGTCGTGTCTCCGTTCCCGCTGCGGCCTACCACCGGCCTACCACCACCGCCTGGAGCTGGCGGCCTCTGGCTAGGACCACCCGGCCTCTGGTTCGCAGAGCCCGCGGCCCGGACTCATCACCTGCGGCGCTGGCTGCCTTCAGATGCTGTGGGAGTGGCTGCGACTCGTCTCCGGAGGCTCCGGCGCGGGCCGCCTGGACGTCGGAAGCTCGCAGGCCCCTGGGTGGGGGCCGACATCGGGAGCTCCGGCAACGGCAGTGACAGCGTCTTCGCCCGCCCCGAATCGCGGGGCTTGGGTCGGCCCACCGTGGACCTTTCACCGCCCGGCGCGGCCTGAATGAGTCCACAGGCTTTTCTCCGCCCGGCGGGGGCTTCAATGTGGGGAGCCCCGACCGCCCCGGCGTGGCAACTTCAACAGCCTGACCATGGAGAAGACGGCTGGGAAGAGAAAATACATTCTGGCCTTCCATCACAGTGAGGAGGTGACTGGAGGAGACTCACTGTGATGGATGTTTCTTTTGTTTGGTTGCTTTATGATTGTATGTGTTATTGCATTTTTATTGATTATTCATATTGGTCTTATTGTTGAACTGCGGGTCATTTTTCATTTCACTGCACATTTATGTGTATGTAACAAATAAATAAATTGACTATTGAAGTACTTTGGTTCAATAAGGAAGACACAAACAATCTCCCGGAAATACAAGGGAATCGAGGATCTAGTGGGAAGGAAGTACTGAAGGGAATCCACATTAGTCAGGAAATGGTGTTAGGTAAACTGTTGGGACTGAAGGCAGATAAATCCCCAGGGTCTGATGGTCTGCATCCCAGTGTACTCAAGGGGATGGCCCTAGAAATCGTGGATGCATTAGTGATCATTTTCCAATGTTCTCTCGACTCTGGGTTAGTTCCTGTGGGCTGGAGGGTAGCCAATGTATCTCCACTTTTTAAGAAAGGAAGGAGAGAGAAAACAGGGAATTATAGACCAGTTGGCCTTACAGCAGTAGTGAGGAAGATGCTGGCGTCGATTATTGAAGATGTTATGGCAGTGCATTTGGAAAGCAGTGACAGGATCGCTCAAAGTCAGCATGGATTTATGAAAGGGAAATCATGCTTCACTAATCTTCTAGAATTTTTTGAGGATGTAGCAAATAGAATGGATAAGGGAGAGCCAGTGGATTTGGTGTATCTGGACTTTCAAAAAGCCTTTGATAAGGTCCCACACAAGGGATTAGTGTGCAGAATTAGAGCACATGGTATTGGGGATAGGGTATTGACATGGATAGAAAACTCTTTAGCAGACAGGAAGTAAAGAGTAGGAATTAACAGGTCCTTTTCAGAATGGCAGGCAGTGACTAGTGGGGTGCTGCAAGGCTTGGTGCTGGGACCCCAGTTATTTACAATAATGACTGTCATATGTTGAAAGACTGGAGCGGCTAGGCTTGTATACACTGGAATTTAGAAGGATGAGAGGGGATTTTATCGAAACATATAAGATTATTAAGGGGTTGGACACGTTAGAGGCAGGAAACATGTTCCCAATGTTGGGAGGGTCCAGAACCAGGGGCCACAGTTTAAGAATAAGGGGTCGGCCATTTAGAACGGAGATGAGGAAAAACTTTTTCAGTCAGAGAGTTGTAAATCTGTGGAATTCACTGCCTCAGAAGGCAGTGGAGGCCAATTCTCTAAATGCATTCAAGAGAGAGCTAGATAGAGCTCTTAAGGATAGCAGAATCAGAGGGCATGGGGAGAAGGCAGGAACGGGGTACTGATTGAGAATGATCAGCCATGATCACATTGAATGGTGGCGCAACAAATAAAGTTAAAGTTTCAGGTTAACCTTTCATCAGAATTGAATCACTGTGCTACTCTACGCTATCAAACATTTGGGGGTACGATATAAATGTAATTTGAATCAATTTAACAAAGAAATCTTGTTTGGGATGCAAAAGGACAATAAACTTCAATGATCAGCATTTGATTGAATGATATACCTCTTTTGTAATAAGGCAAATTGACCTTGGTAGAGTAACAGATGGCAAATCACTGCTGCTCAGGAATGTTTGTCTGTTTCTTTCAAAGCTAGTGTTTCCAAAGCAAGGAATCTTTCAGACTTAAAGGATGTTTATTCTTGAAAATATTGCTTTTGATGTCTTTGGGAGGCATTGTCCCAGATGAGGTACAGCTGCTGTTAGTTTTGTTGTGGTCATAAGTGACCTTGGACTGGTACAGATTTGCAGCATTTCACCAGCATGGAACACCAAAGATATATGTGATTATTTTGACAGTCATGTTGGCTGCTTCAGGGGAAATCTCACACAAATGGTAGGGCAAGCAAAACGTAAACAACTCAATGTTTTGTCCATGTTTTATTTGCATTTAGTTTCCTGGAGTTCTATATTAGCTTTGGTACAGCTGTGCTGATAATTAATACAAGGCAGTGCATTGTCTTCTGTGATTATCAGTGATCTAAGATCAACATTATGCAAAATGCTCACACATTTAAATGCAACATATCCTTTACAAAATATAGTAGTGTAGCATCTGCACAGTGGTCTTTTTTGTAATGTACATTATCATAGAGGCTTGACTATCTAGATATTGTACCTTAGACATGAATTCCCTGTAAGCAGTATTCAGCTTGCTTATCAAAATAAATTCAAACCATTGAATTTATAATTTTGTCTTTGTGCCAAAGGCCTGATTTTGGGTGCGGTCTGTGTAAATTTTGCATGTTCCCCTTGTGACTATGTAGGTTTCTTCCAGATGCTCCGTTTTTTTATGCGCATCCCAAAGACTGGTAGATTAATCAGTGACTGTGAACTGCCCCCTTGTTAACTATGTGAATGGCAGAGTCTTGGAGAGTTGATGAGAATGTGAGGAGAATAAACAATAGGATTTGTGTAGCATAAATGGGTGGTTGATGGTCATTGCAAACTCGATGGCTAAAGGTCCTGTTTCCGAGCTACACCATGACTCGTTTGAAATGGTATTTTCAGCATAAAACTGCAGATACCTTCTTATGGTAACATTTTTATCACAGTGAGCGATCTCAGAGGAGGCAAATTTAAATTGATTTTATATTTTTCCTAGAAATCCCTTAATTCAGCTGCAAATATGTGTTTAACCTCTATCCTCATTGTATAAGTGACACTATAAATTTACTCTGCTAGTAACTTTATTACTGGGCAGTAAGGGATCTGACAATGTCTGAAAGTGGGAAGATCAGAGAAGCAAGCAGCAGTCTGCATATTCCAGAATTATTGAAAGAGGATGTTCAACATCAGAGGCAGGAGGGAATAAATCATTAATATAAATTTGGAAAACCTCTTGTCGTAACACTGACCCCTAGAAAAATGCATTGAACACATTGCTCCACCTTGCACATAGAAATAGTATGATCGGGTGATCAATGGATGGCGTGGACTCGGTGGTGAAGGGCCTGTTTTCACAATGTATCTCTAAACTAAACTACACCTTGTTCCAGTCTGAAAATCAACCTCACTGAATAATTTATTTAGAATTTTAACCTCAGTTTAATGATTGATTGATTTTAACATTTTTTTTTAACATTTTTGAGGCAGTTAGTTCAGAACTGCTGCTAAGTGCCAGAGGCCCTGGTTCAAATTCTGATCTCAGGTGCTGTCTGCATGGAGTTTGTAACCTCTCCCCGTGAATGTGTGGATTTCTTCTGGGCACTTGAGTTTCTTCCCACATCCCAAAGACGTGCGAGTTTGTAAGGTAATTTACTCTAGTATGTAGGGAGTGGATGAGAAAGTGGAATAACATAGAATTTGTGTGAACAGGTGGTCAGCGTGGATTTGGTGGGCTGAAGGGCCTGTTTCCATGCTGTATCATTCAATTAAAAAAACATGGAACTTTGTTTGGAAAAATGTTAAGGTGTTAACAACTTTTCATCTTGATCACCTGGGCTAAAAGGCAATAGAGTAGAGCACAAGAAAAAAATGTGAAGGTTACACACCTCTTACAATTTTTTAAGTGGACAAAATATTAAGTGGATTTCATTAGGGACATGCAATCGTCTTTATTATGTTTTCCTCGTGGATGGTTAAATATCAATTGGTAATAACTGCAAACTGTTCCTTGATGTCTATTCTGAGAAAAAGTTTTATTATGTGGAATTGTCATGAACTAATTAATAAGAACAAATGTGCAGAATTGAAGCTAAAACACCACGGGATTAATAATCAACCATGGATTACTCTCTCTGGATTCATTACCATGTCCAAAATCATTAATTGATTATTACGGACGTGGGTATCACTGGCAAGACCAGCATTAATTGCCCACCACCCATACCTCCAAATAGCTGGTAGTGAGCCCCCTTCTGGAGATTTCTGGTAAAGGCACTGCAAACTTGTGTTGGGTAGAAATAAAGAACTGCAGATGCTGGTTAATACACAAAAGCCCATAAAGTTCTGGAATGGCTCAGCAGGTCAGGCAGCATCTTTGGAGAACGTGGATATATGATGTTATGGATCGAGACCATTCTTCAGACAGATTGTAGACGAAAGCTGGAAAAGGGGAGGATCTGGACAGCTTTCAGTTGGTCAGCCCTCCCAAGGGGGCTGCTGATCAGTGATCTATCCTTCCTATTGCTTCTCCTCACAGCTCACCCTTACACTGGGTTACCCCTGAATGTGTGGCAGGCACTAATGCATGGTGACTCTTCAGTTCTTGAAAAAGACTCAAGCCCTATTTGAACCATGCTCGGGCCACACAACCAAAATCCACTGTGGCTGAAGAGCAGAAATTCAGGGACCAAAACTGGGCTGGGATGAATCTCTACTTCAGCAGCTTTTCCTATCTCTGTTTACTGTGGTCCTTTTAGTTAAATGGAATGTATTTTCCCCAGTTCTTCACCAAAGATATCATGTACATGGTGGTTAATCTCGAGCGAGACTGTAATTCATTTTGTTAGTCAAGAAACTTATATCTGGTGGTGCAGCATTAAAGTTGCTCCCTTCAGGTGCCAGAGACCTGGGTTGGATCCTGACTACAGGTGCTGTCTGTACGGAGTTCGTACATTCTCCCTGCGACCGCATGGGTATTCTCCGGGTGCACCGGATTCCTCCCACATTCCAAAGACGTACAGGTTTGTAGGTTAATTGGCTTCAGTAAAATTGTAAATTGATAGTGCTAGTGCACAGGGTGATCACTGGCTAGCACGGATTTAGTGGGCTGAAAGGCCTGTTTCTGCACTGTACCTGCACTAAAATCTGCTGGCAACACTTTTGAAACTACCATTCACGAAAACCCAGGAGCAGTCATGAATTCCCAGCATTCGATTCTGAGAATCGTTGAGTCAAACTGTGCATTGAAGCTATTCCACTCGCTGTCAAACCATCATCAGCAACAGCTCTTAAATGGAAAGTGAAGGAAAATAACATTAAAAAACTGGCCATGGGAAAGAAAGACGGATGTCACTGACTGAACTCGTCACGAGAATTGGAATGGTGGATTTTGAATATCTATCATAAATGTAATCTCTATGTGCAGGAAGGAACTGAGGATGCTGCTTTAAACCAAAGATGGACACAAAAAGCTGGAGTAACTCAGCGGGACGGCAAGTTTCTCTTGGGTCTCAGTGGGGTCTTGTCCCTAAACATCATCCATTCCTTCTCTCCGGTGATGCTGCCTGTCCCGCTGAGTTACTCCAGCTTTTTGTATCTATAAATGTGATCTCACTGGATTTGATCATCAACAAGATGGATAGATAGCATTGAAACGCATAAGTGTTTGTTTTTTCAACAGATCATCACCCATTCATGTCACCTGATTATAAGCCTTGAAAATTAATTACTCATTCAGTAATCAAGTGAGGTATGGTATAAAAATGAGATAGATTCTTCGAATGGTTCTTTTTAATGAAGTGTTAAGTAACCTCAGGTTAGGGTTCCGCTGGTTATCTCAAAGCAGTTCAGGCAAACTTAAATGAACAAGTGGAAAAAGTTTGAACTTTACGCATTAGTTATGCCCAAAATCACTGTGCTCGTGTTAACCTTAATCTTCTATGTTGGTTGGAGATTCAATTTGCTAGAATCAGTTTCAACCTACAAACCTGTCCGTAGCACCAGATCAACATTGTAAGGAGTCTGAGGGTAAGATGTCCTAACAGAATGAAGAGAACCATCTGAAGAAGATCAAAACACAAACTCCGCAGCCTGATCAGATACAGTGCCCTCCATAATGTTTGGGACAAAGACCCATCATTTATTTATTTGCCTCTGTACTCCACAATTTGAGATTTGTAATAGAAAAAATCACATGTGGTTAAAGTGCACATTGTCAGATTTTATTAAAGGCCATTTTTATACATTTTGGTTTCACCATGTAAAAATTACAGCTATGTTTATACATAGTCCCCCCATTTCAGGGCACCATAATGTTTGGGACACATCCTATCTGCTCAAGTTCAAACAAATGCCTCAAAACTTATTAGCCGGCGGTTCATTCTACAGCAAGACAATGATCCCAAACATACTTCTAAAGCAACAAAGAGTTTTTCAAAGCTAAAAAATGGTCATTTCCTGAGTGACCAAGCCAATCACCTGATCTGAACCCAATTGAGCATGCCTTTTATATGCTGAAGAGAAAACTGAAGGGGGCTAGCCCCCAAAACAAGCATAAGCTAAAAACGGCTGCAAAACAGGCCTGGCAGAGCATCACCAGAGAAGACACCCAGCAACCGGTGATGTCCATGAATCACAGACATCAAGCAGTCATTGCATGCAAAGGATATGCAATAAAATACTAAACATGTACTTTCATTTACATGACATTACGGTGCCCTGAAATGGGGGGACTATGTATAAACACTGCTGTAATTTCTACATGGTGAAACCAAAATGTTTAAAAATTGCCTTTATTAAAATCTGACAATGTGCACTTTAACCACATGTGATTTTTTCTATTAGGGATAGTCAACATGGTTTTATACGTGGGAGGTCGTGTCTCACAAATCTGATTCCGTTTTTTGAAGATGTGACTTAAAAGGTTATATATGCCCATACATGGGGATGCATAAAACCCCCCATGTTTGCATTGTGGGAAGATAACACAAAAGTGTGTGCTATTGTAGATGGTGAAGATGGTTGTCAGAAATTGCAGCAGGATCTTAATCAATTGGCCAAGTGAGCTGTGGAATGGTTGATGGAATTCAATACAGAGACATGTGAGGTGTTGCATTTTGGCAGGACCTACACTGTGAATGATAGGCCTCTGGGGAGTGTTGTAGTGCAGATGGATCTGGGAGTAATGGTTCAATGGTTCAATGGTCCTTTATTGTCACGTACACCATTTAAGGTACAGTGACATTTGATTTACCATACAGTCATACCAGAAAAAAGCAACAAGACACACAACTACATAAAAGTTAACATAAACATCCACCAAAGCAGCTTCCCCACATTCCACACTGTGATGGAAGGCAATAAAGTCTTATCTTCTTTCCTCATTCTCCCACGGACGGAGCAGTCGAACCATCCGCAGTCAGGACGATCGGCTCCTGCAGCCGGCGATTGAAGCTCCCATGTCGGGGCGATCAAAGCTCCCGCGATCGGGGCAGTCGAAGCTCCTGCAGCTTGGAGCTCCGGAAGTCGGAACCTAACCAAGGGACCGCCAGCTCCACGATGTTAAGTCCGCAGGCTCCCGCAGTTGGAGCTCCCAAAATCGATCCCCAGCAAAAGGACCATCAGCTCCTCAAAGTTAGGTCGCAGCGCGAATGGAGATACGATATATGGAGGAAAAGAAGAAAAAGAAAAAAGAAAGAAAGAAAGAAAAGAAAGAAAGAAACAAATAAACAAAAAGAAGATAAAAAAAGAAAAGAAAAGAAAAAGAAAAATATGAAGAAAAAGAAAGAGAAAAAGAAAAAGAAAGAAAGGGAAAGAAGAAAAAGAAAAAGTATATTATGTTCAGTTTTGAGCACCATGTTACAGGAAAGATGTCAAGCTGGAAAGGGTCACAGAAGATTTACGAGGATGTTGCTGGTACCTACTATAGGGAGAGGTTGAACAGGCTAGGATTTCCTTGGAGCACAGGAGGATGAGCAGTGATCGTATAGAGGTGTGCAAAATCATGGGAGGAATATCGGGTTGACACACAGAGTCTCTTGCCCAGAGTTGGGGAATCGAGAACTAGAAGACATAGGTTTAAGGTGAGGGGGCAAAAGATTTAATAGGAACCTGAGAAGTTACTTTATCATGCAAAGGCTGGTATGGAATGAGCTGCCAGAGGAGGTAGTTGAGGCAGATGCTATTGCAACGTTTTAGAAACTTTGAGACAGGTACATGGATAGGACAGGTTTAGAGGGATATGGGCCAAATGCAGGCATGTGGGACTAGTGCGGATGGGGGGAGGTGTTGGCCGGTGTGGGCAAGTTAGGCCAAAGGGTCTGTTTCCATGCTGTAAGACTTTATGACTATTTAATTCTGCACTTTCCTATAATAAGAGGTTGAGTTTGTTGATGTTCTTCTGATGTAATAGTACCAGAGGTATGGAAAAGATTTTTAAAATAAATGAAAGAGCAGTTTGTAAGAGAGAGGTTGGAAACAATGGCATCCATCATGGTAAAAGATTAACTTGAGTTTGAAGTAATGATATTTCATCCAGAAAAAGAAGTGGCAAAACTGTCATTTCCACATCTGCTCTCAGTTCTTCCAAAGGTATACTTAAGGCAATTCAGAAATTTACACTGTCATTGGTTTGGCAGTTTATTTCGTGTTTGATACCACCCTTGACAAATTGTTGACTCACCTGCCAGTCATTTTTATCTACTTGTGGAAATGTGTTCTGATACAATTTATTCCAAATTAAGTATTGATTCCTCTTTGTGAAAATCACACTCGAGTTGTCTTTCACTTAGTGCTCAGGATTTGTTCCCAACAATGAGGATGTCAATGCAAGAAATGATCATCAGGATCATTAGAGTGTTGTATAAGAAAATAACTGCAGATGCTGGTACAAATCGAAGGTATTTATTCACAAAATGCTTGAGTAACTCAGCAGGTCAGGCAGCATCTCGGGAGAGAAGGAATGGGTGACGTTTCGGGTCGAGACCCTTCTTCAGACTGATGTCAGCGGGGCGTTACAAAGGAAGGATATAGGTGGAGACAGGAAGATAGAGGGAGATCTGGGAAGGAGGAGGGGAAGAGAGGGACAGAGGAACTATCTAAAGTTGGAGAAGTCGATGTTCATACCACTGGGCTGCAAGCTGCCCAGGCGAAATATGAGGTGCTGTTCCTCCAATTTCCAGTGGGCCTCACTATGGCACTGGAGGAGGCCCATGACAGAAAGGTCAGACCGAGAATGGGAGGGGGAGTTGAAGTGCTCGGCCACCGGGAGATCAGTTTGGTCAATGCGGACCGAGCGCAGGTGTTGAGCGAAGCGATCGCCGAGCCTGCGCTTGGTTTTGCTGATGTGAATAAGTTGACATCTAGAGCAGCGGATGCGTTAGATAAGGTTGAAGGAGGTGCAGGTGAACCTTTGTCTCACCTGGAAAGACTGTTTGGGTCCTTGGATGGAGTTGAGGGGGGAGGCAAAGGGACAGGTGTTGCATCTCGTGCGGTTGCAGTGGAAAGTGCCCGGGGATGGGGTAGTTTGGGTAGGAAGGGACGAGTGGACCAGGGAGTTATGGAGGGAATGGTCTCTGCGGAACACAGAGAGGGGAGGGGATGGGAAGATATGGCCACTGGTAGGGTCCTGTTGTAGGTGACGGAAATGTTGGCGGATGATTTGTTGGATCCGCTGGCTGGTGGGGTGGAAGGTGAGAACGAGGGGGATTCTGTCCTTGTTGCGAGTGGGGGGAGGTGGAGCAAGAGCGGAGCTGCGGGATGTAGAAGAGACCCTATTGAGAGTCTCATCTATAATGGAGGAGGGGAAGCCCCGTTTTCTGAAGAATGAGGACATCTCTGACGCCCTAGTGTGAAACACCTCATCCCGGGCGCAGATGCGGCGTAGACGGAGGAATTGGGAGTAGGGGATAGACTATTTGCAGGGGACCGGGTGGGAAGAAGTGTAGTCCAGATAGCTGTGCGAGTCAGTGGGTTTATAGTAAATGTCCGTCACTAGTCTGTCTCCTGTGATGGAGATGGTGAGGTCCAGAAACGGGAGGGAGATGTCGGAGATAGTCCAGGTATATTTAAGGGCAGGATGGAAATTGGAAGTTAAGTGTATGGAGTGTTGTATATAGATAGAGTCATTACGGACAGCAATACTGTGGCAGGAACTGATGCTAACACATGCTCGCTCCACCACTATGTTGGGGACCAGGGCACTAGAAACCTGGTGTGAATTCTTGCCCTCCCGTGACATTCTCACATTAATGAATTGCCCCATGGGTTCGTATGGAGATAGACAATAGACAATAGACAATAGTAAATAGGTGCAGGAGTAGGCCATTCGGCCCTTCGAGCCAGCACCGCCATTCAATGTGATCATGGCTGATCATTTTCAATCACTACCCCGTTCCTGCTTTCTCCCCATACCCCCTGACTCCGCTATCCTTAAGAGCTCTATCTAGCTCTAGCTAGATGCTGGTATGGTGTGGAGTGAAGTAGGTGTGGCTGCTTGGTGCTGAGATGTTGAGACTTACGAATGGACCCTGGCCTGCATTGTAAGTGTGGCCCATTGCTGGAGACTGGGTGCAGATGCTTTATGTGTTGACAAGCTGCCTGGTGATCCTACAGGTTCTGTCATTACTTTGTGTTGCATGTGATGGAAGCTGTTGTCTCCCCCCTCATTGTTTGGCTGCACAGCGCTCCCCAGCCCAGAGATTTATCAATGGTCTTAAATTCAATGCTAGCAATCACCTTTGAGATTAGAAACATAGAAACATAGAAAATAGGTGCAGGAGGAGGCCATTCGGCCCTTTGAGTCAGCACCACCATCATGGCTGATCATCCACAATCAATAACCCGTGCCTGCCTTCTCCCCATATCCCTTGATTCCACTAGCCCCTATTATTATCATTGATTGTTATCATTGATTAGATTGAAGGACCAACAGAACAATATTGAATTAGGATTCAAAAGGTAGCATGAAGCAAGATACTAGTGAACTTAAGAACAAAATCAATGTCCAAGAAAACATATTTACAATTGTTTAAGGGTTACTACAAATTAAATGTTTTGGAATTCTGTATTTTTCTCTATGTTTAACTGTAATGTATTAAATTCAAGACACCTGTTTTCTCACTAACTTGCTTGAAAGTAGGTGGGGGAGGGGCAATGTGTGTTCTAATCAAGGTCAAACATGCCAGGATTGTCTTGAGTTTCATTCTACTCAAATTACAAATCAGGAATTCTTCAAAATGTGCCTGTGGTAACCCAAATCAAACAACGGGCTACCGAACAACATTGTGCTCTCAATGCAAATTTGATTGTGACATTAGAAAGATTTTAGGTTACTTTAGTTTATTATTGTCACGTTTACCGGGGTTTTTGCTTGCAAGCTATCCAGTCAAGAAAAGACAATACATGAATACAATCAAGCTATCCGCAATGCACAGAAAAAGGGTACAACATTTTAATGCAAAGCTATAACATTGAAGTCTGATAAAGTATGATTAAAGATAGTCAAAGATCTCCAATGAGGTTGATGGGAGGTTAGGACCATTCAGTTGCCTAATACCAGCTGGGTAGAAACTGACCCTGAATCTGGATGTGTGCATTTTCAAACTTTTGTATCTCCTGCATGATAGGAGAGGGGAGAAGAGGGAGTGACCGGGGTGAGATTGGTCCTTAATTATACTGGTGGCCTTGCTGAGACAGCAACAAATGTAGATGGAGACAATGGAAGGGTGGCTGGTTTGTGTGATGGTCTGTGCTACATCCACAACTCTCTGCAATTTCTTGTGGTCTTGGATGGAGCTGTTTATAAACTCTTTCCTTAAGAGGATTAGATTGACAGGGTAGAATGGCCGTCTTCTATGTCGTAAAGAAGCATAAGTATCCCAAGATCAGGAAGGACAAAAATCAACCAGATCTCTCAACATGGATCATTCTCTAGTGACTCATGTGATGTTGGGGAGGATTTCCATATCTAATCTGGTTGTCTGCGGTTCCTAGCAGTATTGAGACAGAGTAAAAACAAGTGGTATTTCATATTGGAGCAAGAGCACAATGTGCAGCTGATACCACAATGCTCCAGCACTAATTTTGATATTGAACTCCATACGCTAAGCCTACCCTAAAAGACTGAGAATCTCTGCCGTAATCCTTTTCTTCAGAGGATATGAGGAGTTGTGATTCTGATAAAGAATTGCAGGGGAGAACAACCCCGAGCCACCATTTACTGGGCACTTAAAATGCTAGATAATCAGTGAAATCACATTTTTGGAAGCTCTAGTTTAAACTCTTGCTATTATTTTTACAGACCCACAGAATTCTCATCATAATGAGAAGTTTCCACGTAATTATTTCCCTTGATATCGTTAGTTCTTGGCCCTGAAATTCACTGAGTGGGGCCATTTTTATGTCGATAAGTTTGGATTTATATGCAGACATGCTCTGCATGGCTGAATCTTTTCTGGACCTACTCAGTTGAATTGGCAGTTCTTTAGTGGAAATCCTATACGATGTGGGAATAGTGTGCCGGGGGTGTGTAAATGGAAGGGTGAAAAAAAACATCCCATTGAAGATTGGAATAGGATGAAGGAAGATTGGAATGGGATGTAGGAGGAGGGACTGAGCGGGAAAAAAATGTTTAGATCACAGTTCACAGTACTGGACGGTTCACATGTCCTTTTACCCAATTCTCAAAGAAAATCTTTGTCACTGGAGAATCTGGCATAGACCATTGTAACAAACTCACACGTTTTCAATTAGACCAACTTGCAAGTCCCCTGAGTTGATTAAACAGAGAAAATATATTTTATTCATTATTGGATGAAGCCCTGTGAACCGATTTAATACTGACTTTGAATACCAGTGCCTTGGCCTTTAATTCCATGGACTGGGATAGGTCATGGATAGCAAAAGTTTAGAGGGATATCGGTCAAATGAGGGCAAATGGGACTGGTTTAGATAGGCATCCTGGTCAACATGGATAAGTTGGGCTGAAGGGTTACTTTAAGTCAGGGGCGGCACAGTAGAACAGCTGTAAAGTTGCTGACTTACAGCGCTAGAGACCCGGGTTCAATCCTGACTATGGGTGCTATCTGTACAGATTCTGTACGTTCTTCCTGTGACCACGTGGGTTTCCCCCAGGTGCTCTGGTTTCCTCCCACACTCCAAAGATTATAGGTTTGTAGGTTAATTGGCTTCTGTAAAGTATCCCTAGTGTGTAGGTTAGTGCTATTGTACGGGGTGATCAGTGGTCGGCGCAGACTCTGGGCCGAAGGGCCTGTTTCTGTGCTGTATCTCAAATGTCTAAAGTCTACAGTGTAAAGTCTAAAGTTAGCAGCTCACATATTAAAATGTCATCACAAAGAGCATGATAATTCTCCTGCAATGTGAATATATATAGAAGATACAGTAGATATATTGTCTATATCATAAGACTTTATTAATTACTTCAGTAGAGCATTGTCAAGTTAGAGGATACAGGTCAGTACAATCAGTTTGGTGCCCCTGCTCAGCAGCACACGTTTTTACAACCTCTCTCCTTCCTTAATTTCATCGGGTTTAGCTTGCATCTTCCTTCCCTGCAGAATCAAGAGAGTCAAGAGTCAAGAATCAAGAGAGTTCAGAGTTATTTTATTGTCATATCATGAAAATAGCACAAAACAGAACAATGAAATTCTTATTTGCAATAGAACAACAGGTATTCATAGTACTCCGTAGATACCGTTAAAAGCAATAAATAAAAGTCCAATAAATTAAAAGAAAATTGTTTCAATTACAGAGTGGTAGGCAATAATAAAATAGCAACATCATGAGGTGGAGGGCATTGCAGGAGAGATGGGGCTTCTGGATCATGAAGATTAAATGGTGACGAAAAGCCGACCAGTGGAGGAGAAAGTTCACACCTGATACTTTCACTCCCTTGCATGAGCCCAGGAAGGAAGAGAATTATGTTGGTGGAGGTGTAGCCTAGGCAAATTCACAGAGTAGAAAACTGCAGGTACCGATTACCAAGGAAAGAGACAAGATGCTGGAGTAATTCAGGCAACACCTCTGAAGAACATGGATAGATAATGATTTGGGTATGAAGAAGGGTGCCGACCCGAAACGTCACCTATCCATGTTCACCAGGGATGCTGCTATCCCACTGAGCTATTCCAGCATTCTGTGTCGTTCCAAATTCACAGAATATTAGGCAGCCAGATGAGTGGGACAATTTACTGATGAACAATGAAGATAAAGCCAATTTCAGCAGTTGAGTTTAGTTTAATTTAGAGATACAAACTTCAGTTCCAATCTGAAAACAGGCAGGTCCCACAGGAAATTAGTTATACTTCATGGGAGGTGGGGTATGTATAAATTGCAGGGAAGGATATTTTATTCTTGTCATAGTCACAAAGGAATTGACTGAAATTATTGGTTATTGCTGTTTTAATGTTGTGGTGTGGCTGTAAACCCAGTTGAGTGTGGATTTAGACGATAAAAAACAGTTCAAGGGGTTGCGAGATGGCAGAATATTTTTCTTTGATGTTGGAGGGAGGAGAGGTTTGTGCACAGCAACAATGTTGGTAAAGGACGGACATTGGTAAAGGACGGCACGGTAGCGCAGCAGTAGAGTTGCTGCTTTACAGCGAATGCAGCGCCGGAGACTCAGGTTCGATCCTGACTACGGGTGCTGCACTGTAAGGATTTTGTACGTTCTCCCCGTGACCTGCGTGGGTTTTCTCCGAGATCTTCGATTTCCTCCCACACTCCAAAGACGTACAGGCATGTAGGTTAATTGGCTGGGTAAAATGTGAAAATTGTCCCTAGTGGGTGTAGGATAGTGTTAATGTACGGGGATCGCTGGGCGGCACGGACTTGGTGGGCCAAAAAGGCCTGTTTCTGGCTGTATATATATGATATGATATGATAACACCCCACAAAATAAATAATTTATTTAGCCTGGATTGTTAACAATTCAATAGCAAAGGTTTCAAGACATGTCAAGTCAAGTCAAGTCAATTTATTTGTATAGCACATTTAAAAACAACCCACGTTGACCAAAGTGCTGCACATCTGACTAGGGAAAAAAAAGAAACATACAGTGGCAGGCAGCCAAACACAACGGCGCGGCCATCTTGAACAAAATGTTAATTCAATTACCCACAGTCCAACAACAAAAGCATTAAATAAGCATTAAATTACACCCACAAAAAAACAGTCCAACAATAAAAGCACTAAACAGGCACCCAAATTACCCAACCCCAAAAACCCCCAAAACACAGTCCAACAATAAAAGCATTAAATAGGCATACAAATCACACAACCCCAAAACCCCCAAAAACACAGTCCAACAATAAAAGCGCTAAACAGGCATTCAAATTACACAACCCCAAAACCCCCAAAAACACAGTCCAACAATAAAAGCGCTAAACAGGCATTCAAATTACACAACCCCAAAACCCCCAAAACACAGTCCAACAATAAAAGCTTCAAACAGGCACTCAAACCACCCAACCCCAAAAACACACAAAAAAAAGAAACATCCATCAAAGAAACATCCATCACAGTGAGTCTCCTCCAGTCCTCTCCTCACTGTGATGGAAGGCCACAATGTCTTTCCCTTCTCCCGCTGTCCTCGCCCGTGGTCAGGTTGTTGTGGTTGCAGGCCGCGCCGGACGGTCCACAGCGGGCCAAGCCCAAGGCGCGTCGCGTCGCAGCCGCTCCCGCAGCCTCCGAAGACGGCCGGCTCCGCCGATGATAAGTCCAATCCGGGGCGGGCGAACACGCTGCTGCCGCTGTTGCTGCACGTCGGGGCGGTCGTGGCTCCCGACATTGAAGCCCCCGCCCAGCAGAGAAATATCCCGCGGCATATCTTAGGCCGCGTCGGACGGTGAAATGTCCGTGACCCAAGCCCCGCGATCCGGGGCGGGCGAACCCGCTGCCGCTGCCTAAGGCGAGTCGCAGCCGCTCCCGCAGCCTCCGAAGACGGCCGGCTCCGGTGGTGGTAAGTCCGATCCGCGGGCTCTGCGAACCAGAGCCGTGGAGGCCGACAGCTCCAGGAGTTGGGCCGATGGTAGGCCGCAGCAGGAACGGAGACACGGCCCAGAAAACAAAGGTCGGGTCTCCGTTCGGAAGGGACACATATTTACAATGTTACAGTTTCCCCCTCCCCCCCCTCCCCCCCCCACATACACACATAGTACACAAACACAAAAACACCACATCACAACTACAATTAAGACCAAAAAAAACCAACAAAAACACAAAGACAAATGGACCGCAGGTGAGCCGCAGCTGCTAGGGCAGTGCCGCCATTTTGTTTTAAGGAAAAGTTTTGGCTCTAGGCTTAGCAGACAAACTTAAATTAGGGTCAGCTGGAAGATAAAGGAATCTCAAAAATATTGTGTAATATTTGTGGTCTGGGAATGTAAGCAAACCTGCTAAACAGGTACGGTAAAGTTAAAAGGTTTAGAGGGGAACTGAGGGTGAATTTTTTTACTGAGAGAGTTTTAGCATCGGGAATGCACTGCCTGATTGCAAGGTCACAGCTTAAGGATAAGGGGGAAGTCTTTTAGGACCGAGATGAGAAAACATTCCTTCACACAGAGAGTGGTGTCTGTGGAATTCTCTGCCACAGAAGGTAGTTGAGGCCAGTTCATTGGCTATATTTAAGAGGAAGTTAGATGTGGCCCTTGTGGCTAAAGGGATCAGGGGGTATGGAGAGAAGGCAGGTACAGGTTACTGAGCTGGATGATCAGCCATGATCATATTGAATGGCGGTGCAGGCTCGAAGGGCCGAATGGCCTACTCCTGCACCTATTTTCTATGTTTCTATGTCTAAGGTGGATTTATATTTTAGCTTGAATTATTTATATATTTTTCAATTGTTACAAATCGTTTGGAGCATCGGAGACACAATAGGTTGAAAACACATACCACCAGATTCAAATACAGCTTATTTCCCACTCTAAACTGATTCCTGCAAGGACCTCTCATAAGCTAAGAATCTCCCCAATTTCCCCAATCAATCTAGTTGTGTCCCTTGCACTTTTTTTATCTGCACTTTCTCTGGAGCTGCAACACCACATTCTGCATTCTGCACAGCGGCGCAGTGGTATAATTGCTGCCTGACAGCATCAGAGACTTGGGTTCGATCCAGACTACGGGTGCTGTCTGTACACAGTTTGTATGTTCTCCCTGTGACCACGTGGGTTTTCTCTAGGTGCTCCGGTTTCCTCCCGCACTACAAAGACGTGCAGGTTTGTAGGTTAATTTACTTTTGTAAAATTGTCCCTCATGCATGGGATAGTGTTAGTGTATGGGGTGATCGCTGGTCGGCGTGGACTCATTGGTCCGAAGGGCTTGGTTCCATGCTTTATCTCTAAAGTCTAAAGTCTAAATTTGCACTACCTGTTGCATTAGTGTATGGTTTGACCATAATCATGCACGAATGATTTACCTGGATAGCAGGCTAAACAAAGTTTTTCACTGTATCTTGATATGCATAAGAATAAACTAATACCAAGACTAATATTTAGATATATAGTTGACCCCTGCATTTTGGTTTATTGGAATTTGACCTGACAGAATTCCCAAATTACAACCCAAAAATTGGAGACATGTAATAAAATTTACTCTCATGGAATTTGCGCGAAAAAAGAAGTAAATAAAGAAGTATAAATATTTTTCCAGGTGTGTGCATGCTTCATGTTGTGGAAAACCAGGATATGGATCGTTCTTCAAGTACACAATAGCCCTCACCCACTTCCTTATTCAGTGAGGCCTGTACTGTAACAGGTATTTTAACGACTTGAGTTGACAAAAAGCCACCGAGGTGGACCATGGGCGATTCTTTCGCGTTTGCACTTGCAGTCTAGTCACTATACAATTCTGCTGTCGCTTACTGAAGTGACAATGATTCTGGCTACACATGAGGAGCTGTGGGGCAACAAGGATTTGGTGGCCAACAGTACTGGCAGCCAGGATTAGTACAATGAAGACCATTCAAATCACCCATTTCAAAGAACATTCAAAAGATTCTGAGAAAGTATTGTTGCATAAAATAACTTCATATCCTTGCACTTAAATATATTCAAAATAAAGAACAAGGGCAATGGCGGAAATCAGACAGAGTTTTAGCTTAAGTTCATTTCTAAGCATAGATTACAACATCAGAACTGGGGATAAATATTTGAAAGTTCTCTTATTGAATTGCAATTGCTTGAAGTATTATCTATTTTAAAGTAACAGAAATAAACACTGGAGATTGAAACACAAGAAAAGGATATTTAAACAATAGTGTTTATTTTCTCAGCAGCGTTAAAATGTTTCCCCTGCTGCATCTAATGGAAGAAGTCCAGATCATGAAGAACATGCTGGGTAACATCAATTAAAAAGTGCCCATAATAAACAATTGGACTTTCATTGATCCACCACCCAAATATATTCCACAGGGGTGACGCACTCTCTCTAAATCTGAACACATCTGGAAATGTGAAGGAAGTTTCAAAGTTTAATTTAGTTTAGTTTAGAGATACACCGCAGAAACAAGCCATTCGGCACACTGAGTCCACGCTGACCAGCGATCGCCGGTCACTAGCATTATCCTGCACACACTAGGGACAATTTACAATTTTACCTTGTAAAGGTAAAACATAGTAGCAAACCTGTACTCCAAGTTTGTAGTACAAGATTACAAACCTGTACGTCTTTGGAGTGTGGCAGGAAACCTTAGCACCCAGAGAAAACCCATGCAGGTCATGGGGAAAACTCTGTACAGTCCCCTAGTCTGGATTAAACCCTGGTCTCTGGTGCTGTAAGGCAGCATCTCTACCGCTGCGCCACTGTGCCACCCACAAATATCTGTACAGTAGTTCAGCATTTCTCATCCGAAGCTTTGTGAACAAAAGTGGAAAGTTGGAAAGCCTAATGGGTGAATTAATTTCATACTGCTTTTGATGACAAATTGATATTCCGAAACAGTATGCTATCCATGACAGAAGAACATAGACAGATATGCTTGTTGATGAGTAATTGAAGTCAGTAGAAACAAGGAACTGCTGGTGCTGGTTTACCAAGGAAAGACACAGCGTAACTGAGCAGGTCAGGCAGCATCCCTGGAGAACATGTAAAGGTGATGTTTCAGGTGGGGACCCTTCTTCGGACTGATGGCATTTTTTTTTGCATAATTGAAGATATTTTGATTTGGCTCCTAGTTTTTATAAAATTATAAAATTTTGGCTCCTAATTTTTATAAATAATCCTAATTTTTATAAATAATCTCAATTAAATAAGGCAAGTGAAAAAATCTTGCAGGCAAATAGAATGTTAGCCTTTGATGGAGCACAAGTGGACTTGGAGGGCTGCTGTTTTGGTATCTTTATTTTTAGAAGGAAATGCCTGCAGTAACGATTTCCAAGATCGGTCCTTAAAATGAAAGGGCTTCCTTACGAGAAATAATTGAGTAGACTGGATTTATATTATCCAAAGCTCAGAAGAATGAAAGTGATCTTATTAACATACGAAGAGGGGTCTTGATAAGGTGATGTTGTGAGGATATTTCCACAAATGGGGAATCTAAACTAGAGGTCAGTGTTTTTGGGACACATATTAAAGAGTAATGTCTTCTCTCAATATGTTGCGGAGCATTGGAATTCTCTATCCAAGAGAACGATGGATATTGAGTCATTAAGCATCGTAAGAATGAGATGGAAAGATTTTTGATTGTCGGGAAATCAGACATTGTAATGATTTGGCAGCAATGTAAACAAGGGGCAAAACTTCCATGATCTTATTGAATGCAGAGCAGTGTGCATGTGCTGTATGGGGAACTCTTGCCTCTATTTCTCATGGTCTTAAACAAGGATAAATTCCCATGTTAAAAAATTGGCCCTTCTGACTATTCTTGTGATTCCACAAAGAACTAAGGAGGAACCGGTGGAGGAAAAAAATGTAGGAAAAAAACCTACCGATGCTGGTTAAAATCGAAGGTAGACACAAAACGCTGGAGTAACTCAACGGGTCAGGCAGCATCTCGGGAGAGAAGGAAAGGGTGATATTTCGGGTCGAGACCTTTCTTTAGACTGATGTCAGGGGAAGGGGCGGGACATAGATAGAATGTAGTCGGAGATAGGAAGGCTAGCGGGAGAACTGGGAAAGGGGAGGGGATAGAGAGGGAAAGCAGGGACTATCTGAAGTTAGAGAAGTCAATGTTCATATCGCTGGGGTGTAAACTACCCAAGCGAAATATGAGGTGCTGTTCCTACAATTTGTGTTCGAAACATATAAGATTATTAAGGGATTGGAAACGTTAGAGGCAGGAAACATGTTCCCAATGTTGGGGGAGTCCAGAACCAGGGGCCACAGTTTAAGAATAAGGGGTAGGCCATTTAGAACGGAGATGAGGAAAAACATTTTTCAGTCAGAGAGTTGTAAATCTGTGGAATTCTCTGCCTCAGAAGGCAGTGGGGGCTTTCAAGAGAGAGCTAGATAGAGCTCTTAAAGATAGCGGAGTCAGGGGGTATGGGGAGAAGGCAGGAATGGTACTGATTGTGAATGATCAGCCATGATCACATTGAATGGTGGTGCTGGCTTGAAGGGCCAAATGGCCTACTCCTGCACCTATTGTCTATTCTCTATTGCCTCACTCTGACAATGGAGGAGGCCTAGGACAGAAAGGTGAGATTGGGAGTGGGAGGGGGAGTTGAAGTGCTGGGCATGGTACATGGATAGGACAAGTTTGGAGGGATATGGACCAAGCGCGGGCAGGTGGGACTAGTGTAGCTGGGACATGTTGGCCGGTGTGGGCAAGTTGGGCCAAAGGGCCTGTTTCCACACTGTATCACTCTATCATTCGATGACTCTATCTACTGAAATACATACGATTATAATGCGCCATAGTAAGGTGGATATTGAGATATTTTCATCAGTGAGAGAGTCTCGATCAAGGCAATATAATTATGAGATTGGGGGATTTAACATGGGATGAGATAGGATTTAAAAGGGGTGAGTAGGAAGATCTGACAGAGAATGGTGAATCTCTGGAATTTGCTGCGAGATCTAGTCTGTTTTCTTTGTTTCACCTCTTTTTGGATTACAGTCTCACTTCCACAATTCCTCAATCAAGATGAACAGTTCTTAAACCCAGAGCATTTTGAAAGATCAACAACATTCTCACTCCTTTTGTTTAAAACTCTGGGATTAAACGATCTACACTTGGAGATTCTTTGCTCTTAACATGCTTATTTTTTTCATTGCTGTAATTCTGTTTAGTGTAATTTTAGTTTCACACTTACAATTTGATCTCATGATGTTGATTTAGTTTCTTTTGTGTTGCAATAGTTATCTTCATAAGCTAATCAGGTACTTTTCAAAAATAACACTTCTGATCGGTAATGTTAATTTGGTTGAATATAACTACATATTTACACAAGTATGCTGCAAACACCCAGCATGATTCTGGAAATATCCAAATATTTTCCCCCAAAGATGTTTGTAATTTTGGAGAGTTTGAGGGCAAATGTATCTGGTGCTTATACAGCTGTCAAACACTCATGATAAAACAGCCAATGATTTTACCATCCCATTTATTATAAACACTTATAATAAACACATAGTGCTCTGACTAAGGAAGAATAAACACATCTTTGACACTGCGGTTGCATTTGCTTTCTCTTGTTTCATCTGAGTTTTGTTTGCTTGAGTTCCTCTCTCCCACTTCAGCATGGAACCTTGTAATTTTAAAGGAAGTGATCTCTGATGGGCAAACTATGTTTATCTCTGACGAGGATTCAAGAACCACGATTTTCACAAATACATTCAGGAATATCTTCCAAAAGAAGGTTTTATGTTACCCATTAAGCATTTCTGCAAAGCTTTGCACTGGCAATATGAATAACATTTTATGATATAACCTTCTAAGAAGATAAAACAAAGAGGACTTCTCCTTTATTTGATATTCTTGATTAATATAAAAGGTTTTCTGTTGTCAAACTGAGATATCCAATCTTCCTGCTTTGGGCAGAAGCACACTGAATTGGGTAGTTATTCTTCTGTGCGTTACCATTGCCAGGAAATAGTCCTTGTGGGGTGCTGTGTCTATATCTATTTCACTGGTTTTTTAAAAATCAATGAATTATATTCGAGCAACACATGACCATCAGCTGGTCCAATGGTTGTTAGTTACCATTGGGTTACTATTGACGTTTGGTTACAAAGTCAGTTACAGATTTCCTTGTTAACCTGGAAAGAATGCAGGGAAGATTTACGAGGATGGTGCCAGGACTCGAGGGCCTGAGCTAAAGAGAGATATTGGGCAGGGTAGGACTTTATTCTTTAGAGAGCAGATGGGTGAGCCGTGATCTTACAGAGGTGTATAAGATCACGTGGGGAGTAGATAGAGGAGATGCACAGAATCTTTTACCAAGGGTAGGAAGTCCAAAATCAAAGGACATAGGTTTAATGTGAAAAGTGAAAGACTTGTTAGGAATCAGAGGGGCAGCTTTTTCATACATAGGTTGATGGGTAAATGGAATGGGCTGTCAGAGGAGGTAGTTGAGGCAGATACGAAAGCAACATTTAAAAGACATTTGGATAGGTACATGAACAGGAAAGATTGAGAGAGATGTGGACCAAATGTAGGCAGGTGAAACTAATGTGGATGGGGCAACTTGGTCGACGTGGGCGAGTTGGGCCGAAGGACCTGTTTCCATGCTGAATGTCTCTAAGTTGGCAACCAATTAACTGAATTTTGCTTATTTATGAGTTGTTCTGAAACAATTGATTTGTAAGTTGTGATAATGATATTGAACAAATCATCTGGAAGCCAAGTGTCTTGAGTGAACAGCAAGAACCTGCTGAGGGCACGCAACAATGCCTTTAAATCTGGTGACACTTCAGCATACAGTGTTGCTAGATCAAACCTGAACAGAGGTATTAAAAGGGCCAAAGACACCCACAGGCAACGGGTGGAAGACCACTTCAACACCACAGACACCAGAAGCATGTGGCAGGGTGTCAGGGACATCACTGGCTACAAGAGCAGCCCTGCCTGCCCCCACAGCGATATGACACTAACCCACGAGCTAAACACCTTTTTTGCCCACTTCGAAACTGGCAACACCACCTTGAGTGGAAGAACCCCAGCAGAGGCAGAGGGACTGGTCTTGCAACTGAGCACACAGGAAGTACAACGCGCTCTGCAAAGGGTCAACCCACGCAAGGCTGCAGGCCCGGATGGAGTTCAAGGAAGGGTACTTAAGGACTGTGCTGAACAGTTGGCTGAGGTATTCACCAGGATCTTTAACCTGTCACTATCTCTGGCGACGGTTCCCAAGTGCCTGAAGTCGGCTACCATAGTGCCGGTGCCGAAAAAAGCAAAGATCACCAACCTGAACGATTACCGTCCGGTTGCCCTAACTCCGATAGTCATGAAGTGCTTTGAAAGGCTGGTCCTCTCACACATCAAATCCAGTATCCCTGACTCACTGGACCCACATCAATTTGCATACAGGGCAAATAGATCCACAGAGGACGCCATCTCTCTGGCTCTTCACACTGTCCTGACTCACCTGGAGAGACAGGGCACGTACGTGAGGATGCTATTCTTTGACTATAGCTCCACCTTCAACACGGTCATCCCCACCAAGCTCATCACCAAACTCCACCAGCTAGGCCTCAGCTCGTCATTATGCGACTGGATCCTGGACTTCCTGCTGGAGCGACCGCAGGCAGTGAGAATGGGCCCGCACCTGTCCTCCACTATCACCCTGAGTTCCGGCACACCACAGGGCTGTGTTCTGAGCCCCATGCTCTACTCCCTCTTCACACACGACTGTGTTCCTGCATTCGACACCAACACCATTGTCAAGTTTGCAGACGACACAACGGTGATCGGGCTGATCATCAACGGTGATGAAACAAAATACAGAGCGGAGGTGCAGAACCTGGCGGACTGGTGCTCTGATAACAACCTGTCCCTAAATACCACCAAGACCAAGGAGCTGATCATCAACTTCCATAGGTCATATAACGGGGAATACGTCCCGATCTTTATCAACGGGGACAGTGTGGAGAAAGTGTCCAGCTTCAAGTTTCTGGGCACTCACATTTCAGAGGACCTAACATGATCCAATAACACTGCTGCGCTGGTCAAGAAGGCACCGCAACGACTGTTCTACCTAAGAACACTGAAGAAGTCTGGTCTGGTAGAGTTGCTGTCTTACAGCGAATGCTGCGCCGGAGACCCGGGTTCGATCGCGACTAAGGGTACTGTCTGTATGGAGTTTGTACATTGTTCCCGTGACAAGCATGGGTTTTCTCCGAGATCTTCGGTTTCCTGGTAAGTGTAAAAATTGTCGCTAGTGGGTGTAGGATAGTGCTGACATGCGGGTATCGCTGGTCAACGCCGACCCGGTTTAAACTAAACTGGACTAAATGGGTCCTTCCAGCCTTGGGGTCCTGCAGTCTTTCAACCCAGCTTTTCCCACTTCACCATCTGCAAGCAGTGAACTGTTTCAGGACACCCAATGTTAAGAGATCGGAGCTTCAAGGTGGGATAGTCAGTTTCCTGTTAGCATTGTAGGGCAATCAGGCATTGAAATCACATCATTCACTTCTTGGTCACACCTGCTCAAATCCTTTCGCCCAAGAACCAGGTCACCAAGATGTCTCCCCTTTGACTCCTGTAAGATGTTCGGTTCAAATAGTTAATAGTAACATTGTCACATATTGTTATGGAACTAGTTTGTACTGGACCTTGTCCAAACTTCAAATTAACAATTATCATATCATCATATATATACAGCCGGAAACAGGCCCTTTCGGCCCTCCAAGTCCGTGCCGCCCAGTGATCCCCGTACATTAACACTATCCTACACCCACTAGGGACAATTTTTACATTTACCCAGCCAATTAACCTACATACCTGTACGTCTTTGGAGTGTGGGAGGAAACCGAAGATCTCGGAGAAAACCCACGCAGGTCACGGGGAGAACGTACAAACTCCTTACAGTGCAGCACCCGTAGTCAGGATCGAACCTGAGTCTCCGGCGCTGCATTCGCTGTAAAGCAGCAACTCTACCGCTGCGCTACCGTGCCGCCCATGGTCAAGTTCTATATAAAGTTCTAGTAAATTGCACAAAATATTGGCAAACGTTACAACTTTTTTAAATACAGGATTAAATAAAGGATGACATTTAAACGAGGAGCTAAAATTTCAGACACAGTACAGGTCACACTTGGTAGGATTATGGAAGATTCCTTTTCATCTGCTTTGCAGTGGGGTGAGCCAACTCTTCGGTAATGTTAATTCGGATGTGCCCGACAGAATCTGATCAGGATTCCCGTTGCTCTCATGAATTTTTATGAAGGCAAGAGAAAACATTGACCTGAGATAATCTTCTGGCCCGGAGCAGTGAAACATGTGATAATAGATTTTAAAATAAGAAACCAAGGTCCTGTCCGTGCAGACCAGAAACTGTTGATGCAGCTATGAATATTAAACAGAAGAAACCTAATTAATTTAAACATTCAAAAGTACTTCAGGCTACATGATTCGGGTAGCATTTTCTATTTTCACGGTATTTTGAGAAAATATACGATTTGGATGAATTAAAATTCAAATCAAATCTGCTGCAGGAACTTTATCATTTATTTCTACGATCTCCAAATCTCATGCATGTACTTTGTATGCAGCTGCCATTAATTATGGTTGCCTCGTTCCCTTAATTACACAAAGAAGCGACAGGCTCGAATTCAACTTCAGCTTCATCTACAAGCCAAACGGCACGGTTACATATTTGTGAGGGAGATGCAACCAAAAACCATCTCCGAAGTGCTTGTTTTCCCTAATTCAATACCTTTCACAAGTTCACAAGGAATAGGAGTAGAATTAGGCCACTAGGCCCATCGACTCTACTCCGCCATTCAATCATGGTTGATCTCTGCCTCCTAATCCCATTTTCCTGCCTTCTCCCCATAACCCTTGACACACATTCTAATGATGAAATTGTCTATCTATTTGTCTATCTTAAAAATATCCACTGACTTGGCCTCCACAGCCCTCCTTGGCAATGTGTTCCACAGATTAACTACCCTCTGACAAAAGAAGTTCCTCCTTGCCTCCTTTCTAAAAGAGTATCTACCTGGCAACTTACATAATTATGATCACTGTTCCCAGAGTGTTTCCCCAATGACTCTTCTACTGTTAGCGGGACCAGAAACCCACCTGAAGGCTTGTCGGAGTCCGCCTGAAAGCTCGCTGTCGGCGGGACCTGGTCTGAAAGCTCGTCATTCAGCGGGACCGCTTCTGAAGGCTCGTTGGTCGGCAAAATCAGGAACCCGCCTGAAGGCTCGGCAGACGCTGGGAGTTGGGAAGTCGGACGCGAGGAACAAGGGCCGGTGGGAGGGTGAACCGGGGGTAATGCCTCCAGCGCCTTCAGGTAGGCAGCAGGAGGATCTCCCTGGCACAAACATGGACAGGCATGGAGAGGAAAGGGACGTTGGTTCATGGGAACTGCTCCAGTACATTGAGCATACGGGCCGATCATATTTTGAACTTTGAATAATGCTGCCAAAAAAGGTGCTTTCCCCATGCAAAATGAATTTTGCTGTGCAGTTGCATATGTGACAAATAAAACACTATTGAACTGCCACCTGCCCATTTAATTTCATAAGGTGAGGATGAGAACTGCACCGTCTCTAATAGGACTATTTCCACATTGTCTCAATAACAATTGTTCCAACACTACTGCTCGCCTGGACTTTTCTCTGCCTTGCTGTCCATCAGAGCCAACTGTGGTGTCATGAACCAGGCTGATGCTGATGCTTTCCTCTCAAGGGGCCATTTCCCCCACAGCATCCAAAATGGTACACCTGTCTGTGTGAAGAACAGCTACAGGGGACTCTTGCGCAACCTGCCTCCACTTATAGGTCTGTGTAGGAAAGAACTGCAGATGCTGGTTTAAATCGAAGGTAGACACAAAATGTTGGAGTAACTCAGCGGGACAGGCAGCATCTCTGGAGAAAAGGAATGGGTGGCGTTTTGGGTCGAGACCCTTCTTCAGGCTGATCAGACTGAGGAAGGGTCTCGACTCGAAACGTCACCCATTCTTTTT
Source organism: Rhinoraja longicauda (assembly GCF_053455715.1). Classification (NCBI taxonomy): domain Eukaryota; kingdom Metazoa; phylum Chordata; class Chondrichthyes; order Rajiformes; family Arhynchobatidae; genus Rhinoraja; species Rhinoraja longicauda. Next base: position 82,137,112 of record NC_135955.1, read on the forward strand.
CTCCAGAGATGCTGCTTGTCTCGCTGAGTTACTCCAGCATTTTGTGTCCATTTATAGGTCTTCCTGGTGGGCAACCATTTTCTTTTTCCTGTGTCTGTATTGTGCTTAATTCATCAAATGTATTAGAGTCATCGTCGTAGAGTCATACAGCATGGAAACAGGCTGTTTAGCCCAGCTTGCCTATGCTGACCAAGTGACCCCCATCTACACTAGTCCCACCAGCCCATGTTTGGCCCATTGCCACTAATCCTTTCCTATCCATGTACCTGTCCAAATATCCTTTTAAATGTTGTTATAGTTTCTGCCTCAACTACCTCCTCCGGCATCTCATTCCACATACTCACCACCCTCTGTGTGAAAAGTTGCCTCTCAGAGTCCTGTTAAATCTTTCTCCTCTCACCTTAAACCTATGTCCCCTTGTTTATAATTCCCTTATTCTGGGGAAAGGACTCTGTGCTTTCACTCTATCTATTCCTTCATGACCATATACACCTTTTGTAAGATCACCTCAGCCATGATCACATTGAATGGTGGTGCTGGCTCGAAGGGCCGAATGGCCTACTCCTGCACCTATTGTCTATTGTCTATTGTCTCATCCTCCTGCACTCCAAGGAATATAGACTTAGCCTGCCCAACAACTCCCTCTAGCTCAGGTCCTCAAGTCCTGGCAACATCCTCATAAATCTTCTCTGCACTCTTTCCACCTTCACACCTTTATTACCTACAGCTTTATTTTAAGTATCCCCAAAGTAAGTACCCTCAAAATAAATATTTTCACCAAGATCATCATTCCCAAGGTGAGATATGAATTATATTCCAGTCTTGACATCCACTATTAGCGCTTAAATGTTCACAGATCAAGTGTATTTCAGCCAGAGGCAGAGTACAGTTTCATGTGTCTGCTCAAGTGATATGCTGTATCCCTGCTGTGCACCAATGTAACAGTCTTGTTCAAGCCATCCATCTGGCCAGTGTCAGTGAGTTAAATTGCCAATTTAAATACCAATTTGTGCTCAACAACTGGGTGTCTTGTGCTGTGGTTTTAATCCCACTAGGAACTAGATTCAAGTTGTCCAAACTGATTTTACATAACAAACATCACAGCCAGCTGAGAGGGAAAAAGAGCAGATGTTCGTTCTATTAGTCAGAGCTGGACTGAAGTAAAGGTCCCAGACGTGTGTTGATTTACAGTAACATTCAATTTCCAATGTTAACAGTTAAAGTGCACATATTTGTTCTGCAGTCACTCATGATAATTAGAATTAGAGCCAAGAGTCAAGATAGTTTATTTGTCACATGCACCGGATGTGAACCGGAAACATGAAATTCTTACATTGGTATTGGTATTAGTGTTAGTTTATTGCTGTCATGTGTACCGAGATACAGTGAAAAACGTTGTTTCGTGTGCTTTCCAGGCAGATCGTACCACACACGAGTACATCAGGTGGTGCAAACGCAAAAAAATAATCAGACTGCAAAGTATAGTGTTAGATCTACAGAGAAAAGTATAGCTTGCTGCAGTTTGCAGCACCTTTACAGGCACATTAGATGCAACCACAATAAATATCAGTTATTCTCAGTGAACCCGTCTATGATAATGTGAAAACTAAGGCAGATGAAATATAGTGTAGCAAAGTGTGGAGTCGTGCATTTTGGTTGTAGGACTAAAGGCGTAGACTATTTTCTAAATGGGGTGAGATCCAGAAATTCTGCAAAGGGACTTGGAAGTGCTCATGCAGGATTCCCAAAAAGTTAATCTGCAAGTCGAATCGATAGTAAAGAAAACAAACTCAATGCTAACATTTATTTCAAAAAGCCTTGTAAACAAAAACAAGGATGTAATGTTGAGGCTCTATAAGGCACTGGTAAGGCCACATTTGGAATATTGTGAGCAATTTTGGGTACCATATTTGAGGAAGGATGTGCTGGCTCTCGAAAGGGTCCAGAGGAGGTTTACAAGAATGATCCCAGGAATGAGTAGGTTAACCTTTGATGAGCATTTGTCGGCACTGGGCCTGGACTTGCTGGAGGTTAGAAGAATTGGGAGGGGACCTCATTGAAACATACAGAATAGTGAAAGGCTTGGAGAGAGTGGATGTGGAGAGGATGTTTCCACTAGTGGGAGAGTCTAGGACTGGAGGTCATGGCCTCAGAATTAAAGGACATTCTTTTTGGAAGGAGATGAGGAGGGATTTCTTTGGTCAGAGGGTGATGAATCTGTGGAATTCTTTGCCACACTAGGCTGTGGAGGCCAAGTCAGTGGGTATTTTTAAGGCAGAGATAGGTATATTCTTGATTAGTACAGGTGTCAGAGGTTATGGGGGGAAGGTAGGAGAATGGGGTTAGGAGGGAGAGATAAATCACCCATGGCGGAGTAGACTTGATGGGCCGAATGGCCAAATTCTACTCCTATTCCTTATGACTTTATGACCTTATTACAAAGGTATGCAGAAGAACCGGCATGATGGCACAGCGGTAGAGTTACTACCTTACGACGCTAGAGACCAGGGTTCGATCCTGGCTACGGGTGCTGTCTGCATGAAGTTTGTACATTCTCCCTGAGACAGCATACGTTTTCTCCGGGTGCTCCGGTTTCCTCCCACACTCCAAAGACGTCCAGGTTTGACTGGGTGGTACAGGTGGGTACCCAGAGGAAACCCGCGCGGTCACAGGGCGAACGTGCAAACTCCACACAAACAGGCACCCAAAGTCAGGATCAAACCCTGGTCTCTGCCGCTGTGAAGTTACTATACCTTGACATGATTATTTAATAATATGCGTATAAGAATGGTGCTGTAGCACATCTGATGGAGTTGCTGCGTCACATTGTCAGAGTCCCAGGTTCAATCCTGCCCTAGGGTGCTGTCTGTGTGGAATTTGCAGTTCCTCTCTGTGACCGTGTTGGTTTCCTCCGGGTCCCCTGGTTTCCTCCTACATCCCAAAGAGAATGACCAGCCATGATCACATTGAATGGCGGTGCTGGCTCGAAGAGCCGAATGGCCTCCTCCTGCACCTATTGTCTATTGTGCGGGTTGGTGGGTTAATTAGCCTCCGTAAATCAACCCCAGTGTGTAGGGGGTGGATGAGAATGTGTGACCTAGTGTGATGGATGATCAATAATTGGCATGGACTCGGTGGGCCAAAGGGCCTGTTTCAATGCTGTATCATTTAATTCAATACAATTGAACATTAAATCCCAAAAGTGGGAAGACATTTTCCTTCACTGCATGATAAATGTGCATGATATTTTAAGAACAGCAAAAGCCCAGTAGAAGTAATAGACTAATTTCTATTTGATCAATCTCATTTTCACTTCTCCCTCTACTCATTAATATTTTCCCTCTCCAGACCTGTTTAATTGCCTTGAACATGTTTTTAATGTTCCTTTTAATGTCTTTTCTTGAAAGTTTTTTCAGTAGACTGTATACCTTTGGGTGAAATTTCTCAGTAGAAGCAACAGAATCACTAAATGGGAGGAAATATTATTTAGTTATTTTGTTCGTTGGCCTTGGAACTTTTACATAGTTTTTGCACTTACAATTTGTCTCCAGACCAAACTATTAATTTTCAGACATATATCTGACGCTAAAAGCATTTTAGTTTTTCAAGGCTTTTAAAATCCCAATTTTCTATACGGGTGTAAAATCTAAATTCTGTTTAACCTTGCAAACTTTAGATTGCTTCAAACCACTTTGTAGGTTAAAAGTGGCTTTATACTATGGAGAGAATCAGTGTGGCTAGAGGTAAAATTAAGCAGAAATGGCTAGAAATTCATTCCCAGTCTGGAGCCCTCAGTGCATCATTTTGTTACATCAAAGGGTGCTGCCACCACAATCATTCCATCAAAATGAATTACAAAACAAAACCTTTGATGGAATGATATGGATGTTACAAGAAGAAAGAGGAAAGAAAGTACGTCAGTTCTTTCCCCTTGTGCAATGTGTGTAAGTATACTGGTATTCCTTAAAGACATACAATGGGAAGAGATAACTATTATTATCGGGAGCACTGACAGTAGCTTTAGTTTCTCCACCTAAGGGACAATATCCTACTTGAGAGATGATGTGTCAAAGAAGAAATTATTTCATTCAATCTGTGATATCTTCATAATTGCATTATCATTTAACACATTTGTATGTTCAGTATTTATTCTAATTTTGCAGATCAAGTTTCTGTTACATTGTACGTTGTTCATAAGTTCTAGGAGCAGAATGGGGCCATTCAGCCCATCAAGTCTACTCTGCCATTCAATTGTGGCTGTTCTATCTTTCCCTCTCAACCCCATTCTCCTGCCTTTGTCACATAACACCTGGCACCCTTACTAATCGAGAATCTGTCAATCTCCACCTTAAAAATATCCATGAACTTGGCCTCCACAGCAGCCTGTGGCATTGAATTCTACAGATTCACCACCCTCTACCCTCTACCTGAAGAAATTCCTTCTAAAGGTGCGTCCTTCTATTCTGCGGTTATGACCTCTGGTTCTCAACTCTCCCACGAGTGGAAACATCACATTCACTCTATCCAGGCCTTTCACTATTCGGGCAGTTGTTAGAAGGCAGGTAGACTATATGATTCAACATGATCATGGTTTGACCACATGTGCATTTGCAGATAATATTTTGTCCATCATGATATTTGTTACCTGCAGGACACCTGTGCTCCCATCCCTCCAAACTAACGAGGACTTATTGGCCTGGAGGTTGAATGCACCCAGTTTTTTTCCAGGGTGGAATTTATCATCCACTTGTTGAAATCCTCACAGTCTAGTTCATACAAATTAACTGGACTAATGCCATCACTGTTTTATGCTGGACTCAGCAAGTGCTTGGAATTGACTTATCTTTTCCTGACTTTTGTTAGGTTCTGATATGAGGTTAGAAAAGTAGCAAAAAAGTCTGTAGATTTGTGGTAATATGAAGCAGGTGAGGATTAAAAGTTAAACTCGCAACACATTGAATGCCATGGTATTTAACATGGTTCACAGACACCCAGGATCAGAGTGTGGTGAGAATCTGAAGGGAACTGCAAACCAAAGTTTAAAAAATACTATTGGACTGGTTCTATTTTGACAAATTAGGTGTTAATTTTAGAAATGTGTTTTCACAGCGTGGAAATGCCTTGCAGGAGTAAGGAATAAAGGCTTAAGGCATATGCAAATAATCCCAATATGTAGTCCCAGCAGGTGAGGCTCCTTGCTGAGAATGCAAGTTAATTTATCCTTACTGAATCAATTATATAAAAACAAGAAGCATAATAGTTCTCCTTTGATATCTCAGCAAGCAGCCTTTCCCAACTCAATGGGGAACTCGCTAATGAGGAAAGTTAGCTATGAAAATACACTAACTGGCCTACCACGGTGTCATTTTGCCTTGACTGACTATCTTGTGTGCTCTGATTATTTTGCAGCTTGTAATGGGTGTTTTTTAGAAGCCTGCTTAAGTCAATTTATCAACAATTGATTAGGTTGATAATGGAAGGAATCTGTTATTTTTATCTCAAAATTCAAATTCATTTCAATCAAATTGCACAAGGTTGGCAACATTGAGAGGTTGGCTTGAAAGCCGTCTTTCATGGGTTGATATGAAAAAAACAATGATTCAGAAGACCTTTTGATAATATGCCCCACTGAGGCAGAACAGCATTAGCAAGCTGAGATCTAGCTGATGCAATTATAGTGTTTATCATGCAAAACCTATCATTATTTTTATGTGTGGAAGCTGTTCTGCTTGCTCTGGGATCAATGTTACATGCTGGCCAAATTCATCAAGTCATCCAGAGAATTTCAGCAGAATTTCATTACTGTTGAAATGCCCAGAGGGTGGCAGCACTTCCACATTATAGATTTGTTTGCCATTATTCAAATATTACTTTAGTCCTCAACAACCATGAGCATTTATATAATTGTGTCACTTGAAGAGCCTAAAAATTATTGCAAGTGATGTTAGCATAATGTTGATTGTAGTCAAATCTATCAAATGGGTTACATTAAAATAGGGATAATGCATTTGCTTAACCTGCTCCTTTCAAATTGACAGTACTCCCTCTCTCTCTGTTTCCTGTAAGGACTAAATTCTATTCAACAATTTTCTGCAGCTGTCTAATGTGTCCTGATGACAACACTTTATTAGCCAGTGCCTCTGAGATACATTATTTTTTATTGATTGTGGATCCTTCTCTATCATAGTGGATCATCTGCTCCATTTACCTTCCTGTCTAAGTCAGGGCAGTGTTCCTCTTGTCCTCTCCTTCCACCATAGCTGCCTCCACATTTAATGTATCATCCTCATTAATTTTCACCATTAGTAAGGCACCACCATCTCACTTACTGAAGCTGGCAAAAATTAATGAGGATAATGCATTAAATTTGGAGGCAGGTATGGTGGAAGGAGAGGACAAGAGGAACAATGTCCTTACTTAGATAGGAGGAGAGAGGATAAATACCCAATCTTCAGTATAACAGAAATTATTCTGTTAATGGCAAGTTCTTAACAGCATTGATGTACAGAGGGCTCTGGGGTCCAAATCCATAGATCCCTATAAGTGACAACTAAAAAGCATATGGTATGCTTTCCCTTATCGGTTGAGGTATTGAGTACAAATGTCAGGAAGTCATATTGTGCTTCACTCAAGTAAATGAAGGAAAACGCTTCCCAAAAGACTCCTGTGAATTGGGTCTCCTATCGGAAACCCCGTTCCCTGTTCTTCCCTCCCCCCCACCCTCCCCCCCCCCTTCTAGTCGATAGCTCTGAAACATAGCCACCTTTTAATAATAATAATAATAATACATTTTATTTATATAGCGCTTTTCATATACTCAAAGACGCTTTACAGAGATTTTGAGAACATAGGGAAATTAATAAATAGATAAATAAGTAAATAAATAAATGAACAGAGAAAGGAGACAGTAGGTGAGGTGACCTTCAGTGGTTGAAGGCAGTACTGAACAGGTGAGACTTCAGCGATGTTTTGAATGTGGTTTTGTTGCTCTCCTTATCACTTTGTACACCTACATGAAGGGTCACCAAAGAGCTCAGCATTTTCAGCCTGAGCATGCATACATGACCACTCTGACTGCAATGATTTTGGAACATCTAGCACTAGCAATATGACAATAAATCACTCTTGACCTATTTGCCTCTTTAGCCACTATCTAAAGTACTCTGGGTCCAAACAACAAGGCATTGAGTTGAGCTTCTGACTTCATATACTCTCTATCACAAAGTCCACTCATTCCTAACACCTTTCATCAGCTGAGGTTGAAGCTTTCATCCAAATATAACAATTCCAACATCTGCTGATTGGCCTCTTATTCTTCAGGCTTTATACAGATTGGATCCAACAAATTACTAGCTAGTTAATGAAGCTGAAAATGTATCCCCATTAACTTAAAATTTTCCATCCCAAAGGGTTGTACTGTAGACTCATGAGGAACCAACGATTATAGTGAAGGTCCATCATCCATTGACTCACTTAGAGAATAACTGTCCTGGTGAATGTTAATTTTCCCTTTAAATATGAGATTTGATAATAAGTGAATTTCCGATTAAGTAACAGAAATTTCAATCCTACATTAAAATCCACCTCAGTTCACTGCACATAGAATATGTAATTTTACATAATTTCCTTGGAGCAATTGAGAATGATAATTGTTCATAAGGAATCAATCCAATGAAAGCTTTATGGTCATTACCATCCCCAATGAGATTGGTGATCGGCAAGTGAAATAAGAGGCAATGCTGAAGTAGCTTCAACGGATCAGATTAGTTTATTATCACATACACCAGGGCGCATTGGAATTCCTTGTCCACTTGAAGCTCACAGAGTAAACAGTGCACATACAATAATGATACTGTAAATACAATAAATAGGTACAGAAAATACACACCTCCAGATTCAGGACGTTTCTTCTGAGCTGTTATCAGGCAACTGAACCATTCCATCACCATCTAGAGAGCAGTCCTGAGGTACTATCTACCCCATTGGAGACCCTTGGACTATCTCTAACCTTACTTGACTTCATCTTGCACTAAACGTAATTCCCTTTATTGTGTATCTGTACACTGAGAATGGCTTGATTGTAATTGTGTATTGACTTTCCGCTGACTAGTTAGCACGCAACAAAAGATTTTCACTGTACCCTACACAACTAAACTAAACTAAAACTAAATGAAAATACAATAATGAGTGCAAGAATTAAGGCCAATCCAAAATTGTATTGCAAGCTGAATATTCAAGTACAATATTATGAATATTAAAGTACAATAATGAATAAGTGAATGAGGTAAAGTACAGTATGTGGCAGCACATCTGGGAAGAGAGTGCCAATGAGGTAATTGGTTTATGAGTCTGATAGCAGTACAGTAGAACCTGTTCTTAAGCCCTGATGTCTAAGCTTTCAAGTTCTTGCATTTTTTCCTAGAAGGTAGAAAAGGAATTGGCCAGGATGGCATCCTTGACAATACATTCAGCTTACAGATCCAACACACCATTAAGATGAACTGGCAGGCCTCTGATGGCCTGGGCTGTATTCACCACTCTCTGCAGGTGCATTTGGGTGGAGAGCAGAGCAGTTGCTAAACCAGGCTGAAATACAACCCATCAGAATACTTTCTCTGTGCATCTTTAGAAATTTGAATGATTCATTGTGGACCTGCAAAAGCATCTTAGACATCTATGTAAATATGCTGTAGGAAGAAACTCCAGATGCTGGTTTAAACCAAAGATAGACACAAAAAGCTGGAGTAAATCTGTGGGTTAGGCAGCATCACTGGAGAAAAGGTATAGGTGACATTTTGGGTCAAGACTGTATGAAGAAGGGTCTCAAACCGAAACACCACCTATTCCTTTTTTCCAGATATGCTGCCTGACCTGCTGAGTTACTCCAGTTTTTAATAATAATAATAATGCATTACATTTATATAGCGCTTTTCAAACACTCAAAGATGCTTTACAGGGATTACTAGTCAATAGTCAATAGTCAATAGTCGTTTATTTGTTACATACACATAAATGTGTAGTAAAATGAAACATTACCCGCAGTTGAACAATAAGACCAATAAGATTAATCAATAAAAATGCAATAACACATACAATCACAACTAACACCAAACAAAAAGAAACATCCATCACAGTGAGTCTCCTCCAGTCCCTCCTCACTGTGATGGAAGGCCAAAATGTCTTTTTCTCTTCCCTGCCGTCTTGTCCCGCGGTCAGGCTGTTGGAGTTGCCACGTCGGGGCGGTCGGGGCTCCCGATATTTAAGCCCCCGCTGGGCGGTGAAAGGTCAACGGCCTATTTCAGGCCGCGCCGGACGGTGAAAGGTCCGTGGCGGGCCGACCCAAGCCCCGCGATTCGGGGCGGGCGAACACGCTGCCGCTGCCGCTGCCGGAGCTCCCGATGTCGGCCCCCACCCAGGGGTCTGCGGGCTTCCGACGTCCACGCGGCCCACGCCGGAGCCTCCGGAGACGAGTCGCAGCCGTTCCCGCAGCATTCGCAGGCAGCCAGCGCCGCAGGTGGTGAGTCCGCGCCGCGGGCTCTGCGAACCAGAGCCCCAGGTGTACCCAGGTGAATGGCCGGTGGTAGGCCGCAACGGGAACGGAGACACGACACAGAACAAAGGTCACGTCTCCGTTCTGGAGAGAGAATGTTACAGTTCCCGTTCCCTCCCACCCCCCCCCCCCAAAACATAACATACAACACTACATCATATTAAACTACAATTCAGACAAAAACAACAAAAAACACAAAAGACAGACGGACTGCAGGCAAGCATAGAGAAGAAAATAAATAGATAAATAAGTAAACGAACAGAAAAAGGAGACAGAAGGTGAGGTGACGGTCAGTGGTTGAAGGCAGTGCTGAACAGGTGAGACTTCAGTGATGTTTTGAATGTGGTGAGTGAGGAGGAGTCTCTGACGGTTTGGGGTAGTGAGTTCCAGAGGGTGGGAGCAGCGATGGAGAAAGCCCTGTCCCCCCAGGATCTGAGTTTGGTCCGGATGGGGGGGGGGACAGGAGGTTGGCAGCAGCAGAGCGGAGGGTGGAGGTGGGAGTGTATCTGTGGAGGAGGTCAGTCAGGTAGGATGGGGCCAGGTTATGGAGGGCTTTGTAGGTCATGAGGAGGATTTTGTACTGGATTCTCTGGGGGATGGGGAGCCAGTGGAGCTTGTAAAGGACAGGGGTGATATGGTCACGGATCGGGGAGTGGGTGAGTAGACGGGCAGCGGAGTTTTGAATGTATTGAAGTTTACTGATGATTTTTGAGGGTGAGCCATAGAGGAGGCTGTTGCAGTAGTCCAGACGGGAGGTGATGAAGGCATGGATGAGGGTTTCTGCAGCTGTGGAGGAGAGGGATGGACGGAGACGGGCGATGTTTTTGAGGTGGAAGAAGGCTGTCTTGGTGATGTGTTTGATGTGTTTGTCGAAGGAGAGGGTTTGATCAAAGATGATTCCAAGATTCCGGATGTGAGGGGAGGTGGATACTGGGAGACCATCAATATTGAGGATGAAGTTTTGGGTGGATTTGGTGAGCGGTTTTGGACCAATGATGTCTATCTTTAGTAAATATGCTGATGCACTCTCTTGATCACTGCATTCAGTTTGAAGGTGCCAGGTTTGATTGCTGGTGATATGGATGCCCAGGATCTTGAAGCTCCACAGCAGCACTGTTGATGAGGACATGGTTTTGTTCACCTCCTCATTTCCTAATGTTAACAACCAACTCTTTTGTTTTGCTGACGTTAGGGGCTTGGGTGTTGCCCTGACACTGCAACACAAAGTTTCAATCACTTTCTTGTACCTCTCATTTCATTGCTGTTGCTGATCCAATGGCAATATTCTGAGTGGGCGATCGTACTGAAGCATTTCTCAAAAGTCGCCGCATCATCAGTACCTGTGCCTATCCATTTTAGTTACTTACATTTATCATAAATTAGTAGCTGTGCCCAGCAAATTGAGACTGTACATGTAATGGGCATTCTACTTGTATGGCTGAAGGCAGTGGAATGAGTACAACAACAGAAAATGCTGTAAGTACTTAACAACTCAGGTAGCATCCGTGCAGTAACAGATTCAATTATGTAATTACTCTGTATTTATTTTTCCAGATTTGTTTTTGTTTTCCATTATCACCTTTTTTTCCTTTTTTTACATAATCACACCCCCTTAATTTCTCCTGCCTCCCACTCTTTAGCCAATTCCATCACCTCTCTCCTTCCTTACTCTCTTCCTCTGCATTTGCTTTGTCTCTAATTATTCTCAGTTCTGGTGAATGTTTATCAAGCTGAAATGTTAACTGTTTCTCCACAGATATTGCCACAACTGGTTAGAATTTTGTGCATTGTTTCCATATTCCTAGAATCTTCAGTCGTTCGCTTTTGCACCAGAACCAGCAACTCAACAACTTAGGCCTAGCCTCAAGCTTAGGTACAGATTAGACCAAAGTCTGGCTATTGCAGTGCAGCTGGAATACAGATATTGACTTCATTATTGCATGGTTCAATCTGCAAAAAAACTATTCAGCATGAATTACTCTCTGACCTACCCATGGCCATTCCGAAAACTGATTCACTGAACCAACCTGCTGCGCAGTGACCACCCTCCCACCAGCTGTACAACCCTTTCCCCAACCCTCCCCCTGATTTAGTCCCTTCCCTCTCCTTCCGATCCCCAACCATTTATCCCCAGTCACCAAGCTCCTCCACTGACTTCCCAATCTGATCTGCGCACCCACCTTTCATTTCCCCACTGACATTTAAAATCCATAATCTACTCTAAACTGCACCCATCTTCTCCAATATTCTTAGTCTCTGATACACTCTGACCTTCTCTTCCCACTTATGGTCTTTCTTCCCTCCCTCTGAACCTCCATGGTTTGCACCCAACCTTATCAGATTCCCTTCACACAATCTCTAAAGACAAAGCCTGTAAATGCCAAATACGTTAATCAACTGTGGCGTAGCGGTAGAGTTGCTGCTTTACAGCACCAGAGACCTGGGTTCAATCCTGACTGCGGGTACTGTCTGTACAGAGCTTGTACGTTCTCCCTGTGACCGTGTGGGTTTTCTCTGGGTGTTTCCTGTTTCCTTCCATACTCCAAGGACGTACAGGTTTGTAGATTAATTGGCTTCTGTAAATTGTAAATTGCCCCTAGTTTGTAGGATAGTGCTAGTGACCGCTGGTCAGCGCAGATTCGGTGGGTCTTTGATGGCCTTTGATGGTGCAAAACCTGTTCATTAGAACATAAAGTCTTTGCTTCATGCATCACTGAAATTTGCAACAGAAAGTCATTGGACAATTTTGGTGTTGACCACTGCACAATAACTGTTCTATGCACCTTTACTAGCAGCGTTCAGTTTTTTGACAATAATCTTTCCTGGACATTGACAGCTCTGTTAACGAATGAAAACCAGTGAAATAAATATCTTTTGTTTAGCAAGGAAGTATTGCCAAAGCCCAGGTCATATTTGTCTAACATAGAGTTTAACAAGCACTGCAGCAAGAAAGTGACTGGCCAACAAGTCACTGAGCAATTATGGGAAGGGCATTAAATGATAGGCATGCCAGCATTAATCACATCTCAGGAGAGAAGAGATTAAAAAAACAGCTGTACAAAGGCATACATTTACAACTGACATTTCACTGCCAGTCTTTAATAAGTTTTGGATTGTTGATATGCTCAAACACGTTAATCAACTTTGCTCAAATCATTCTGCCTTGCCAACCATTTTGCACAGCACCAGAGCTTTATGCAAAGTTATCAACAAATCTGAAAGTGACAGCGTGCTTCTGAATTTGTATTTGCACAAACTCAACATGCTGATTAGGGTGACGCCAGGTTTGATTGATTTGACGATTACATGGAAACTAAAGCATTTACTTTCACTTGATATGTCTGAGTGATTTGCTCTGTTAACAAGTTTCAATATTTGTTCATAGAATTGACTATTTTTCATGGGGCTTGCTGATTTAGCAGTAATTAAATTATCTCCTGTTTAGATCAATTTGATCAATTTATGCAATTGGCAGCGGAAGAAAACCCCAGGACCATCACAAACTCAGCGAGAGGCAAGACCAGGCTGTGAACAAAGAAAGTGAAGTTAAAGCAACCTCGACCATCTTCAGCCAGAATTGTACTCTTACGGGCCCCATTATCTGGGATTCCAGACTCAAGCCAATCTGATTAAAACATGCTTCAGTGCATTGCATACAGTAACAACATAGAAAAAAAGGATGTACTGAACAAAGCATTCTCTGTTCTTTATTCTCTGTGCCAGTAGTCAAAATGGTCTAAAGAGCTATAGGACCATTATACACCTTTGTGAAAAATTGAACAAGTATGTGCTGCCCAAAACATATTGGGCAAAATCGACTGTATTGAAAAAAAAATCCAATTACTGCTGTAATGGCTTACTCTCAAATGTCGTCAAAGTTCTGGAAGGAGTTGTCATAAAAAAGGTGTCAAGCAACACTTACTCATTATTAACCTGATCATGAATGACGTTCTGGGTTCCATCAGGACACCTCTGTTTGAACATTATATCCTTAGTCCAAATACGGACAACAGCTGGATTCTATTGGTGATTGCTCTGGTCATAAAAGTAGCATTAAGCTAAGACTGACTGGGGGGGGGGGGGGGGGGGGGGGTTATAATTCACAATGGTTAGAGTGTACCCAACAAATATAGTGGTGACAACGATTTGTTTTGACAAAATAACTTATTTCCAAGAAATCCTGGCTCCAGCCACCCTCATCTGCTTCATGATTTTCCCACCATTTAAAAGTTAGAAATAAGGCATTTTGCTGATACCATTAAGGATGAGTTCTCATATGGAGTGTTGTGTGCAGCTCAGATAATATTGCACATACCCAGTAGTCAGAACAGTGCAGACCATATTTCTGTTTTTAAATGTTTATTGGAAAGATTAGGACTGGTCCACAAGGTGAAGTCTTTAAAAAAAGACAAAATGTGCTCGAGTAATTCAACAAGTCAGGCAACACCTCTGGAGAATGTGGATAGGTGACGTTTTGGGTCAGAACCCTTCTTCAGAACTGAAGAAACTAGCATCTGCAGTTCCTTGTTTTTACAGGTGAATTCTTAAATTGGGGCAAGGCCAATTCCGATAAATATGAGGTGTTATATTTTACTAAGACAATCGACAAAGAGCACGACTTACACAGTAAAACGTGTGTTACTGGCGTGTGGTGTCGAACAGGAAGACCTAATAGTACAGGTGTACAGTTTCACTGTGACGCAGGTAGACATTGTGATGAAGAAAAACATTTGGCATGCTTGCCTTCATCTGTCAGAGTATTGAGTACAGAGGTTGGGATATCATTTTAGACAATTTAACACAAGACATTCAAAGAAGTACTGAAGGTACTATCGTGTATGAAGGTAAACAAATCTCCAGGGCCTGATCAGATATATCTGAGGACATTGTGGGAAACTAGAGAGGAAATTGCAGGAGCCCTGGTTGAAATTTACGAGTCATCCTTAAATACAGGAGAGGTGATGGAAGACTGGAGGGTGGCAAATGTTGTGCCTCTATTCAACAAGGGCTGCAGGGAAAATGCTGGGAACTATAGGCCGGTGAGCTGAACATCTGTAAGGGAAAAGTTACTAGAGATTATTCTGAGGGATAGCTTATACAGGCATTTGGATGGGAAAGGGCTGATTAAGGATAGTCGGCATGGTTTCATATGTGGGAGGTTGTGTCTCATAAATCTGAATTATTTTTTTGAAAACGTGACCAAGAATGTCGATGCGGGCAGAACTGTAGATGTTGTGTACATGGATTTCAGTAAGGCATTCAACAAGGTTCCGCAAGGTAGGCTGCTCTGGAAGGTTAGATTGCGTGGGATCCAAGGAGAGATGGCGGAATGGATAGAAAATTGACTTCATGGAAGGAAGCAGAGGGTGATGGTGGAAGGTTGCTTCTCGGACTGGAGGCCTGTGGCTAGTGGTGTGCCTCAGGGTTTGGTGCTGGGCCTGTCACTGTTTGTCATCTATATCAATGATTTGGATCATTGGTCAGCATGGTTTTGTTGAGGAGAGCCTGTCAAATATGTTGGACAGATTCTGAGAATTTTTGATATTTTGAAAATTTGGAGAAAAAGCTGTATTGGTGGTTGATTTGACACACAAGACTCCAATGGTATTGGTGAATATCAGTTCAAACTTGCGAGACCTTGATTCTATTGCTTATTTTCAATTATTTTTTAAAATTGTCAATTTCCCGATTATTTCCTTGGGTTTATTTCCCATTAAAATTCCTTTGATAATGAAGTAGTTCATGCTTGTATGCAGACTGATGTGGATAATATCAAAACTAGGATTCTTAAGTTTGATTGAAAAGAACATATCCAACTTGGATGGATGTTAATATTTTCCCCTGATATCTCTTACATTTTTATTGCAATATTCCCCCTCCCAGACATCACTACCAACTGGCAACCTAAATGCCAAATACATGATCTTACTTAGCCACTATAAATTGTCCTTAGTATATAGCGAGTGGCAGAATTCTGGGGGTGATGAGGTAGGTGAAAGTTGGTGAGAATGTGGCAAAATAACAAAAACAAGAATTGATGGGGAATTAGACATCCACCACAGCGCACTGTGATGGAAGGCAATGCAATATTATCCTCTTCCCTCCTTTTCTCCCGCAGTCGGGGTGATCGAAGCTCCCGCGGTTGGAGTTCCCGAAGTCGATCCCTAACCAAGGGACCGTGAGCTCCACGATGTTAAGTCCGCAGGCTCCCGCGGTTGGAGCTCCCGAGTCGATCCGCAGCAAAGGGACCGCCAGTTCCACGATGTCAGGCCACAGTGCGGGCGGAGATCCGACATGGAAAAAGTTGCATCCTCATCGAGGAAGAGATTTTAAAAAGTTTCCCCCACCCCCCCCCACATAAAACAAAACTAAAGATACACTAAAACATACATTTAACAACAGACTAAAAACAACAAAAGAAGAAAAGGGTGAGACAGACTGTTGGCGAGGCTGCCATCGTGTGGCACCACCTGGTAAAAAACCCTCACTGACACAATTGTGGGTGTACCTTCAACTTATGTTCTGCAGTGTTCAGTGGAAAAGATCAAAGCATATTGGGATAGTAATCAAATCCAGCTTTGCCAATGGTGTCTGTAGGCCAAAGACAAATTGACAGAAAAGTCACATCAATTGAACTGGTCATTAAAGTGCGGAAACACATGGGTATTCTACTTCACGCCAGATTTGTTCCTTGGTGCTGATTTTATGTTCTGCTGGCTTTATTGTGCAATCTTATAATAGCAATAAAAATAATTCTTTCATGAGCACCTTTCATGTTCTTCCTTCCATCGTGCTTCAATTGAATGACTAAGCAGCTCTGCACAATCTGATTGCTGTCTAAGCCCCAAAGGCCATAATGGACATAATGGGTAAAGTGGAACAATAATTCCTAAGTCAACAAAATTTGTGGCTCAGTTCTGATGACCTTTCCATAGATGCTGCACGACTGGCTGATGTCTTCCAGCATTTTATTTTACTTTTCAGAATAGGAAAACAAACTATAATTACATAATACTGATGGTAAGCTCGAGAAATTTAGTAAAACAAGGCTTAGTCACATATGGAGTCACACTGTACCGACCACTGGCCCTTCGGCCCAGATTGTCCATGTCGAACAAGGTGTGCCATGTAAGCTAGTCCCACTTGCCTTTGTTTGGCCCATATCCCTCTAATCCTTTACTATCTATATATCTATCCGTGTACTTGGCTTAACTATTTCTTCTGGCAACTCGTTCCATGTACCCACTGCCCTCTGAATGAAAAGGTTGCCCCTCAGGTTCCTATTAAATCAGCCCCACTCACCTTAAACCTATGTCAACTGGTTCTTGACCCGTCTTGTGATCTAAAGCCCAGCTGGTGCTCATTTCTGAAATTCCACACATCCACTCCAGCAATGATAAGACTGTGGCTCTGGGCCTCAGTCTAATTAGCTGCAGCCAACAGAGAAACATTTTATTTAGGCTTCTTCTGTGAGATACAGCACGGAAACAGGCCCTTCAGCCCATTGAGTTCGCTCTGAGCAGCAATCACCTCGTACACTAGCACTATCCTACACACTAGGGACAATTTACAATTTTACCAAAGCCAATTAACCTACAAACCTGTACATCGTTGGAGCATGGGAGGAAACCAGAACATCCGGAGAAAACCCACGCGGTCACAGGGAGAACGAACAAACTCCAAACAGGCAGCACCCGTACCCAGGTCTCTGGCGTTGTAATGCAGCAGCTCTACCACTATGCCACTGTGCCGGTCTAAGGACAGAACTGTTCTGTTAAGAACTGTTACATTCTACTTGGTCCTCACCTTCCAAAGATGATGCGGCAATGTGTTGAATTAGGATGAATTTGTTACCAGCCCAAGTTTCACTCAAATAAGGCAACAGCATCTGCAAAAAGGTCACAAGCATGCAAACCACAGTGGAAAGATAGATTTCCCTATTGAGTTTTATTTAACAGATCTTATATTGATGCTGATTCCAAGTTGCTGTGCATCCATAATCACACGATTGCCTTGAGCAATGTTTTCTTTCATGCATTTATTTATTTTAGAAAATGTGCAAAGGCCTTATAAGCTGTGCCACCGTCTCCTAGTCCCTCGATGTACTTAATATTCTAAGATTCAAAGCTATGATTCCACCTTTACGAGTTGTGGCTTCACTCCCTCGGCATTTTTCATTCAGATCAAACCAGATTAGCTGGGCAAAAATCAACTCAGATAATTGCGAGAAAGTGGGGTCTTATTCCTGGATCAAAGTGGTTGTGTGAGCAATTTCTATTGGCCTCCTTGCGTAATTTTAAAGTTAGTTAGTAGTTTGCTAATGTTTTTCATGTACTTTATTCGACTCAGAACTTTTGGCTGCATCAACAGAACTTTATCCTCTGTGCATAACTTTGGTTCTCGTGAATGACTCCAACTGAATATCGTGATTTCACTCCAATTATGATTGCTGTGTTAGCTATCATTTCTGCTGTGAAAGTGAATTTTCAATATTTTTCACTTTTTTTTAACCTTTCAAGTTAAGAACATTCATGGCATTCTACCCCTTTGGAATATTTCTTACGATTAATTGTCTTAGGGGGGCAGTATGCCAGCTATTCCAAAATATTAATGCAATATGACTGATTTATACTGTAATATTGCTCATATTCCAATAATATCCCAGTGCCAAAGAATAACATTATCCATCTCTCCGATATTACATTGGAATATCAACCTTGGCACAGCATTCACTTTTTGGAAGATGCTTGAAATACAAATTGGCATGGTGGCACAGCAGGTGGACCTGCCACCTCACAGCTCCAATGATCCAGTTTGATCCTAAACTCCAGTGCTGTCAATGTTGAGCTTGTATGTTCTCCCTGTGATCACATGGGTTTCGTCCCGATGAACCAATTTCCTTCCACGTTCCAAAGACTCAGGTGTGGGTAGATTTATTGTGGGTGGCCCCTTATGTGTGGGAGAATTGTAGAACCTGGGGCCAGATAATGTTTATGTAGTGACAGTAACAGAATTAGGATAGGATTGGTGTCAATGGGTGCTCGATGGTCACCAATGGATGAATGTGCTTAAAGGCCTACTTCAGTGCTGTAAGATCCTATGACTGCCTTTTTTTTATTCAGAGACTCTGGCAGGTACAATTGCAACATTTAAGAAACAGGTACATGGATCGGATAGGATTAGAGGCATATGGGCCAAACGCAGTCAGGTGGGACTAGAGTAGATGGTCGGCATGGGCAAGATGGGCCAAAGGGCCTGTTTCCACACTGTATGAATCACCAATGGTAATTAAATTCAATGTCAAGCATTGGTGGTTAGAAGCTTGCATTTTGGAGATGATCGGAGATGAGATTCCAAGTACGTTTTCAGCGAGGCGGAAGGCAGCAAACCCAGGAAGAATGTTAAGGAAGTCAGAAGACTGATTTAAAGAGCCTTGCAGGACTTACTCTGAGCAGGTAGTTCTTTTAGGTTTCTCAAAGTCAGACAGAAAAAGAAAGACGAGGATAGCTTTGGGGAGACGTTTTTTCACAGTATTCCTTGTTGGTCAGAAAGAACAAAGGTGCATTTACACCCCCCGCCCCCCCATCCCCCCCCCCCCTCACAATTTCCACCATCAGAGCCATCCCTCTCACACATGAAAACTCAGTGTCTGAGATTAGACAGCCGCCGATACTACTCCTTGAGTTATGGATCAAGAACCTGATTTTGCAACTCACCCTAAAATATGTTGCATGCCACCTAAATGAAAGCCACGGCTATGAATCTGCTAACCTGCATGTGATGCACACTGCACAGTTAAAAATGCACGCCATGCAGATTCCCTGAAACTCCCTCCCCTTGTCCCGCATATATAACCCACCCTTTTAAACATCCAGACCATTGATTCCAAGATTCAGCCTTTATTCAATAAAGCTTGAAGCAAGGGAGGGCCATTTAGATCAATACTTGTCTGCAGGTATCACAAAATGCTGGAGTAACTCAGCGGGTTAGGCAGCATCTCAGGAGAGAAGGAATGGGTGACATTTCGGGTCGAGATGCTTCTTCAGACCCGAAACGTTACCCATTCCATCTCTCCTGAGATGTTGCCTGACCCACTGAGTTATTCCAGCATTTTGTGATACCTTCGATTTGTACCAGCATCTGCAGTTATTTTCCTACAATACTTGTCTGCAAGCCATTTGCAATTTGCTGTTGCCCCACCATCATAAAAATGAAACATATGTCTCCGACTTCAATTCCTTTTTTGTAATGGTAACAATCTGTTGCACATAGCAAACTTTGCTCATTAATATTTTAAAATGTGAACAGGGAAGACTTCTATGTTTCTGGCTTTAGTTTTAATCTCTTTCAACAAGAGACCCTCGAGACCAACATGGAATTGCATCTAAGTTCTCTTCGTGCAAATGCAAGTTAAGTGACGTTGAAACTAGTTTAAGTACAGTCAAAGAGTCATATCCTATACAACAGGGAAACAAGCCCTTCAGCCTAACTTGTCCATGCCATCCCAGTTGGCATTCTGGGCTATTTCAATTTGCTTGTATTTGGCCTGTATCCCTTTAAACCCTTCCTATCCATATGCCCAAATTTCTTTTGAAAGCTGTTTCTAAAGCTACCTTTGGCAATTGATAGAGTTCAGCAGACTTACAGGAGTAGTCTGAGCTGACAAACCTTAAGAAATTCTCAATAATATTCATTGTTCTGACGGGATTCACCAGGAGATATACATTTCAAAATTTCAAGATCAAGATCGATTTATTGTCACAAAATGCTGGAGTAACTCAACGGGTCAGGCAGCATCTCAGGAGAGAAGGAATGGGATGCTGTGTGACCCGCTGAGTTACTCCAGCATTTTGTGTCTACCTTCGATTTAAATCAGCATCGGCACTTTTTTTCCTACTCAATTTATTGTCACATGTACCAATTAAGGCACAGTGAAATTTGAGTTACCATACAGCATACTAAATAAAAAGCAACAAGACACACAGCCATGTAAAATAACATTTAACATAAACATCCACCACAGCAGATTCCACATTCCTCACTGTGAAGGAAGTTAAAGTTCAATCAGCTTCCTCATTGTCCACCCGTGGTCGGGGCTGTTGAACCATCCGCAGTCGCCGCTGCCGACTGTCTAAGGCCCTCGCGTCGGGGTGATCGAAACTCCTCGCGTCGGGACGGTTGAAACACTCTCCGCGGCATGGAGCTCCCGAGTTGGCCTCTCCTTACCAGAGACCACGGGCTTCTCGATGTTAAAGTCCAAAGGCCCCGCGGTTGGAGCTCTCCACAGTTGATCCACAGTAGGCCGAATGGCCTACTCCTGCACCTATTTTCTATGTTTCTATGTTTCTATGTTTCTATCCTCGGCAAAGTCGGCACCACGCCCGCGGCATGACACACCGGGCTGGCCTCCGGGAAAGGCCGCCATCTCCTGTTAGGCCGCAGTGGGGACGAAGATACAATACGAAGAAAAATCGCATCTCCGTCGAGGTAAGAAATCGAAAAAAAGTTTACCCAATTACCCCCCCCCCCCCAACCCCCTACATAAATCAAACCCAGAAACACTAAAACATACTTTTAACACATACTTAAAATAACAAAATGAATGAATTAATAAGTTTATTGGCCATGTATGTATAAATACAAGGAATGTGCCTTGGTGCTCTGCTCACAAGTAACTACACGAACATACAGTAAACAATTAAGAATAAAGCATAAGACATTAAAACATTAAGAATACAATATTACAGTTTAAACATGTGAGTGAAATAAGCCGGAACAAAAAGTGACTACAGACTTTTGGTTATTGAGCAGAGCGGAAAAAAAGCTGTTTTTATGTCTGGCTGTGGCTGCTTTGACAGTCTGGTCGCCTTCCAGAGGGAAGTGCTTCAAAGAGTTTGTGGCCAGGGTGAGAGGGGTCGGAGATGTTCTAGCCCACTCACTTCCTGGCCCTTGCAGTGTACAGTTCGTCAATGGGGGGGAAGATTGCAGCCAACAACCTTCTCAGCTGATCGAACGATTCGTTGCAGCCTCTGGATGTCGTGCTTGGTGGCTGAGCCAAAGCAGACCATGATGGAGAAGGTGAGGGCAGACTCTACGATGGTAATATAGAATTGGACCATCATTGCCTGTGGCAGATTGTGTTTCCTCAGCTGCCGCAGGAAGTACATCCTCTGTTGATCCTTTTTGACTGTGGGGTCGATGGTGGCCCCCGATTTAAGGTCCTAGGAGATGATGGTTCAATTGATGAGAATTGAAAATAGGTTCCATTGCTTAGGGCTTTCATCTTATGTTTCAAGTCTTTATCTCTCATTGGCTGGGCTGGTATCGTTACATTATCTCATTAAAATAATACGTTCATAGTTAGAAGATTAAAAACTAAAATTATATAATTAAGGAGAAAATTAATTCTTCAGTCAAAAGTCCTTAATTGCAGATTAAGGTGAAGTTTTCTTTTTAACAGCATATTATGCCCATGTGGGTGTTTTCTGCTCTTTCTGGTCCAGTTAAGAATCTTCTAAATCAATTATGTCTTTCCTGCGTAAAATGTAGGTGAAAGATATCATTTTTGGCTATTAATTCTGCCAAATGAGCTGTAGGTGTTATAGAGCTGTGATCAAAGCATCGCTGTTATACCTGTATGAATCTTAACTGGGTGTTTCTTGACAAGATTAGCACCTAATTAAGTGGCTGACATGATATGTGAGTTTATGCATTGGCATAAATGTATTCTAATTACGGAAATGCACTCAACTGAACTGACAATTTCCAAAAGTTTTGAATTTAAATGAAAATGACACTTGAGTCAAACCCTTACTAATTGAATTTAGAGATTGAACAAGAGATGAACAGAGTTTCTGTTACCTCTTAACCCTCCCATGGCGAGAAAGGATTGGTGCATGAGGAAGGATTATGACACAGGGATTTTCATGCTGCATGTTCATGCTCTCTAATTATCTTATTGAAATTTAGGCAAGAAATGGCCAAGTCACCAAACGAGCAATTGAAGGTAATTTGGTGTCCTGTTTCAGTGGTAGTACTGGACACATGTGTGACTTTGCCAAATAGTCAGCCTGTGCCCTGTACAGAAACTCAACAGATTAAAAAAAGATTGGCACTGTGCAAAATCAGTCCTAATTATTCCTGTGCTGCCTGTACATTTCAATGAGTAGAGGGCATAGCTTTAAGGTGAGAGGGGCAAAGTTTAATGTAGATAAGGTTTTTACACAGAGGGTGGCGGGTGACTGGAATGCACAGCCAGGGGTTGTGGTGGAGACAGATATGATAGAGCCTCGCTGGTCGGAGCCTCGCTGGTCGGAGCCTCGCAGGTCGGAGTCTCGCCGGTCGGTGGAGCCTGGCGAGTCGACGAAGTCCGTAGCCAAAGGCCCCTGGGTCTGCGGAGCCCGCGCCTGGGGCCTGGGTCGGCGCAACGGAGGTATCCAGAGATAGGGTTGCCAACTGTCCCGTATTAGCCGGGACATCCCGTATTTAGGGCTAAATTGGCATGTCCCATACAGGACCGCCCTTGTCCCGTATTAGGCCCAGAGGCGCTGTAGGCCCGGACGCTGTAGGCCCGGACAGTGTAGGTCCGTACAGCGTAGCAGGAAAAAAACTGCAGATGCTGGTTAAAATCTGTGTCTACCTTCCGGACAGTGTAGGTCCGGACAGTGTAGGTCTGGAGGCCCGGTTGCTGCCTAATGGATGTTGCGTAGCAACCCGCTTCCCACCCGGGCGGCCGTCATTGGTGGAGCAGGAGCACGTGGCCACTGGCTGGGTGAGGTCACGTGGGGCGCGGGGCGGTGACGTCACCTTGTCCCTTATTTGGGAGTGAGATAGTTGGCACCCCTATCTGGAGAGAACCCCATGGCGTTAGTGGAGAGATCAGTGCGGCGGTCAATGATGGCGCCTACCGATGGATGAGGATGGACACGTGGAAGTGAGGTGCTGCCGAGGGAAGGTACATAGGAGGACCCAGCATGGGGAGACCGATGTGAGGGGAAGATCAAAGGGGGACCTGGCACGGGGGTATTTTGTAACTTTGTAAGTGCCTTTATGGTGGACTATTTGCACACCTTGCATATGCAAGCAAATAATTTCACTGTGACTTATCACG
This sequence comes from Rhinoraja longicauda, assembly GCF_053455715.1. NCBI lineage: Eukaryota > Metazoa > Chordata > Chondrichthyes > Rajiformes > Arhynchobatidae > Rhinoraja > Rhinoraja longicauda. The sequence goes on from NC_135955.1 coordinate 82,160,772, forward strand.
TGACAATAAAGTATTCAATTCAATTCATTTAAAAGACTTTTAGATCGGCTTTGGATATGCGTGGAATGGAGGGTTATGGATCATATGTAGGCAGATGAGGTTGGTGTAATGGCTTTATGTTGGACATAGACATTGTGGGCCATAAGGGCTGTTCCTGTGCTGTACTTTTCTGAGCTTTCAATGTTCTATATTTTACCTACAAGTGCCTTGTAACCTGCCAAAAATTGGATTTTTCCTCTGAAACAACAGAATCCCCCGTTGTACTCTACCTCACTGTCTCTTCCTGCTAACAGTATGTGCAAGTTATTCCTGCTCATTTACCTTGTCAGGGTGAGCTCCTGTCTACAGTCAGACCCACACCTGTCCACTTTCATTGACGGCTTTCCTGAGGCCATCTCATTCCTATTAACTCTGCGCTAGAATTGTATCACAGTTAACGAGACTCAGGAGCTGTAATCCCCCCGGGAATCCTGCTTGGAGAAGCTGGATGGAGCGTCACCTGAATTGGCCCCGTCTCGAACTAAAATCAGAGTTGTGTAAGGCAGCTGCCAAAAGCCGCATGTTACAACTGCTGATAGAGGAACATGCAATGCTGCTGGTACAAACACGTTATTCAGCCTTATCCAGCAAGACTGTGCCACCTTGTTCACAGATACACTGCTGCTGTTGTCTGAAGTCAGGCCTGTATCCTCTCAGTCAGCCATTTTAATCTTTTCACTTCCAATTAGGATTTTTGAGTTCTTTGAACCTGCGCCTTCATTTCCCAGTCTAGCTGCTACAAACATAAATAAAACCAACAGAGAAACTGCTTGTATTTTCCTACCATTTAAGTCATTGCAGGACCATATGAAATGAGGGAGAGGTCATACTTATTTTGGAAACTGTTTAAGAACAAAAGACTGATTGCATTAGTTCTGAAATGGCACAATCTCAGATATTGCCCTGAGTGATGTTTCAATATTGGATCTCAGCTAGAAGCTAAAATCTCACAGCTACAGATGTAATTTGAAAGTTTCACTTTACACTCAGGCAGAATTTTTGATATTGGATGAATGGGAATTCAGTACTGTTTTTATATCTTGATAAATCAGCACATTTCTGTCCACTCCGACTGATGCTATTCCTAAAAATATATCCCCCATCACTTTGAAATGTCATTCCTTAAAAAGCAAGAGATATAAAATAAGAAAGCTTGGTATTTGGTGTCATACAGCATGAAATCAAACCAATCAGTTCCACACTAACCATAAATCACTCCGTTACATTAATCCCATTTTTGTTTTAAATTCTCTCCACATTCCCAATGACGCCTTCGGGTTCTACCATGCTTTTTACACTCGGGGCAATTTATAGAGGCAATTAGCCCCATAAAAGGGCCTTTATGGCCTGCTACAGTTGGAACTGTGAAATGGCGCCAGGTCTTGCATATAGACTCAGTGGGCTGTTTCTATGCATCAAGCACTTAACTGAGACTTGTACTTACGTACGGTAATAAGCTTACTGATCTGAATGCAGAAAAATAATTTCATGTGCCTTGGTACACATGATAATTTAAAAAAAATTGAAACACTTTTTGGGATGTGGAGGGGAAAATGGAGCAGCTGGGGGAAACCTCTGTCTCAGGTGGTTACAAGGGGAACATACAAAATCCCCATGGACAGCACCACAGATCAGGAGTGAATCTGGTTTGCTGGAGCTGTGATACAGCAGTTCTATTAGCTACACCACTGCGCTGCGTTAGAATCCACAACCAAGTTGCTTAACATTTATCACAGTTTAATTTACACCGCAATTTGTAGCTTTATAATGTTTTAATGGAGCAAACTACATGGGACCTGTTGGTCAGTATGGGCAGGTTGGGCTGAAGGGCCTGTTTCCGCGCTGTATGACTCTATGACTCTATGATCAAACAAAATCTTACTTCTGACATTATACATGACATTTCCTGTTGTAATCATATTTTGAAAATTGTTCCTTTTAGTTGCATCCATTGTAAATTAGTTGTGCTTCCTTTTATGTTTACACTATGCTGTACCTACTTCATCAATGACTCTCTGACTCATTAGAAGTTGCACAATGGCACTGTAAAAAAGCTTTGCTGCTGATTCTTCCAATTAATGTTTTTTTTTGATAACTGTATGTTTTGAATTCCACTTGAATTTGAAGTGTAGAGTGCCACTTAATATATTTCAATGTGAAGTATTATGCCAATTTTTTTGAGCATTTGACACTTAGCTGCCTGAAACATTAGAAAGATTGTTGCAATAATTATCATGTGATAGAAACATAGAAACATAGAAAATAGGTGCAGAAGGAGGCCATTCGGCCCTTTGAGCCAGCACCGCCATTCATTGTGATCATAGCTGATCACCCACAATCAGTAACTCGTGCCTGTCTTCTCCCCATATCCCTTGATGCCACTAGCCCCTAGAGCTCTATCTAACTCTCTCTTAAATCCATCCAGTGATTTGGCCTCCACTGCCCTCTGTGGCAGAGAATTCCACAAACTCACAACTCTCTGGGTGAAAAGGTTTCTTCTCACCTCAGTTTTAAATGGCCTCCCTTTTATTCTAAGACTGTGGCCCCTGGTTCTGGACTCCCCCAACATTGGGAACATTTTTCCTGCATCTAGCAGTGATATGTTGACTTAAGTTAAATCAAGACACATCTGACCTTAAAATGACATATCCCATAATGAGAAGAAACAATACTATCTGGTGACACACAAAGCAATGGGCTCTCCAATATCCATCAACCCTACTTATTATATTTTCTTCACTGTTTAAACTGACCTGCCAGTCTCTTTATCGAATGCTGGATTACAAGGAGTTACAACCCAATTGTACACAGAATTGATATTGGAAACAGCGATGATCAGGTTTCTGGAGCATTGAGTGAAAAACAAAGTGCTGGAAGATCTCAGAAGGTCAGGCAGCATCTGTAGAGGGAAATGGACAGATGATGTTTTGGGTCGGGACTCTTCTTTAGATTGAGTTCAGAGTTTCTCTTGGACGCCCTCTGCTGGCCTACTACCCATCTTTTTGCAGCATTGATGGTCTATTCAACGGTGGTACAGGATCCCAATGGCAGTACATTAAGCCATTTTTGAGCAGTTGTGCACTTGAGTGAGGAAATAATCCACTCCTAGCTGGGGAAAAATACATTCCAGAAGTACACGCCCTGAAATGACCGAACTGGCCATTTCCATATTTGTATTAGTGTTTAGGTGACTCAGCTTTGCAGTCCTGACAGTTGAAGCCTACATTGATCAAATCATGTCAATACCCAGCTGAAAACCCAACATGCCAATGCACAGCTTTCATGTGGCCACTCTCATTTGTTGAGCTTCAATGCAAGCCAATGCCTTTTGAAGAACCATGTGTTGCTCAACTTCAAACAACCAATGTGTCACAATTGCGTCAAAAGGCTGAATTTCTTTGCTGATGCCCACTTTCAATTATTGCCAGTCTGACAGGGTGCTCTGGTAGATGGAACCACATACATCTCATTGCCACCAGCAATTTCATCAGCCATTACCAGGAAATCCCCATCCACGCCCTGTTGCAGGTTTATGGTTGTAGCATTGATATGGCATCATCACCAGTCTTCTGCTTTGTGGCACAGTATTCCATGAAGTAATCACAGAGTGAGAGCATTGTAACCCAGCACGACAATAGGAGAGGTTCATGGGTTATGATCAAAAAGATAATGGATAAGGATTCTTTCTCGATCTTGATAATTTTTCTGAAGACAGGTGTGATGTACATGCAATTAGCAGCTCATGCCCCTAGTCATCGCGATTGTCTTGCTCCAGTGATAATAGCAGGTTTTCCAGTGGCCAGCTGGTTTTCCTCCACGACAACTCTCCCTACTCATATAAAGAGGTTGCAGTAAAGAGGATGAAGATGCCATCGTTGCATCGACAGACCACAAGACTGCAGATTCCTGCACTGACTGAGTCTCACTCCTACTTTTCAATGCCCCCTCTATTTCAGCACCAACAAAGTGGCAACCTCATCAACCCTTATGTTTCACATAAATATACTTAATAGGCACAGATATCAGTTGTTGATTCTTGATGATCCTGCAAAATTTAACATAAAATTATACAGCCCAAGGGTTAAGACATTGTAAAGAAGATTGCGTGAGGTTATCATTTTGACGATGGTAAAATTATCACTTTGCCACTGAGGCTTTCAATCTAGCCTTAGGGAACTTTGTGAATTCCCTGAGTGACCATTTTTTTAACATTTTCTCTCTTCTGAAGAAGTACCCAGTTACTGGTTGGTATCACGATTCCCATGTGGTCAAGATAAGAGTGGGAACTAAAGACATGGAATAAAAGCAGTTGAAAATGATACCCTTGAACTCCGCTGGGCTCCACAGCTCAGTGCTCCCACATCACTCACATCTCTACTTCAATGTGTGTAACCTTTTGATGTAAATGCTCGTGATCAAAAATAGATGAGATTGTGGATATGACCCCATGAATTGCCTATGTGACTATTTTCGCTTGAGTTTTAATGAGTTGAGTGGTGAGGTTTTATTTTGCATGCAAATAAGTTGAAAATAGGTAGTGAATAATAATGTCAGGAAAAATAGCTCTAAGTCTTTTAAATTTCAAACTTTTGACTAGTGCAGATCATTAGGATAATACTTTGTTCTTCAGCCTGAGAAAAAATCTCAGCAGATTAATGAAAAAGCTTAAAGCTAACTGAGATGAAATATGGATGGTACTGCTGCAACACACTTGTTCCCCATAGCATGAATTAGATATAACCCAATTGATGAATTAGGCAACGCTATTTGTATTATGCGGACCTAATTGGTTAGAACGTTATTTTAATCATGAACTAGAGAAACACTTTAAAGTCACTTCAGAAATTAGCAAGCAGGTAAAAATTGTCTTGGATAAAAATAGTTCCCTGCAAGCTCCCCGCAGTAATCAGACACCACAGTCTCTTAAGAACATAGTTCCTACTTTCACGGCAGGAAGCTATTTGAAAGTGGCTAGCGGTTGCTCTATTTACACCTATGCAATGATTAATAAACAATGTAATATGTAACCTTCCATATTTTGAGCTTGCAATAACAAAAATAAACTTCCAATTATTAAAAAGGTTTGTATTTTAGAAAATTCTATGGGAAAAAATAACTTTGTTGTTGTGAGTCTAAAAATCTCTCACCCCAACCCCCCATTTCTCCATTGACACCATTGGTTTCATCGCGTGATTGTCTATAACGCAAGGTTTCTTAGGAATTCAACCATTGTGTTATAGCAAAACTACCCGTACAAAGAAAATGTAATCTACTGCTACCATTAAGTTTAGTGGCCAATATTATATTATCCATGTGCCTATCCAAGTTCATAAGTTACAGGAGCAGAATTAGGCCATTTGGCCCATCAAGTCTAATCTGCCATTCAATCATGGCTGATCTATCTTTTCCTCTCAACCCCATTCTCCTGCCATCTCCCCATAACCCCTGACATGTGCATTAATACTTGCAAAGCACTCTTGTCATTTCTCCTGTAACTTTAAAAATGTAAATTTATGTAGCACCTTGAAGGTAGTAAAGTCTAATGGGCATCACAGGTGTGTAATGAAACAACATTGACATCAACCCAAAGAAGGAAACAACAGGATGGATGATCAAAAGGTAAAAAAGGCTATAAGAGTCATCTTAAAGGAGAAGTACGATGAAGGGCTTAATGGGTGGACTGGACAAGGTGGCAAAATGCTCTGATTGTGAGCCAAAAGAAACAGGAAATCTCCAAGGGGCCAGAATTACCTGTTGGATTTTATTCATAAATCTAACATATCGGGGGAAAAAAATGTCTCTGATTTTAAGTGTGCATTCCATGCAAGCACATCAATCATCACTTAAACTCACTTTGGATGTTCAATTCTATTGACATCAGTGAAGTAAAACGTGCAGAGGTGAATACAACCTGTGGCCATAATTCTTGTACATGCCCTTTGCGAGCAGCTGAAGATGAATTTCACCTGCATATATTTTTCCCATGGGAGGAATATATATTGGGAATGAATGTGGTGTTTAGATTATTGATGATGAGTTGATGGGTTGCAATGCAGAATCTTTGTGAATAGTTGTGGCAATTAATTAGCACTGGCATATTGGTTTTAATATATTTATTGTTAAAGGAAAATCTGTGGAGACCCAAGAGACTGCAGATGTTGGGATCTGGAGCAAAATCTGTGGGTGCGTGTGTGTTATTTTTCGATGTATTTAATGAACTGCTGAATGTGTTCCATGTGCAGCACTGCTATTCAAATACATCTGGCAAGGCTGTTACAGTGAAAGTTAGGTGCACTTGAAACCTTCACTGCAGTACCATTAATAACAGAATGCAATTAAAATATAATATAATTAAAACAATAACATTTAGATATTTACAGCATGAAATATGAGGAGACTGTTTTGCAAATGCTGATAACAATGCAATTTTTTCAACGTTTATATTGCGTCATTATAATGAATATTTGATGTCACTATAAATTTAGTACTATTTTGTAGAAAATGGTCATACTTAGCATTTTACCTTCAGTTTTAATCAGCTTCCCAATTGAGAAAACACTCACTGATGTATTAAGGACACCGGTTATCAGAAAAATAGCTTTTTTTTGTGTCAATATGTGTATTTATCAGAGATTTTTCATCATTAAGGAATAAATTATTGTTTGTTAGATGGAATATATAACAGTAATTTTCTCTCTTAAATCTGTCACTATTGATAAAATAGAACTTTCTTTATGACATCCTATAATAACCTATTTTATCATAAATGTGATATAATGTAAGTTTGGCTACTCTGAACAATTTATTATTAAATACCAAAGCACAGTCAGAAATGTTAGCTCCTTGTATTATGAGGTGACTTATCCATAAAACAGCATGCAAAAGAGAAATGAGAACATAATTCTAGTGTGAAGTTGAGTGAATTTTCATTTTTAATTACATACAGATTACCTTAAATTCTAAACACCAAAATAATGACATGAAAAAAAGGTCTGATTTTCTAAAAATTATTCTCAACTGTAAATGTCACTGGTGACACTCTATACTTCAGCCTCAAATTGAAATGATTATTGCTATTTTCTCGATGTCCTATGATGGAACAAATGGACAGGTAGCAACTTCCTTTCACAGTTCCCCATTATTCTGCAGGGAACCATGCAGGCCACTCTGTGCAGTTATTCAGCTTGAATCTCTATGGATGCACTACAAGAATAATCTCAGGGTTTGATGATAAAACATATTTTTACTTCAGCAAAGATAGACATAAAGTGTTGGAGTAACTCAGCTGGTCTGGCAGCATCTCTGGAGAAAATGAGTAGGTGACGTTTCAGGTCGGGACCCTTCTTCAGACTATCCGTTTTCTCCAGAGATGCTGCCTGATCTGCTGAGTTACTCCAGCATTTTGTGTCCACCTTTTGTATAAACCAGCAACTGTCGTTCCTTGTTATTACATTTGGACTTCAGCAATTTGAAAGTGCTGCGCAGTTCAGTTATTTCATTGGAAATATTGGCATCTGAACAACAAGAAAGTAAAACGTTTGGTGTAAGTTCTTAATTGGTACATTGTACAAATTATCAGGGCCTCGTTTCCAATCTGGTAAAACAAATTTTGTTGTGCTTACTGCAATTTTTGAATTACTTTAGCAACATGTTTTCCTACTAAATTTTATGGTTGATTCCTTAATTTAAAAATAAACTTAAATCTTAAATCACTCCTCATCCTCCTGCGCTCCAAAGAATAGAGACCCAGCCTACTCAACCTCTTCCTATAGCTCCCATACCCTCTAGTCCTGGCAACATCTTGTAAATCTTCTCTGAACCTTTTCAAGCTTGACAATATCTTTCCTATAACATGGTGCCCAGAACGAAACACAATATTCTAAATACGGTCTCACCAACGTCTTATACAACTGGAACATGACTTCCCAACTTCTATACTCTATACTCTGACTGATGAAGGCCAATGTGCCGAAAGGCTTTTTGACCACCTTATCTACCTGCGACTCGGCCTTCAGGGAACCATGCACCTGCACTCCTAGATCCCTCTGCCCTACAACACTCCCTAGAAGCCTATAATTCACTGAAGGTCCTGCCATTGTTAGACGTCCCAAAATGTAACACCCCACATTTCTCTGTTTTAAATTCCATCAACCATTCCTCAACCCACCTGGCCAATCGATCCAGATCCTGCTACAATCTTTCACAACCATCTTCACTATCTGAAAAACTACCCACATTTGTATCATCAGCAAACTTGCTAATCATGCCCTATATGTTCTCATCCAAATAATTGATGTAGATGACCAACATTAACGGGCCCAGCACCGAACCCTGACACACACCACTAGCCACAGGCCTCCAGTCCGAGAAGCAACCTTCCACCATCACCCTCTGCTTCCTTCCATGGAGCCAATTTGCTATCATTTCAGCTATCTCTTCTTAGTTCCCATGCGATTTAGCCTTCCAGAGCAGCCTACCATGTGGAACCTTGTCAAATGCCTTACTAAAATCCATGTATACAACATCTACAGCTCTGCCCTCATCGACCTTTTTGGTCACTTCTTCAAAAAACGTTATCAGATTTGTGAGAAACGACCTGCATACAAAACCATGCTGACTATCCCGAATCAGCCCTTGCCTGTCCAAATGCCTGTATATTCCATCCCTCAGAATACTTTCCAACTACAGTTGTTAAGCTCACCAGCCTATAGTTCCCAGCATTTTCCCTGTAGCCCTTCTTGAAAAGACGCAGTACATGTGCCACCCTCCAGTCTTCCAGCACCTCTCCTGTATTTAAGGATGATTCGTAAATTTCAACCAGGGTTCCCGCAATTTCCTCTCTAGTTTCCCACAATGTCCTCGGATATATCTGATATCTGAAATATCTGCATGTTTCAAGAAAAGCTTTCATTATATTTTTACATTATCTTTCAGCAAAACAATGAATTATGCTGATGGCATTTCACACAGTGTGCCAGCCTAGTCAAGTCAAGTCAAGTCAATTTTATTTGTATAGCACATTTAAAAACAACCCACGTTGACCAAAGTGCTGTACATCAGTTCAGGTACTAAGAACGAACATACAATGGCACACAAACATAACAGCACATACATAAACAGTTCACAGCGCCCCCTCAGAGGGCCTCAAACGCTAGGGAGTAGAAATAGGTTTTGAGCCTGGACTTAAAGGAGTCGATGGAGGGGGCAGTTCTGATGGGGAGAGGGATGCTGTTCCACAGTCTAGGAGCTGCAACCGCAAAAGCGCAGTCACCCCTGAGCTTAAGCCTAGACCGCGGGATTGTCAGTAGCCCCAAGTCAGCTGGCCTGAGGGACCTGGAGATAGAGTGGTGTTAGAAGCTTTTTGATATGGGGGGGGGGGGGGGGGGGCAAGTCCATTTAGGGCTTTGTATGTGAATAGGAAGAGCTTGAAGTTGATTCTGTACCGTACTGGGAGCCAGTGGAGAGAGGCCAGAATCGGGGTGATGTGGTCCCTTTTACAGGTACCCGTCAGTCTCGCTGCGGCGTTTTGGACCAATTGCAGGTGGGACAGGGATGATTGGCTGATCCCAGTGTATAGGGAGTTGCAGTAGTCTAGGCGGGAGGAAATGAATGCGTGGATGATTTTTTCAATGTTGTCAAATTGGAGGAATGGTTTGATTTTAGCTATGGTACGAAGCTGAAAGAAGCTGGCTTTTACCACAGCGTTGACTTGCTTGTCAAACTTTAATGCAGAGTCAAATATCACGCCAAGGTTTTTGACATGCAGTTTGACTAGGGAGGATAGGCTTCCAAGGCTGCCTGTTATCGTTTTGATGGAGTCGAGGGGGCCGAATAGGATGACCTCAGACTTGCTCTCGTTTAGTTGAAGGAAGTTCTGTGCCATCCAACATTTTATGTCCTCAAGACAGTACATGAGGCTGATTAAATTTGACCGGTTGTTGGGTTTCAGGGGGAGATAAAGCTGTGTGTCATCCGCATAGCAGTGCATAGCTAAAAATGATCTTTCAATTATGCTTACGATGTAGGTGTCACAAGTTGGCACTGGCAAGATCCCAAACCATGCATGAGCCATCCTCATGTGATGAGCAGACTAAAACCATTGCACTGTCTTTTAAAATAACAGAGAAATGCCATAAAATGAAATAATCAATTAATTCACCCTCTACCCCCCATGCTTGGTCAGTTAATCTTTAATATCATGACTGTACTTGTGCCATTCCACCATATATTTTGATTTCCATTGCCTAAGCAAACTAATTATCTTACTTGAGTATATTTGTTTATTTAACAGTGTATTTGTTCCCATAAAAACAGCCTTTTGGCCGTATCTACAATTCCCCTTGTTCTTATTTCTCTCCACAGAGGGAAATGCCCAGCAAAACATACCCAGTTCTAATCACAATTCATGTTTAATTTTTCTAGAGTCGGATCAGCCGTCAACTTCCTGAGCACAAGATGTCCCGCTGCAACTCTGATGAAAACCCCATATTTTCTTCAAGCTTTCCAATGATTCCTGTCTGAAGCTATTGAGGAAATCAGAGAACGCCCAAGGAATTCTATCCCTGACTAATTATGAAAGAGGTTGTTCGAGTCAATTAATCATTTAGAATCAATAATTTCTAAACAAATTTTGCATAATAATCCAGTGTATATAATTGTGTTATGGTACCAGTGATACAATTACACCACCAGTTCAATCAGGACTTGGATTAATAGCGTAACACTTGAAAAAGCATTGGAAAAAGATTGGTGTGTGATAAGCTGACCCAGGCAGTCATTTCTCTGGGAGTTACAGCTTTCATGTCAGGCAGGAAATGGCAGAACCCCACCATGTTTCACTAGGTCAGTAAACAGATGAGTACACCAACAAGCAAATTGAAATTAAATAATGTGATGTGAAAAGTGGAGATTTGTACTGAAAACCAGCCACAAGGATTTTGTAATAGCTCTGAATATCAGGGAATATTATTCCCTGGTTTACTTCTGCAGTAACTTAATCTGTATAATGGCCCAAAAATATGTTTGGCACATTTGCAACATCATAGCATGATCAGGAAATATTTTATATGAAATTCAGGGATATATCTCTGATTTCCTTGATTGTTTCGGAGATAGTACATTTTACCGATCTAAGCGAAACACAGATTAAAGACTTTGACATGCACCTCCTCCCAAGTACAGCACAGCGTTCAACATCACAACACCGAATAAGCTCATCCCTAAACTTGTACACTTTGGCTTTGGGGCCTCCATCTGCAACTGGCTTCTGGACTTCCTGACCGGCAGATGTCAGTCGGTTGGAATTTGTCATAACATTTCGCAATCCTGACCCTCAACACTGGTGCTCCTCAGGGTTGTGTGCTCAGTCCCTTGCTCTACTCCCTGTTAGTGAGTGGCCAAGTGCACCACCAACTTGATCTCTAGGTTCGCCAATGATGCCACTGTTTTGGCCAGATTAACAATAAAAATAAGATAAATGCAAAAAGAGATTGAGAACTTTGCATCACGGTGTCAGTTCAACAACCTAGGCCTTAACATCAGCAAGACGAAAGAGTTGGTTGTTGACCTAAAGAAGCAAGAGGGTGAACACATTCCTACCCTCATCATTCAGAGCCCACCACAGCACAGAGTCTGCCTTGTTGAAGGTACACAACGACCTGCTTCTCGCCATCGACACCGGCGACTGTGCAATCCTGCTCCTTCTCGACCTCAGCGCAGCGTTCGATACAGTGAACCACACCATCCTTATTGACCGTCTCCGGTACGCGGTTGGCATTGATGGCACTGCCCTGAGCTGGTTCACTTCGTACCTCAAAGATAGGAGTTTCGCCATCAACATAGGCAGTTATTCCTCTGCTCCAGCTAGCCTCTCCTGCGGAGTTCCACAAGGCTCCATCCTAGGCCCCATTCTCTTCTCTCTATACATGCTCCCCCTTAGCCAAATCATTCAAAGGCACGGCATTTCTTTCCACTGCTATGCCGATGACACTCAGCTTTACCTCCCCCTGAAACCCAACAACCAGTCAAATTTAAACAGCCTCTCACACTGCCTTGAGGACATAAAATGTTGGATGGCACAGAACTTCCTCCAATTAAATGAGAGCAAGTCTGAGGTCATCCTATTCGGCCCCCCCCCGACTCCATCAAATTGATAACAGGCAGTCTTGGAAGCCTATCCTGCCTAGTCAAACCGCATGTCAAAAACCTCGGCATGATATTTGACTCTGCATTAAAATTTGATAAGCAAGTCAACGCTGTGGTAAAAGTCAGCTTCTTCCAACTTCGAACCATAGCTAAAATCAAACCTTTCCTCCAATTCGACGACACAGAAAAAATCATTCACGCTTTCATTTCCTCCCGCCTAGACTACTGCAACTCCCTATACACTGGGATCAGCCAATCTTCCCTGTCTCGCCTGCAACTGGTCCAAAACGCCGCAGCGAGACTCCTGACGGGTACCCGTAAAAGGGACCACATCACCCCGATTCTGGCCTCTCTCCACTGGCTCCCTGTACGGTACAGAATCAACTTCAAGCTCCTCCTATTCACGAATAAAGCCCTAAATGGACACTCCCCCCCCCTACATCAAAAATCTTCTAACCCCCCTCTCTAACTCCAGGTCCCTCAGATCGGCCGACTTGGGGTTATTCACTATCCCGCGGTCTAGGCTTAAACTCAGGGGTGACCGCGCTTTTGCGGTTGCAGCTCCTAGACTGTGGAACAGCATCCCTCTCCCCATCAGAACTGCCCCCTCCATCGACTCCTTTAAGTCCAGGCTCAAAACATATTTCTACTCCCTAGCATTTGAGGCTCATTGAGGAGGCGCTGTGATCTGTTTGCGTGCTACTGTATGTTTTCATTTTTTTTCTATTGGAACCTAATCAAATGTACAGCACTTTGGTCAACGTGGGTTGTTTTTAAATGTGCTATACAAATAAAATTGACTTGACTTGACTTGACTCATCGATGGAGTTGTTGTAGAAATGGTGGACACCTCCAACTTCCTAGGCATCCATATCATCGACAACCAAACCCGGTTCCTTCACACTGATATAATGATTAAAAAAGTGCATCAGCATATTTACTTTCATAGAGAGAAGAGAAGATTCGGTATGCTCATTAGAAATTTGTTCACACAACTTATGATGACAATTATTTGTTTAACTGAGAACACAGCAATTCTTCATGCACTTCTCTGTGTATGGCTGGCTATATTCATGCACAATGGGAAATATAAACCAAATTTGGAGAGATTTTGATTCTCCTTAGCCCTTTTTTTTGCATTAAATTCTCCCTATGCTTAGAAATTGGACTTCACCCTCATTTGGTGCAAAAGATCATCTAATGCCCACTGGCCATTACTCTCCAAAATTTGCAAAATTGGGCAAAGATCTGAAAAAAGTGATGTGTTCTGTGCTGAAGTAGGGCCTGTGTAAACGGTGTCAGGCAAAAAAGGCTGCCATTATGGTGAGAGGAACCTCAGCAGATGGGAGACAATAGACAATAGACAATAGACAATAGACAATAGGTGCAGGAGTAGGCCATTCGGCCCTTCGAGCCAGCACCGCCATTCAATGTGATCATGGCTGATCATTCTCAATCAGTACCCCGTCCCTGCTTTCTCCCCATACCCCCTGACTCCGCTATCCTTAAGAGCTCTATCTAGCTCTCTCTTGAATGTATTCAGAGAATTGGCCTCCACTGCCCTCTGAGGCAGAGAATTCCACAGATTCACAACTCTCTGACTAAAAAAGTTTTTCCTCATCTCTGTTCTAAATGGCCTACCTCTTATTCTTAAACTGTGGCCCCTGGTTCTGGACTTCCCCCAACATTGGAAACATGTTTCCTGCCTCTAACATGTCCAACCCCTTAATAATCTTATACGTTTCGATAAGATCCCCTCTCATCCTTCTAAATTCCAGTGTATACAAACCTAGTCGCTCCAGTCTTTCAACATATGACAGTCCCGCCATTCCGGGAATTAACCTAGTAAACCTACGCTGCACGCCCTCAATAGCAAGAATATCCTTCCTCAAATTTGGAGACCAAAACTGCACACAGTACTCCAGGTGCGGTCTCACTAGGGCCCTGTACAACTGCAGAAGGACCTCTTTGCTCCTATACTCAACTCCTCTTGTTATGAATGCCAACATTCCATTGGCTTTCTTCACTGCCTGCTGTACCTGCATGCTTCCTTTCAGTGACTGATGCACTAAGACACCCAGATCACATTGTACGTCCCCTTTTCCTAACTTGACACCATTCAAATAATAATCTGCCTTCCTATTCTTACCACCAAAGTGGATAACCTCACACTTATCCACATTAAACTGCATCTGCCATACATCCGCCCACTCACACAACCTGTCCAAGTCACCCTGCAACCTCATAGCATCTTCCTCACAGTTCACACTGCCACCTAGCTTTGTATCATCGGCAAATTTGCTAATGGTACTTTTAATCCCTTCATCCAAGTCATTGATGTATATTGTAAATAGCTGCGGTCCCAACACCGAGCCTTGCGGTACCCCACTAGTCAATGCCTGCCATTCTGAAAGGGACCCATTTATCCCCACTCTTTGCTTTCTGTCTGTCAACCAACTTTCTATCCATGTCAGTACCCTACCTCCAATACCATGTGCTCTAATTTTGCCCACCAATCTCCTATGTGGGACAAAATTGGGCAAAGATCTGAAAAAAGTGACAAGTGTTCTGTGCTGAAATAGGGCCTGTGTAAACGGTGTCAGGCAAAAAAGGCTGCCATTATGGTGAGAGGAACCTCAGCAGATGGGAGACACAGTGCTCTCAAGTATTTCTGGACAACCCTCTTTGATGAATTAGCCTACTTCACTTGTCCATGAGTCGGCACAAGCCAGTATAAGGTGGGGCTGAGCAGCAGGCCAGTGGTCACAGTAAGTGATGACTACAGGTTATCTTGTGTAAGAAAATAACTGCAGATGCTGGTACAAATTGAAGGTATTTATTCACAAAATGCTGGAGTAACTCAGCAGGTCAGGCAGCATCTCAGGAGAGAAGGAATGGGTGACGTTTCGGGTCGAGTCCCTTCTTCACGTTATCTTGTGATCAGTGAAGTTAGCTCCAGGGAATAACGTAACATTATACTGATCATGTTCATAAGTGATAGGACAAGAATGAGGCCATTTGGCCCATCAAGTCTACGCCATTCGATCTATCTCTCCCTCTCAACCCCAAGAGAGAGCTAGATAGAGCTCTTAAGGATAGCAGAGTCAGGGGGTATGGGGAGAAGGCAGGAACGGGGTACTGATTGAGAATGATCAGCCATGATCACATTGAATGGCGGTGCTGGCTCGAAGGGTAATATTGTCTATTGTCTATTGTCTATTGCCCTGCCTTCTCCCCATAACCCCTGACACCCTTAAGAATCAAGAAGCTGTCAATCTCTACCTTAACAATTGACTTGGGCTCCACAGCTTTTTGTGGCTTTGAAAAAAAGTGAGGCTGAGAGATGGTGTGTGCAGGATATAGATGAGAGAGTGTAAACTCTTTCATTGCTAAACTATGCAGGATGTGCCCGTTGCTTTTTTTGTGAGTTATTAACAAAGATCATACGTTTCTGAAAAGCTCCAATTTCTGCTAACAGTGGAGAAAGCATGTGCTGTGTTGTCAGTGACGTCTTTTGGCTGCTTGATTGATGGTGGGCAATTGTCAGCCTCACTAAGGTGAACTACGCCTGATAGCGGCTGAGCCAATCTTGTGGCGGCTGCTAATCAACCCAGAAATGATCACTAATGCAATCTAAAATGGGCTCAATGGCTTTTATGAGCTACAAGGGCACAAAAATGATTGTAAATAGGTCCTACTTCGAGGCAGTAGAATTTTATGACACAGAAGGAAATTATTTATCCCATCATACTTTTAGTAACTGCTGGAAAGATGTACTCTGAGCCATTTTCTTTGGTCAGCCTTCATGACCTTTAAAATGTCTTTTCATTTATTTTTCGATGCCTCATTCAAAGGATAATGTCGATTGTGTTTCAATCAGCATTTTTGGCAACGATGGTTTTCAAGAGTCCCCACACTCCTACACCATCTTGAAATCTCAAGCAACAACATACTCCGTGCCTTAACACCCCATATATATCCAAATATTTCTTTAATTCATGATCTTGCTGATCCGAGATCTCTGCCATCAATTTTCTTGCTAAGCTTGCTCTGAGAGCTGCTTCTTCATTATGCCTCCATGATATGTTCTATGGAGAACACGTGTTATCCAGTTGACATTTGAATTCACAAAAGGCCACTAAGTGCTGGAGTAACTCAGCAGGTCAGGTCTCCGGAAAAAAAATGGATGTTTCAGCTCAGGACCTTGCGTCAGACTTGGCGTAGAGTGATGTAAAGTTGGGGTGCATTGCAGGCGAGTGAGGCCCGGAGGTGTGGGAGTGTAGGAGCAAGGGCCTGCTGGTGTCGGCTCATGGCGGCCAGTGTAGAGCACACAGTACGTAAGGGGAACTGTTGTGAGAGGCAGTGGATTGAGTGCAGGAACCTAAAATCTGGGTCGGGACAGAACTGGGAGGCCTAGAACAGGAGCTGGAAACCATGAGGCTTAAGATGGCAGCACAGAAAGTGTTGAGGAAACACACATGACTGTTCTGGCGGAGAATGGAGTAAAGTTGTGGTCCATTTGAGGACCTTTGAACCACATCTCCAAATTTTTGATTGGTTCAGTCACCACCTTGCTGATTAGAAAAGCGCAGAGAGGGATGGCATAACACTTTTGTTATTCATTACTGTGATAAGGGCAATTATGAACTCAAACAAATGATCTGCTGGTCATTGCTGCAGGGTTGTCTGTTGTTTTAATTAAGACTCTTTCACTACATTTTCATTTGTCTATAGAGGATATGAACAAATTGTTGAAGTGTCACATGTATGATTGAACTCCTCATTTCACAGGCAGTGCGTTTCATTGGTGTGATTGCTGGATTCTGCTGTTATACCGGGCAGGAATGCTAAACTCCTAACGCAAAATAATTGTGACTACTGTTTACAAGAGAGGCCAGCAATAAAGATTTTGAAAGAGTATCTTGTAAATAGAGGAAATCTGTGACAGCAATGGTATCACTAATGGATTACACTCTCCATTAATTTTCCATTTCAAACTATTTTGGCAGTGCTCACCAGGTGGTGTCAGGTTCCACTGGTACAACCATAATTCTCTCTCCCTCAAGCCTATCATAGAACATAGAACAGGGAACATAGAACAGTACAGCACAGTAACAGTACCGTTGGCCCAGTGTATCCGCGATGAACATGGTGCCACATTAAAGTAATCTCCTCTACCTGCACGTGATCCATATCCCGTCATTCACTGCATAGCCGTGTGTCTATCGAAAAGCCACTGAAATGCCACTATCGTTCAATGTTTTGTCACATAATTCTTCAAACCTCCATGAAATATCATTTGATTTCTCCAGTTCCTTCTCTGATTATACTGAATGGATTCTGAACTGTCCTTCCATAATTTTACTCTTCTGGCAAATTTTTCAAAATATATCCTCTTCCACTTTCTCATCCCATGTATCTCGTATCTTATTTTTTCAAGGCATCAATGTTGGATACTTATACCACTGGGTAGTTTGCTTAAATACTCTTTCAACGTTATTTTTAATGCTCTTATTCTCAGCAAAATCGGTAGCACTTCCACTCCTACTGTTCCACTGTAGAGCAAATGTCATTTTTGTTCTCAATGCAGTGCAGCGCAAAATCACATCCACAACAAGTCAAGTCATTCACCAACTGACCAGGATATGAACACATGAAGCTGCACTTGTGTTTATGACCTTCAATAAGACAATTAATACTCTGGAGTTAAACTGGTGGTTGAGACTACTTGAAGTGTTTTTATATTTCCATCACCAACCTCTTCCTTAAGCTCTTCTTTCCAACGATTCAAAATCCAAGTGTAAAGATCATGTGGATTTCTTTAATGGTTGTTTTTTTTCCTTTTTGCCCCCTCCTTCCCCTTATCCATGTCACTGCATTGCCCAGTGTTTGAGCCACTTCAAATGAACAGACCAGTGAGGGTCAGAAATGATTGCCGTCTGTACTTTCTGAGGAGGCTCTGCTCCTTCAATGTCTGCAGTAAGATGCTGCAGATGTTCTACCAATCGGTGGTGGCCAGTGCCATCTTCTTCACTTTCGTGTGGTGGGGCAGCAGGGCGAAGGCCGTGGACGCCAATGGAGTCAACAAGCTCATCAGGAAGGCTGGCTCCATCCTGGGAGTGGAGTTGGATTCATTGAAGGTGGTCTTGACTCCTCAACCTGCAGAGCATCTTGGACAATACAGCTCACCCCCTCCATGACACATTGGTCAACCTGAGGAGCACCTTCAGCAACAGACTGGTTCCACCAAGATGCAGCATAGAACCCCACAGGAAATCCTTTTTCCCTGTGGCTATCAAACTGTACAACTCCTCCCCGTTCTGCCGTGGAGTAGACTGAAGCCCCCCCCCCCCCCCACCCTCCCCAAATCTTTGTACATCCCCAATCCTGGACTTTCCACTCGCCACTTTAATTTCATGTTTCATGTATCTTATTGTGTTTTATGACTGTTGGCAGACCAATTTTGTTCCTGGGATAAATATCATATCATCGTATCATATCTATTGTATCATATATAATGTGAACTGGAAGATATATCTCGAAAGCCGGAAAAGATGATCAGACTTAGAAGAGACGTGCTATGTCCAGAGGAGATAAAGAATGAGTTAAGTAAATATTCCAGAGACCAGAACAATTGCAGGACTGGAAGAGGCACTGTGGGAGCCAAGAGAAACATGGAAGGAGTGAGGAGGGACACTGCAAGGCAGAAGAGAAACAAACCATAACTTCAAAGTCACTGGCTTTCACCCTTCCATCCAGTTATTCTGAATGCAGAATGCTGAGGGCAAGAATGCTTTCAGTCCTGTTAAGTCAGCCTAATGCTGTGGAAGCTTTCTCTGATCATAGAAGGCCAGTGGCATGCAGCACCAAACACTTGCTGGGATATTTGATCTGAAAATGATGGGAATCAACAGAGGTTAACAAAAGTGCTGAACCACATTTTATACTCAGCACAGACTACACAATTTTTAAAACCTTTGCTCTGAAGAATCCAGACATATTTTGTAAGACTTCCTCTCTGAACACCATGAACAAATGCCTAGAATTCCTTGAACATGTAAGTCAAGAAGTGAAATTCTGGTCCCCATTGTAGGTGTGGTATCTGGGAATTTCAGTGGAGTGCACAGAGCTGACTGAGCCTCGGTCTCGTTGCTTAGGAAGGGAGCAAGGCCTGTGGCTATTGACACAAATGGAGACAATACCATGGGTCAGGATAGGAGTGATTGTGGAGAATGGTCAGCATTGGTGCTAGGGCTATCAGTCCTGACCAATACCTTTGGATTGACGCAGTATGGAGGCAAATGATTGCTCCAGTGCTGTAATGGTGAGTTGGGGTAGACAATGATGCGGGTGATTAAACACAAAATGCTGGAGTAACTCAGTGGGCCAGACAGCGTCTCTGGAGAGATGGAATAGGTGACGTTTCAGGTCGAGACCCTTTTTCAGACTTGATCAGTTCTTCAGATCAATGATGCAGTTGGGGTGAGTAGTGAATGACTGATGAATAAGACCAATTTGGGAAGGTGGCCAGGGTCAGTGATGTGGTCAGGGTGGAGTGGAAGAGGATTGGGGCCAGTGGTTTGGTCAGGGGTGGAGGAGAAGTGGTTTGGGGCCAGTGTTGTGAATAGAGGGTGGAGGGGAGGGAGGATTGGGACAAGTGCTGCAGTCAGAATGGAAAGGAATGGGGATCGGGGCCAGTGTAGTGGACAGGGGTGGAGGGGAGGGAGGATCAGGACAGGTGCTGTGGTCTGTGTGGAGAGGATGGGGATCGGGGCCAGTGCTGTGCTTTCAGGTGGGGGGGAGTGGGATAGGGGCCAATGTTGTGGTATGGGGTGGAGAGGAAGGGGAGGTGGCACCAGTGGTTTGGTCAGAGGTGGAGGAGGCATGGGATTAAAGTACAACCAGAAATGGAGGGGCCACCTTTTTAAAGACCTGACCAACTCATCCAACGTTGTTTGAGGTTGATATAAATATCCTTAAGGCAGCCAAAGCAATCCAGCACTGCAAACAAGAAATAGGTCAGCTGGTGACAATATCTGGAGGAAAAAAAATGATGGTTGAGTATTATTACCATTTGTTTGCCAATGTACTTTGCTGAATTATGTGATTGAATGTGTTCACTCAGCAGTGGCTCTCTGAGTAATAATCCCACAGCTGAGTCAGAAGACTGGCTTTAAGTCCCACTTTAGCTTGTAATGTACTGTAGGTTGTCTTGCTAATACAGTACTGTGAATGATTTGTGCGATTGGAGTTGAAATTTGCTTGACCTTTTAACCAAAGGCCCCGTTTGCAGCCAGAAGTGTGTATTAATTATGACTGCAGAGTTTGCCTTGCGCCCGAATAACAGCATAATCACATTGTTCGTGTGCAGTTTTTGTTAACTTGGTTTCCTAACTTAAACTGTTACTTGCGTTGACTGTAAAATGCTTTCAGACTTGCTGAGGTTGTAAATGCCACTGCATAAATGCAAGTTCCACATTCCATTTTCCTTTATAATGCATCTGTCAGATCATGAATTCTGATGTACTCTGCCTTCCAGCTAATATTATTGGAATTCATTCCAAAGGGCCACATAAACCTTCATTTGGAAAGAAACATTAGCAGGGACAGGCAACATAGATTTGTTAAGAGAAGGTCATGCCTAACTGAGGTGACTGATTATTTTTGAGAGGGGAAAGAGAAGGGTGAAGTAGGACAAATTTGGAGATGACACTAAAATAGGTAGACAGCGAATATGATTATCACGAATTGCAGCAGGAACTTGATCAGCTGGCCAAGTTGGCTGAAGAATTGCTAACGGAGTTTATTTAGATAAGTGTGAAGTGCTGCATTTTGGGAAGACGAACCAGGGCAGGACCTCCACAGTGAATAGGTGCACAAGTATATTGTGCCCTCAAAGTGGTGTCACAGATAGATAGGGGTGGCAAAGAGGACTTTTGACACTCTGCCTTCATCAGTTAGGGAATTAAGCGTAGAAGGGATGGTGGAGACTCAAGGACTCATTGAACCTGTGGGATCTATGGAATTCATTGCCACATACGGCTGTGCAGGCCAAGTCAATGGGCATTTTTAAAGTGGAGATTGATAGGTTCTTGATTTGTAAGGACGTCAAAGGTTACGGGGAGAAGGCAGCAGAATGAGGTCGAGAGGGAAACATAGATCTGCCAGGATTGAATGGCGGAGCAGACTCGATGGGCCGAGAGGCCTAATTCTGCTCCAATGTCATACGGTCTTCCAGTCCAAAAAATAACTATATTGTGTTAACATTACTCATTAGTCACTCTCAGATGTCGATCAAGCTGAATTTTTGTGTTAAGGCAAAACTGACTGGGTGATATGAGTAATGAGAAAGCTCTGGGAAGAAAGTAACCAGGTTGGAGGTCAGACTCTTGCAGTACAATGGGCAAGAGCGTTTTCGATTTCTGAAGACCTCATTCTACACAGGTGGTCTAGACACTCTCAAATGCACGATCGATTAGCCCCAGGACATTAGGAAAGCTCTCTGTTCATGCTCCACTTGATGCTGCTGCTGTGCAATTAGGAAACAAAGAAATTACAATTTCTGTCAAATAATGCAGCCAATTCTTCTGCCACACACTGAGATGCAAATGACTAACTTATTCCTCCTCTGTCTAAACAAGCAAGAACATGACAAGCACGCAGTGGCATTTCATTGCTCTGAGCAATCAGGTTCTGGAGGTCATTGTTCTGAAAACAACAGTCCTCTGTGTTGGTCTGGTTGACTTTTTGTGAGCAGCCTCCATTGTTTTATCATGGAATGCCAGTACACATAGTGGTGTTATGCAAAACCCCTTCGCATTGTAATAAAGCTTGGATCCCAAGTAACTGATCCATCACGTTTAATAGTTTATTGAAAGGACGCTAAAGAACGTCAGCAATGCAATGATATTTTAGCAATGCTGAAGCTTAAAAAGAAAGCAAACTCACAATAGTTTCTCAAATGGAATTTTTGAGATTTCCAAATAGGGAAAAATGGCAGGGATTGTGTATTTATGTTTACATTCCAAGTCAAACATGTATTTACTACTTAAAATGTAAAATGACTGTAAAATGACAGATAAAAAAATCACAGGATTAATCAATCTATAGCCCGCCAGAAAACCTGAAGGTAGAAGGTGAAGCTCTGCTCCCACCACACTGCCTTGTTGACAGTGACCAGGTATTAGGGACCAAGATTACAGTGAAATCCTAATTCCTTTATAGCATTTATTACTGAAGAGGCTCTGAAATGCAAGGTTATAATTTAAAACATGCAATTATTGAGTCAATGCAATGTTTTGCAAAAACATTCTGCATTGACAAAAACAGCCTGTAGAAGGCAAAACTTCAGCTGTCCATTTTCTCCAAACTTTACTGCCTGACCCACAGAGCTATTCCAGGATTTTGTGTCTATCGGTGTGCTGCAGTGTTCTCCTGACTCCTAAGAGTAATTCAACCATAGAAAAATGTGTAATGGGCTGCGCTACTGGTGATAGAGGCCTTTTGGCCCATCATGCCTGGCCAGCTGCATAATATGCTCACCTTCTGTTGCCCTTCTGGTGTTGGAGCTCATTGACCGGCCACCACCAAACATCTTACAGATACTGCAGACACAGGAGACTGCAGATGATGGAATCTAGAGCAGGAAAGAAACTGCTGGAGAAACTCAGCGGATTAAGTATCAGAAGTGAGAGGAACAGAATTAGGCCATTTGGCCCATCAAGTCTACTCCGCCATTCAATCATGGCTGACCTATCTCTCCCTCCTAACTCCATTCTCCTGCCTTCGCCCCATAACCCCTGACACCCGCACTAACGAAGAATCTATCTATCTCTTCTTTAAAAATATCCACCGACTTGGCCTCCACAGCCTTCTGTGGCAAATAATGCAGAGGAAAATAAATAGTTTTCATTTCAGGTCTGGATCTTGAATCAGGACTGAGAGAGCGATGGGAAGATACTCACTGATCTTTGTGTTACATCACTTGCCACAAGTTGCCAGACTTCCAAAAAAACATCTTGACCAGTCTAAAGAAGGGTCCCGACCCAAAACAACACCTATCCATGTTCTCTAGCGATGCAGCCTAACCCCTGAGTTACTCCAACACCTTGTGTCCTTTTGAGTAAACCAGTATCTGTAGCTTCTTTTTTCTATTCCTTGACACCCAACTGCTTCTCTCACCAAGCCAATTACATTTGTCAAATTTCCATGGATTCGATGAACTTTTATCTTTGGAGCAGTCTCCGATGTGATCAAGGCCTTCCTGAATTCTATGTCCACTACAATAACCTCCAATTAACCTACTAGGTTAATTCCCGGAATGGCGGGACTATCATATGTTGAAAGACTGGAGCGACTAGGCTTGTATACACTGGAATTTAGAAGGATGAGAGGAGATCTTATCGAAACGTATAAGATTATTAAGGGGTTGGACACATTAGAGGCAGGAAACATGTTCCCAATGTTGGGGGAGTCCAGAACAAGGGGCCACAGTTTAAGAATAAGGGGTGGGCCATTTAGAACTGAGATGAGGAAAAACTTTTTCAGTCAGAGAGTTGTGAATCTGTGGAATTCTCTGCCTCAGAAGGCAGTGGAGGCCAATTCTCTGAATGCATTCAAGAGAGAGCTAGATAGAGCTCTTAAGGATTGCGGAGTCAGGGGGTATGGGGAGAAGGCAGGAACGGGGTACTGATTGAGAATGATCAGCCATGATCACATTGAATGGTGGTGTTGGCTCGAAGGGCCGAATGGCCTCCTCCTGCACCTATTTTCTATTGTCTATTGTCAATTGACATGAAAACATCTCCTCACTGTAGACGCCAAAGTGGCGTAGCAGTAGAGCTGCTGCTTTACAGCACCGGAGCTACCGGTACCGTCAGTAGGTTGTTTGTACGTTCTCCCTGAAACTAGGTTTTCTCTGGGTGCGCCGGTTTCCCCCCAGGCTCCAAAGACGTATAGGTTTGTAGGTTAATTGGCTTCGGTAAAATTGTACATTATCCCTGGTGTGTAGGATAGTGTTAGTGTACGACGTGATCGCTAGTTGGCACGGACTTGGTTGGCTGAAGGGCCTGTTTCCGCACTGTATCTCTAAAGTCTAAAGTCTAAAATAAATCAAAAATATTTACATATCAAATGCACTGTGCATTTAACCAGCTTTTAAATTATCCCAATAAAACCAGAGATAGTAATTTGAAATATGAGACAGGATTGATTTAGCATTTCATGATGTGAGGCAAACTAGAATTGGAAATCGTTACGGACAAACTGTGCAGTGTCCTTTTTTCTCTTCACTCCTGAAGATGGCAGTATTTCTCCAGCACGATGAAATCTGGACTGAAATCCAAGTGAAGCCAGAGTGATCAAGTCACTTAAATGTTCAAATTATTTCTATCCACATGAAGATTATGGAAGTTTTCTCAAGATTTGTTTTGTGAGAAAACAGAACATTTTACATAACCTATTAAGTAAAGTCAGACTGTATTACATTACAGCAAAGCTGTGACTTTACATCAGTTTATAAGAATGTATTGAAATAGAAACAGGTAAATTGGCCCCTTGTGTTTGCTCTGCAATTCAATTGGATAGCTGGCATTTTAACTCAATGCTACTTTCCTGCACTGTCCTCATCTCCTTTGATTCATTTAATATCCAAAAATGTTTGATCTCTGTCTTTCTTGAAAGTTTAAAAAGATTAAAGCATGTCACCAAAAACTCTAACAAACTTCCATACATGCACTTTAGAAAATATTCTGCTTGGTTGCATCATGGGTACTGATTGTGCATGATCAGCCATGATCATGGTGAATGGCGGTGCTGGCTCGAAGGGCCAAATGGCCTACTCCTGCACCTATTGTCCATTGTCTATTGTCTATTGCTTGTAAGGCAATTCCATAATATAGGAACATAAACGGCTGCAGTGAGTGGTGGATTTAGCCCAATCCATCATGGGCACCACCCATCCCATCATCAAAACTATCTAAATGATCTGCAGCCTCAAGAAGGGGACATTTATCAACAAGGATCCCCCCAATCCAGGCCACGCCCTCTTCACACTGTTACCATTGAGCTGGAGGTACAGAAACCAGAAGCCACACACCACCAGGTTCAGGAACAGTTATAATCTTTGGTGCCAACCAGACCTCTCCTTGTATCTCACCGATCAAATGCTAACATTAAAATCTTCTGCACATTATCATATCCTTCTATTCCCTGCATATCCATGTGCCTATTCAAAAGCCTCTTAAAACCCACTATTGTACCACTACCATTATCAGTGCATTCCAGGTACCCACCACCCTTTGTGTAAAAAACTCCCCCAAACATCTCCTTCAAATGTTGTCCCTTTAACCTTGAAGCTATGCCCTCCAATATTTGTTATTTCCTTCCTGGCAAAGAGGGTCTGACTGTCGATCCTACCTATGCCCCTCATAATTTTGTATACATCTCTATCAAGTCTCCCCTCAACCTTCTCCCTCCTGGAGAAAACAACCCAAGTCTGTCCAACCTTCCTCTGTATTCAGTTTAGTTTATTGTCACGAGTACCGAAGTACAATGAAAAGCTTTTGTTGCGCGCTAACCAGCCAGCGGAAAGACAATACATGATTACAATCGGGCCATTTGCAGTGTACAGATACATGATAAGGGAATAACGCTGATAGCGTTAGTAGCTGATAAACTGTCTCTGCACTTTTTCCAAAGTCTCCACATCCTTCTTGTATTGGGGCGACCAATACTCCAAATGCATTCTTAAGCTTGAACTAGAATCAGCTTAAAATGTGTACATTCAAGGATATTTTCAATCTACAACTTCATTATTTCACAGGCAAGATCATTAAAAAAAGCTTGGTTGAGATGAGTAGGAAATAATAGCTGCACAGGGAAAGAACTAAAATTAGAAATGTAGCTCTTTTCCCCTTTCTCCAATCCCACCACAACTCTGTAATCATTGCACTTGCATTGTCTACCACCACTCACCAGGTCTAGAAGCTGCTGACAATGACAAAGCTGCAGGCAGCATCTAGGTGAGTATATCCATGAAGCATAACGAGAATGTTATTGCAGCAGGAGTTGCATCAAGTTGGCATCAAATCACATTCAAAGAAACTGGCAATCTGTGGACACCAATCAGGCCTCTCGTTGCCATCTCACTGCTCAAAGGCTAGCATATTCTTGCTAGTAGCCAAAGACAAGCAGAGCCACAAACAGATCCTGGAGGAAGGAGGGCTGGAGTTGAGAAGAATAGACATGGATGTGTCACTGATCCCAGACGCCAAATGTCTTTGCGTGATACCTCATCACTTTTTGAAAAACAGCAGGGGAATGTTCCCGAGGTCCAGGCCAAATCCCATTACCTCCCTCAAAGATTTGTTGATCAATGATTTGAATGCTATCATGGGACCCACTATCTGCAAGTTAACTGCTGCGTCTGCCAATGTTACAATAATACTTCCATGCATTAGCGTTCATGGACATGTAGAAACAACCATCCTGCCTGATGTCATTTGTTGCTGGCCCTGGTTGATCTTTACTCATCTTCTGCTCTTCACTCCCACCCAACCCCTACTTGCAGTCTGAAGAAGGGTCTTGACCCAAAACGTCACCCATTTTTTCCAATGATGCTGCCTGACCCGCTGATATGCCAGAACTTTATGTCTATCAATGGAATTGCAGATTCTGATTTATCAAGGAAAGACACGAAATGCTGGAGTAACTCAGCGGGTCAGGCAGCATCCCTGGACAACATGGATAGGTGACATTTCGAGTCATAGCCCTTCTTCTGAAGAAGGGATCCAAGCCGAATTATTACCTATCCATGTTCTCCAGGGATGCTGCCTGACCCACTGAGTTACTCCAGCATTTTGTGTCCTTACTCGAACATGGGTTTATCCAGAGTTCATGAAAGAGTCAATATGACTGCATGAATTGTCTTTTTAAAATTCAGGTGAACACTTTTTCAGATACACACGAGAAGGTTTCTGCAAGGTTATTTCAATTTGTGAATATGTGCCCAAACATAAATATTACTTTCTGGAGCAGAAGAGTAGACATAACGGAAATAAAAGCAAATAACAATAAACTATTATGTTGAAAGCAAATGTTGCAGATGTGGCAGGATCCACAAAATGTGCATGATTTAAATGCTGCAGTGTTGATCTGATCCTTACTGTACCACAATGGACTCATTTGTCACGATTCAGTTATTTAGGACAGAGCAAAGGGTAGTTTAATAAAATACACGCTGAAACACAATGAATTGCGTGTGATTCTGTTATTATGGGACCAGAATCCTGAAAGGATTTGACCACACACAGCACTGTTTAGAAGCAACATCTTGTATGAAGCCTTGTCAAACACGTAAATGAAAAAGAAAGAATTGCATTTAATAAGCACCCTCCAGGATGTCCGATGAAGTGGTTTTCATGCATTGGTCCTGCTGTAAAATAGGAAATGTGAACAGGAATCTCCTCTACCAGGCATTCTGGAAATATTAATTTAGGGGTTAAACATTTAAACATTTGCCATGACACTAGGAATAACCATAACCCCACGTGTTGCTCTTCTTTGAAGCAGAGCTGTGAAGATCCGCCTGAGAGAGTAGAGAGGACTCTGTTTATTATTCCATCTAACAGATAGCACCTCTGAAAGTAGAAGGCTTTCTCACTATTGCACATGCTAGAATTTTGTGCCTGTGGCTTTTAAGGGATTATAAATACAGTATAAATGGAGAAAGATTGCGGAAAACTACAGTCCACAGGGATGTGGGTGTGCCCTTGCTTGAAACATAGAAAATCAGCAAATAGGTGCCGCAGATAATAAGGAAGGATAATAGAATTCTAACCTTTGCTTCAGGGGGGTTGGAAAGATGAAATCAGTTTAGTTTATGGTTCAATGAAATTCTTTGTTCCTATGAGGTTCCTAGAGTATACACAGTAATGATAGACACAACAATAAATAAATAACTACAATGACAAATGCAAAGCAGCAGAATGGTGCAAATTACAATGCAATCTGAAGAAATGCAGATTGGGCAACGAAAGGGCAATGGCCAAATGAAGTAGAGTTAACAATATGTGACAGCACCTGCTGGAAGGGGCTGTGAAAGAGGAGAATGGTTCAGAAGTCTGATAACTGGGGGAAAAGCTATTCTTTCCATGGATGTCTGGGCTTTGAATCTCAAGTATTTTCTCCCAGAAGGTAGAAGATAAATAAATGAATGGCCGGGCCAGCAGGCATCCTTGCTGATACATCCACCATTCATGATGCAACGCTTTGTGAAGATGGAATGGGTGGGAGGAAGTAACGAGCCTATGATGGGATGGTATCACAAAATGCTGGAGTAACTCAGCAGGTCAGGCAGCATCTCAGGAGGGAAGGAATGGGTGACGTTTCGGGTCGAGACCCTTCTTCAGACTGATGTCAGGGGGGGGGGCGGGACAAAGAAAGGATATAGGTGGAGACAGGACCCTCAACAACTTCTCCTTTGACTCCTCCCACTTCCTCCAAACCAGAGGCGTAGCTATGGGCACTCGCATGGGCCCTAGCCATGCCTGCCTCTTTGTCGGGTACGCCGAACAATCCATGTTCCAGACGTACACTGGCCCCATCCCCGAACTCTACCTCCGCTACATTGACGACTGCATTGGTGCTACCTCTTGTACCCATGCAGAACTCACTGACTTCATACACTTCACTTCCAATTTCCATCCTGCTCTTAAATATACTTGGACCATCTCCGACATCTTCCTACCATTTCTGGATCTCACCATCTCCATCACAGGAGACAGACTAGAGACTGATATCTACTACAAACCCACTGACTCCCACAGCTATCTGGACTACACTTTTTCCAGCCCGGTCTCCTGCAAAAAGTCTATCCCCTACTCCCAATTCCTCCGTCTATGCCGCATCTGCACCCAGGATGAGGTGTTTCACACTAGGGCATCAGAGATGTCCTCATTCTTTAGGACTCGGGGCTGCCACTCTTCCATTATAGATGAGGCTCTCACTAGGGCCTCCTCTATATCCCGCAGCTTCGCTCTTGCTCCCCCTCCCCCCATTTGTAACAAGGACAGAGTCCCCCTTGTCCTCACCTTCCACTCCATCAGCCAGTGTATCCAACAAAATATCCTCCAACATTTCCGTCACCTCCAACGGGATCCCACTACTGGCCACATCTCCTCCCCTTTCTGCGTTCTGCAGAGACCGTTCCCTCCGTAACTCCCTGGTCAACTCGTCCCTTCCTACCCAAACCACCCCCATCCCTAGGCACTTTCCCCTGAAACCGCAGGAGATGCTACACCTGTCCCTTTACCTCCCCCCTCGATTCCAACCATGGACCCAAACTGTCTTTCCAGGTGAGACAGAGGTTCACCTGGACCTCCTCCAACCTCATCTATTGTATCCGCTGTTTCAGATGTCAATTTCTCTACATCGGCGAGACCAAACGGAGGCTCGGCGATCGTTTCGCTCAACACCTTCGCTCATTCCGCCTAAACCAACCTGATCTCCCGGTGGCTGAGCACTTCAACTCCCCCTCCCACTCCCAGTCTGACCTTTCGGTCATAGGCCTCCTCCAGTGTCATAGTGAGGCCCACTGCAAATTGGGGGAACAGCACCTCATATTTTGCTTGGGCAGCTTACAGCCCAGCGGTATGAACATTGATTTCTCCAACTTTAGATAGTTCCTCTGTCCCTCTCTTCCCCTCCCCCTTCCCAGTTCTCCCACTGTCTTCCTGTCTCCACCTATATCTTACTGGACATTCAATTTGTGTTATCAAATTTATGTCCTATTGCCTATTCTGATAATCATGTATTTTTTAAAATTATTATTAACAATTAATAATCTCAGGATACGCTATATACATTTTTTTGTGGAACAAATGAAGGAATCGTGCTTCATCAGGTCAAAGAGGCAATGGAAACACTTGTGTGTTTAGCTTCCTCCAAGGAGAGCTACCTCCCTGGATACAGAATTGGCTTTGTGGAAGGAAACAGAGGGTGGTGCTGGAAGGTTGTTCTTTGGATTAGAGGACTGTGACAAATGGTGTGCTTTAGAGATTGGTGCCGGGCCCACTGCTGTTTGTGGTTTATATCAACGATATAGATGAGAATGTACAAGGCAATTATTAGTAAGTTTGCAGATGATTCTAAAGTACAGAAGATTTATGAGAATGTTTTCAGGACTTGAGGGCCTGAGCTATAGGGAGAGATTGGGCAGGCTACGACATTATTCCTTGGAGCACAGGAGGCTAAGAGGTGATGTTAAAGAGGTATATAAAATCATGAGGGGAATAGATAGGCCGAATGGACAGTCTTTTGCCCAGGGTAGGAGAATTAGGAACCATAGGATATAGGTTTAAGGTAAGAGGAGGAAGATTTAATAGGAACCCGAGGGACAACTTTTTTACTTGGAGCATGATGGTTAGAAACATAGAATATAGGTGCAGAAGGAGGCCATTCGGCCCTTCGAGCCAGCACTGCCATTCATTGTGATCATGGCTGATCATCCCCAATCAATAACCCGTGCCTGCCTTCTCCCCATATACTCGATTCCATTAGCCCCTAGAGCTCTATCTAACTCTCTCTTAAATCCATCCAGTGACTTGGCTTCCACTGCCCTCTGTGGCAGAGAATTCCACAAATTCACAACTCTCTGGGTGAAAAGGTTTTTTCTCACCTCAGTTTCAAATGGCCTCCCCTTTATTCTAAGACTGTATCCCCTGGTTCTGGACTCGCCCAACATTGGGAACATTTTCCCTGCATCTAGCTTGTCCAGTCCTTTTATAATTTTATATGTTTCTATAAGATCCCCTCTCATCATTCTAAACTCCAGTGAATACAAGCCTAGTTTTTCCAATCTTTCCTCATATGACAGTCCTGCCATCCCAGGGATAAATCTCGTGAACCTACGCTACACTGCCTCAATTACAAGGATGTCCTTCCTCAAATTAGGAGACCAAAACTGTACACAATACTCCAGATGTGGTCTTACCAGGGGCCTATACAACTGAAGAAGAACCTCTTTACTCCTATACTGAAATCCTCTTGTTATGAAGGCCAACGTTCCATTAGCTTTCTTCACTGCCTGCTGTACATGCATGCCAACTTTCAGTGACTGGTGTGCAAGGACACCCAGGTCTCGCTGCACCTCCCCCTTACCTAACCTAACACCATTGAGAAAATAATCTCAAGATCTCGTGAACGGGCTGCTAGTGGAGGTATTTGAGGCAGGTACAATAACATTTAAAAGATATTTGCACAGGTACATTGATAGGAAAGATTTAGAGGGATATGGGCCAAATGCAGGTAAGTGGGATGTTTTCGCTCAACACCTTAGATGGGTCATGACCAGGGTGGGCTGAAAGGCCTGATTCCTTGCTCTATGACTTCACTGCTGTGTTATCTGGTTTACTTTGTCAACATGGATGGTTTGCAGATACATATGTGTATAAAATATTTTGTGTGATGTATGATTTGAACAGTAAAGACAGGTTGGTTATGAACAGCCAACCATTTGAAGTTTGCAGCAGCAATGTAAGCATCAAAAAACATCACACTCGGAACAATAAATTACCAATTTTTCTGTGCTGAAAATGGCATTGATATAAAGCTACACATTATTTATTTTCTGGAATGGGACTTATGTCACACAGTGGAAAGGTCATTCAATCCACTTTTACATTAATCGAAGTTCCAAACCTAAGTTGTTAAATGATTTTAAATAGTTTCTCCGTCCTGAGGGTATAGGTATAAGGTATCTTATTTAATTATGTTGGAAATCTGTTAAATTCAACTATTTCTCAACCCTTGGCCATGAGATACATTTAACTTAGTTGAACATCTTTATTAAGTTGATTTAAGAAGTGCGAGTTTCTGAAAACTGAGAATCCCTTAGTACTCTGATTATGTATTCTGCTCAGTGATTATATGCTACTGTTAGCACTTCCATCGAATGTGATTGGAGAGTCAGTGAAACATGGTCAACAAAGGAGGAATAGCGGTAGAGTTGCTGCCTTACAGCGCCAGATACCCGGGTTCGATCTTGACTACAGATACTGCCTGGACGGGGTTTGTACGTTCTCCCCTTGACTACATGGGTTTTTTCCAGGTGATCCAGCTTCCTCCCTCACTGCAAAGACGTACAGATTTGTAGGTTAATTGGCTTTGGTAAAATACTGTAAAGTGGCCATGGTATGTAGGATCATGCTAGTGCATGGGGATCACTGGTCGGCACGGACTCAGTCTGTTTCCACATTGTATCTCTGAAACTAAAACTAAAACTAAAGGATAAGTAACAAATTAACTACTATTTCCTTCAGAGGCTTAACATAAAAGTTTTGCATGAATACATGCAAAGGAAGCGGATGGAGAAGCTTAATAGTTAATTAATCGAAATGACACCAGTAGGAATGAAATTATTTTTGAAACTGGGTTTGCTATTCACAATAATACTGCAGCAGCAGCAGGCTATCAAAATATTAGGATGTTCTTCCACATTCAAATGTTGAGTGCATGAGTCATTCACGACTTTCATTCTCACAATGTAATCGTATCAATGTAATTATCAACCTTGCTGATGTGAGTCATGTTCCGAAAGTATCAGAAGAAACTAATGGAACTGTGAGGAACTTCATGATACACAATAACTCCACACCATAACACGACCAATAAACCATCACACTAACTCTAACTTTGAGATAGATGGTTGCTGACAAAAACTATCCTTGATCTGAAAATTGTTAAGGGAATTGATATATTGAACTTTGCTTCAAGATTTCAGGTTTCCATAATAGAATCAATGGCATTGGCCCAACGATAGATGAGGTAAGCTGCAGGCATAGTTTAGATTTATCCTCTCGATAAATTTAACTCATAGATGTGATTTTAATAAAAGAGTACTGTCTTCCATAAGAAACCGGTGGGAGAGATGTCTGAGTGACTGAGTGGGAGCAAAAAATAGATTAGGTGCCAGGTACACAATTCCCTGCCGGATACTGCCATTGAGATGTTGAGAGCAGAGTTAAGACAGGGCTGTGTTGGCCCAAATACTCATGTACTGCTGATGGAAATACACCTGCTTATTCTGGCCACTTCCACTTACAAATAACGTGTCACTATTTAATCCTTTCTCCTCTGGCCATCTCTACCATGGTAAGGTCTGTAAAATTAGGTTGTGATGATTGGCTGTCCAGTAAGACTGCATCTACCCACATAAATGATTCGCATGGACCTGATTTAAGTTCTATTGGTATGAATGTTGGTATTATGCATGGAAGAAATACTCATATATTGTCCAAGCACACATAATTCCAAAAGGCGGGAAATTCAAAATCTAAACTAATTTGTCCAACGTAAATCTTTTAATGTCATCGATGGTTTATTATTGTTGTGTGTACCAGGATACATTAAAAAAATTAGTTCAGTTTAGTTTAGTTTTGTGGACAAAAAGGCTTTTGGTATATTGGCCTTCATCAGCCCGAGTAATGTATTGAAGTTGGGAGGTCATGTTGCAGTTGTATAGGACGTTGGTGAGGCCACATTTAGAGTATTGTGTTCAGTTCTGGCCACCGTGTTATAGGAAAGATGTTGTCAAGCTGGAAAGGTGTACAGAGAAGATTTACGTGGATGTTGCCAGGCAGAGGTTGAGTAGGCTGGTACTCTAATCCATGGAGTGCAGGAGGATGAGGGGTGATCTTATAGAAATGTATAAGATTATGACAGGAATAGATTGGGTGGATGCACAAAGTCTCTTGCCTAGAATAGGTGAATTGAGAACCAGAGGACATAGGTTTACAGTGAAGGGGTAAGATTTAATAGATATCTGAGAGGTATCTTTTTCACACAAAGGGTGGTGGATGTATGGAACAAGCTGCCAGAGGAGGTAGTTGAGGCAGGGACTATCACAACATTTAAGAAGCAGTTAGACAGGCACATGGATAGGACAGGTTTGGTGGGAATATGGCCCTGATGCTGGCAAGTGGGACTAGTGTAGCTGGGAAATGTTGGCCGGTGTGGGCAAGTTGGGCTGAAGGGCCTGTTTCCACACTGGATCACTCTATGACTTTATGAGTGCTATTCAGTACAGGAAGCAGATGGAGACCTTGGGTTTTGGTTTATTATTGGCACGTGTACCGAGGGTGAGTGAAAAGCTTTGTTTTGCATGCTATCCAATCAAATCGGATAATACTATACATAAAACTATACATAAATACAATCAAGGCAACCTCAAGGACAACAGGTAGTGCCATGTAAAAAATAGAGTGCAGAAAATAATGATACAAAATTAAAGTGTTAGAGGTACAAACTGCAGTTTAAAAAAAGGACCACAATGAGGTAGGTTGAGAGGTTGGGACGACACCCTTAGCTTTGGAAAAGTCCATTCTGTTGTCCGATAACGGTTGGGAAGAAGATTTCATTGAATCGGGTAATGTGTGGTTTCAAGTTTTATATCTTCTGCCTGATGGGAGAGGGGAAAAGAGGGAATGACCAAGGTGTAAATCATCTATGATTATGTTGGCAGAATTTTCAAGGCAATGTGAAGTATGGATGGAATTGATGGGGGGAAGCGGTTGCTTTGTGTGATGGACTGGGGTCCAGGTACAACTCTCTCAATTTATCACCTGTACTGTTGCCTAATCAAGTTTCTTAGACGCAAAAAGCTGGAGTAACTCAACTGGTCAGGCAGCATCTCTGGAGAAAAGGAATATGTGACGTTTCGGACACATCACCTATTCTTTTTCTCCTGAGATGCTGCCTGATCCGCTGAGTTGCTCCAGTGTTTTGTGTCAACGAAAGAAAAGTCAATGGTTAAAGTGAACAAAAAAGCACAGTTAAAATGAGGCAATTTTATTTGCATTCACGTGTTTCTGATTTTACTTGGACAAGGATAATTTGATTGTTTTCCTCCTTTGCTTTACTGCACTCTTTTGTGAAAGTAAATAAAAAGTGCAAGAAAATATAGAAAAACATGTGCGTTTTACATGGAATGTTATGACCTGAGAAGGCTCTGATAAAAGTGTGATATGACTGTGGGATTAAGTACTGCAATAGCTATAACTAGAACTGTTCTGTTATTTTATTCACTGATGTCATTTCAGCACCAGCTGGGCTAAGATTTCCCTTGTGCCAAAAAATTGTAAGTGATGCTCTCACAGTGACGGATAGCTGTGCTGATGTACACAATATTCTGTGGTTCAACAGAGGTGATAAATTTTTCAATGAGGGAGGAATGGCTTCCCCGTTCGAACAGCAATTTTGAACTTCACCTCCACGGAAGATACTTTGTCCCTGTAACTTTTTGTTCGCATCTCATCCATATCCTCTTAGAAGGCACAGGAGTTGAATTTCATATTTATTGCTTGACTTGAGAGGGTGGTTAATAAATGCTGGAGAAGGTCCATCACAAAGAAGCAGCATCTGTGACCACAGGAGGAACAGGTCAGCAAACTTTCATGCTGAATGGATATTAAGCAGTTTCTGAAGTTGCACCACTTTTCTTCCATGTGATGCTTCATGCTTCAAATGCATACCCTTGTGAGATAGATAAAAGTTAACCTGTTGTCTCCTTACCGGAGAACGACATAGGAGTTTGCTTAGGCCACATTAGGAGTATTGCTTGCAATTCTAGTCGTCCCATTACAGGAAAGATGTGAAAGCTTTGGAGAGGGTGGTTTACCAGAATGCTGCCTGGATTAGAGGGTTTCAGCTGCAGAGAGAAGTTGGATTGTTTTCTCTGGAACGTTGGAGGTTGAAGGAAGACTTGATAGAGGTATATAATATTATGAAAGGCATGGATGGGATAGACACACAACCTTTTTTCCTGAGTGGAAATGTCCAACACTAGAGGGCATGGGTATAAAGTGAGAGGGGGAAAATATAATGGAAACTAGACCAAGTGGACCCGTTGGGCACAAACCTCCCTCCTCCCCCCCTTCCCCCCTTCCCCCCCTCCCCCTCCCTTCCTCCTCCCCCCTCTCTCCACCCTCCCTCCCCCCTCCCTCTCCCCTCTCCTTCTCCCCTCCATCCCCCTCCCCTCCCACCCTTCCCTTCCCCTCCCCCTTCCCCTCCCTCCCCCACTCCATCCCCCTCAAACCCCCTTATCCTCCTTCCTCCCCCTCCCTCCAACCCCCTCCCTCCCTCCCTCCCTCTACCCCCTCCCTCCATCCCTCCCTCCCACCCCCCTCCCTTGGAGATAGATTTAAACTTAAAAATGTGAATAATTTAAAAAATATAACACTGATTTCAATGAAACTTCTTCCATTGCCACCAAAGGGATGACAGTGAGTAAGGTGGGCCTAAAATTGTCACGCTACCATGTACCGTTTTGGTTGTAGTTCAGAAACAAACAAACAAACAAACAAGAGTTTTAGTATATAGATTTGCAGGGCAAGTTTTTTTTACACACATTATGGTGTGGGGCTGGATCGCATTGCTATTGCCATGCTGGCGGAGGCAGATATGATAGTGGCATTTAAGATGTTTTTAGATAGTAACATAGATTTGCAGGGAATGGAAGGATATGGACCACTTGCAGGAAAATGAAATCAGTTCAGCTAAGGCATCATGTTTGGCACAAATATTGTAGGCCAAAGGGCCCGTTCCTGTGCAGTACTGTTCTGTGACACAAACAATTGATTGTGTCTTGACAGAGGGTATCAGCACAGTAGAAATATTTTATGAGGATGTTTTATTGCAAGACAGATTGGAGGGAATCTTCAGAAGTGAAGATCCCAAGGAGCTGCTCCACTGTCCTCCATGGTGGTAGATGTCAGCATGTTTGGGCTGCCTGGGTGGCAACGCAGAAGAGTGCTGAGGTTGTGATCATAAGAAGAACTGAGGTCATAATTGAGAGGGGCATTAAGGTAATGAAGGGGTGTGTAGTGATCAGGAGGGGGAATATAGGCAGTATTGAAACAGGAGTGGGAGGAGATTTGGAGGCAGCGATCAGGAAGGCTGTTGAGGTGGTGATCAGGAGGGGTATTGAAGACAATGATCGGGAGGAGTATTGGAAGCAGTGATTAGGAGGGGTATTGGAGGTGGTGATTAGGATGGTTGGTGCTGATCAAGAGTCTTGGAGTCATTGAGTCATGGAGCTGTGCAGCATGCCAACAGGCCCTTCAGCTTATCTTGTCCATGTCAAACATGTTGACATTCTGGGTTAGTTCCAAATGTGTGCATTTGGCCCATATCCCTCAAAACCTTTCTTATCCATTTAGCTATCAAAATGTCTTTTGCAAGCCGCCATTGTATCCGTTTCTTTAGTTTCCGCAGGCCGTTCTTTCCACATAGGGACTACTCTGAGTGGAAAGGTCGCCTTGAGGGCGTCGAGAGGGAGAATAGGGCCGTTCAGAAATCAAAGTGGTCATCTCTGTGTGGAACTGCAGGAGATGGGCAAGGTCCTCAGTGAGTATTTCTCCTGTTTTTACTTTGGAGAAAGACAATAAGATTGAGGAGCTTGGGACAGTTAATGAAGATGTCTTGAGGGCAGTTGGTATTACAGCCGAGGAGGTGCAGGATGCCCTAAGGCTTATTAAATTAGATAAACACCCCAGGCCTGATCAGATATATCCAAGGACACTGTGAGAAGCTAGAGAGGAATTTGCAGGAGGCCTGGCTGAGACACATGAAACATCAGTGGATGGGTGAGGTTCTGGAAGACTGGAGCGTGGCTAATGTTGTGCCCTAATTTTAAAAGGGCTTTTTTGAAGAAGTACCCCAAAGATTGACGAGAGTAAGGCAGTAGATGTTGTTTATATGGTCCTCATGTTCCTCACTCTCCATTGTACCAATATTGGTGATTTGTGTGGGAGGCAGTGATCAGGAGGGCTGTTGATAGCAGTGATGGGGATGGTTGCTGGAGGTGGTGTTTGGGAGGCGTGATGCAGTGGTGGGTAAGACAAGTGATGATGCAGACATCAGATGGGTTATGAGACTGAGAATGTGATGGATATCAAGGCAAGTTCAGATGGGATATTAAAGAATGCTAAAGTGATGATCGGAGTAATGTTGAGATAGTGATCAGGAGTGCGGTTGAAGGGGTGATTGGGAGGTTGTTGTTGGTGGCAAGTGCAAAGGTTGCTAAGACAATGATCTTTTGGGATGGGCTTATAAGGAAGTGATCAAGAGCTATAATGATTGGGATGGGAACTAAAGCATTGATAGTGGTGTTGTGGCAGGTGGTGACCAGGTAAAGTGTTGAAGTAGTGATTGGGTGAGGTACTTAGGCAATGATTGAGGGGGGATTTGAGGAAATGATCAGAAGGGGTAGTATTTGAGAAGTATACCAAGGTATTGACTGGTCGGTTCTGAAGCTGTGATTGAGAGGGTTGTTGAGGCAATGTTTGACTCGGTGTTGAGATGGAGCTCAGGAGGATTGTGGCAGAGACTGGGTAGGTATGACATGGTTATTTTGAACTAGAATTGTATAGTTGATAGAAATTGACATTGAGGTGATAATTGGACAGTGGGGTGATTTAAGATTGTAGGAAATGGGGCCAATAGGAAATGGGGCCTTCATAATGAGAGGATTTGAGTATAGGAGTAAAGAGGTTCTTCTGCAGTTGTATAGGCCCCTGGTAAGACCACATCTGGAGTATTGTGTACAGTTTTGGTCTCCTAATTTGAGGAAGGACATCCTTGTAATTGAGGCAGTGCAGTGTACGTTCACGAGATTGATCCCTGGGATGGAGGGACTGTCATATGAGGAAAGATTAGAAAGACTAGGCTTGTATTCACTGGAGTTTAGAAGGATGAGAGGGGATCTTATAGAGACGTATAAAATTATAAAAGGACTGGACAAGCTAGATGCAGGA
Source organism: Rhinoraja longicauda (assembly GCF_053455715.1). Taxonomy (NCBI): domain Eukaryota; kingdom Metazoa; phylum Chordata; class Chondrichthyes; order Rajiformes; family Arhynchobatidae; genus Rhinoraja; species Rhinoraja longicauda. The sequence continues at coordinate 82,199,765 of NC_135955.1, forward strand.
AAAATGTTCCCAATGTTAGGGGAGTCCAGAACCAGGGGCCACAGCCTTAGAATAAAGGGGAGGCCATTTAAAATTGAGGTGAGAAGGAACTTTTTCACCCAGAGAGTTGTGAATTTGTGGAATTCTCTGCCACAGAGGGCAGTGGATGCCAAATCACAAATCACTGGATGGATTAAGAGAGAGTTAGATAGAGCTCTGGGGGCTAGTGGAATCAAGGGATATGGGGAGAAGTTGGGCACAGGTTGCTGATTATGGATGATCAGCCATGATCACAATGGATGGCGGAGCTGGCTCGAAGGGCCGAATGGCCTCCTCCTGCACCTATTTTCTATGTTTCAATGTTTCTAATAGTGCTGGTGCTCTCCATGATCTTAAGATGCAAAATCTGGACAGGCACACAGCTTTCTAAATTAACAGCAGCAGAGGAAAGGATTATTAATTACATTTTCCTTCCTTGAATGCTTTTAAATTGTCATGATTTTGTGGTGAGATTTTATACTCCAGCATTGCCGGGTATGAAGAAAACTGGCCTCGAATATGTCCTTCGTTAAAAAATTATAATAGACCTTAAAGTACAAAAACGGTCTGTAAATGAAAGATCTTTGTTGTTTTTTTAAATGTAAGTGCTGTCTTTCATTTGTGAGATCATGCAAGATTTGTTATATTTGGCAGGCTTCTCACAGTGTGATCCAACAAACACAGCACACCATTGTTGAAAATTGACCAGTTCTACCCAGAATGTTGTCAAATTCAAGCATGCGTCTGTATAAATGTGTGTGATGTACAAATGTTAAAATGTCTGCCAAAATGTTAGTACAATAGTTGAGGGAGTTCAGGGCATGGTTAACAAAATTGAGGTCTATGAAATTACAGTAAATGGTCTTCGTCCTAATACTTCCCTCGGGATGAAAAATGACGTGTACATTCCAGCTTTGTGGTTTCTCAACTGGACGGCAAGGCTTTTATGGGACCCACGCAGCGAGGACGATTCTCAGTGTTATACCAAATGTTCCTTTTCCATCATGAGCACTCACGGGCCAGGGATTCTCACAGGCAGTGGGAATGTCGTGTTTTCTCAAGGAGTCTTTGAGAATATCCATGAATCTTTTCATGAGTTCATACGTGATAGGAGCAGAATTAGGCCATTCGGCCCATTGTGTCTACTCCGCCATTCAATCATGGCTGATTTACCTTTCCCTCTTAACTCCATTCTCCAGCCTTCTCCCCATAATCCCTGACACTCGTGCCAATCAAGAATCTATCTATCTCTACCTTAGAGATAAAATATCCATTGACATGGCCTCCACAGCTTTTATTGTTGTGGCAACGAATTCCACAGATTCACCGCCCTCTGTCTAAATACTAAACTCTTGATGTGTCGGTACTTAGAATGGTTTAAACCTGCATCTGACGTTGCTTCCTACACGTTTTTTTCTGCTCCACTGCAAAATCTCCTCTAGGTACGCCTACTTTGACGAAGTTCTTTGCCTCTCTCCGACGAGACTTCTGCAACACCCGCTCTAGCTGCACTCCTTCTGTGATTTGTATCCTTCGTTGACTTGTCCTATGTACCTTCTATGTTTCTCCTTTCTCTTTCCCCTGACTCAGTCTGAAGAAGGGCCACGACCCGAAACGTCTCCTATTCCTTTTCTCCAGAGATGCGGCCCGACCCGCTGAGTTACTCCAGGTTTTTGTGTCTGTCTTAGATTAGATTGTCTGTTTGAGGAATCTGGTGCGAGGCATGTGAATGATGTAGCCTGCACATCGGAGCTAACAGAATATAATTGACCTTTTTAGTGCGGGAATAATGGCTTGTCATGGCCCGACAACTCATCTTTCTCACCAATGGATGTGGAGGACTTTGCATAGACACTTTTGTTGGTATCTCTCCGGAGCCTTAGATTTAGATTTAGATTTAGAGATACAGCGCGGAAACAGGCCCTTCGGCCCACCGGGTCCGCGCCGCCCAGCGATCCCCGCACATTAACACTATCCTACACACACTAGGGACAATTTTTACATTTTACCCAGTCAATTACCCTACATACCTGTACGTCTTTGGAGTATGGGAGGAAACCAAAGATCTCGGAGAAAACCCACGCAGGTCACAGGGAGAACATACAAACTCCGTACAGATGGCGGCCGTAGTCAGGATCGAACCTCAGGCGCTGCATTCGCTGTAAGGCAGCAACTCTACCGCTGCGCCACCGTGCCGCCCTTGCAGTGCCTGCTGTAGGTAGTAGATGTCTGCAGACCAGAACACTGAATTTGAGGTACTGAACTCTAAATACTCTTTCCTCAGTTGGTGCACTGAAGGTGATGGTGAAATTGAACATTAAGGAGCTCAGTGGCAGAAGGAAGTGTTCATGGAAATAAGGGGTTAGTTGCAATAGAAACAGCAAAGTGGCTAAATGCAAACAGCCTAGAAAAATGGTAAAATTTTTTTTTTAGATTGGAGAATGGTAATCTGTGTTATTCCCAGTCAATGTTGTTGATAATATATCTAAAAAGACTTCCCAGCGCACAGGGTAACATTTCTAAATGTGCAGATAACACAAAACTCGCAAGTGTGACCAAGAGGAAGGAGATGGTAATTACTTGCAAGGTGCATTGGCTTCTCGGCATATAAGTGACAGATGGAATTTAATACCGTGAAGAACAAAATGATATATTTTGACAGGCAGAAAAGAAAAAATGTAAATTAAATGACCAAGTTCTAAAGGTTCAGAGTAAGAGAGGCGACCGGATAGACAATTATGCATAACTTCTTGAAAGTGACTTGGCATGTTGGAAGAATGATCATTAAAGCAGATGGAACCCCAGCATTTATAAACAGAGGCATACAATACTATTCTAGGAAATTATGCTGAACCAGTATAAAACAATGCTGAGGCCATAACCAGAACACTGTGACTAATTCCAGCCACCACATTTCAGTGATAGTTCCAAATGGGGTGCGGAAAAGATTATAATGGGATGGTGCCAGAGAGAGTTCAGTGACTAAGTTGGAGAGGGTGCAGGAAAATTTCACAAGGATGTTGCCAGGTCTGGAGGGATTAGAGTACTAGGAGAGACTGGAGCAGCTGGGGCTGTGAGAGAGACTGGGGATTTACCTGATAGAGGTTTATAGAATCATGACGACCATAGAAAAGGTGGGTGGCCATAGTCTTTTACCCAGGTTAGCGCTGTCCAAAACCAAGAGAGCATAGGTTTAAGTTGAGAGAGGAAAGATTTAAAGGGGACAGGTTTGACCACTCAGTGGGTTGTGGGTATTTGGAAAGAGCTGCTCGAGGAAGTGGTAGAGGCAGGTGCAATTACAAGGTTTAAAGACATTTGGATAGGTTCTTGGGTTGAAAAAGGTTTCGTGCAATATGAGACAAACACAGGAAAATAGGACGAGCTTAGGAAGCCTCCTTGGTCAGCATGGAAGAGTTTTGCCGTTTCCACCCTGCATAAATCTATGACTCTATGACATAAGGTTCAACAGGAGAAGTTGTCCTCCTCAAAAGGAATAAGGCTGATTGATTAGTAGGACTGGCTGTTACAATCCCTGAGGTTTTGCACTACAATTGACTTGCATGGTGTTGTTCTTGGGGATGACCACTAGGTGATATTGCTACCATTCAGACACATCTTCAGTTGTGTTCCTCAGCGTCACTGGGTGTTTCGGCCTTTTATCACAAGACACCCTCAGTCGCGGCAGGCCCACCGCAGGGTGATAAGATCTAGGTGTGTGTCGTATGGTTAGCCTCTAGATGGACACGTGGCAGCCCAGACAACATTGAGAAAGAATTTGGTAGACGTGTGCAAGGTCATTACTGTTTAAGGCAGAGAATTTACTTTTTCCTATATTTTTGGCACCTGGGCTTCATTGGCAAGCCAGGTGTTGTTGCTCATTCCTAACTGGCCTTGGGAAGGGAGTGGTGATCTGCCTCTTGAACCGCTGATGGTCCCTGTGGTGATGTTGGGTAGCGAGTTCCGGGATATGGACATGGAAATGATAATAGAACGGCAGCGTAATTCTGAGTAAGGATGATCTGTCTCAAAGGGAAACTAAAGATAGACACAAAATGCTGGAGGAACTCAGGCAGCATCTCTGGAGAGAAGGAATGGGTGACGTTCTTCAGTCCCTTCTGAAGGACCCTTCTTCAGGCCATCTTGTGGTGCTGTTCCCATTTGACTGTTGCCCATTCCCTTCTTGGTGGTAGATGTTATAGCTTTGTGAGGTGCTGCTGCATTAGCCTGCATGAACAGTGGCAGAATATTTTGTGAAGTGATGCACTGCATCTACTGTCCAATGCCTGTTTAGGGTGGTTGATGAAGTGCCAATGAAATAGATCGATTTGTCCTCAAAGGTGTCAAATGTCTGGAGATCAGTTAGAGCTGCACTCATCCGGGCAAATGGAAAGTGTTCATCAAACTGGTAGAAAAGTTTTGGTTGTCAGGATAACCAACTTCTCACCTGTTCTTGGAGCCTGGGTATTTAGATAAGAAGGAATTCTCATTCCTTCTCTCCAAAGATGCTGCCTGTCCCGCTGAGTTACTCCAGCGTTTTGTGTCTATCTTCGGTTTAAACCAGCATCTGCAGCTTCTTCCTACACAGGGTATTTATATGGCTGGTCCAATGTACTGCTACAGATTCTTACACGTCAGAGTGTCAAGGGCTACAGGGAGAAGGCAGGAGAATGGGGTTGAGCAGGAAAGATAGATCACCCATGATTGAATGGCAGAGTAGACTTGATGGGCCGAATGGCCTAATTCTGCTCTTTTGACTTGTGAACGTCTACCTGAAGGGATGACAGTGTTCCGCGCCATCAAAGCAACCCTCAGACAGCACTACTCCCTGAACCTTGCGCTGCCATCTCTGGAGTGGTTTCTGAACCTACAGCTTTCCACGCTGTATCTCAAAACTAAACTCAAATAAACGAAACATTCCTGCTCTTCGGGATCGTTTACTTCCATCAGAGGGGGCAATCGGGATATTGGATTGACGTCTGTTTCCTAATTTGGCACCTCCAACGTTGGAACAGTCACTCAGTCCCACTCTAGAGTGCCATCCCAATATTTTGTGTAGAAGTCTCCGGAGCGGAACTGGAATTCAGAAGCGTCTGACTCAAACAATTATGCTATCAACTGAAGCGCAAACTGATGTTGAATTCATTAAATTCTATTGGATCCAAATTGTGGAAGCAAAATATAATGTGATTGCTGACATGTTGTGCATTTTGCTAATAAAACAAGAGAACACGAGAACAAGAGAAGCTCTTTGTGTCTAATTATCATTCACTGAGATTGTGATCCCTTACCTCTGGCCACTCTCCTGCATCATAAGGTCATAAGTAATAGGAGCAGAATTAGGCCATTCGGCCCATCAAGTCTACTCTGCCATTCAATCATGGCTCTCTCTCCTAACCCCATTCTCCTGCCTTCTCCCCATAACCCCTGACACCATTATCTCCATATCCTTGGATTCCAGGAATAAAATGCCATTGCTTTGTTTCTTTGTAAATGTAAAACGATAAAATTGGCATGCACTGAATAAAGGGGATCCATTAAAAAATGAAAATGTGTTGTTTTAAAGTGATGTTTATAACATTATAGACAATGCTGGCACTCAGAGCCCACCAATTGTGGTTTGGAGTGCCTGGCACCAAATGTTCATGAACACCAACAGCTGAATTACATCTAAATTGTACTCGTACTCTCTTGCGCAAGCACATATTCAATGCACCGCAAAATTGGACTCAATAATCAATAACGTCTTTGTGTATTTCTCATTACTGTCATGCCCGGTGAGATTTACTTTGTTTCGTTCAGTGATCCTTTGATTAAAAAAATATTTTAAAAGTATGTACGTTTTAAGTGCACTTGAAGTCCTGTTGATTTTCATTCCCATGTTCGGCGTAAACCCGCTAGCTTCTGAGGAGTACAAGCATCCAAAGGTTTTGAGCAAGTTCTGGTTTACTTCTCTGAAACAGACAGTTCTAGGCAAATTGCCACATCTCAGCAGCCAAATTAGTCATTGTCCTCGTGATTTTTGGGATTTAACAAAACCTTAATTGGAAAATATATAAAAATATGTTTCTTAAACTCCACATTTTTTATCAGAGGTGTACATTTTACAGAACAGAATTGAACTTGGCCTGTTTGCCAGCTGGAAGACTGGAGCACAGACTCAAATTTAGGTAATGTCCTCTACCACCCAAAAAACATCAGAAACATGGCCAATGGCATTTTGTTTTGGGGCCATTAGAAGTGCCCTTCTCATCAAGTGGTGGGGTATGTGAGTGGTGGAGGATGTCTGGAACGGGTTGGTGGTGGAGGCAGATAGGATAGTGGCATTTAAAATACTTTTGGATAGGCATGTGGATATACCGGGAATAGAGGGATATGGATTATGTGCAAGCAGATAAGAGTTTGTCCTGGCATCCTTTTTGGCACAGGCATTCTGGGTGACACAGTGGTGCAGCTGGTAAAGCTGCTGCCTCACAGTGCCACAGAGACCCGGGGTTCAATCCTGACCTAGGGTGCTGTCTATGTGGAGTTTGCAAACTCACCCTGTGACCACGTGGTTTTCCTTCGGTTGCTCCGGTTTCCTCTCATATCAACAAAGAGGTGTGGGTTTGTAGGTTGATTGGCCCCTGTAAATTGCCCCCAGTGTGTAGGGAGTCAATGAAACAGTGGGATAACATAGTACTAGTGTGAACGGGTGATCAATAGTCAGTGTGATCTCAGTGGGCCAAAGGGCCTGTTTCTATGCTGGTATCTAAACTCTAAACTAAACATTGTGGGTTGAAGGGCCTATCCCTGTGTTGTACTGTTCTATGTTCTATGTATGTCGTTAATTAGGCAATATGTTTCTTGATTATATAATGGTTGACGTGGAGTTTTTGATCAGGTCAGGATGTGGGAGTGTATTTCCCAGAATTTACTTGCTGAGAGAGTTATTTTTTGGTATAATCATCTATTTTTTGTTCCAATTAACTAGGCTATTAGCTGCACAAAAAGACCACCGAGGAGCTCAAAGCCGTATATTTCAACAGGCAATGGCACAGTGATGCAACGGTAGAGTTGCTGGCTTACAGCACCAGAGACCCGTATTCAATCCTGACTACAGGTGCTGCCTGTATGGAGTTTGTAGGTTCTACCTGTGACCGCCTGGGTTTTTCACTGTGTGCTCCGGTTTCCTCCCACGCTCCAAAGACATACAGGTTTGAAGGTTATTTGGCTTTGGTAAAATTGTCCCCCGTGTGTGTGGGACAGTGCTAGTGTTCGCGATGATTGCTGGTCGATGCGGACTCAGTGGGCCGAAGAGCCTGTTTCCACTTTGTATCTCTCATGTCTAAAGTCTAAATCAGTTAAACTCTCTCAAACTGTCTAAATGTGGGTTCAGAAGGTGCAAGACTGTTTCTCCTATTTCCACACCAAGGTTGCTGCTTAGTTACAACCTCTTCTTACCCTCTACCGCTTCATTACCCTCCTTCTCCCTTTGATTTAACTGTAAGAGAGGTAAATTCAGATCTACTTTACTGGAGTGCTGAAGGCACAAGTACCTGCGGATGTTGAATCTGGTGCGTAACACAAATTGATGGACGAACTCATGAGGTCCGGCAGTATCTGTGGATGGAATAGGTGGGGCAATATTTCGGGTTGAGACCTTTCCTCAGACTGACTGTTGTAGAGGGGAGAATACAGGTTAAGAACTTCCAGCTTTCTCCATGACCACCCCCCAGGTCTGAAGAAAGGTCCCGACCAGAAACGTTGCTGATCCAGTCCCTCCACGGATGCTGCCTGACCTGCTGATTTCCTCCGGCAATTTTGCTTACTGAAGAGTTTTTTAGGGATGCAGTTAACATTTTTCCTGGAGATCGATAAGCCTTGATCTTAGATGGTGTGGGGAAAATAAGCTATTTACATCTCAAGAGTGGGCGGCATGGTGGCGCAGCAGTAGAGCTACTACCTTACAGCACCAGAGACCCAGGTTCGATCCTGACTCCAGGTGCTCACCTGTACGGATTTTGTACGTTCTCCGGTACTCCGAGATCTTTGGTTTTCTCCCACACTCCAAAGGTTGGTTGTCTTGGTATAAATGTAATTCCCCTTTCTGGAAGTTCTTGATTCCCCTTTGGCCTGCTTCCTGTAGAATTGCCATTCACCAGACGGAATCCACCATGAGGATCAGCATGCAATACATGAGAAACCAACAGCAGGGGGCACCCTCTACCAAGCTTCAAACAATAGCTTATTATTCATGATAGACTATTCTTTTGGCCAGAATATTTTTTACTGCTGCTTCCAAGTGCAGATGTTCAATATTTTACAGCCTGTGTTAGGCTGATTCCACTGTCACCAAGCCAGCATTAATTCGGTGCGCCAAATAACTGGCACTTCACAACACAAAACATAACTATGTGCAAAACATAAATGGGTGAATGTTTTGTGGCAAGGCAGCAACCGTAAAACCTTGCTTGAATGGATCAAAGTACTCATAAATTTCCACTGATAATTTTTACCACTGAAAGGCATACAAGAAATGCTATCCTTTTAAATCCAGTATGCTGTATCTTTTCCTACACTCTATTGTAAGTTCATAGATCATAGGAGCAGAAGTATGCCATTTGGCTATTGAGTCCACTCCGCCATTCATTCATGGCTGACCTATCTTTCCCTCTCAACCTTATTCTCTTGCCTTCTCCCCATAACCCTTGGCACCCGTACCAATCAAGTGTCTGTCAATCTCCACCATGGAAGTACCCAAAGACTTGGTCTCCACAGCTGTCTGCGGCAATGAATTCCACAGATACACATCCCTCCGACTGAAGAAATTCCTAAACTCCTTTCTAAAGGTATGTCCATTTATTCTGAGTTTAATCCCCTCTGGTCCCAGACTCTCCCACTAGTGGAAACATCTCCTCCACATAGAAGGCAGTGGAGGCCAGTTCGTTGGATGCTTTCAAGAGAGAGCTGGATAGAGCTCTTAAGGATAGCGGAGTGAGGGGGTATGGGGAGAAGGCAGGAACGGGGTACTGATTGAGAGTGATCAGCCATGATCGCATTGAATAGCGGTGCTGGCTCGAAGGGCTGAATGGCCTACTCCTGCACCTATTGTCTATTGTCTATTGTCTATTGTCACATCCACTCTATCCAGGTCTTTCACTATTGTTGTTCTAGAGTTTCTACTTGAGTTTGGCTTGATTGCATTTATCTATATTATTTCTTATATGATTAGAGAGCATTTAAAACAAAGCTTTTCAGTCTATCTCTGTACTCATGACAATAATATTCTAAACCCTCTGGGGTGCATGATTTCTAATAAATTATTTTGATTTCAATTTTTAACTTATTATGTACAATGTTCGCAATATTTATTATTTCTGGAAAGTGAGGCAATGTTACTAGTCCACGCTGTTGTTAGTTTTCTGTCCAGTTTTTGGCAGTCTAAATGTTAAATCGTGGGAAATCATTGGAAGCATAATACTAATTTCTAACCTCAGCAGCCAAAGTTGGGGCTACCCTGAGCCTGAAAGACGGTCAATGCTGTGAGAACCCAAAGCCAGCCAACAAAGGAAAATGAAACATGAACTAAAATGCAACACTAATGTTGGGTGGAGTTTCATGCTTGGTGTTGAAGCTGTCAGATTGCACTTTGGCTACTGATATCCCATCGGATTGCTGAGGTTCAAGAGGCCGAGCTTTGCAAGTGGCCTGAAGTCGAAGCACAAAACTGAGTGTCTAATTCCCCAATGACTGAGGATTGATTTAAGAGAAACCAATGTGGTTAAAAAAGGAACTGCTGATGTTGGTTTATACCAAAGATAGACACAAAATGCTGGAGTTGCTCAGTGGGACAGGCAGCATCTCTGGAGAGAAGGAATGGGTGATGTTTCAGGTTGGAACCCTTTATTTTAGTTTAGTTTAGTTTAGAGATACAGCGTGGAAACAGGTCCTTCATCCTACCGAGTCACTCTGTACACAAACACCATCCTACACACTAGGAACAATTTACAATTTTACTAAAGCCAATTAATCTAGAAACCTGTACATCTTTGGAGTGTGGGAGGAAATCAGAGCACCAGGAAAAACCCAAACAGGTCACAGGGAGAACGTACAAAACTCCATACAGCCAGCACCCGTAGTCAGGATCGAACCCAAGTCTCTGGCACTGTAAGGCAGCAACTCTACCGCTGCACCACTGTGCCGCCCTTCTTCAGACCTTTTTCAGGAAAATGTGGTCTTCAGCTTTAAAAAGAGTATGTTAAATGAAATGTAAATTTGCAGCTGGTGCAACCTGAGCTAATAATTAAGTTCTACGGTCATAAGGTCATAAGTGATAGTAGCAATGTTAGGCCGTTCAGCCCATCAAGTCTATTCTGCCATTCAATCATGGCTGACCCATCTCTCCCTGCTAACCCCAGCAGAGAGAGTTTCCTTGCACTACAGAAAGAATTTTATCTGAGGACAGGTGACCTGTGCATCTGGACTTGTGATCAATGTCCATCATACACAGAGGTCACTGAGAATATTTGATTGACATCAGGAGATAGACACATAAAGTTGGAGTAACTCAGCGGGTCAGGCAGTATCTCTGGAGAGAAGGAATAGGTGACGTTTCAGATCGAGGCCCTTACAGATACAGATACAGATACAGAGCCTTTATTTGTCATTCGGCACCGAGGTACCGAATGAAATTACGTTACCAGCAGTCACACAAAAAAAAGAAACACAAGACACATAACCCCAACACAAACATCCATCACAGTGACTCCAAACACCCCCTCACAGTGATGGAGGAAACAAAACCTCCGCTCTCTTCCCCACGCCCAAGTCCCCGCGGCCGAGCCGCACCGGGCGCTGAAACATCCCGCGGCCGAGCCGGGCGATGGAAGGCCCCGCGGCCGTACCGTGCGCAGCTAAGTCCCGCGAATGAGCCGCGCCGGGCGATGGAAGGCCCCGCGGCCGAACCGCACCAGTGATGTAAAGTTCCGCGGCCGAGCCGCACCAGCGATGTAAAGTCCCATGGCCGAGCCGCGCCGGGCGATGTTAGGTCCCACGGCCGAGCCGCGCCGGGCGATGGAAGGCCCCGCGGCCGAGCCGCGCCGGAAGATGGAAGGCCCCGCGGCCGAGCCGCACCAGTGATGTAAAGTCCCGCGGCCGATCCGCGCTGGGCGATGGAAGGCCCCGCGGCCGAGCCGCACCTGGCGCTGAACCGTCCCGCGGCCGTACCGGGCGTTGGAAGGCCCCGCGGCCGAGCCGCACCGGGCACTGTTAAGTCCAGCGGCCGAGCCGCACCGGGCGATGGAAGGCCCCACGGGCGATGGAAGGCCCCGCGTTTTAATTAATTTTTTTTTAGCACAAACGGAGATACGACTCAGAAAGGGTCGCATCTCCGTTGAGGAAGAGATTTTTTTAAAGGTTTCCCCCACCCCCCCACCACCCCCCACATATACACAGCTAAAGATAGGCTATTTCATACATCTAACACTAACAAATAGACAAAGAAAGAAGAAAGACAAACAGACTGCCGGCGAGCTGCAGCTGCAGGATAGCACCGCCACTTCTTCAGGCATCAGGCAGTGTGCAGGACATGATTGACTTCACTGTTCCCAAACCCTATCATGGCAGAGGAGGTTTGCAAAGATAGGAGTTGATGATATTTTATCCCATCTCTAATTATAGGACTCGTCCTAACCTGGCTTAAGCTCCTTGAGTTGGCTAGGTAGGTTCATCAACTGTTTTAGCAGTAGTTGCGGCCAGCACAATCCTTGCTCTTGATGTCTGCATTCAGTGGTACAATATCCCTTCACTCATACAAACATAGGAATTAGGAGCAAGAGAACGCCTCTTCCATCACTCAAGCCTGTTTCACCTCTCAATCAGGTCATAATTGATCTGACTGTAAATGGAACCACATTTTAACCTACCCTAGTAACCTTTCACAGTCTTGCTTATCAAGAATGTTGCTTAAATTGCCGTAAAAATATTCAAATAATCCACTCCCAATTCACTTTGAGAAAGAGAGATCTGAAGACTTATGATCCTCTGAAAGAAAAGACTTTGCTTCATCTTGGTCCTAAATTATTCTTAAATGTGGCCCTACTTTACATTCTTCCACAAGAGGAAGCATCCTCTCCACAGCAACCTTTGTCAAGACCACTCAGAATCTTTTATATTTCAATTGTCCTTTTGCACTCTTCTAAAATCTTGTGGATATAAGTGCAGCCTGTAAAAAAAACCTTTCTTTAAAAGATAATTCAGTAACTCAGGGAGGACTAACTCTGGTTCAGTGAGGAATGCAAAAGGCCTTGCGCCAAGTATATTGAAAACTGTTCAGCTGCAAGCCTGGTGAAGCTGCAGCATGAGATCACGTGGTTTCTATGGGTGCAGTCAATAGACAGTTTTAAAAGATCTCATAACTGGAAGATCATACTAAAGTTATGCAGTCCTGGCTCATTGAGTCCTGAATGGTGGTGGTGGACAATTAAACAGTTTGTGGAAGAGGCCCCAAAACATCCCTATCCTCAGCACCGACAAGACAATGCCACAGAAAGCTGTGGATGCCAAGTCAGCGGATATTTTTATAGGAAGAGATAGATAGATTTTTGATTAGTACGGGTGTCAGAGGTTATGGGGAGAAGGCAGGAGAATGGGGTTAGGAGGGAGAGATCAGCCATAATTGAATGGCGGAGTAGACTTGATGGGCCGAATGGCCTAATTCAACTCCTATCAGTTCTGACGTGACAATGCTGAAGTATTCACAATCAGATTCAGCTGGAGATGCCAAATAGATAGTTCATCTCAGCTTCCACCATCACTGAAAGCGGACTTTGGCCATTTCTTCGCCTCACATCATATCAAGAAATAGCTGACTGGATTGGAGATAGCACATGTTGTGGGACGAGACAGCATCATGGTTATAATAATAAAGCCTTGCACTCCAACACGAGCCACACCTCTAGCCAAGCTGTTCCAGTGTCATAATCCAGCAGACACTGTGGAAAATTACCTACATATGCCCTGTCCAAAAAACAAGGAGAAATCTAATTGCATTAATTCCTGTCCAATCTGTCCATATTCAAACATAATGGAAGCTGCCATTGATAATGATAACAAGCAGCACTTACTCACTGATAATCTGCTCATCAGTTAGGCTGCACAGAACCGTTTAGCTCTGCACCTCATCACCACCTTGGTTCAAAAATAGATCCAAGAGCTGAATTCTAGGGGTGAGGTGAGAGTGACTATCCTTGCCATCAAGGCAGCATTTAGCCAAGTGTAGCATTGGGGCAGCACAGTGGAGCAATGGTAGAGTTGCTGCCTTACAGCACAGTGATTCGGCTTGATTCTGACTGGGTGCTGTCTGTGTGGAGTTTGTACGTTCTGCCCGTGACCATGTAGGTTACCTCCAGGTCCTCCAGTTTACTAATTGGCTTCAGTAAGTTGTAAAATTGTCCCTAGTGCGTATAGGTTAGTGTACAGGGTGATCGCTGGTCGGTGAGGACTCGTTGGTCCGAATCGCCTCTTTCCGTGCTGTGACTCGAGTCTAAAATAAAGTCTGAGAAAAACTAAAGTAAAGTCAATGGATCCCAAAGGCAAAATAATCACATTGAGCAATATTTTTTTACAAAGGAAGACAGTTGTGTTTGTTTTAGATCAATCATCCCAGCCGCATGACATCTATGCTGGACATGACTCAGTCCGGTGTCCCAGGCCCAACCATCTTCAGCTGTAACAACGATGACCTTACTTCCTACATGAGGTTACAACTGGGATGTTCACTGATGTTTGCATAATGTTCAACTCCAGTCACAGCTGCTCAGAAAGTCTATGCAGCAAGGCATCAATAATATTCAGGCATGAACTGACAATTGGCAAATGACATTTGTCGCACAGTGTCAGGCAGTGACTAACATATCCCACCAGAGAGAATGTAACGAGCTAACTTTGACATTCAATGGCCTTACTATCAGCAACCTGAATCAGGTTCAGATTCGGTGCCTCGGTCAATGCAGGGTGGTCTGTCTCATTTGAGCTCTTGGTGTCTCTTGGTGTCAACATTGTGTGAAATTGAACAACTGTGCAGCTTTCTGGGCCACATCAGTGTTACCCACACTTAGTGTGTCTGGAGCCACACACAAGGCCTGAAAAGGCGAGGATGGAATTTTCATCAGAGATGGACATGACTGAATTACATGGATATTTATGATAATCCAGAAGTCTTTGAGATTCCGGAAGTGGCGGTGCTGCCCTGCAGCTGCGGCTCGCCGGCAATCTGTTTGTCTTTCTTCTTTTCTTGTCTATTTGTTAGTGTTAGATGTATGAAATAGTCTATCTTTAGCTGTGTATATGTGGGGGGTGGTGGGGGGGGTGGGGGAAACCTTTAAAAATCTCTTCCTCAACGGAGATGCGACCCTTTCCGAGTCGTATCTCCGTTTGCGCTGGAAAAAAAAAACGTGGGGCCTACCATCGCCCGTGGGGCCTTCCATCGCCCGGTGCGGCTCGGCCGCTGGACTTAACAGTGCCCGGTGCGGCTCGGCCGCGGGGCCTTCCATCGCCCGGTACGGCCGCGGGACCTAACGGTACGGCCGTGGGACGGTTCAGCGCCAGGTGCGGCTCGGCCGCGGGACCTAACATCGCCCGGCGTGGCTCGGCCGCGGGACTTTACATCGCTGGTGCGGCTCGGCCGCGGGGCCTTCCATCGCCCAGCGCGGCTCGGCCGCGGGACTTAGCTGCGCACGGTACGGCCGCGGGGCCTTCCATCGCCCGGCTCGGCCGTGGGATGTTTCAGCGCCCGGTGTGGCTCGGCCGCGGGGACTTGGGCGTGGGGAAGAGAGCGGAAGTTTTGTTGCCTCCATCACAGTGAGGGGGTGTTTGGAGTCACTGTGATGGGTGTTTGTGTTGGGGTTATGTGTCTTGTGTTTCTTTTTTTGTGTGACTGCTGGTAACGTAATTTCGTTCGGTACCTCGGTACCGAATGACAAATAAAGGCTCTGTATTCTCTGTATTCTGTATCACCATTATTAAGACAAGTTCCTGCATTTCCAAATTCCAGATTTTTAACTGAATTTAAATTTCACAACTGGCATGGTGGAATTAGATCAGCCATGATCATATTGAATGGCAGGGCATACTTGAGGGATTGGTAGCCTAGTCCTACTTTCTTTGTTCTTGTGAACTGATGTCTCTGGATTATTGGTTCAGGAATCTGGATTACTTAGAAATATAGAACAGTACAGCACAGGAACAGGCCCTTCGTCCATCAATGTTTGTGCCGAACATGACGTTCAGACCACATCTTATCTACCTGCACATAATCCATATCCCTCCACTCCCTCCATATCTATATAAGGTAAGAAAAGACAGGAGTAGAATTAGGCCATTCAATCATGGCTGATCTATCTCTCCCTCCTAACCCCATTCTTCTGCCTTCTCCCCATAACCTCTGACACTCGTACCAATCAAAAATCTATCTATCTCTGCCTAAAAAATATCCACTGACTTGGCCTCTACAGCACTCCGTGGCAAAGAATTCCAGATTCACCACCCTCTGACTAAAGAAATTTCTCCTCATCTTATTAAAAGAACGTCCTTTAATTCTGAGGCTATGACCTCTAGTCCAAGACTCTCAAACTGGTGGAAACATCTGCCTCTCTACCCTATCCATGCCTATTATAATTTTATATACTTCTATCAAGTCTCTACGTAATCTCTGCATTCCAGAGAAAATAATCCAAGTCTGTCCAACCTCTCTTTGTAGCAAGTATTTCTTAATCCAGGTATTATTCTGTTAAATCTCCTCTGTACACTGGTCCAAAGTCTCCACATCCTTCCTGTAATGGGGCAATCAGAACTGCACACATTACTCCAAATGCGACCGAACCAAATTCCAATAAAGCTGCATCAGGAGTTGTCTGGTAATGTAACTAACGTACCATCACATTACCCTCCATTGCAAATACTTGCCTAGACTATCCTAATGTCATCTCCCAAATCTACAAACTCTACTATCAAAAAGGATAAAGATGTTCAGATACACGGGGATGCTACTCCCTTTAGATTTCCCTCCAAGTCATGCACTATCCTAATTTGGAAATACAGGCACACCCCCACTTACACAATAGACGACTTATGTAAATACGCACTTACGTACAGTGCATTCAGAAAGTATTCAGATCCCTTCACTTTTTCCACATTTTGTTACGTTACAGCCTTATTTTAAAATGGATTAAATTCATTTTTTTTATCATCAATCTACACACAATACCCTATAATAAAAACGCAAAAAACGGTGTTTTGAAATTTTTGCAAAGTAATTAAAAATAAATAACTGAAATATCACATTTACATAAGTATTCAGACCCTTTGCTATGACACTCAAAATTGAGCTTATGTTCATCCTGTTTCCATTGATTATCCCTGAGGTGTTTCTACAACTTGATTGGAGTCCACCAGTGGTAAATTAAATTGATTGGACATGATTTGAAATGCACACACCTGTCTACTATATAAGGTCCCACTGTTGACTGTGCATGTCAGAGCAAAAACCAAGCCATGAAGACGAAGGAATTGTCTGCAGACCTCCGAGACAGGATTGTATCGAGACACAGATCTGGGGAGGGGTATAAAATAATTTCTGCAGCATTGCAGGTCCCGAAGAGCACGGTGGCCTCCGTCATTCTTAAATGGAAGAACTTTGGAAAAACCAGGACTCTTCATAGAGCTGACCGCCCGGCCAAACTGAGCAATCGGGGGAGAAGGGCCTTGGTCAGGGAGGTGACTAAGTACTCGATGGTCACTCTGACAGAGCCCCAGTGTTCCTCTGTGAAGATGGTAGAACCTTCCAGAAGGACAACTAAATCTGTAGCACTCCACCAATCAGGCCTTTGTGGTAGAGCGGCCAGATGGAAGCCACTCCTCAGTAAAAGGCACTTGACAGCTCACTTGGTGTTTGCCAAAAGGCCTCTAAAAGATTCAGACCATGAGAAACAAGATTCTCTGGTCTGATGAAACCAAGATTGAACTCTTGGTCCTGAATGCCAAGCGACACCGCTCATCACCTGGCCAATACCATACCTACAGTGAAGCATGGTGGTGGCAGCATCATGCTGTGGGGATGTTTTTCAGCGGCAGGAACTGGGAGACCAGTCAGGATCGAGGGAAAGATGAATGGAGCAAAGTACAGAGAGATCCTTGATGAAAACCTGCTCCAGAGGGTTCTGGACCTCAGACTGGGGCGGAGGTTCACCTTCCAACAGGACAACAACCCTAAGTACACAGCCAAGAAAACGCAGGAGTAGCTTTATGACAAGTCTGTGAATGTCCTTGAGTGGCCCAGCCAGAGCCCGTACTTGAACCTGATGGAACATCTCTGGAGGGACTTGAAAATAGCTGTGCATCGACGCTCCCCATCCAACCTGACAGAGCTTGAGAGGATCTGCAGAGAAGAATGGGAGAAATTACCCAAATACAGGTGTGCCAAGCTTGTAGCATCATACCCAAGAAGACTTGAGGCTGTAATCGCTGCCAAAGGTGCCTCAACAAAGTACTGAGTAAAGGGTCTGAATACTTATTTAAATGTGATATTTCAGTTATTTCTTTGTAATTACTTTGCAAAAATTTCAAAATGCCTGTTTTCGCTTTTTTATTATGGGGTGTTGTGTGGAGTTTGATGATAACAAAAAAGAATTTAATCCATTTTAAAGTAAGGCTGTTATGTAGCAAAATATGGAAAAAGTGAAGGGGTCTGAATACTTTCTGAATGCACTGTAAGCAATTCTTGATCCCCACTGAACCCATGTGGTCCCTGCACCATAGCTCGCCCACGCTCTCTGCGTCAGATCGTAAATCTGCACATGCGTAGTAGCATTTCTGTTTCTGACCTATGTAACCTCCGACTTAAGCAATGGTCTGAGCAATGTAACCTATCCCTAAGTCGGGGAATGTATATATGTATGTATGTATGTATATACTGTGTCATTATTGTCTCTCAATCTCAAAATTCCATACCCAAAGGCATTTTGTGAGGATCTTTATCAGAAGGACTGCAAAGGTGCAGAATGCACCTCCCACCATCTTTTCAATGGGCATAAAATGCCATAAGACCTACATCCCCCCAAAATAATAAAAGTAAATAAAACTGGATAGGAGGCCATTGGCAACAAGGGAATCTGGATGAGAGACTTTATCCCGTCTTCTCTTGAGATTCCTGGGTACATCTGTCCTGGTTCATCTTTCTTGCAGCTTTGATTCATCAGCTCACTCAGTGGGGCAGCCATGGAATACAGATATTAGTGGGAAAATGGCATTGCACATTCCCAAAACGTGCTCCGTAAACTTGCAACAGTCCCCTGAATCACCAAACAGTTGCCAGAATGTTCAACAGAATGAATTGTGTAAATGTCCATTTAAACCAAGCAGCTACAGTGAATAGAACACAATAAAGACATGCGAGTGGTTTATGATTTGTTGAGACCAGCGAAATGTGTCCCAGTTTTACCGGCTACATTCGCAAAGCTTTTTGCATGAGAAATGACATTAATCTTGATGCATTCTTGATATCAAGCATCTGTCCTGTGTACTAATGCACATCATAACCACAAGCTCCAGGTCCATTTCCCTGGAGACTTATTGCACATTTGAAATTTCCTCCCAAAGATACTGATTTTCAATTGCACATCACGTAAAAAGGTAGTGCTACACAAACCAATGTCTCAGGAAATATTTTCCATTTGGAAATATTACTCTTTGGAGAAATATCTAAACAATAGTTCAATAACCTTATTGGGTAATGTATGAGTTTGCTGCATATTCTGCTGTCTTTTACCCAGATATGATAAAATAACTCTGTTTTTTCTGTATTATCTGAACTCAAATTCCATTAAGAACCAAGATACGTAAAAGGTAAAGCAAAAGGATAATAAAATCGCATATCAAATAATAGTGAAGATGCTTGAGATTATGATATCTGTTCTCACATAAATGAATGCCACTTGTATAAAAATCATTCTGCCTTAATATGAACTACAACTCTATTTATCTAAGTAATACATGATTAAACATTCTTAATATTGTTTCCTTTTTGTATTTTTTGCCACAGAAAACCAGAGATTAGATTAATATTATTGAAGACTCAAAAGTTTAATCTATCTATCTATCTATCTATCTATCTATCTATCTATCTATCTATCTATCTATCTATCTATCTATCTATCTATCTATCTATCTATCTATCTATCTATCTATCTATCTATCTATCTATCTATCTATCTATCTATCTATCTATCTATCTATCTATCTATCTATCTATCTATCTATCTATCTATCTATCTATCTATCTATCTATCTATCTATCTATCTATCTATCTATCTATCTATCTATCTATCTATCTATCTATCTATCTATCTATCTATCTATCTATCTATCCTAAAACACTAAAACTCTCATTTGTTTGTTCCTGAACTACAGCCAAAACGGTAGACGATAGCGTGACAATTTTAGACCCACCTTACTCACCGTCGTCCCTTTGATGCTAATGGAAGAAGTTTCATTGAAATCGGTGTTATATTTTTAAAGTTATTCACATTTTAAAGTTTAAATTTATCCCCTAGGGAGGGAGGGAGGGGGTGGAGGGAGGATAAGGGGGCTGAGGGAGGATAAGGGGGCTGAGGGGGGATGGAGTGGGGGGGAGGGGAAAGGGGAGGCGAGAGGAAGGGGGAGAGGGGAGAGGGGGGAGGGGCCAGGTTCAGCTCAAACTCCAACATCAAGTTTGCTGATGACACTGTGGTGGTGGGCCGAATCTCCGACAATGATGAGAAGGCCTACCGGGAGGAGGTGGCTGCTTTGGCACTCTGGTGTCAGGACAATAGCCTCCTCTTGAATGTCACTAAAACTACGGAGCTGATTGTGGACTTTAGAGGGGCTAAACATACAGGGACGTACACGCCACTGGAGATAAATGGGTCTACTGTGGATATGGTGAGCAGTTTTAAATACTTGGGAGTCCACATCACAGAGGATCTGACATGGGCAACGCACATTGCCGCACTGGTGGGTAAGGCAAAGCAGCGCCTTTACCACCTTAGACAGCTGAGGAAATTCAGAGTGTCTCTGAGGATACTTCATTGCTTCTACTCTGGGGCTGTAGAGAGCATCCTGTCCGGCAACATTACAGTCTGGTTTGGGAACAGCTCTGCCCAGGACAGGACGGCCCTGCAGAGAGTAGTGCGTTCGGCAGAACGCACCATGGGAACTACACTCGTCCACCTGCAGGACCTATACATCAGGAGGTGCAGATCCAGAGCAAGCAAGATTATGAGGGACCCCTGCCACCCCAGTAACGGACTGTTCCAGATGCTACGGTCAGGCAAACGCCTCCGCTGTCACGCTGTGAAAACGGAGAGGATGAGACGGAGTTTCTTCCCACAGGCCATCAGGACTGTCAACTTTTATAACTCCAGGGACTACATTTTGTCTACACTATATTAACTTTATTAACTTTATTTATATGCTGTAACTGTAATTCTTTTTTGTGCACAATCCACAGGCATTGCCACTTTCATTTCACTGCACATCGTGTATGTGTATGTGACAAATAAACTTGACTTGACTTGACTTGGGGGAGGGAGGGGAAGGGCAGGAGGGAGGAGTGGGGGAGGGCGAAGGGGGAGCAGAGGAGGGGGAGGGGGAGGGGGGGAAAGGGGAGGGGAGGGAGGAAAGGGTGCTGCATCAATGCAGGAGAGGTTTGGGCCCAACGGGTCTACTTGGTCTCGTGTATTACTAAAACTCTCATCTTGTATGTATGTGTTTTGCCGAAATACAGTCAAAACGGTAGATGATTGTGCAACAATTTTAGGCCGACCTTACTCACCATTCGCCTGCGGTGTGCAGTATCGAGTTTCCTTAAATTTTAAAAGTAATTAACTTTATAAACTTTAATAAATGCACTCCCCCCCCCATGCAGAAGCGCCGGGAGCACCGGCACCCATCCCGGCCTGTCCTGCGCCTGACCTTCCACCCGTTGTGCTGCACGGCAGCAGAAAGTAAAAGAAAATGGCCGCCGGCAGGACGAACATGTGGCAGGGCCTTGCGGCCGTTCTCCTGCTGCTGGCCGCGGCGATGGCCGCCCGGGGCCAGGGTGAGTTGCTCCCTCTCCCCATTCCTCTCCACCCTCACCTGCCCCTGGGGGAGACTCCCCAGCCGGTAACGGGTCCATGGGTCGTCAGTTTGGGGAGAACTGCTGGGCCCCGTAACCGCGCTTGCGCTGTTGGGGGAGGCTTGACGGGGCCGGCGGCCGCTCTCCTGCTGCTGGCCGCCGTGATGTTCGCCCGGGGCGGGATAAGTGGCTCCCTCTCCTCTTTCCTCTCCCCCTAGCCCCCCCCCCCCCCCCCCCACAACGGGGACCCAAGGGGTGTTAGGGTCGTCTAGTACATGCTACAAATGTGTACTTCATATGAGAGGATGGCACAGTAACACAGCTGGTAGAGCTGCAGCCGCACAGCGCCAGGGGCCCAGGTTTGATCCTGACCTTGGGTGGTGCTTGTGTGGAGTTTGAACGCTCTCCCTGTTACCATGTGGGTTTCCTCCAGTTTCTTCTCATATCCCAAAGACATGCAGGTTTGCAGATTAATTGGCCTCCGTAAATTGTCCCTACTGTTTAGGGAGTAGATGATAGAGTGGGATAACATGAAAACATGTGTGAATGGATGGTCAATGGTCAGCATGGACTTCTTAGACCATAAGGCCTTTATCCATGCAATATCTCTAAACTAAAAAAGACATAATGACATAAAAAAAGATTTGTAGACATAGAGTGCTTTTCACGATCTGAGAATGTGCGCCAGTGTTTTACACTCAATGTAATACTCTGTGAAGGGTAATCACTGTTATAATGTGAGAAACTAGGTAGCTAGTTCACTCTTGAGTTTCCACCATTACTAATATTATAATGCCTTAATATTTTTTGAATAAACACTATGTTTTGTATGATAAATGTAGGACAGTATAACAGGGAGAAATAACTAGGCTGCTGTTCTTCCAAATACTGTCCTGGGATTTTATTTCATCTACACGGAGAAGGCAGATAAATCGTTGTTCAACATATTCTCTAAAAAATAGTGCATCCATCTACAGCTCTTCCTTGGGACTAACAATACCAACTAAATAGCATTATTACCAAGAGATGTTATGGAGGAAACACTGCAAAATATTACCAGTCACTTTATCCAACATTTGTTTCGATGTTCATTTAGGAAAATAGTGATGCCAGAGACAATAGGTGCACGCCATTCACCGTGATCATGACTGATCATCCACAATCAGTACCCCGTTCCTGCCTTCTCCTCATATCCCTTGACTCCGCTATCATTAAGAAGTCTATCTAACTCTCTTGAAAGCATCCAGGGAATTGGCCTCCACTGCCTTCTGAGGCAGAGAGTTCCACAGCTTCACAACTCTCTGAGTGAAAAAGCTTTTCCTCATCTCCGTTCTAAATGGCCTACCCCTTATTCTTAAACTGTGGCCCCTGGTTCGGGACTACCCCAACATCTGAAACATGTTTCCTGCCTCTAGTGTGTCCAATCCCTTAATAATCTTTTATGTTTCATGCGGTGCCTGTTCAATTATCATTGTTTAATTATGGACTCAAGCAAAATCGATTTCTCACTTTTTGATTGTACCTCAGTTAGTTTGCAGCAAGCATGTCTGAATAAAGACAGTACATTGATGATCATAAGTAGGTGCACCTTTTCATGGTGGATAAAATGTATGCACTAATATATGTTTGGTATACTTGAACAGTTTGAGTCACAAGATAAAGTAATAAAGTCTATAAAGTTTTCTTTTCAATATGTTGCTTGTGAAATGTGGTACAAAATTTGACTAACCAAGAAAATTAAATTAGAATGATTTGGAAAAATTAAGAAATTAAATTATCTTTTATGTCTATTTGACCTTGTAGGTGACATTTTGATTGATGCCAGAAGGCTGCTAATTGTTTTGACTTGCATTCCTTAGTTTCTAATACTCAGACCATTAAAAACCTGCATTTGGAACTATTTAAAAGCAATCATAATTAACGTTTTAAAAAAATCTACTGACAAAAATTGGCCACACATTAAGAACTTCCTCCTGCCATGTTAAAGTTCGGTTTGTCTTGTGTTCTGAATTTGATTGTAACGAGTCATAGGGCCTGAGAGTCATACAGAGTAGAAACAGGCCCAACACCCCAACTTGTCCACACCGACCAACATATCCCATCTACACTAGTACCACTTGCCTATGTTTGGCCCATAAAATGCAGGATGGAATTAATACTGTGCAAGCATCTTCATCAATAGTTCAGAAAGCAGTGTGTGAATACCAATGCCTCATTTAAATGCATGTGCACAGTTTTGATCTCCTCACCTGAAAAATGATACAGTGGAGTATGAGGCAGCCCAAAGGAGATTCACCAGGGTGATTCCTGGGATGAGAGGGTTGCCTTGTCAAGAGAGGCTAGACAGTTTGTGTCTGTATTCCTTGTAATTTAGAAGAATGAGGGGTGACTTTGGTCAAGTGGCTTAGATCCTGAGAGGGTTTGACAGTTTACATCTTGAGCTATTTTCAAGGGTTGATTAGTCATAGACAAAGGGGCCTACAAAATAAGGGACCTGTTGTTTAAAATAAATGAATATAATTTTTTCTCTCAGAGTTTGGCGAATCTCATAAGCTTATATGTTCTAGCAGTGGAATTAGGTCGTTCGGCCTATCGTCTACTCCGCCATTCAGTCATGGCTGATCGATTTTTCCCTCTCAATACCATACTCCTGCCTTCTCCCCATAACCCCTGACACCCTTACCAAACTAATACTTGTCAATTCCTGCCTTAAAAATATCCATTGATGGCCTCCACAGCTGTCTGTGATACTGAAATCCACAGGTTCACCACCCTGTCACAATGACACCCTCTGAATCTCTGGATACCTTACTCCACTCAGAGGCCAGATCATTCAACATGAAGACAGATAAATGGGGCCTGGCAAACAGGAAGACAGTGTGGGGCCTGGCAAACAGGAAGACAGTGTGGGGCCTAGCAAACAGGAAGATAGCGTGGGGCCTGGCAAACAGGAAGACAGAGTGGGGCCTGGCAAACAGGAAGACAACGTGGGGCCTGGCAAACAGAAAGACAGCGTGGGGCCTGGCAAACAGGAAGACAGCATAGGGCCTGGCAAACAGGAAGACAGCATAGGGCCTGGCAAACAGGAAGACAGTGTGGGGCCTGGCAAAGAGGGCAACAGCCATGATCATATTGAATGGTGGGAAGGTTGAGAAGCCAAGTGATCTACCCCTGCACATGTATTCTTATGTTTTTGTGTAATGAATCTCTTTTGCATTCCTCTCACCACAATCTGCAAGTCGAATCGGTAGTAAGGAAGGCAATGCTAGTATCTATTTCAAGACGGCTAGAATACAAAAACAGGGATGTAATACAGATGCTCTGGTAAGGTCGCATTTTGAGTATTGTGAGCAATTTTGGGCACCATATCTGAGGAAGGATGTGCTTGCCCTGGAGAGGGTCCAGAGGAGGTTTACAAGAATGATCCCGGGAATGAGTGGATTAACACATGATGAACATTTGATGGCACTGGGCCTGTACTTGCTGGAGTTTAGGAGGATGAGGGGGGACCTCATTGAAACTTACCGAATAGTGAAAGGCTTGGATAGAGTGGATGTGGAGAGGATGTTTCCACTAATGGGAAAATCTAAGACTAGAGGTCATAGCCTCAGAATTAAAGGATGTTTCTTTGGGAAGGACATGAGGAGGAATATCTTTGGTGGTAAATATGGGGAATTCTTTGTCACAGAAGGCTGTGGAGGCCAGGTCAGTGGATATTTTTAAGGCAGAGATAGATGGTTTCTTGATTAGTACGGGTGTCAGGGGTTATGGGAAGAATGCAGGAGAATGGGATTAGGAGGGAGAGATAGTTCAGCCATGATTGAATGGTGGACTAGACTTGATGGGCCAATTGGGCTAATTCTGCTCCTATCACCTATGACGACAGTCCCCATCGCTCATAAAGACAGTGAGAAATTAAATTGCTCATTTGGACCAACATTTCTTGAAGGAATGCTTTCCAGAAATTATATTGATATGCTGTGTATAAACAGGACAGCTAATTCAAATACAGTACAAATATACAATAAAGCAATGACTGGGACTGTGTTGACTGAGGGATAGAACTTGGCCTGGATACTAAGCACTCATCTGGGCTCATGGATTACTGTACTAACATGCTGTATTCTGCACCAGGTTGAATATCTTAACCTTACATCTGCCAATTAGCAACAATAGTGTTCCAAAGAATAGTTCTAATGGTAGTGCACTATTCTTCAACACACCACTAAAATGGCTGTCTGGATTATTACCGATGAATCAAGGTATATAATGTATATGTATAGATGAAAGGCAAAAATTATTCATACTGCAAAATAAATTTTACATAATGTAGCAGGGTTTTTAAAGACATAACCCTGTGAACCCTTTATTTGTCTTGTCATATATCAGTATTCCTACATTTTTATGTTGTTCAGCTTTAGCGCTCAGGGTTATAATTCTTCTATAATTTTTGTTCCCAAAATGGATCTCAAATTGCTCCATGTCAAATTACTTTTGTCATTTACCTGTCTAATCTAACATCAATCTATGTCTCGCTTCAACTCGCAATCTTCCTTGCATGCTCTCTGATTTTGTTTCATCAGCAAACTTCAGCATTGTGTCCCATGTGCATATGAGAGCATCATTTTTACAGTATATAGAAGTGGGAAAGAGACCTCTACACTTCAGTTTAGTTTCATTCAGAGACACTATGCACAGACAGGCTCTTCAGCACACTGAGTTCGTGCTGACTGGCAATACACTAGC
Source organism: Rhinoraja longicauda (assembly GCF_053455715.1). NCBI lineage: Eukaryota > Metazoa > Chordata > Chondrichthyes > Rajiformes > Arhynchobatidae > Rhinoraja > Rhinoraja longicauda. The sequence continues at coordinate 82,225,660 of NC_135955.1, forward strand.
ACTATCCTGCACACCAAGGACAATGTACAATCTTTACTGAAGCCAATCAACCTACAAACCTGACCTGCTGAGTTACTCCAGCATTTTGTGAATAAACCTACAAACCTTCACGTCTTTGGAGTGTGGGAGGAAACTGGAGCACCTGGGGAAAACCCACGTGGTCACAGGGAGAACGTACACACTCTGTACAGACAGCACCTGCCATCGGGATCGAAATCAGGTCTCTGGTGCTGTAAGGCAACAACTCTTCCGCTGTGCTACAGTGCCGCCCTTAAATTTAAAAGATAGAAATAGCTTACAATTTCAGGACATTTTGCAAGGGTGTTCTGAAGTAGCTTACATCAAATTAACATACGGCAAGGCACCACAAAAAAAATTGAGATGACCGAATCATTTGTTATCAATGTTGATTGAGAAATCAATACAGGTCAAAGTACCCTTTTCTTCATCTGTGACAGGACCCTTTATCTCCATCTGAGAAGACAGGAGAGCTTCATTACTTCTCATTTAAAAGCAGCCTTCCTTTATTTCACTGCATTATAGGCACACATCTCTTAATGGTACGTGGTTCCGTAATCCTTGACAAGAGGTTAGAGTGCTACCACTGAGACATGGTTCAATCTTTGGAATTTTCTCTCATTATATAAATCCACAGCTTGTATAGTTAATTTACAGAATGGGCTGAACCATCAAGTGGTCAGAGGTGTTTAAGTAATTTATCAATAAGAACACTTGGGCTTTTGTGCAAAACAAATAACACTGACGTTAAATAGATTTTCATTAAGAAGTTCCAGTTGAAAAGGTATATCGTTAAAATTAATTAACATTATTGGAAAAAGTAAGGGTCTTTCAATTCGACACCTATAATCCACCAGGCTGAATAATCAGTACAATTGGGTGGCATATACATCAGAGAAATGCAGAACACCTCATTTTGAGCTACCACTCAAAACAGATTTCCATGCCTCTTTGTTTTTAACCCATTACCTCTATGTTCAAACCATGTGTTGGCCTGGTATAGTGTGTCAGTTGTAGATCTATTTGAAGTTCCATGTAGGATAGTTGAAGTGAGGGGCAGTATCATAAAGATTCAGAAAACCATTATCAATTCATGATTTTTTAAATAATTCTACCTACTGGAAGTTTTTATCGGATCTTGCTAAGTTGGTTCACTAAGACTTAAAAGTTACATATGGTCTTGCAAGAAAATATTTCTCAAAGATGAAAATGGTTTCATTTATCAATGCCAAATTTTATTTTTTAATTTCAGACGATCGTGTAAAAGATTACATAGAAAGAGGTTTTTGTCTTTGAATTCAGATAATATTTGTTCATATGGGTGGACCATGCATCCCATTGAGTCACTTACACATATGGTCATCTTTCAAGATTATTTACCTTTAGGTTTCTTCAAGAAAAGGCACACTTTAGTGTACTACCTTTAAAGACTGTACAGACATTCATTCAGTTACAGCTGTGTTGTGATGATGAATGTAGCTACACACACACACACAGGGAAAGGAGTGCCTGGCCCATCATTAACTCCTGTTTATAAAGAATCTGTAATGTAAGGTGAACATTTATACATTTAACCAGGCTCGAAACAAAAACCTGATTTAGATAGTTTTGAGGTACTACCGTTATAAATCATTACAGCGGCCATGATATCCTTTAAAAAACATCAAGAGAGTTAAGATTCAGGAGTGTTTAATTATGTGATGTTCCGAAAAATCAAACAATGGAATTCTTACTTGCAGCAGCATAACAGGTCTGTAAACATAATACCCATAGATGACATAATGAAGAAAAAAAAGTCCAATAAATTTAAAACAATCTTAGTACAAAAATGCCTGATGTTCCCAGAGCAACCAATACAGTTCATAGTTGATAGTTTAGCTGATGTTTGTAGTGTTCAAGAGCCTGATGGTTGACGGGAAGTTGCTCCTGAACCTGGGGTTCACGGCTTTCAGACTCTTATATATTCTTTCTGATGGCAGGAGTGAAATGAGGGTCTGGTGCAGGTGGTGTGGGTCTTTGATGATGCTGGCTGCCTATTTGAGGCTACGCCTCTTATAGAATCTTTTGATGGTGGGGAGGTCAGTATCCGTGAAGGACAGGGCGTCTTTTGTAATCTCCTTTGTTCCTGGCCGATTGAGTTGCCAGACCTATTGCTGCGCCACTATGCTACCCAATGTATTCAATAAACAATAGGTGCAGGAGTAGGCCATTCGGCCCTTCGAGCCAGCACCGCCATTCAATGTGATCATGGCTGATCATTCTCAATCAGTACCCTGTTCCTGCCTTCTCCCCATACCCCCTGACTCCGCTATCCTTAAGAGCTCTATCTAGCTCTCTCTTGAATGCATTCAGAGAATTGGCCTCCACTGCCTTCTGAGGCAGAGAATTCCACAGATTCACAACTCTCTGACTGAAAAAGTTTTTCCTCATCTCCGTTCTAAATGGCCTACCCCTCATTCTTAAACTGTGGCCCCTTGTTCTGGACTCCCCCAACATTGGGAACATGTTTCCTGCCTCTAACGTGTCCAACCCCTTAATAATCTTATACGTTTCGATAATATTCCTTCTTATCCTTCTAAATTCCAGTGTATACATGCCTATTCAATACAATCTATTCTCCATCTCTATGTATGCTCCCCTCTGTCTGGTTCTGGCTTCATCTGCCATTTGCCTCTACCCTAATGGTTCCCTTGATCACCTTCCTTACCAATCAGTTTCCAGCATTGGCAGCCTATGTTTTCCTGCTTATCACCCTCCAGCAAGTGTTTCCACCTTCGCCATTCTGTCCCCTCATCCAGCTCCATCTGCTACCATTTAAATATTTATGTATTTTTCTTTTTTTTCTTCTGATCGCCTCCACCTTTCATTCACGCAGCTATGCCTCCCAACTCCACCCCCGCTCTCCCCTAGCTGGCTTCATATGCCCATCATCCTTCACACCTTCCTTGGTCTCGTCTCTGCCTCACCACTATCCCTCTCCCCTCTATACACCCTATCTTCCCTCTCCACTCGCAATCCCGATGCAAGGCTTCACCAAAAATGTTGATCGTTCTTTTCCACCCATAGATGCTGCTTGACCAACCGAGGTTCTCAAGTTGATTGTTTGTTATTCTGAGTTTCATCACTTGCAGTCACTTGTGTTTCTATCTATCTATAGGCACAGCAGGCTGTGAAGAAAGCCAATGGAGTGTTGGCCTTCATAACAAGAGGAGTTGAGTATAGGAGCAAAGATGCTCCTTCTGCAGTTGTACAGGGCCCTAGTGAGACTGCACCTGTGTGCAGTTTTGGTCTCCAAATTTGAGGAAGGATATTCTTGCTATTGAAGGCGTGCAGCGTAGGTTTACTAGGTTAATTCCCAGAATGGCGGGACTGTCATATGCTGAAAGACTGGAGCGACTAAGCTTGTTTACACTGGAATTTAGAAGGATGAGAGGGGATCTTATCGAAACGTATAAGATTATTAAGGGGTTGGACATGTTAGAGGCAGGAAACATGTTCCCAATGTTGGGGGGAGTCCAGAACAAGGGGCCACAGTTTAAGAATAAGGGGTAGGCCATTTAGAACGGAGATGAGGAAAAACTTTTTCAGTCAGAGAGTTGTGAATCTGTGGAATTCTCTGCCTCAGAAGGCAGTGGAGGCCAATTCTCTGAATGCATTTAAGAGGGAGCTGGATGGAGCTCTTAAGGATAGCGGAGTCAGGGGGGTATGGGGAGAAGGCAGGAACGGGGTACTGATTGAGAATGATCAGCCATGATCACATTGAATGGTGGTGCTGGCTTGAAGGGCCGAATCGCCTACTCCTGCACCTATTGTCTATCCTAACTATGCCCCTCATACTTTTATAAACATCTATAAGATCATCCTTCAACCTCCTAAATTCCAGAGAGAATAATCCCAGTTTATCCTGTCTCTCCTTTCTATAATAATGCATTACATTTATATAGCGCTTTTCAAACACTCAAAGACGCTTTACAGGGATTACTGGAACATAGAGAAGAAAATAAATAGATAAATAATTAAACGAACAGAAAAAGGAGACAGAAGGTGAGGTGACGGTCAGTGGTTAAAGGCAGTGCTGAACAGGTGAGACTTCAGTGATGTTTTGAATGTGGTGAGTGAGGAGGAGTCTCTGACGGTTTGGGGTAGTGAGTTCCAGAGGGTGGGAGCAGCGATGGAGAAAGCCCTGTCCCCCCAGGATCTGAGTTGGGTCCGGATGGGGGGGGACAGGAGGTTGGCAGCAGCAGAGCGGAGGGTGGAGGTGGGAGTGTATCTGTGGAGGAAGTCAGTCAGGTAGGATGGGGCCAGGTTATGGAGGGCTTTGTAGGTCATGAGGAGGATTTTGTACTGGATTCTCTGGGGGATGGGGAGCCAGTGGAGCTTGTAAAGGACGGGGGTGATATGGTCACGGATCGGGGAGTGGGTGAGTAGACGGGCAGCGGAGTTTTGAATGTATTGAAGTTTACTGATGATTTTTGAGGGTGAGCCATAGAGGGGGCTGTTGCAGTAGTCCAGACGGGAGGTGATGAAGGCGTGGATGAGGGTTTCTGCAGCTGTGGAGGAGAGGGATGGACGGAGACGGGCGATGTTTTTGAGGTGGAAGAAGGCTGTCTTGGTGATGTGTTTGATATGTTTGTCGAAGGAGAGGGTTTGATCAAAGATGATTCCAAGATTCTGGATGTGAGGGGAGGTGGATACTGGGAGACCATCAATATTGAGGATGAAGTTTTGGGTGGATTTGGTGAGCGTTTTTGGACCGATGATGATGATTTCGGATTTGTTGCAGTTGAGTTTGAGGAAATTTGATTGAAGCCAAGATTTTATTTCAGTGATGCAGTTTGTCAGTGTAGAGTGTGTGGTGGTGGAGATTGACTTGGTGGAGATGGGGAGCTGGATATCATCGGCGAAGCAGTGGAAGTTGAGACCATGAGGGCGGATTAATTGACCAAGGGGGGACAGGTAGAGGATGAAGAGGAGGGGGCCAAGGACTGAGCCTTGGGGGACACATTGGGGGAGGGGAGCGGTGGGGGATTTACAGTTGTTAATGGAGATGAACTGGTGCCTGTCGGAGAGGTAAGATTTGATCCAGGATAGGGCTGTGCCGGTGATGTTAAAGGAGGTTTCAAGTCGGGTGAGGAGAATGGAGTGATTTATGGTGTCAAAGGCGGCGCTGAGGTCAAGTACGATGAGGATGTTGAGGTTGCCAGCGTCAGAGGAGAGGAAAAGGTCGTTGGTGATTTTGAGGAGCGCAGTTTCAGTACTGTGGTTGGAGCGGAATCCGGATTGGAAAGTTTCATACAGGTTATTGGTAGAGAGGTGGTATTTGAGTTGAGAAGCTACAGCGCGTTCCAAAACTTTGGACAGAAAGGGTAGATTGGAGATTGGTCTGAAGTTGTTTGGGGTGTCAGGGTTGAGTCCAGGTTTTTTCAGAATGGGGGTGACAGCAGCGATTTTGAGGGATGGCGGGACGATGCCAGTGGACAGGGAGGAGTTTATTGTTGCAGTGATAAGTGGGGAGAGAGCAGGAAGGCAGGCCTTGACAAAGCTGGAGGGGATGGGGTCCAGAGAGCAGGTGGCAGTTTTTATTCCTGTGAAGAGGTCAGAGAGGTCGGTGGTGGAGACTGGGGAGAACTGAGGCAGGGGTTGACAGGATAAGGGGGGGGAGGTGGTTTGAGGGGGAACAGGTGCGTTGGTGGTTAAGGTGCTGTAGATGCTGTCTATTTTGCTTTGGAAGAATGAAAGGAAAGAGGTGCATTTGTCAACTGTGAATGACTGGGAGATGGTGTCCAGGGGGCTGAGGAGTTTGTTTATTGTAGAGAAGAGTGCTTTTGGGTTTCCGGAGCCAGAGTGAATTATTTGAGAGTAGTAGGTGGAGTGGGCGTGGGAGAGGGCATCTTTGTATTGCTGCAGGTGGTCTTTGTAGGCTTGGGAGTGAATTGTGAGACCTGTTTTGTTGCGGAGTCTTTCAAGTTGGCGGGCATGGGTTTTCATCATGCGGAGTTCAGGGGTAAACCAGGGAGCAGAGTGGGTGAAGGAAACTGTTTTGGTTTTTATAGGTGCAAGCTGGTCGAGGCAGGAGGAGAGAGTGTGGTTGTAGTAGTCAGTGAGGTCAGAGGGGCTGTGGAGGTCAACGAAGGGAGAGGCGGAGATTTTTTCAGAGAGGGAGGATGAGAGCGAGGTAGGTGAAACAGAGTTCAGCTTACGGAAGTTGATTTTGCGTTTTTGCCTTGGAGCTGGGGGTGGGAATGTTGACGGACATGGTGATGGCTAAGTGATCGGAGAGGGTGGGGTCGGAGCCAGAGAGGTGATGTAGATTTAGATTTGTACTGGAGCCTACCAGGGAGAAGGCAATTCTGGATTTAGTGTTGTGTAATGATCCTGATCTGATAAGGGGACTAGAGGTAAAAGAGCCATTAGGAGGCAGTGATCACAACATGATAAGTTTTACTCTGCAAATGGAAAGGCAGAAGGGAAAATCTGAAGTGTCGGTATTACAGTATAGCAAAGGGGATTACAGAGGCATGAGGCAGGAGCTGGCCAAAATTGACTGGAAGGAGGCCCTAGCAGGGAAGACGGTAGAACAGCAATGGCAGGTATTCCTGGGAATAATGCAGAGGTTGCAGGATCAATTTATTCCAAAGAGGTGGAAAGACTCTAAGGGGAGTAAGAGACACCTGTGGCTGACAAGGGAAGTCAGGGACAGCATAAAAATTAAGGAGAGGAAGTATAACATAGCAAAGAAGAGTGGGAAGACAGAGGATTGGGACTCTTTTAAAGAGCAACAAATGTTAACTAAAAAGGCAATACGGGGAGAAAAGATGAGGTACGAGGGTAAACTAGCCAATAATATAAAGGAGGATAGCAAAACTTTTTTTAGGTACGTGAAGAGGAAAAAAATAGTCAAGGCAAATGTGGGTCCCTTGAAGACAGAAGCAGGGGAATTTATTATGGGGAACAAAGAAATGGCAGACGAGTTAAACCGTTACTTTGGATCTGTCTTCACTGAGGAAGATACACACAATCTCCCAAATGTTCTAGGGGCCGGAGAACCTAGGGTGATGGAGGAACTGAAGGAAATCCACATTAGGCAGGAAATGGTTTTGGGTAGACTGATGGGACTGAAGGCTGATAAATCCCCAGGGCCTGATGGTCTGCATCCCAGAGTACTTAAGGAGGTGGCTCTAGAAATAGTGGAAGCATTGGAGATCATTTTTCAATGTTCTATAGATTCAGGATCAGTTCCTGTGGATTGGAGGATAGCAAATGTTATCCCACTTTTTAAGAAAGGAGGGAGAGAGAAAACGGGTAATTATAGACCAGTTAGTCTGACATCAGTGGTGGGGAAGATGCTGGAGTCAATTATAAAAGACGAAATTGCTGAGCATTTGGATAGCAGTAACGGGATCATTCCGAGTCAGCATGGATTTACGAAGGGGAAATCATGCTTGACAAATCTACTGGAATTTTTTGAGGATGTAACTAGGAAAATTGACAAGGGAGAGTCAGTGGATGTGGTGTACCTCGACTTTCGGAAAGCCTTCGACAAGGTCCCACATAGGAGATTAGTGGGCAAAATTAGGGCACATGGTATTGGGGGTAGGGTACTGACATGGATAGAAAATTGGTTGACAGACAGAAAGCAAAGAGTGGGGATAAATGGGTCCCTTTCGGAATGGCAGGCAGTGACCAGTGGGGTACCGCAAGGTTCGGTGCTGGGACCCCAGCTATTTACGATATACATTAATGACTTAGACGAAGGGATTAAAAGTACCATTAGCAAATTTGCAGATGATACTAAGTTGGGGGGTAGTGTGAATTGTGAGGAAGATGCAATAAGGCTGCAGGGTGACTTGGACAGGTTGTGTGAGTGGGCGGATACATGGCAGATGCAGTTTAATGTAGATAAGTGTGAGGTTATTCACTTTGGAAGTAAGAATAGAAAGGCAGATTATTATCTGAATGGTGTCAAGTTAGGAGGAGGGGGAGTTCAACGAGATCTGGGTGTCCTAGTGCATCAGTCAATGAAAGGAAGCATGCAGGTACAGCAGGCAGTGAAGAAAGCCAATGGAATGTTGGCCTTCGTAACAAGAGGAGTTGAGTATAGGAGCAAAGAGGTCCTTCTACAGTTGTACCGGGCCCTGGTGAGACCGCACCTGGAGTACTGTGTGCAGTTTTGGTCTCCAAATTTGAGGAAGGATATTCTTGCTATGGAGGGCGTGCAGCGTAGGTTCACTAGGTTAATTCCCGGAATGGCGGGACTGTCGTATGTTGAAAGGCTGGAGCGATTGGGCTTGTATACACTGGAATTTAGAAGGATGAGGGGGGATCTTATTGAAACATATAAGATAATTAGGGGATTGGACACATTAGAGGCAGATAACATGTTCCCAATGTTGGTGGAGTCCAGAACAAGGGGCCACAGTTTAAGAATAAGGGGTAGGCCATTTAGAACGGAGATGAGGAAGAACTTTTTCAGTCAGAGGGTGGTGAAGGTGTGGAATTCTCTGCCTCAGAAGGCAGTGGAGGCCAGTTCGTTGGATGCTTTCAAGAGAGAGCTGGATAGAGCTCTTAAGGATAGCGGAGTGAGGGGGTATGGGGAGAAGGCAGGAACGGGGTACTGATTGAGAGTGATCAGCCATGATCGCATTGAATGGCGGTGCTGGCTCGAAGGGCTGAATGGCCTACTCCTGCACCTATTGTCCAGTGGAGCAGACAAGGTCCAGAATGTGCCCACGGTTATGGGTGGGAAAATTGACGTGTTGAGCGAGGTTAAAGCAGTTGAGTATTTCAGTGAAGTCAGCGGTTATTGTGGAGTCAGTGGAGTTCATGTGGATGTTGAAATCACCGAGGAGGAGGATTGAGGGGGAGAGAGAACAGAACTGGCTCTGAAAGTCAGAGAAGTCAGAAAGGAATGATGGGTGTGGTTTGGGAGGGCGGTAGACAACTGCCATGACTAATTGTGTGTGGCCAGAGAGTTATAACTCTCCATTCCAGGTAACATCCTGGAGAATCTATTCTGCACTCTCTTTATTTCTGCTACATTTATCCTGTAATGCTGTGACCAGAACTGTACACAATACTCCAAGTGTGGTCTAACTTTAAAGCTACAACATGACATCCCAGCTCTTATACGCAATGCCTCAATCTATGAAGGCAAGCATATTAAACACCTATTTTATTTCCCAATCGACCTGAACATAGGATCCCCCCAGGGCTGCGTCCTTAGCCCCCTACTGTACTCCCTGTACACACATGACTGTGGGGCCAGGTTCAGCTCAAACTCCATCATCAAGTTTGCTGATGACACTGTGGTGGTGGGCCGGATCTCTAACAACGATGAGAAGGCCTACCGGGAGGAGGTGGCTGATCTGGCACTCTGGTGTCAGGACAATAGCCTCCTCTTGAATGTCACTAAAACAAAGGAGCTGATTGTGGACTTCAGAAGGGCTAAACATCCAAGGACGTACACGCCACTGGAGATAAATGGGTCTATTGTGGATAGGGTGAGCAGTTTTAAATACTTGGGAGTCCGCATCGCAGAGGATCTGACGTGGGCAACGCACATTGCCACACTGGTGGGTAAGGCTAAGCAGCGTCTTTACCACCTTAGACAACTGAGGAAATTCAGAGTGTCTCTGAGGATCCTTCATTGCTTCTACTCTGGGGCTGTGGAGAGCATCCTGTCCGGCAACATTACAGTCTGGTTTGGGAACAGCTCTGCCCAGGACAGGATGGCCCTGCAGAGAGTAGTGCATTCGGCAGAACGCACCATGGGAACTACACTCGTCCCCCTGCAGGACCTATACATCAGGAGGTGCAGATCCAGAGCAAGCAAGATCATGAGGGACCCCTGCCACCCCAGTAACGGACTGTTCCAGATGCTACGATCAGGCAAACGCCTCCGCTGTCACGCTGTGAAAACGGAGAGGATGAGACGGAGCTTCTTCCCAAAGGCCATCAGGACTGTCAACTTTTATAACCCCAGAGACTAAATTTTTGTCGACACTAATAGTAACTTATTAACTTTATTTATATGCTGTAACTGTAATTCTTTTTGTGCACAACCCGCAGGCATTGCCACTTTCATTTCACTGCACATCGTGTATGTGTATGTGACAAATAAATTTGACTGGACTTGACTTGTGTCACCACTTTCAATGAGCTATGGATTTGCACTCCAAGGACCCTCTTTACATCAATGTTTCAATGTTTCTTGTCATTTATTATACATCGCTTACCAGAATTTGACTTCCCAAAGTGTATTAACTCACATTTCTCTGGATTAAATTCCATCTGGTCCAGCTTCCCAGCTGATCTTTGTCCCTCTGTATCCTTCGACAATCTTCTTTAGTGAAGAAACCGGAGAGAAAAATCACCCAGTTCCAGGTTACTACCCAATTACTGATGTCTGGAGTACTGTTGTTCCGACATAAAGCCCGACTACTGTGATATGGTGCATATGTGCTTGAAGATAAACAGAGTTGCGTTTGATATTGGAGAATACTGCTGCATCAAGTAACACAGAGGAAATACAAATGAGGTGACAATCCTTATCTGCACAGGATGTCACCGTAGCTATATAAGCTTCATGTGTATTTGCAACTCATTGATAGACATATTATTCATGTTTGTCTATTGGTACTAATCTCAGCAGTTTTGCAGCGATCAGTTTTCAGATGTAAGACAGCCTGGGAATATCATCTGCAATTGGCCCAACCTGAAAGAAGTTAAGTGCCACCAGGTTAGTCTGCCTGAGAACCACCACGATACAAAATATGCCACAGTGGTCTGAGGACTGATGTTATGTTTACATGTGAATATATTCTGCCTTGGTCAGTGTAAGTAAATAACAATGATCAGCATTCAAGGAACGATAATGGAAATGTAAAAATCAAGTGCACTCTTGAGTAAAATGCAGTTCAGTAAACTAAAATAATGTATTTGCAAATCATAATTTCTACCCAGTGTGAAGTCAGAAATACAGCGGGCATGATATAATCTTTCACATAAGTGCAGGTGTTTATTTGTTGCAGTGGTGTGATGGTTTTGTTTACTTTGTGAGTTCACTTTTAAATTTGGTTGGGTGATAATTAATTGCAATTGCAAATTTGATTTTCACTGCAGTTAATTATCAAATCCATTGACTATAACACACCACCAACAATTACATAATAAATCAACCTATCACTGAAAGAGCATTTTAGTCCCTTTTTTGTTAAGCTTTTTGGGATATTCATTGCATTAAAACCATGTGGTAAAGAATATGTTTTTTTAGTTTTTTTAAATTCTCCATAACATTTAAAATGTTATATACTAAGAAAAATATAATTGTCAAAATTTAACATACAGAGTTTATTAAGAAGGAATCACCCAGCACTGCTAGGATCATACTTATTGGACCTATTCTAAATATAATTAATAAATAAATTTGAATTCCCTGATGAACATCAAACCATATATTTTTATTTTCCTTCCTATTTTCTTTCTTATTCTTACAAGGATTTATTTGTTGAGTATTTTTGTATTTTCGGCAACATCTGTAATCGAGCTATTTAATGCTGCTCCAACATGCAAATTCCTAGAAACGGCATGTGCCTGCAAAATAGATGCGTTTTCTCACTCATTAATCACTACATCTCACTGCACAACATCTGTCACCTTCATTTACAACTCAACATATCAGTCACCAATTTTCACAAATACGTACTTGAGGTCTTTTTTTTAATAGGTGACTTAATTCGGTATACAGTCTGTCCAGCACTGCAGTGATGAACATTTTCAATGATCAAACTCTAACACAACCTGCACACAGCTCTGGAGCAATAAAACAACAAGTTTGAAACCTTTTATACCACTGAAGCTTAACATATCCTCAGCGGTAGAGTTGCTGCCTTACAGTACTTGTGGCGCCAGAGACCCGGGTTTGATCCCAACTACAGGTGCCGTCTGTACGGAGTTTGTACGTTCTCCCCGTGACCGCGTGAGTTTTCTCCAAGATCTTCGCTTTTCTCTCACACTCCGGAGATGTACAGGTTTGTAGGTTAATTGGCTTGGTACAAGTGTAAATTGTCCATAGTGTGTGTAGGATAGCGTTAATATGGACAAACATTTAATCTCTGAGTTAGAAACATAAAAAATAGGTGCAGGAGGAGGGCATTTGGCCCTTCGAGCCAGCACCGCCATTCATTGTGATCATGGCTGATCATTTACAATCAGTAACCTGTGCCTGCCTTCTCCCCATATCCCTTGATTCCACTAGCCCCTCGAGCTCTATCTAACTCTCTTTTAAATTCATCCAGTGAATTGGCCTCCACTGCCTTCTGTGGCAGAGAATTCCACAAATTCACAACTCTCTGAGTGAAAAGGTTTCTTCTCACCTCAGTTTTAAATAGCCTCCCCTTTATTCTTAGACTGTGTCCCCTGGTTTTGGACTCCCCCAACATTGGGAACATTTTCCCTGCGTCTAGCTTGTCTAGTCTTTTATAATTTTATACGAATCTATAAGATCCACTTTCATCCTTCTAAACTCCAGTGAATACAAGCCTAGTTGAAGCATGGATTCTATTAATACTGGGAATTTGCCAGACATGATCTTTACCCAGGAAAACAGGGACAGAGGGAGCAGCACCAATTATTGCAATCTTTCAACTTTGGTAAAGCATTTGTCTTCATCAGTTGGGAGGGATTGTAGAACACTCTCCCCAAACTTTGCTGCCCAGAGAGGTACTTCGCCATTTTAAGTTTCAGGTAAAATGGCGAAGTTTACTGGGGCAGCACAGTGGTGAAGCGGTAGAGTTGCTACCTTACAGCACCAGAGACCCGGGTTTGATTCCAGGACTGCTTTGATCGCACCGACTGGGACCTGTTTACACAACAGGCGACCTGCGGTTCAGAGGTAGACTTGGAGGAGTACACATCCACTGTGCTCGCCTACACCAACTGCTGTGTGGAGAATGTCACAGTGGACAAAGAAACAAAGATGTACCCAAACCGGAAACCCTGGATGAATAAGGAGGTACAGAATCTGTTGAGGGCACGCAACAATGCCTTTAAATCTGGTGACACTTCAGCATACAGTGTTGCCAGGTCAAACCTGAACAAAGGTATTGAAAGGGCCAAAGACATCCACAGGTAACGGGTTGTAGACCACTTCAATACCACGGACACCAGAAGCATGTGGCAGGGTGTCGGGGACATCACTGGCTACAAGAGCAGCCCTGCCTGCCCCCACAGTGATGCCACACTAACCAACGAGCTTAACACCTTCTTGGCCCGCTTCGAAACTGGCAACACCACCTTGAGTGGAAGAACCCCAGCCGAGGGACAGGTTTAACATTGAGCACACAGGAAGTACAACGCGCTCTGCGAAGGGTCAACCCACGCAAGGCTGCAGGCCCGGATGGAGTTCAAGGAAGGGTACTTAGGGACTGTGCTGAACAGTTGGCAGAGGTATTCACCAGGATCTTTAACCTGTCACTATCCCTGGCTAAGGTCCCCAAGTGCCTGAAGTCGGCTACCATAGTGCCGGTGCCGAAAAGAGCAAAAATCACCAACCTGAACGACTACCGTCCGATTGCCCTAACTCCTACAGTCATGAAGTGCTTTGAAAGGCTGGTCCTCTCATACATCAAATCCAGCATCCCTGCCTCACTGGACCCACATCAAGTTGCATACAGGGCAAACAGATCCACAGAGGACGCCATCTCTCTGGCTCTTCACACTGTCCTGACTCACCTGGAGAGACAGGGCACGTACGCGAGGATGATTGTAGCTCTGCCTTCAACATGGTCATCCCCACCAAGCTCATCACCAAACTCCACCAGCTAGGCCTCAGCTCGTCGCTATGCGACTGGATCCTGGACTTCCTGCTGGAGCGACCGCAGGCAGTGAGAATGGGCCCGCACCTGTCCTCCACTATCACCCTGAGTACTGGCACTCCACAGGGCTGTGTTTTGAGCCCCATGCTCTACTCCCTCTTCACACACGACTGTGTTCCTGCATTCGACACCAACACCATTGTCAAGTTTGCAGACGACACAACGGTGATCGGGCTGATCACCAACGGGGATGAAACAAAATACAGAGCAGAGGTGTAGAACCTGGCGGACTGGTGCTCGGATAACAACCTATCCCTAAACACCTCCAAGACCAAGGAGCTGATCATCAACTTCTGTAGATCACACAACGGGGAATATGCTCCGATCTTTATCAATGGGGACAGTGTGGAGAGAGTATCCAGCTTCAAGTTTCTGGGCACTCACATTTCGGAAGATCTCACATGGTCCACTAACACCGCTGCGCTGGTCAAGAAGACGCAGCAATGACTGTTCTACCTGAGAACACTGAAGAAGTCTGGTCTGCCACAACAGCTGCTGACGACCTTCTACCGCTGCACTATAGAGAGCATCCTAACGCATGGCATCCCTGTGTGGTATCTCAGCTGCACGGAGGCAGAGAGGAAAGCTCTTCAGCGGGTAGTCTATAGAGCTGAGAAGACTATCTGAACACAGCTACCAGCCTTGGAGGGCATCTACAACACACGATGCCTCAGAAAAGCCACCAGCATCCACAAAGACTCTTCACACCCCTGCAACAGTCTGTTCGAAATTCTACCATCGGGCAGATGCTACAAGGCCTTCTACGCCCGCACCTCCAGACTCAGGAACAGCTTCATCCCCAGGGCCATAGCGGCTATGAACCGGTCCTGCTGAGGCGGATGGTCACATCGCACAGTGAACCGGCACAGACCTACTTGAAGTTTATACTGTTTTAAAACTGTTTCTAATTGTGTTTCTCTGGGTTGTATAAATTTACACTGATTAGCTAATTAATTTATTGCATCCCAATCTCGTTGTACCCCTGTACAATGACAATAAAGATATTGTAGTGAGTCCAAAACGAGCGTTATTATCAAAAGACTTTATTCTTGGTAAAAACCGTGACCAGGCGCAACGCACTTACTTTGGACACAAACTACTTAACTACTAATATAATCTAATCTCATCTCCCCAGTTTGCCGCCAGACACAACTATACCTCGCGCTCCCGCACCACGTGACCCGTTAGCCCAACCGAGGGTTCGAGACCCCCCCACTAATCCGTATGTCCCTACATGACCCCCCCCAGAACCCTCGAAACCATACCTCACGGGTGCCCGGACCTCCCTCCCGGAACGCGTACGGAGGGGGGAAACCGATACCGCCAATGTGACGGGAGGCGGGGAGGACGCCGCCGCCGGAGGCGGGGAGGACGCCGCCGCCGGAGGCGATGGAGGGGCCACGGAAGCAGAGGGCGTAGGCGACGGAGAGCGCTTGATCGGGAACGGCGGCCCGGGCCCAACCAAAGGCAGCGGGGGGCCGAGAGGTGGCAACAAGGCGCCACTGGCGGAACCAGGGGGGGGCGGCCATTGGCAGGCCCCTGCGCGGCGGCTGGGCCACCGACACAGGGAGGTCCTTGTCCAAATGGGCCGGCTTGAGCCGGGATACTGAAACGAGCTCCTGGCGATTACCCACCTGCAAGGTGAAAGTGACAGCCCCTCTTTTAAGTACCTGGAACGGGCCCTGATAAACCGGCCGAAGAAGGGGGCGGTGGGAATCTTTCCGAAGGAACATGAAATCGCAGTCCCGCAAGTCCGACGGGACGTGGACTGCCGTGCTTTCGTGCCAGGAGGTCGGGACTGGAGCCAGAGAACCTACCCGTGCCCGGAGGGAACCCAACACCGACGTAACGGGCGGCGGCAAGGCGGGGGCGGAAGGGAGAATGTCACCCGGCACCCGCAGGGGCGAACCGTAGACGAGCTCTGCCGAGGATGTGCCTAGCTCGGCCTTCGGGGCCGTACGAATGCCGAGGAGGACCCAAGGCAGCTGGTCAGCCCAATCTTGGCCGGTCAATTGGGCACAAAGGGACGCCTTCAGCTGTCGATGGAAACGCTCCACCATCCCGTTGGATTGGGGATGGTAGGCGGTGGTCTGCTGTAAACGAGACCCATGCAACTGTGCCAGCGCGGCCCAGAGGGAGGAGGTGAACTGGGCTCCCCGATCTGTGGTAATGATAGCCGGTACGCCAAAACAGGCCACCCAATGCAACGCCAGGGCTCGTGCACAGGAGGCCGCCGAGGTGTCCGACAATAGGAGCGCCTCCGGCCAACGTGTAAACCGGTCCACCACCGTCAGCAGATGAGTATAACCCCTGGAATAGGGCAATGGACCCACCAAATCCACGTGGATGTGGAAAAAATGGACTGGGGGAACCTCGAATCTCTGGTATGGGGGCTGGACATGGCGATGAACTTTGGAGGTCTGGCACGGAATACAGGCCCGTGCCCAGGCCGCCACCTGCTTCCGCAGGCCATGCCAGATAAACCGGGCGGCCACCATGGCCGAAGTCGCCCTGATGGACGGATGTGTCAGGCCATGAATGGCCTCAAAAACCTTACGCCGCAGGGCGGCAGGCACCACCGGGCGAGGGCGTGAAAGGGAAACGTCACACCACAACTTGGTACCTGTGGGGCCACACGCCACCTGCTCCAAACGCAGTCCCGAGGCTGTGGAGGCGTACACCTCGGCCGTTTTTTCCAGGCGCTGAGCCTCCGCTAGCTCCTGGAAATCCACCTGTCCGCCTACCACGGCTACGGAGGGAATGGCCGGCCGGGACAGTGCCGTGGGGGCGGAGGAGCGCGGGTGCACCAGTATGGTGGCGTTGGCGAGGGCTTGTTTGACCGCGACAAAAGCCGTCTCTGCAGCTACGGACCACGCCAACTCAGCAGGGTTACCCGCGAGGCATTGAAAAAGGGGGCACATGACCCGAGCTGCTGCAGGCACGAACCGGTGATAAAAGTTTACCATGCCCACGAATTCCTGCAAACCCTTGATGGTAGTAGGGCGTGGAAAAGAGCGGACCGCCTCCACCTTAGCTGGGAAGGGAGTGGCACCGGCCGATGTAACCCGGTGACCCAAAAAATCTACCACCGACAGGCCGAATTGGCATTTGGCCGGGTGCAGAATCAGGCCGTGGTCCTGCAGCCTCTGGAATATAGTGCAGAGATGGACTAAGTGCTCCTGGACCGAACTGCTGGCAATCAAAATGTCATCGAGGTAAATAAACACGAACGGCAAACCTCGACCCACACGGTCCATGAGACGCTGGAATGCATGAGCTGCGTTTTTAAGGCCGAAAGGCATGCGCAACCACTCAAACAACCCGAACGGAGTAATTGTAGCCGTCTTTGGGATGTCCGGCAGGTGGACCGGGATCTGATGATATCCCCGCACTAAATCGATATTTGAAAAAATTGTAGCCCCCTCCAGGCTAGCTGAGAAGTCCTGTATGTGTGGAATCGGGTAGCGGTCCGGCCGTGTTGCCGCGTTAAGTCGTCGGAAATCCCCACATGGTCTCCACCCCCCAGATGCTTTGGAAACCATATGCAAGGGGGAGGCCCACGGACTACTTGAAGGCCTCGTAATTCCCAGCCTTTCCAAGTTCAGGAACTCCTCTCGAGCCATGGCCAGCTTGTCGGGTGGGAGGCGCCGTGCCCGGGCAAAAACCGGCGGCCCCTCGGTCGGAATGAAATGCACCACCCCATGCTTCTCGGAAGGTGCATCGAACCGCTGAACGAGGAGCTGCGGGAAATCCGCTAGGACCGCATCGAACTGACCGGGGGCCGTGGTGATGGCCTGGATCGCTGAACTGGGTGGGGCGGCGCTTGGAGGGGCCGCAGGCCCCGTACTTCGGGGCCGTACGCTAGCCGAGGGCTGCAGGCCGCTACCGTGGACGTCTACGACCAACGAAACGCCCATAGAAAATCCGCACCCAAAATGGCCTGGCCCACATCCGCCACGATGAAATCCCAACGGTAGGTCCTGGACTCGAAGGACAGGGACATAGCCCTTTTACCGTAAGTGCGGATGGGGCTACCGTTCACCGCAATGAGGGGCGGCCCCTTCCCCCCCGCTTGAACTTCACAGTCATAGGGGGGCACAATACTCAGCACCGCTCCCGTATCCACTAGAAAAACGATCCCGGTACCTTGGTCCGTCGCGTAGAGGCGGCAATTACGGCCAATCGAAACTGCCTCTACATTCGATCGGCCCAGGCATTTCCCGGAAACGCGCACGGGGCTCTGCAGCTTCGGGCTTCACCGCCCCACCGCCGATGGAAGAAACACCAGCCGCGCCTATTCGGCCGTGTTGCTTGTGCCCGCGACCAATAAACATGTTCCGCAGCCCCTTCTTGGCTGGCTGACTGCGAAATAGCCGATCCGTCGCTCTCTCGGCCGCTCCACCGACTGCCGCTGGGCCTCGAGACCCGATTAACCGAGTCGTCTCGGGTGTGCCGCTCCCTGACGAGCGCGTCGGCTTTCTCGGCGAACACTACCGGATCTTCAAACGAGACGTCGGCCAACACTAGCATGACGTCCCGGGGTAGTTTCTCCCGAAATGCCGCTTCAAAAACCATACACGGCTGATGGTCGCCCACCAAGGTCAGCATCTCGGTCATCAACTCCGACGGCAGCCGCTGCCCCAGCTCTGGTAAATGGAGGAGCTTCAGAGCCCGCTGGTTCTGGCTCCAGCCGAAAGTCCTCAGTAGGAGCCTCTTGAGCCCCACGTACTGCTCCGTTTGGGGTGGACTGGTCAGATATTGACTGACCCTCGCAGCCACCTCCGCCTGCAGACAGCTCACCAGGTGGTGGAACTTCTCCTGGTCGCTCTCCACCTTCTTAATATGGAACTGTGATTCCGCCTGTACAAACCACAGGTGCGGCTGATGGGCCCAGAACGGCGGTAGGTGAACCTCGCCCGCGCTCGCTCCCACCTGACATTCTGCGTGTTCGCTTCAGATCTTACGTTCGGTTCACCAATATAGTGAGTCCAAAACGAGCGTTATTATCAAAACTTTATTCTTGGTAAAAACCGTGACAAGGCGCAACGCACTTACTTTGGACACACACTACTTAACTACTAATATAATCTAATCTCATCTCCCCAGTTTGGCGCCAGACACAACTATACCTCGCGCTCCCGCACCACGTGACCCGTTAGCCCAACCGAGGGTTCGAGACCCCCCCGCTAATCCTTATGTCCCTACAATATATTGTATTGTATTGTATTCCTTTAGCCCTAAGAGCTAAATCTAAGTCTCTCTTAAAAACATCTAGTGAATTGGCCTCCACTGTCTTCTGTGGCAGAGAATTCCACAGATTCACAACTCTCTGGGTGAAAAGGTTTTTTCCTCATCACAGTTCTAAATGGCCTACCCCTTTATTCTCCATAAACATATTTGTGCTGGCTGTAATTGTCTTGTAACGATGCAGCAAGACTCTACAGAGTACCAGTGTCTTGTGTGATGCAGTACAAGTGCCCATTTATAATCTTTCACTGACAGCAAAGGCACACCATCAGTCAAAGTTGTCAAGGCTTTGCAATGCTTCTTGATCTCGTACCATTTGCCAGCGCTAACGAGGGTAAATGGAAATTCTCTGCAGAACTGTTGGCAAAATCCAGTCAAATCTGGGTTATTAAATATAAATTGTGTTTGCCCTCACAAGACCTTGTACTGAATTTATACATAGAGACATGGGTTTCTTAACAACTTTGTCAATCAAATGGTATCAACAAATAATATTCAAAGACTATTAAGAGAAATAAGCAGTAAAGATAAGCATTTAATTTAGACGGGCGATGAACTATCGACCTGACTCTTTCTACTTGATACCCAACTCTATTCTTATTTTAATTGTATTCATATATTAAAGTTAATTGATATTTTTTTTAATTGAAGCTCTTCTTTCCATGAGCAACAAAGCATAAACATAATTTTATACTTGCACCTTCCCAAATTGTACTTTAAACTTGCATTTATTAACATATTAATATTAGTAGCAGGGATAACCTTCACTCAAATTTTATGAATAATAATAATAATAATAATATTCATTTATTGTCATTGCAACGAGTACAACGAAATTAAAAAATAGCCAATCCTGACGGTGCGTACAAACATATATGCAATAAATGCAAAAACAAATAAATACATAAATACAATTATATTAAGTACAAGATTTTTTAACGGTGTTGCCTAGTGCAAAGGTAGTGTTCAGTTCTCGTATGGCCCTGGGGTAAAAACTGTTCTTAAGTCTGTTTGTTCGGGATTTGATCGACCTGAAACATCGACCAGAGGGCAGATGAACAAACAGACGGTGGCCGGGGTGGGATGGATCTTTTATTATTTTGCCTGCTCTACTGAGGCAGCGTAGTCTGAACAGGTGCTCCAGGGAGGGCAGTGAGCAGCCGATGATCTTCTGGGCCGTCGTGATGACCCTCTGAAGGGCCTTCCTGTCCTTTTCTGAGCAGCTGGCATACCATGTGGTTATACAGTATGCCAGCACACTCTCGATGGAGCAGCGATAGAAGGACAACATGAGCTTCTCCTGCAGGTTGGTTTTCCTGAGGATCCTCAGGAAGTGGAGTCTCTGCTGTGCCTTCTTTACTGTGGTGATGGTGTTGGTAGACCAGGTAAGATCCTCTGCGATGTGCGTACCCAGGAACCTGAAAGCTGGTACCCTTTCCACACAGACCCCATTGATGTAGAGTGGGTCGTAATCTCCACTGGTTTTTCTAAAGTCAATTATAAGTTCCTTTGTTTCCTTTGAAAGGAAATAAGTTAAAGATATCATCAGCTGAAGATGTTTTAAATTGTTTAAAGAGTCCTCCATTTTTACAGGTTTAGTAAATAAGACATAACACGTTATTTTGTTTATCTGGATTGGAAATTCCAAGGCTAATAACATATATTGCGTGTGTCCATTAAGCAATCAAAGACTTTTCTATTGTGTCGAGAAAGGGAGCACCAATATTTTTTAAAGATCAATGTGGAGACATAAAACAAAATACTTCCCTACATTTGTAACTCATTGTCATTACCATTGCTCCCACATCAATCACAGGCTGAGCACAAATTCAATACTGAAAGCTCCCATTTCAGTACATGAAAAATGTTGCTTAATCCCAATCTAAACTTTCTATTTCACTGGCAACTGTCAATAATTAAAATGCCAATTTATTGCAAATTCTAGGTCGTTTTTCCAACCAAGTCATACCAACTAACAGGGGGCCACATTGTATTGTTTCACGAACTGGACAAGTTCATGGATTGGAAAGGTTTAGAAGGATATTGGTTAAACATGAGCAAACATGAATAGCTTAGATTGACACTTGCGCACTTTGGTTTAGTTGGGCCAAAGGGCCTGTTTCTGTGCTGCGTGACTTTATCAGATGTCATTAGATGAAGTATAATCGTAATTAGTAAAACAAATAACCATCTAGTGATAACAACAAAAGGAATACAACAGATGGAGGAACTCCATGACACTGGTAGGGGAGGTCGGGTGATCTGGCTGCAGAGGTGCTGATCATTCCAAACTTTTATCGAGTATCTCCAAATTTGTATAAATGTTTCCTAGAAAGCATATTTTCAGTCTCATGCTATTACTGGCAATTTGCAGGTGGGATATAAAATACTGAGCTTGAAAGTGGTTCCATCCAAAGGTAAACAAAATGTGAGGTGAGAACTATGAAAATAAGAAAGGCGAAAGGGCAGCAATGGGTAGCACTTAAAAGAAATAATACACAATTTTGGGACAAAAAATATTCCTTAATGCACGAAAAAGGAAAATGTAGGTGATAGATGTAACTGGGAGAATTTCTAATGGGGTGGGGGAGGGGGAATAGAAATGACAGAGGAATCAAATAATTACTTCATGCCTATCTTCATAGAAGAAACAATAAACCTGCCACGGGAAAAAAGAACAAAAAATCTAGTGATAATGAGGGACTGACTAAGATTAAAGCTGATGAATCCTAACAACCTGAATACATCCTATAGTTTTGAAAGGTGACTTTAACAATTGTGAACATGGATTATCATTTTCCAAAATTCTATTGATTCTGGTATTGTTTTCATTAAAAAGGGAGGGAGAGATATTTCTGTTTTTCCACCTAATGTCAGAGGTATGGCAGATGGCATTATTCCAAAGGGTTGATTTCTAATGAAATATGTGGATGCGAGGAAACATCACGTGATTCATAGCATAGGGTTCCAACTGATGTTGAAAAATTGTCCAAAACCATGAAGCAACGGGTTTTAAGTGATAATAGTGCAATACACAGCTCGCATCTGCGGAGACAAAACTGCTCATAACAAGCATAATTGCAAGTAGGTTAGTCAACCCTTTGAGCCTGTTGCACTATAGAACAATGGAGGACGGTGTGAGGGGGAGGGAAAAACAATGAACAATGATGAGGGAGTGGAGAGAATGATGCACAATGGGGGAACCGCTGTGGGGGGGGGGGAACAAAGGAGGAGCTTTGTAACTTTATCGGTGCCGTAGGTGGCCGCTATTTGCATACCTTGCATGTCCAGTCACAAGTGACAATAAATATTCCATTTCCATTCCATTCAATAAAATCATGACATGTTTTATAGTCCTCAATAATTTTCTGCTTTCTCTCTCTATATCACCTGGCTTCCTTGCAGTGTAAATCTCTCGGTCTCGGTGTTGAATATATTCAATGACTGCACCAGAGCTCTGGGATAGAGAATTCCCTATAAGAGCCCTTTTAAGAGAAAAAGTTTGTGCTCATCTGAAACTGACTCCCTTACTCTGAAAATATGCTTTCTTGTTCTAGATACTCCCACTACAGGAAACATTCAGCATCCACCTTGACAAGCACCTGCAGAATCTCATGTGATTCATGAGATTATCTCTAATTCTATATTCCAATAAGTATTGGCTCAATCTCTCTTCATATGTCAACGCTTTCAGTCTGGGAACCTGCTGGATGCTGCCTACACTACCTTGATTATAATCGTATATTCGATTGTAATCATGTATAGTCTTTCCGCTGACTGGATAGCACGCCACAAAAGCTTTTCACTACCTTGCTACATGTGACAATAAACTCAACTAACAATGAAAGCACATTGTAAATGTCAAGAGCAAAACTGTAGGCTGCACTTCACTTTTGTCATTCAGTAAACTGAAGTTATACCATAATTTCCTCCCGACAATATTTTATACTGCATATCTGTTGCAATAAAAGTCAATGTTCCATCATAATGTCAATGAGAAGGGTCTCGACCCAAAACAAATCCATGTTCTCCAGGGAAGCTGCCTGAAACCTGCTGAGTTACTCCAGCACATTGTGTTCTTCAATGTTCCATTAGTCATCCTAATTATTAATTGTACCTACTTGCTAACTTTCATGTACTTTTAAAGGGACCACATCACCCCAATTCTGGCCTCTCTCCACTGGCTCCCGGTACAGTACAGAATCGATTTCAAGCTCCTCCTATTTGCGTTCAAAGCCCTAAATGGGCTTGCCCCGCACCCCATATAAAAAATCTTCTAACCCACCACTCAAACTCTAGGTCCCTCAGATCGGCCGACTTGGGGCTACTGACTTGTCCCTCGGTTTAGACTTAAGCTCAGGAGTGACCGCGCTTTTGCGGTTGCAGCTCCTAGACTGTGGAACAGCATCCCACTCCCCATCAGAACTGCCCCCTCCATCGACTCCTTTGTCCAGGCTCAAAACCTACTATTCCCTAGCGTTTGAGGCCCTCTGAGGGGGCGTTGTAAACTGTTTATGTCTGTGTTGTTAGGTTTGTGTGCTGTTGTATGTTCTTTTTTAGTACCTGCACTGATGTACAGCACTTTGGTCAACGTGGGTTGTGTTTAAATGTGCTATACAAATAAAATTGACTTGACTTGACTTGGTAAACAAAATAAAAAGGATTCTGGGATATTGGTATTGGACTAGCAACTAAAGTTCTGGGCTATTGATCAGTCTTAAGTTTGAATCCTATCAGGGAAGCAAGTAAATAAACCAGAACTTTAAAACTGGTCTCAATAGCATTAAGGATAACACTACAAGATTGTTGTAAAAGCACACTTGGTTTCTCAGGATATCGGCTGATGGAGAATTAAGTTGGAATATTGATCTGTTTCTCTCCTGCCTGACCCACTAAGTTACTCCAGCATTTTGTGTCTATAACCAGGTGACTTAACTCAATCCAGCCTCAATGTTACTCAGGACTCTCAAATCTGGTTGATTCTTACTGCCATGTCAAATCAAGGGCAATTTTGAGTTGGACATTATATGCTGATGTTGCCACTGCTGTCCACATTCCCAGTTCAAATAAACAAATATTGTCAATTCAATTTGACAGCTTAAGTTAATATGGTTGTTGTATGGCTTGTTTGTTTTCACTAGCAGCTACTTTAAAGAGAAGCCATGAAATATGTTGAGTAAACATCTCAAGAGTCATGTGTCATATGTCCCGAGAGAACAATTACATTCTTACTTGCAGCAGCACAACAAATATGTAAAGCTACTGTGTAGGAAGGAACTGCTGATGCTGGTTTAAACTGAAGATAAACACCAAAAGCTAAAGTAACTCAGCGGGTTAGACAGCATCTCTGGAGAAAAGGAGTAGGTGACTTTTCAAGTCAAGATCCTTCTTCAGACTGAGTTACAGCAGAGGGAAATGAGAAATATAGACAGTGATGTAGAGAGGTATAGAACAAATGAATTAAAGATATGCAAAAAAGCAATAGTGATCAAGGAAAAGTGGGCCCCACAATGATCCATTGTTGGCTGTGGGCTAGCTGATAACGAGCTGTGCAGACAATGAAACTCAACAGGACGACAGTGAAACTGGTATGACAACTAGGATGGGGAGGGACGGAGGGAGAGTGGATGCAAGGGTTACTTGAAGTTAGAGAAATCAATATTCATACCGCTGGGTTGTAAGCTGCCCAAGTGAAATATGATGTGCTATTCCTCCAATTTGTGTTTGCCCTCATTCTGACAATGGAGGAGGTCCAGGAAAGAAAGTTCAGTATGGGAGGAGAGTTAAAATGTTTGGCATCCGGGAGATCACGTAGGTCCAGGCGGACTGAGCGAAGGTGTCCAGCAAAACGATCGCCCAGTCTATGCTTGGTCTTGCCGTTACCTGGAACAATGGATGCAGTAGATGAGGTGCAAGTGAACCTCTGCCTAACATAGAAAATAGGTGCAGGAGTAGGCCATTCGGCTCTTTGAGCCTGCACCGCCATTCAATATGATCATGGCTGATCATCCAACTCAGTATCCCGTACCTGCCTTCTCTCCATACCTCCTGATCCCTTTAGCCACATCTAACTCCCTCTTAAATAACCTGAAAGGATTGTCGGGGTCCCTGGACAGAGTCGGGCGAGGAGGTATAGGGATTGGTGTTGCATCTCCTGCAGTTGCAGGGGAAGGTACCTGTGGTTTGGGTGGGATGGGATGAGTTAACAAGGGAGTTACGGAGGGAATGGTCTCTGCGGAAAGGGGTGTAGATGCGAAGATGTGACTGGTGGTGGGATCCTGTTGGAGGTGACAAAAATTTCAGAGGATTATGTCTTGTATGTGATGGCTGATGGGGTGAAAGGTTGAGAACTAGGGAGACTGTCCCTGTTGCGACTGGGGGGAGGGGGAGCAAGAGCGGAGATGCGGGGTACTGAGGAGACATGTGTGAGGGCTTCTTCTATGATGGGAGAGGGGAACCCACATTCCCTAAAGAATGAGGACATCTCACTTAGGCACAGATGCAGCATAGACGGGGGAATAGGGAGTAGGGGATAGAGTCTTTGTAGGAGGCAGGGTGCGAAGAAGTGTAGTCTAGATAGCTGTGGAAGTCAATAAGTTTATAATAGATGTCAGTCAATAGTGAGCAATTTTGGGCACCATATTTGAGGAAGGATGTGCTGGCTCTGGAGGTTTACAAGAATTATCCCAGGAATGAGTAGGTTAACCTATCATGGGCATTTGTTGGCACTGGGCCTGTACTCGCTGAAGAATGATGGGGGACCTCATTGAAACATACAGAATAGTGAAAGGATTGGATAGAATGGTTGTGGAGAGGATGGTTCCATTAATGGTAGAGTCTAGGACTAGAGGTCATAGCCTCAGCATTAAAGGATGTTCTTTTAGGAAGGAGATGAGGAGAAATTTCTTTAGTCAGAGTGGTGAATCTGTGGAATTCTTTGCCATAGAAGACTGTGGAGGCCAAGTCAGTGGATATTTTTTATGGCAGAGATAGATTCTTGATTAGTACAGGTGTTGGAGATTATGGGAGAAGTCAGGAAAATGAGTTTAGGAGGGAGATAGATCAGCCATGATTGAATGGTGGACTAGACTTGATGGGCCGAATGGCCTAATTCTACTATTCCTTATGATCTTATGATGGAGATGGTGAGATCAAGAAAGGGGCGAGAGATTTGGAGGTGGTCCAGGTGAATTTGAATGCAGGATGGAAGTTAGTAGTAAGGTTAATGAAGTACTGTACATTACTTCTGCATGGGTGCAGGAGGTAGCACCGACGCAGTCGTCCATGGAGCAGAGGTAGAGTTCGGGGATAGGGCCAGTATACGCCTGGAACAAGGATTGTTTGACATACCCTACAAAGAGGCAGGCATAGCTGGGGCCTATGTCAGTGCCCATGGCTACGCCTTGGATTTGGAGGAAGTGGGAGTCGAAGGAGCAACTATTGAGAGTGAGGACCAGCTCTGCTATGCAGAGAAGTGTTGGTAGAGGGAAATTGGATGGTTCTACACCTGAGGAAGAAACAGAGGGGTTTAATGCATTGCTGGTGGGGGATGGAGGTGTAGTGACTGAATGTCCATAGTAAAGATGAGTGAATGTGTACTTAGTACTCTTAGTACTACATTTAGTACTCTGTAAACACCATAAAAATAACAAAAGGTTCAGTTGTGCAAAGGCAAAAACAATGCCCTAGGCTGATGTGCTCCAGTTCCTCCATCTCCCAGATTTGTTAAATTTAATTATTTTAATTGTACAGGAACTCCTCTTCTTGAGTAACAGGAGACTTGCGTAAACTCAATTACGTAGACAACTCATAATAGGTTTGTTTCCTAAATGACCTGTATTATTGTAAGGGGAGGATGGCAAAGGCTTCCAGTCAGCTTCATTGATATAAAGTCACCAAGGCTCGCTGATCTTGCAGCTTCTGCCACTATCAGTGCAACACCAAGAAGGAAGAAGTAGCAGGGGAGGAAGCCCCATGCCAAATGAGCACGTCGTCAGTGGGCAGAGGCCTGAAGAAAGTGCTGTCAAAAAGGCTATACCTTGAGCCACATCAATAGCCACTTTCACCGGTCGATGTGGCAGCTGGTGAAGAAGGGCTCGCTGGTGCAGATCAGCGGCATCAGTGTCTAGTTTTAAGGTGAAACTATACGTGCTGGAGTAACTAAGCAGGCCAGGTGGCATCGCTGGAGAACATGGATAGGTGATGTTTCAGGTTGGGATCTTTCTTCTCGTTGAAATACTCCTGCACTGTGTTCTTGTGAATTAACCAAGATCTGCAGTTCTGTGCTTTTACATAGTTTTAAGGTGATTCTGACTGGCATAAAATCTTACACACACAAGGGTTTACAGAATGTAAATGGGGGAGTGTCTGTAATATTAGTCTGTAAATAATTGCTCAGCACCCTATAGTCTTGCAGAATATGTCAACAGTAACTGATGTGGCCAATGGAAAAAAAAATAATAAAAAGGCTGAGAGCCAGGGAGGAAAACTAAATCAATTTGAAATATATTAAATGTAGTAGATGTAAAAATCAAACGTTATCCCCCATTCTCACATGACCTCACTAAAGATTATGCAACCACAATCTGCATCCAATTTCCCTCATTCGACACAAGAGTTGTAAAACAGCTACCCAATAAATCCCATGGGCATTTTTAAACGAAACTGAATTATTGGGCGTGGTTCTCAAAGGAGACCAATATGAAGAATGTATTTAACACATTCACAGTGCATACTATCTTCCATTGTCAGCCAAATACATTTACAGGAAGCCTTGAGGGCTTCAATGGATATCCCCAGATAACTAAGACTCCTACCATTAAAGCAACACAGTTTGATTCACTTTTAGATGCTATACAGTAGTATTCACTGAGGCCCAGTGACCTTGAAGAGAATTTGGAAATCAGGACCTAATGCATCAGCTGCAAAGCATCAGAATTTCCAAACAAACAAATGGCAGATTATCAGAATTTTACTATAATTAATCAGATGCACTGACAAATCAGTTTAACGTCAAAATTATGTCTTATGTGCACGGCCCAAGAACTGTTCAAAAGGCATAAAGCAGTCATCATAAACCTTTCAGGTGAAAGGAAAAATGGAAACGCTTGCAAGTTGCACTTTAGACATTAATTTCACTCATTTGAAAAAAATAATTTGATACTACTTTTATTTACAACAATATTTCATTGGAAAGGCTCTCAACAGAGAAGCTGAGCAGTAGGCATCATACCAGTTGATGGGAGTTCTACCTGGGGAGAAAAAAAGTATTTTGTTTAGAATTTGAAATACGTAATCAGAGATGCATTAAGATAAACACGGAGTAATTGAAACATAGGAAAAATACAACATGCTTTCGTGATAAGTGCCATAAAAAATAATTTTCCAAGACTACATTCCCTATGTTATTCCAGTGACACCAACACTGGAAATCTAGTAGTGCAGTCGCACCTTAGAAGCTGCAGTATTTACATGACTGGTCCAATTGAATTTCTGGTCAGTGGCAATCCAAGAATGTGGATGGTAGATGACATCTCACTGATAATGACACTGAATATCAAAGGAGGTGGTTAGGTAGTGGTAGAACCTGGTGTGGTCCATGATTATCTACCTCATTGGAGACCCTCAAGACTATCTTTGATTGGACTTAAGTGGCTTTATTTGCACTAAACATTATTCACGTTATTCCCTATATCATGTATCTGTACACTGTGGATGGCTTGATTGTAATCATGTATTGTCTTTGGGCTGACTAGTTAGCACGCATCAAAAGCTTTTCACTGTACCTCTGAACACGTGACAATAAACTAATCTCAACTTCCATAGTGCCAGGACTATTCACCACTCAACAGCGTATGTTTGAATGTTATATTATCTCAGTTTAGTTCACTGTCATGTGTAGTGAGGTACAGTGAAAAGCTTTTTAGTGCATGCAAACCAGTCAGCAGAAAGACAATACATGATTACAATTGATCCATTTACAGTGTACATGATAAGGGAATAAAATTTAGTGCAAGGTAAAGCCAGCAAAGTCTGATCAAGGACAGTCCAAAGGTCATCAAAGAGGTAGATCGTTCAGCACTGCTCTCTGGTTGTGGTAGGATGATTCAGTTGCCTGATAACAGCTGGGAAGAAACTGTCCCCGAATCTGGTGGTGTGCATTTTCACTTCTCTAACTTTTGCATGATGGGAGAGGGGAGTGGCCAAGAAGGGTCTGCTGACTTTCTAATAAAAAGTTATTGAAGCAGATGATGGCAGTTTGACTGAATACCTGCAGTCTCAGAGTTGGGATCGGTAACAACCACCTGCATTTGTCTGATGCGTAACTCCAACCATTGGAGTGTTTTCCAACTGATGCCCACCAGCACCAATTTTAATGGGGTTCTATTTTGCTACAGATTGCATTGGCATCAAGGGCATTTACTTTCATTTCCAAATTTCAACTCACTCGGCCAGGGCTGAATTAGTCTGATTACCAAATGGCTCAGGTACAACCCAAACTGAACAGTGAGCAGGGTACTGGTGAGTGAGTGCCACTTGATGGTAGAATACATTCTATCATTTTACTGATGTTTAAGGAAATCAGCCAGATTCGATCTGTACCATTTGTTGTCAGTGTACTCCATTTTGGTAATTATATGGCTGATCAGCCACGATCACATTGAATGGCGGTGCTGGCTCGAAGGGTCAAATGGCCTACTCCTGCACCTATTATCCATATTGCAGCTGCTTGTCAGGAGGAGTTTTTTGTACCAAAACCAGGATGATGGTTAGACCCATTAGTCTCTGTTGTTTCCATATGGGAATTATTTAAATTGCTAAAGTCAAACAGATTAATCTTCATAAGACATTCATTGGTAAACTTGTATCTAATATTGTTTGTTGCGGCTATGAACAAAATGTGAATTAGTTACGAAGGCAGGATAATTAGTGAGATTCCACACTGTTGTTGGTTCTGGTACATCAGAAAGCGTTTACAGTATCACAGTATCACTCATTTTATAAAATGCACATCATATGTACCAGTAACACAAAACAGTTGAGATTTTCAATACTGGATCATTCCAGACAATGATACTTACTGGATAATGTCTCATTTCTTGAGGAATTGGTGCCATACAAGCAGGAATGGAGCTGCAAAGCCAGAGCCAAAAAACACTGACATCACTGCCAACAGTCTCCACTTGTTCTCCACAGAGAAGGGCAAATTCTAGGACAACAAAAGAAAACCAAATATTCTGAGTCACAGGAGTTGATTGCATGTAAAATGTTATTGTACACAAAAAATGACTTGGTGCATCAGAAAGCGTTTACATTGTCACGGTTTTACTCTTTTTGTTAAGTTCACATCACATGTCCCAAGTTCACCAAAAAATTTAAAAATCCATATGGTCTTGCAGTACAGAACGTAACAGCATCATGATGTCTATCATTAAAGAATTTAGTCAGTTCAGCATTCAGGGCATGAAACATTAAACTTATTCACAAAATGCTGGAGTAACTCAGCAGGTCAGGCAGCATCTCAGGAGAGAAGGAATGGGTGATGTTTCGGGTCGAGACCCTTCTTCAGACTGATGTCAGGGGGGTGAGACAAAGGAAGGAAATAGGTGGAGACAGGAAGACAGTGGGAGATCTGGGAAGGGGGAGGGGAAGAGAGGGACAGTGGAACTTAAGTCAGTGGAAAAGTTAAAGGCTATATCTAACTCTCTCTTGAAAACATCCAGTGAATTGGCCTCCACTGCCTTCTGTGGCAGAGAATTCCACAGATTCACAACTCTCTGGGTGAAAAGGTTTTTCCTCATCTCAGTCCTAAATAGCCTACCCCTTATCTTTAAACTGTGAACCCTGGTTCTGGACTCCCCAACATTGGGAACATTTTTTCCTGAATCTAGTCTGTCCAATCCTTACAAATTTTATGTTTCTATAAGATCCACTCTCATCCTTCTAAATTCCAGTGAATACAAGTCCAGTCGACCCATTCTTTCATCATATGTCAGTTCCACCATCCCGGTAATTAACCTGTGCTGCACTCTCAATAGCAAGAGTGTCCTTCCTCAAATTAGGAAGACCAAAACTGCACACAATAATCCAGGTGTGGTCTCACCAGGACAACTGCAGTAGGAGTCCTTGCTCATATATTCAAATCGTCTTGCTATGAAGGCCAACATGCCATTTGCTTTCTTCACTGCCTGCTGCATCTGCACGCTTACTTTCAGTGACTGATATACAAGGACACCTGGGTCTCGTTGCACCCCCTTTTCCTAATCTAACACGATTCACACAATAATCTGCCTTCTTGTTCTTGCCGCCAAAGTGGATAACCTCACATTTATCCACATTATTCTGATCTGCCCACTCACCCAATTTCTCCAAGTCACCCTGCAGCCACATAGCATCCACGTCGCAGCTCACACTGCCACCCAGCTTTGTGTCATCTGCAAACTTGGAGATGTTACATTTAATTCCCTCGTCTAAATCTTTAATATATACTGTAAATAACTTGGGTCCCAGCCCCGAGTCTTGCAGCACCCCACTAGTTACTGCTTAGTGAGATAACATGGTGGGGCAGGAGGGTCGGTCGGCCTGTGGGTGCAGGATGCAAGGACGTTTGCGTGTTGTACAGTCTAATGAAATGCAGGGAAGAGGAGCTCTGAGTTGCGGATGCGGCGGTTTAGCGCTCAGCCCCAGCCCAGGCACTGCCGCCATCTCCGGATCACCCGACAAATTGTTCCCGGGACTAGAAGATCAACGAACCCTGAGCAGCGAGTGGGCCGAAGGTAAATACAAAATGCTGGAGTAACTCAGCGGGTCAGGCAGCATCTCTGGAGAAAAGGAATGGGTTTTGGGGAAGGTGTGAAAATGAAACATCAAAGGGGATGTGAGGAAAATGTAGAATAGATCATTGTTAGCTAGAAGCATACAGAGATAAAATTTAATCAAGCTGGTCAGATAACTAGGATGGGGGAGTGATGAGGAGAGAGAGAAAGCAAGGGTTACTTGAAGTTAGATACCGCTGGGGTGTAAGCTATCTAAGCGAAATACAAGGTGCTGTTCCTCCAATTTGCTCTGGGCTTCACTTTGACAATGGAAGAGGCCCAAGACAGAAAGGTCAGTGTGGGAAAGGGAGGGAGCTGCAGATGCCAGTTTACACTGAAGACAAGCACAAGGAGGGAAGCAAAGAGGGGGAAAGAGGGAGAGGGGAGAAAGGGAGGGAGGGAAGTAGGGGGAGAGTGAGGATAGGCGAGAGGGAGAGGTGGGGAGAGAGAGAGAGAAGGGTAGAGGGGAAGAGAAAAAGAGAGAGGGGGAAGAGAAAAAGAGAGAGAGGGGGAAGGGGGGGAAGAGAAAAAGAGAGAGGGGGGAAGAGAAAAAGAGAGAGGGGGAAGAGAAAAAGAGAGAGGGGGAAGAGAAAAAGAGAGAGGGGGAGAGAAAAAGAGAGGGGAAGAGAAAAAGAGAGAGGGGGGAAGAGAAAAAGAGAGAGGGGGAAGAGAGAGAGGGGGAAGAGAAAAAGAGAGAGGGGGAAGAAAAAAAGTGAGAGGAAGAGAGAAAGAGAGAGGGGGAAGGGAGAAAGAGAGAGGGGGAAGGGAGAAAGAGAGAGGGGGACGGGAGAAAGAGAGAGGGGGAAGGGAGAAAGAGAGAGGGGCAAGAGAGAAAGAGAGAGTGGGGGAGAAAGAGAGGGGGAGAGAAAGAGGGGGGGGGGCAAGAGAGGGGAAGAGAAGGAGGAAGGAAGGCCTCCGCTGCTAAGATGGCGGCCGTGGTGACCTTCAGCGCGCCGCGCTGCTCCAACACGAAGCGCCCTCCCTCCCCGGGACAGCTTAAATCCCCGCTGTTGCCGGTGTGTGCAGGCCCAGCCGCCCTCCTACCTTTCCCGGGCCCTCCTCGTAGTGGGACCTGCGGATCAGCGAGGTGCTGAAGTTTCGCACCGTGCGAGCCCAAACCATGTCTGCGGCAGCGACACCGTCGGCCAGTGGCGTCCCCCCGGAAACCAGCGCAATGGCGGCCGGGCGGCGGAAGCGGACGTGGACATGTGAAGGGTGTGTGGACTACAAGTACCAGGGTGCACTGCGCTCTTCGCGCAAGCGCAGTCATAGGATAGGGTTTCCGCTACTGGAGTCATGTAGCACCAACCCTACATCCGTGAGCCATGACTCCAGTAGCACATGTAAGAAGTCTACATCTTCCCTTTTCAGGCCTAAACCTACAACTACTACATCTTACAACTACAGCACAAACCCTACATCCCTGAGACATGACTCCAGTAGCACAAACCCTACATCCCTGAGCCATGATTGTCGCGCTTCCGGTCTGGGGATCTTGCTGCGGCGAGGGAGCTTCACCATCACTGAGGTGGTTGGGGGGTGTCTCATGGTGGTGGATGTAATGTACCGTGGCTCTCCGCTCCGGCTGATTAATGCGTACGCCTCACCCGTGCGGAGCAAGCGGTTGGCCGTCCTCCAGCAGCTCCCACCGCTGCTGGCCACGTCCCGGCTGCTCGTTCTGGCCGGTGACTTCAACTGCATCATTGACAATAGACAATAGGTGCAGGAGCAGGCCATTCGGCCCTTCGAGCCAGCACCGCCATTCAATGTGATCATGGCTGATCATTCTCAATCAGTACCCTGTTCCTGCCTTCTCCCCATACCCCCTGACTCAACCATCACTAGCCTTAAGAGCTCCATCTAGCTCTCTCTTAAATGCATTCAGAGAATTGGCCTCCACTGCCTTCTGAGGCAGATGCAGCTGGAGGATCTTGCAGGGCCGACCACAGGCAGGACGGCACCTCCAAACTCCTGTTGGATACGGTCAAAGACGCAAAGCTGCGCGACGCCTTCAGCGACCCTGCAGGCAGTTCCCTGCCGCGGTTCACCTGGTCGGGACCTAACGGTTCAGCCTGGACCCGGATAGACTTCCTCTTCACGTCGAAGGCCGTCACGGTCAGACACACCGACCTCAAGCCGGTGTTCTTCTCTGACCACTGCCTCCTTCAGGCCTCCTGTGACCTACACCGAAAGGCGGGCAGAGGGACGTGCAAGTTGAATGTGGAGCTGTTGACCCCAGAGAACATTGAGGAGCTAAAGAGGGACTACGCATGTTGGAGAACTGTGAGGCCCCTCTTTGACTCCCCGACACTCTGGTGGGAAGCAACCAAGGAGAACATCAAGAAGTTCTTCATCTCTAAAGGGGTTCAGAGAGCAAGACAGAGCAAGAGGGAATTGTGTCAACTCCAGACAGATTTGCAGCAATTGCTCCTCCTGCAGTCGAGAGGGGTGGATGTGAGGGAGGAACTTAGAGAGTTGAAGGGCCGGCAAGTTCAGCTCTTTACCTATGAATCCTCCAAGATCATCTTCCGATCCAGGGTCCGCCACGTGGAGCAGGATGAGACGTGCTCACGTTTCTTCTTCCATAAGGTTCACAGGGGGAGCTCTGTGATCAACAGCCTGAGGGAGGAGGCGGCTCGGTAACATCCTCGCAGACAGACATGCTGAGGATCTGCAGAGCCTTTTATAAGGATTTGTACGACATAAAGACCACAGACAGCACCGCCTCCCAGAACTTCCTGTCCTCCATCACGGAAGTCTTGGACGACAGCAAGCGGAAGAGTCTGGACCAACCACTGACCCTGGAGGAGTGACTGGCTCCATCCGTTCCTTTGACTCGAGAAAAACTCCCGGAAGCGACAGCTTACCGGCAGAGTTGTATTGGTCTCTGTGGGACTGGGTGGGCCCGGACCTGCTGGAAGTGTACAACGGCATACATCTAGCCGCAGCATGTCAGACTCTATGAGGAAGGGCAGCATCACCCTAATCTACAAGCAGAAGTGAGAGATGAATGATATAAGGAATTGGAGACCCATCACATTGTTGATTACAAGATCCTGTCTAAGGCCATCGCCAACCGTGTCAAGTCTGCTCTGGGACAGGTGATCCACCTGGACCAAACCTGTGCTGTACCTGGCAGGAAAATCTCAGACAGCCTGGTGCTGCTGAGAGATACCATTGCCTACGTGCAGGACAGACGGGTGGATGCCTGCCTGGTCAGCTTGGACCAGGAGAAGGCCTTCGACAGTATATCGCACACGTACATGAGGGACATGCTCTCCAAAATGGGCTTTGGGGAGGAAATCAGGAAGTGGATCCAACTGCTCTACACCGCCATCTGTACTGCAGTCCAAATCAATGGGTGGGAATCAGACAGCTTCCCCGTCAGGTCTGGAGTCAGGCAGGGTTGCCCTCTCTCCCCTATCTTGTTCGTCTGTTGTATTGAGCCCTTTGCCGAGTCCATCAGGAAGGATGCGAGCATAAGAGGAGTGTCATTGCCAGGCAGTGGGGGCACTCAGGTCAAGGCCTCCCTGTACATGGACGATGTCGCCGTCTTCTGCTCGGACCCAGGGTCGGACTGCAGACTGATTAGCATCTTGAGTCATTTTGAGTCAGCCACGGGGGCCAGGGTGAACTGCAGGAAGAGCGAGGCTATGCTCTTTGGCAACTGGCCCGACCAATCTTCAATCCCCTTCACCATCAAGCTTGACTTCTTGAAGGTGCTGGGGATCTGGTTCGGGAGGGCTGAGGCGTGTGACAAGAATTGGCTGGAGCGGATAGCCAAGGTGGGGAAGAAGCTGGAGCTGTGGAAGCAGCGCTCCCTCTCCTTCACAGGGAAACATCTGGTCATCAGGCGTGAGGTGCTCTCGGGGCTGCTGTACTTGGCGCAAGTGTGGCCCGTCCCTCCCTCCGACGCTATGGTCAGTCAGCAAGTTTATTTGGAGGTAGGAGACCAAGAAGCATGAACTGCCCCTGAATGACAGGTGTCTTGGCAGCAAGCTGGTAGAGGTACTGCCTCACAGCACCAGAGACCCTGGTTCGATCCTGACCTTGGGTGCTGTCTGTTTGCAGTTTGCATGTTCTTCCTGTGATCGCATGGTTTTTTTTCGAGCTGTTCCGGTTTCCCCCCACATCCCAATGATGTGCTGTTTTGTAGGTAAAATGGACTTTGTAAATTGCCCCTGATGTGTGAGAAGTGGATGAGAAAGTAGGATTAATTATAACTAGTGTGAATGGGTGATCGATGATCAGTGTATACTTGGTGAGGTGAGGGGCTTGTTTCCATGCCGAATCTCTAAACAAAACAAACCAGAAATGTTGCGGAGTTAAGCCCAGTACAGATTGGCTGCCCATTGATGGAGTGAAAGTTCTCCTGGTGACCTGCTGCTGCCCGGCTAGGCAGCTGTGGGAACTGAGCTGGAGATGCAGATCCGGGTTTGTTCCTATTCTCATTGGTTTCACATCTGGCAAAGTTGATATAAAGAGCTACATTGGAAAAGAAGACATTAATCGACTGCCTGATCCAATGACATTGCGATCTAATTGTACCTGCAGCTGGTACAGAAGTTTCTTTAGACAGAGGGAGGTGAATATGTGGAATTCATTGCCACAGCGCGTTGTGGAGGCTGTCGTAGGGTATTTTTACAGTGGGGATTGATGGATTCTTGATTTGTGAGGTCAAAGGTTTACGGGTTGAGAGGTAAAAATAGATCAGCCATGATTGAATGGCAGAATGGACTCAATGAGCCAAATGGTCTAATTCTGCTCCTATGTCATATGGGCTTATAGAATTGAAAATAACAAAGGCACTGGAAAAGTCTGGCCATGAAGATTTGTGTTCTAATGTTCTGTAAATCTACCCTTAACAGACTGGATACTGTAATCTCCTTAGACACTCAAAAATATACCTTCTCTCTGTTCCTTCTCCTTGTGTAAGGCCTCTTGCAACTTTGATCTCCCTCATTATCCACTGCCTCCTGCCCCAATGTAGGTTTATGGAGATCAGGCTGTTGCTATTTCTTCCGCTACCTGCTTTCCTCCTCCAGTTGTTTCCCGCCTCCACTGTATTTCAGGATAACTGAGATTTGGGGTGGTCCAGTGTGGTAAAGTGAGTAACTCCAAAGTTTGGAAAATAAAGAGAAAAGTACACAATGTTAGTTCAAATTGTAACAATTCTCCAAAGTTTCTAAACAATCCCTCGCAAAGAAAGTCTTTCACAGAAATGTTCAAGAAAGCTGCAATATTTATTGTTCGATTTGCTAGTCAATTCTGCAGCCTCCACTCAATGTCATCAATATTTTTTAGTTTTATTGATTAATTCTCAGAAGCTCAGGAAATCTATGCACACTGTGATAAATTCCCCAAAGCCCAGTTTACATTGCAGTGAATTTCCCAACCTGCCTGTCTTCAATTGAATGTGTAGCCTTCTGAAGTTGGGTTTAAAGTACAAGTCAGTATGTTGCAATAGGGACACCTATCACTATACCTGGTCCCTCGATTTGTCTTTCATTTATTGTTCTTTATCCCTCTACATCATTGTCTATATCCCTCGTTTCCCTTATTCCCTTATTCCTAACTAGTTTGAAGAAGGGTCTCGATCTGAAACTTCACCCATTCCTTCTCTCCAGAGATGCTGCCTGTCCCGCTGAGTTACTCCAGCTTTTTGTGTCTATCTTCTGTTGAAATTCATTGATCGCCAACATTCAATCCATTGTGAGCTTCCGGTTGCCAGCCACTTGAATTACCCTTTCCATTCCCACTCTCTGCTAACTCTCTGTTGGCCTCCTGCACTGTTCCAGTGAAGGGCAATGCAAACTTGAGGGACAGCACAGTGGCCAAGCGGTAGAGTTGCTGCCTCACAGCACCAGAGACCCGGGTTTGATCCTTACTACGGATGCTGTCTGTACAGAGTTTTTACGTTCTCCCTGTGACCACATGGGTTTTCACAGAGTGCTCTCGTTTCGTCCCACATTCCAAAGATGTGCCGGTTTGTAGGTTAATTGGCTTCTATACATTGTCCCTAGAACTAGTGTGCAGGTGATCGCTAGTCGATGTGGACTCAGTGAGCTGAAGGGCCTATTTCCACACTGCGTCTCTAAACCAAACTAAACTACACTTCATCTTCCATCTGGACACATTCTTAGACGTCTGGACTCGATATCGAATTTTCCAACGTCACTTCTCTTTTTTAGTTGTTAGAAATGATGATTTCTGCATGTCATCATTTTGACTCAGATTTTCATATTTTATTGCTACAGTCTGCTCTGGTTTGCCTGTTGGGCATGTCCCACAGTCTTACAATTAACAACACCGACAAAGAAGCATAATGTGTGTATGAAGGAACTGCAGATGCTGGTTTGGACCGAAGGTAGACATAAAATACTGGAGTAACTCAGCGGGACAGGCAGCATCTCTGGAGAGAAGGAATGGGTAATGTTTCGGGTCGAGATCCTTCTTCAGAAACATAATGTGCTACATTAACTCATTTGGTCTCAGCTTTTCAGAGATATTACATTTTCTCCTCTTTTTTCCGAGTTTTGACAAAGGGTCTTGGATGTGAAATGTTAATTGTTTCTCTTCTCAGAGATATTTCTTGTTTTGCTGAGTGCTTTCTAGCACTATCGTTTTTAATTTTATTTCAGATTTCCAGCAACTGCTGTTTTAATGATTTCCACTTCTTGTTGGTCTTTAGGTTTCTGATATCCCATTACATTGAGGACATTTACCTCTCCTCTCCGTCCACCCACAAATGCACACAAATTAATTTGCTCCCCCTTCAGTGTTGTTTTTCCAAATCCCTTGCCTCAATTTCCTCACAAACTTGTTATCCTTGCGTGGGTCTTCTCGATCACTGTACCTTTATTTTGTACCTTGGCAACCCTATTTGTACACATTAGGTTACATTCCTTCATTTCAATGATATAGTAAATAACAGGATTACGTCAGTATTCACCTTTTTATACATCTTAATATCGGATCTGCTTTACCCAATATCATTGAGCATTGTTCAGCAGCCTCAAATTAATGTCATCAGGACCTTTGATCTTTATTATTTTTCAAAAATGATTTTCTGTGCATGTTTTCTGGATTACTGAACTGAAATAAGCCACATTTATCCATTTTGTGATCTTCTAAATGTTAGTACATTTGTTAAGTACATGGAATACTTGAAATTGTTTTTTCACCCTTGGGAGGACTCAGACCAATAAATATTTAAAATATATATTTTACAGCAATCTAAAAGATATTTTAGGTCTTGAAAATAGTTTTTTTATTATTAAGAACATGACTGATATCCTCTACCCTTGATTCAAATGAATGGTTTTGGCTCCATTCTTTTTTAAACACAATTGGATTCAGGGAACATTCCGGCACATTTCAGTCTAGACTCTTAAAAGGAACAGAACACCCTAATATATAGATTTCCAAACTAAGTAGCTCTACTCAAATTTAAGTTCTAACTTTAACAAAAAAATATGACTCAGAGTACAAAGATTTCTCCTAGGATTTTCATCTACCTGAATCGTTTTGTTCCCTGTATTTCTAATCAAGAAGTTGAGTAAATTCTGGCAATGTTCCTTGACATTTTAATTTGCTAAAATAATAATTCAACCCAACCACCACACTGTCCATTGAAAGACACTCCAGAGATTTATTTTGAATTGTACTATACACCATTTTGATGAATGTAAAAAGAATTGATTGTGGTCGACGTTGTATAAATCTCACATTTTGCAGGGCTTTCCAATCTTTTAAGGATATTGGAAATTTAACTGAGGGGACCTTCAAATTATTAAGATGACAAAAGATCATGTCTTTAAATTTATGGTGAGGGCTGAAGGTTGAATAACAGTGCATCAACATGGAGAAGTACATACATCAATGCTGTGGATATGGAGGTCCTGTCAAATGTAATGACTGAGGCTCCAGTTGTTGATTAAGATTCGATATGGAACCCGACAATGTAGATGTTAATACAATGCATCTTTATTTCGTTTGTATAAGCACACGGAGAAGAGCACTAAAGTGAATCTCTCGGTTAGAGCATATAGTTAGAAGCAAAGGCAAAGTCTGACAATCAATCAAATATTAGTTTAACAGGAGAGAAGGAATGGGTGACGTTTCGGGTCGAGACCATTCTTCTTCAACCCAAAACGTCACCCATTCCTTCTCAATAGACAATAGACAATAGGTGCAGGAGTAGGCCATTCGGCCCTTCAAGCCTTTTCCACCATTCAATATGATTATGGCTGATCATTCTCAATCAGTACCCCGTTCCTGCCTTCTCCCCATACCCCCTGACTCCGCTATCCTTAAGAGCTCTGTGGGGACTGTTGTGGGGCTGTGGAGAGGGTGAGGAGGGAAGGGTAAGGTTGGCTTGTGCAAAACAACACTCAGAAATAAATTATTTTAGTTGAAAAAAAAATCTTCAGTCTGAAGAAGGGTCTCGATCCGAAACGTCGCCCATTCCTTCTCTCCAGAGATGCTGCATGTCCCGCTGAGTTAAGGCCCTGTCCCAGTTAGGCGTTTTTTAAGGCGACTGCCGGTGACTGTCATAGTCGTAGCAGGTCGCAGAAAAACCGGCGACTGGACCCCCCCCACGACAATGTCTACGACAAGCTACAACAACCTACCACCTAGTCGACGTCAAGCTACGGCAAGCTACCGAAAACCAGTGACCTAATCGTCGCTAGTAGAACATCCACCTACGACCGCACCTACACCAACCTACCACCACAGAGGCGACAACCTACGACAACCGAAGTCAACCTACGTCCACCCGCTACAAGCTACGACAAGCTATGACCCTGAAGACAACTGAAGACAATTCAGGTTTCACCCACTTTCCCTATAAAAGGGGGTGTATGGTAGGATTTCCAATCATTCTGCATCATGACTATTTGAAAGTGATGCCATGAGAAACTACTCTGAAATACAATAACTTCATACATCAATTTTCCGTCAAAATGTCAAGAATTTCCTTTATTGATATTCAAACAATTTTTTTTTAAAGGTTGATAAGAACATACAACAGTGCATACAAAAATATTGTAATAAACTTCAATAAATTTCAATAAACTTCAAACTTCAAACTTTAAAATTCAAACTTTAAACAGAATACAGGTGCAAAAATATACAAAACCTAACATCATTTATGGACACATTACACTGATGGATGATCAGATCCACTTGGAATTCGCCGATGTCAGCACCGGCAACAACCTACGTCACCTGGCGAAACAACCTGGCGACAACCTATTTCACCAGGCGATAACCTAGCGACAACCTACGACAGCGCCCACATCAGGAGACGTCAACCTACGCTCATTGGCGTCAAACCAACAGTCGCCGAAATTTTTCAAGCCTTCACAAAATTTAGCGGCGACCAGAAAAATATGGATAATTTAAAGTTAAATTTGAACAAAATTATTTATTCGTATCATGTTATTAATGACATCCATAATGATTACGTACCATGCAGCGTGCAGCTCCCCCGACATGTAAACAACAGGGTTGCCAGATCATGAGATGCCGATTTCACCAGATAGCTTGCAAGCATTTAGTGCGGGGCCCTCGAAAACGTGGGGCCCGTAGCATATGCGACTTCTGCTACTAGGTTAATCCAGCACTGCGCAGCAGGGTGTGATGCACTGTGTATTGTGACACATTCCTCCCGTGACCACCATTAAAATTTTCTGTGACTTGTGCCACAGTAGACCTTCTGTCAGTTCGGACCTGATGGGATAGCCTTCGTTGCCCTCGCGCATCGATGAGCCTTGGGCACCCAACACCCTGTCTCCGGTTTGTGGTTTGTCCCTCCTCGGAC
This sequence comes from Rhinoraja longicauda, assembly GCF_053455715.1. Taxonomy (NCBI): domain Eukaryota; kingdom Metazoa; phylum Chordata; class Chondrichthyes; order Rajiformes; family Arhynchobatidae; genus Rhinoraja; species Rhinoraja longicauda. The sequence continues at coordinate 82,267,440 of NC_135955.1, forward strand.
CACTGTCGGGTAGGTACTCACCACTGCTAATTGGGAGCACCCCACAAGCCTTACCGTTTCAGAGATGCTCTGACCCAGTCATCTGGCCATAACAATTTGGCCTTTGTCAAAGTCGTTCAGGTATTCAATCCTGCCCATTTCTCCTGCATCCAACACATCAACTTCAAGAACTGACTGTTCACTTGCTGTCTAATATATCCCACCCCTTGACAGGTGCCATTGTAACAAAATAATCAATGTTATTCACTTCTCCTGTCAGTGGTCATAATGTTTTGGCTGATTGAGTCCTTAATGTATGTCTGATTCAGAGGACCCCTCCACCCCTTGTGCCTCTAAGTCTCAATAATATCAGATTCTCTCATTTTTAAGTGTTGCTATGCTACCCAGCCCATCCTTTAATTCACAGCCAATCTGACTACTATTCGCAAATATTTTCTTTTACCTTTAAAATATTTATGGTCCTTGTCCTCATGACTCCAATACAAATGACCTTTCTTTTGTTGACTCACAAAATGCTGGAGTAACTCAGCAGGTCAGGCAGCATCTCAGGAGAGAAGGAATGGGTGATGTTTCGGGTTGAGACCCTTCTTCAGACTGATGTCGGGGGGGGGGAGAGACAAAGGGAGGATATAGGTGGAGACAGGAAGATAGAGCGAGAACTGGGAAGGGGGAGGGGAAGAGAGGGACAGAGGAACTATCTAAAGTTGGAGAAGTCAATGTTCATACCACTGGGCTGCAAGCTGCCCAAGAGAGGTGCTGTTCCTCCAATTTCCGGTGGGCCTCACTATGGCACTGGAGGAGGCCCATGACAGAAAGGTCAGACTGGGAGTGGGAGTGGGAGGGGGAGTTGAAGTGCTCAGCCACCGGGAGATCAGGTTTGTTGACTGACACGTGAGCTTAAATTGCTGATCCTTCTTGGTCTTATTGGACTAGTGAGGTTTTAACTTAGGTCAACCATCCGATCGTATACTACATTCACGATTTATAAATCAGTGAGGGATTTTAACTTTCCCAATACTGACTGAAATTGCCTCAATGCAAGAGGCTTGTATAAGGTGGAATTTGATAAGTGCATCCACATGAGTTTTGACACAATATGTAGATAGCCCTCAGATATACACAAAAAGCTGGAGTAATTCAGCGGGACAGGCTGCATCTCTGGAGAGAAGGAATGGGTGATGTTTCAGGTCGAGACCTGTTCTTGACATTATCTGAAAAAAAAATCAAGCAGGTGGTGGAAGTGTTGGTTGAGGAACATTTTGAGGCCAGTGATGACAAGTTTCAAAGTAATTATGAAGAAGGATAGGGTTGGTTTTCATGTTAATATCCCTAAATTGGGGAAAGGCTGATTCTGATAGCTTAAAAGAAAAAATAGAATGAGAGCAGATAATTGCAGATAAACCAACATTCCTTCTTCAGACTAGTCACGGGATAGGGAAACAAGAGTTATGGACAGTGATGTAGAAAGATAGAGAACAAATGAATGAAAAATTTGTGCAAAAAAGTAATGGTGATTATGAAAATAGGCCATTGTTAGCTGTTTGCTAGGTGAGAACGGGAATCTGGTGCAACTTGGCTAGGGGAGGAAATGAGTAAGAAAAAATATATAAGAAAAAACAAAAATGGAGCATGTGGCAGGTATAAGCAACCACAATCAAGCTTAAGGTGTGTAGAAGATGTAGGAGAGTACTGAAGATAGAAATTAGGAGGTCAACAAGAGGCCATGAAATATCCTTGGTATAGGATCCTTGGTCTCAGTATCCAAGGAGACATAAAATGAAGGTGATTGGCAAAAGAAAGGGAACATCTTGCACACAATAAATGTTGTGGATTTGTAATGCATTGCTATGTAATGATCATTTGAAATGGAAGCTATAAAAGAAAGACTTATTTGTATTATGGAAAGAGGAGTAGGGAATGGGATCAACTGGACTGTTGTTCATAGAGCAAATAAGGACTCAATTCAACTTGACTCAACTCGATTCTTTGCTTAATCCTTGATTCTCTCACTCACTTTGGTGCTGCCTGGGTTGTTGCCAGATCCTACGACTGATGAAAGGAAATATAATTGGTAATAATCGATGGGAAATTCTGATGAATAATAACCAACCTGAAGTTTTAACTCTGCTTCTCCCTCCTTACCTGACTGTAGATCAGTCACTATATTCCTGATCCAGGCCGGGTCTTCAGACTGACATCTTATGGTATGTGTCTGGCGCATGCGTGGTCGTAGCTTTATTGATAAGATATTAGAAGAATTGAGATGGTTGAAAGCGTGGGACTCTTTCTTTGCAGTGTCCAATGTTTATGCCTAATAAAGAACTTTATATGAAGTTAGATGACTCGTCGTCATTACAACTTCTTACATGGTGTCAGAAGTGGGATTCCAGAACAATATCAGCTGGAAATTCGTGAGTTTGCTTCTCTCTCTTTTCTTCTCTCTCTCGTTTGCTCCTATGGCTGATGCATTTCGGAAGTCGGATCCTCTCGTCTTCGACAGCAACATCAGTGAACGCTGGCACATCTTCGAGGATGTCTTTATCGCAGCCGCTCATTATGACTAACCACGACATGCTCAAGCAAATATCCTCCTCAATCTTGCAGGGCTGGAGGCTTTTGAACGAGCTAAGCAATTTGAGTACGCAGAGGCAGTCATACAACCTGCCGTCGGGGGTCAACCTGCGGTCGTCACCCCTGCTGAATCGAGGGAGGATCCCGAGTGTCTCAAGAGAACATTTGGACAACTACGCAGCCCTCGGAACAATCCTACCATGGAACGCCTCAAGTTCAACTCAAGTTCAACTCCTGGAATTAAAAGGAGGGTGAGACTGTTGAATCATTTATTTGCACTTTAAAAACGGCAGCAAGGAGCTGTAGGTTTGTTGTGCTCTCTGATGAGCTTATTAGAGACAGACTCGTTTGTGGTCTCACTGGTGACAAACAAATAAAATAACCTGTGCACGACCTTGACTTAACTCTGGATAAGGCTAATCCCAATCTCCATGCTTCCTAACTTGCTGAGCATTTCTTGCATTCCCTGTTTTTAATTTTACAGGAGAGCGAACAACACCGTGGGAGCCATGGGAGCCCCAATCAAGTGAAATGGGACATTTAGGGAAAGCAGTGAATTGTTACAGGCACTCTTCTATGGCCTTTCAAGCAACTTCAAATTAGTAATAGCCTTCATTGCTATCGGTCACGGCACTAAATGTCAGCAGACGTTTAGAAAACATGATCCATGTTTTGTTATGCTTGCAACATTATTTACCGACATTTAACTATATCCCCGGAAGCAAACGTAGACCAGAATACAGGGTCTTATATGAACAGCAACCATGTGCAATGGATTTAATTTTAGCCTCTGGAACTGTGAAACCAGTTTCCTTAATTTAATTTTTCATCTTGGGTGAACACATTAAAATAATGACCATCTAAAAATAATGGTACCATCATTTTTATAGATCAATTAATTCAGGCTGAATACAAGAAAGTTGTCAGGCATATAAATAGAAGAACTAATTGAGAGGAATTACTTTACTTAAAGTGCACAGTTGCCGAAGGTCACCTTCAGTGAATACCTACCTCACCATAAAATGTTCAGCTATCCATTTATCTGCTGTAACTTACTACTACTGAATGTGGTTTACTCATTTGATAGATAAAAGTCAACTTCAAATTGTAACCTTTAAAGCTACATTTATTTAATATATTTTCTACATTTATTTTTTGTTGCCATTATACAAATTAATCCTGAACTAGTTGGGACATGGCATGGGGTGGGGGTGAGGGGAGGTGGTGAATGTTTATGCCAAGGAATAGACAAGGAGTTAAATCCAGGGGAAAATGGCAGCCCATTGGGAAAGTTAGCTTTAAACTGTAGGGACATAGGGATTGGCTGGGAGAGTTCGAACCCTCGGATTGGCTAGCGAGGTCACCAGGTGTGCCAGCGCGGGAGAGATAGTCAGTCTCGCGTTGAACTCCGTTTAGGTAAGACGTTAGGTTAGTTGTCTACAGTTTGAGTGTTGCGATTGTCACGGAGTTTTTGGACCATGCAATAAATTTCGTCTGCAACACCCATCCGCTATCAGACTCGCTACAAAACCATAGATTGCCAGGTTTTACTGTACAGATGCTTCCCGACTTACGATGCTTCGACTTACAATATTTCTACTTTGCGATGGTGCAAATGTCAGTGACCCGTAGCGAGCCGCAGCTCGCTTCCGGCCACGTGATCAGGTGCATTCAATGCATTTCGGCTTACGGTATTTTCGGTTTCTGATGGGTTTCTCGGAACATAACCCCATCGTAAGTTGAGGAGCACCTGTACTGCTTCCGTAGAGTGAGGTTGGCCTTTAAAGCAAGCTGATTTCCCTATTAGAAAGCCTGACAATAGCAGCAAGGAAAGAAATTGTTCAACAGCATTCTTTGGGGCCAGGAAGAGCAGTGGTGTTTCTCGGTGAAGCAAGGAGTTTCCCTTCCAAATGCATGTCCTCCAGTTTTCCAAATGGGATCAGATTCCAACCCTTGAACCAGATTCCTACCACTGTGATGTAGAATCTGGTTCTGTAGCCAGGCCTGGCGTGCTTTCCATTAGACTAAATTTATTCAGTGTATCTGCCCTGGGGCAGAAAAACGCATTGTGGAGAAAATAAAGGCTCAATAGCATGTGGAGAAACAAAAACAATAACACCAGCAAAAGGAATTCCTCTATCAAGCCTATGTGTGACTTTTTGCATCAAGAAAAATTTGATCAAACCAATATTCCCAGATATTCTATATTCCTGAGCATACAATCTTTGTTTGTGTAATTTCTTCTTGGAATTTAACTCTTGGAGTTCAGGTATTATAATCTTGAGATTGAATCTTCAGATTCAAGGCAGCTGATGTCCAGAATGGAACATAGCTTTTCAAAAAAATGCATTAATCGTGGCAATGTGAATGTCATAGACAATAGACAATAGACAATAGGTGCAGGAGTAAGCCATTCAGCCCTTCGAGCCAGCACCACCATTCAATGCGATCATGGCTGATCACTCTCAATCAGTACCCCGTTCCTGCCTTCTCCCCATACCCCCTCACTCCGCTATCCTTAAGAGCTCTATCCAGCTCTCTCTTGAAAGCATCCAACGAACTGGCCTCCACTGCCATCTGAGGCAGAGAATTCCACACCTTCACCACTCTCTGACTGAAAAAGTTCTTCCTCATCTCCGTTCTAAATGGCCTACCCCTTATTCTTAAACTGTGGCCCCTTGTTCTGGACTCCCCCAACATTGGGAACATGTTTCCTGCCTCTAATGTGTCCAATCCCCATCATAGTTAATTCAAGATTCAAGATTCAAGATAGCTTCAAGATTCAAGATGGCGGCATTTATGGCCTAAACTTAAATGCCTCTAAAGTGACCTGCTCAGTTAGACTCTAAATTCCAATTTCAACTAACCAAGACTTTATGACTGCAGGAAAAGGTTTCACCACCCCCTTTCTGGTTTCTTAGCTAAAAAGGACAGCATTCCATTAGTTTTTTTTTTGCTTATTCACTACTATCCCTTTCCAATAATATATTTATTATAATTTATTTATTCTTGACATACATCAGCATATTGAGTAGTGAAGACAACAGAATCTCAACAATTAAATACTGTACCATAATGTTTTTTGTCCTGTACCTTTTCATACCTCTAGTTTCCCCCTCCCCTGACTCTCAGTCTGAAGAAGGATCTCGACCCAAAATGTCACCCACTAGTTTTCTCCAGAGATGCTGCCTGTCCCGCTGAGTTACTCCAGCATTTTGTGTCCATCTTCAGTGTAAACCAGCATCTGCAGTTCCTTTCTACACATAAACTTTTATGCCTACATCCCAATATTTCCAAACGCTTGTACTATCACACAGATATTGACAGGAATGTAAATAATTTATGATGTGAATGAAGGACGAATTACAATAAATGTTAATAGGGATTTAAACTATTTACGTACTGAGATGTTGGTAGACATCCATGTTGTTTGATGGATATATCTATTTAATTTACTTTTAAAAGAATGGACTGTACGAGACCCTTCTTCAGACTGAGAATCAGGGGATGGGGGAAACCAGAGATATAATATGTACGTATAGTGTGGACGTAAAAAGTTACGGGGATAATGGAGGAGAATGGGGTTGAGAGGGAAAAACAGGTCAGCTATGATTGAATGGCAGAGTGAACTTGATGGGCTGAATGGCCTAATTCTGCTCCTATGCCTTATGGTCTTATGGGCTTATGGAATTGAAATTGAATGTAAGAATCTGGAGGCTGCTCTCTTGCATTAAACTCTACCCAATGAGAGTGAGGGATTAAAGCAAGATGGTTGAGGTATATATGTATAATACTTCTATTTATAAGTTTTTAAAATTCTTTAGACAAACCAATGCAGATGCTGGATACTTGTACCTAGAGCAAAAAAAACTGTGCTGGAGTAACTCAGTGGGACAGGCTGAGTCTCTAGAAAACATTTATAGGCAATGTTTTGGGTCAGGAGCCTTCTTGTGGGATATGAATGTAGTCAGGTCCTGAATAGAACTTATTCGGCATGAGAATGATAGAAAACTGCCCCAATGGAATTACTCTTGTGGCCAAAGTTGATGAACCGTAGTCACAATAAAGCTGAAACTATTGGTTAGAGCATTTTTATTTGATTAATTTATCTTACTCACACTATTCATACTTGGCATAGACTTACTGTTTTTCCATTTAATCCAAGGCAGTTAAACGAAACTGAATTAACCTTCTATTCGGTTCAATCAAATGCTTGAAGCATAACTAATTACTTACCTCAGTGATCAGTCCAGGGTGATTTGTACTGGCTATGTATTAACAGAATCTGAATTGGTTCATGATTCTCGGGCCATGTAATATTTTAGTAAATGGTGTTTAAAAAATTTGAAACAATCTGAGCAGATGTAATAGAAAATGGGCATGCTAGATTCTGCTGCAGACTGATTCTGTGAAGCATTAAGCTGTTCTCCCATTTCAAATGGCGACCTAATTTGCTCTGGGTTTTGACATTGTTGTTGTTTTTACTCTGGTTTCTTAGCAATTTTAGTTTGCCTTTTGTTGAGGATGCAAATAATCAAAGTACTTTCAGCCAAAGAAAGAATGGTGGCAACGCAAGTATATAGGGCTAAAGATGGCATGTGGTATGCTTGCCTTCATCGGTTGAGGCATTGAGTACTCATGTCAAGAAGTTATGTGGCAGCTTTATAAAACGTTGGTTAAGCCACATTTGGTGTATTGTGTGCAGTTTGGACACCCCATTACAGGAAGGGTGTGGATAGGCACAGAGATATGCATGGAAATGCTGTCATCCAAATTTCATTTATTTAGGGGTTGTAGACAAGGATGCCCACTATCTCCGCTTCTATTTGCCCTCGTTATAGAACCACTTGCTGAGAGTATTAGATCAAATCCAGACATTCACGGTTATAACACTAAACATACAACCAATAAAATTTCTTTATACGCGGATGATGTATTAATATACATTACAAATCCTGAAATTAGCATTCCGAATTTATTAAATCTCATAATTCAATTTGGTTCATTTTCAGGTTATAGAATTAACTGTACAAAAGTGAAATTATGCCAATAATGGAACAAAATCCAGCCATACTTCAACAATTTCCTTTTAAAATTGCCTATGAAAAGTTTAAATATCTTGGAATTTACGTGACTAGGAAATATACTTCTTTATTTAAATTAAATTTTCCTCCTTTACTTACTAAATTACACAGAAATATCCAATTTTGGAAAACACTCCCTATATCATTAGTTGGTCGTAGTAATGCTATAAAGATGATCTTTCTTCCACAGCTACTATACTTATTTCAAGCAATTCCGATCTATCTTCCAAAAAAGTTTTTTTTTTAAATCGATTCAATTATTACTAATTTTATTTGGGACTACAAGACTCATAGAATAAATAAAAGACATCTATGTAAGTCTAAAACTAATGGAGGAATTGCCTTACCTAACTTCTTATTTTATTATTGGGCGGTTAGTATTAAAAATATAACCTTCTGGTTGGATGACACTGATCAACAACCGGATTGGTTAAAGATGGAGAAAGAGGATTGTTTACCATTTGATATTGGTGCGATCCTCTTAGCTCCAATAAATTTAAATAAAAAAACATATGGAGGTAATCCGATTATACATAGTGTTATCCGTACCTGGAAACAATTAAAACTTACTTTAAAATTGAGTAAATTATCCTCTTTCCTCCCTATTGCGAATAACCCTTCTTTTAAACCGTCTGTCTTAGATAGAGGATTTGCTCAATGGAAAAGTTATGGAATTAAAACGGTGGGAGATCTTTATCATAAGGGAACTTTTCTTTCTTTTCAGGATTTACAACAGCAGTACGGATTACATGCTAATAATTATTTTAGATATTTACAACTTAGAGATTATGTAAAACTACACATGCAAGAATATAAATCTAGAGGTCCAGAAACTCTTGATGTATGCCTGAATCGACATTATAATTCAAATAAATTAATATCCTTTATTTATAATACTCTCCTAGATACTGACATTCCGTCATCAGAATCATATAGACGAGCATGGGAGGACGAATTGAACCAACTCATAATGCAAGATATATGGGATGAAAGTTTACAACATATATACCAATGTTCATTAAATACTAGACATTCCTTAATACAATTTAAAATAATACATAGACTACATTATTCGAAGACTAAATTAAATAGGATTTTTCCTAGTATCTCTCCAATTTGTGATAAATGTCAATTTCAAGAAGCTAATTTAACTCATATTTTTGTAACTTGCATAAAAATGCAAAATTTCTGGTTGGATATTTTTAAAATAGTTTCTAAAGTTATCGATAAGCAATTGGATATGGATCCAAAATTAATAATATTAGGATTATCAGAACATATTACAAACTTTACAACAAGTCAGGTACATTTTCTTGATTACAGTTTAATAACTGCGAAAAAATTAATACTTAAATTTTGGAAAAAAACAATAACCCCCACAATTAAAATGTGGACTACGGAAATGACAGAGACCTTGCATTTGGAAAAAATAAGATTTGCCTTAATTTACAAACCTGATTTATTTTTTAAAATATGGTCTCCACCAGCATCCACAAAGACTCTTCACACCCCTGCAACAGTCTGTTCGAACTCCTTCCATCGGGCAGACAATACAAGGCCTTCTACGCCCGCACCTCCAGACTCAGGAACAGCTTCATCCCCAGGGCCATAGCTGCTATGAACCGGTCCTGCTGAGCCGGATGGCCACAACGCATAGATCAACTTGCACTTTACCCTGTCTAAAAACTGTTACAATTGTTTCGTTTCGTTGGGTTGCTGTTAATTACTTAAATTATTGCATCGTATGGGAGGCGCATTCCCAATCTCGTTGTACCCCTGGGTACAATGACAATAAAGATATATTGTATTGTATTGTATTGTATTGTATTGTATTGTATTGTATTGTATTGTATTGAATTTTTAGAAAAGTAAATAGGTTTGACACAGGACTAAAATAAAAAATTTAAATTAAAAGTTGAAACTTGAGTTTAGGGTTGGATGTACAACTGTGGTTATTGTCTCCCGGATCTACCCCCTTTAATTTCTATAGTTATAACTTTTTTTTAAATTCTCTCTTCCCAATAGTTTATAGTTTTTTTTTCTTTCTTCTTTATTTTTATTTTCTTTCTTTAAAAATTTTAAAATTGAAGCTATGTAAGAACTTTGTAACAAATTTGTCTTTTATTTCTATCTGTACATATGCTTTTCAAAAAAAATAAAAAAAATTATTTTTTGCATGGAATAGGGCAATATGGATTATGTGAAGGCAGATGAGTTTAATTTGGCATTATATTCAGTACCGCCATTGTGGGCTACAGAACCTGGCTCGTGCACCAAATTTGAACATGGCAAAGTTACTTAGAGTCATAGAGTGATACAGTGTGGAAACAGGCCAACTTGCCCACACCAGCTAACATGACCCAGCTCCACTAGTCTCACCTGCCTACGCCGATTTCATATCCCTCCAAACCTGTCCTATCCATGTACCTGTCCAACTGCTTCTTAAACAATGGGATAGTTCCAGCCTCAACTACCTCCTCTGGCAGCTTATTCCATAGACCTACCACCCTCAGTGTGAAAAAAGTTACCCCTCGGATAAATAACAAATCTTTTCCCCTTCACCTTGATCCTATGAACTTATGTCCTCTACTCTGTGCATCTACCTGATCTATTCCTCTCATGATTTTGTATCCTACATGAGGCCCATCGAAAAACCAGCCCCCCCCCCCCCCAGAAAGGACAGAACAGTAGAATACAGATGGAAGGAAGTAGCCTTTGCAATCGTCAACAATCTCTCCAAACCCCATAAGCTCTCATGACGTAAGATCAAACATGGCAGCCAAATGTCATATGGCCTGTTACTCTCCCTGAACAGCTGAATCATATATAATAATATTTGGAAGCACTGAAATCAGCAATTCTTTGCACAGGGGACCTCAATGTCCGTCACAAAGAGCGGCGCATTAACTAGCAAAGTGGGTCTGTCCCACCCTAACCTCCCTCCCCACCCACCCCTCTCCCAGTACAACCAGTCTGATAAAGAGTCCTAGCCCAAAACATCACCTATCCATTCTCCCCACAGATGCTGCCTGACCCACTTTGTTTTTTCCCCCATTTGCCATCTTGGACAGTTCCAATGTCATCAACAGGGCTCACTCAAAATGAATGAAAGAGTGTTAGAGAACAATGTGGCTCTCTGTTGGTAAACCAGCATTGCTAAATTTACATGCTTTACTTCCACCAAGACCCTTGTGACATAATGGACTGAAGTAGATGAGCCAGAACAAGCCCTGCCCACAAAAAGCCTGTGATAATCAACAAACCCCTCACTGCCAGCTTAATGACAATCACGGGCTTCCCCTAATTCCCCATTTACTGGTGCTCTCCCCTAATTCCCCATTTGACAGTGCTCTCCCCTGATTTCCCATTTACTGGTGCTCTCCCCTAATTTCTCATTTACTGGTGCTCTCCCCTAATTCCCCATTTACTGGTGCTCTCCCCTAATTCTTCATTTACTGATGCTCTCCCCTAATTCCTCATTTAATGGTGCTCTCCCCTAATTCACCATTTAACAGTTCTCCCCTAATGCCCCATTTACTGGTGCTCTCCCCTAATTCCCCATTTACTGGTGCTCTCCCCTAATTCTTCATTTACTGATGCTCTCCCCTAATTCCTCATTTAATGGTGCTCTCCCCTAATTCACCATTTAACAGTTCTCCCCTAATGCCCCATTTACTGGTGCTCTCCCCTAATGCCACATTTACTGGTGCACTTCCCTAATTCCCCGCTTACCAGTGCTCTCCCCTAATTCCCCATTTACTAGCTCTCAAGATAGTTCCCCAATGATCACCAATGCGTCCACGTTTTCAAGAGAGAGTTAGATTTGTCCAGGACCCTGTACAACTGTACTCAAATCCTCTCGTTATGAAGGCCAACATGCCATCCACTTTCTCCACTGCCTGCTGTACCTGCATATTTACTTTCAGTGACTGGTGTACGACACCAATGTCCCGTTGCACTTCCTTTTCTCCTAATCTGGCACCACTGGCTTGTCTCATCCTCAAAAAATTCCAGAAGTTTAGTCAAGCATGATTTCCCTTTCATAAATCCATGCTGACTTGGACCAATCCTTTTACCGCTATCCAAATGCGCCGTTATTACCTCTTTAATAATGGACTCCAGCATCTTCCCTCCCACAGATGTCAGGCTAACTGGTCTATAATTCTACATTTTCTCTCTTGCTCTTTTCTTACGCCAAAACAGATCCCAGTGGTCTAAGGATCTCTAAGCTCCTCAGCCATACATTTAGATCCCCTATCAGAGAGTGCTGGATAGAGCTCTTAAGGATAGCGGAGTGAGGGGGTATGGGGAGAAGGCAGGAACGGGGTACTGATTGAGAGTGATCAGCCATGATCGCATTGAATGGCGGTGCTGGCTCGAAGGGCTGAATGGCCTCCTCCTGCACCTATTGTCTATTGTCTATTGTCTATCTCCCTGTTCCTGCCCTTACCAACATGAGGAACTGGAAGCTAACCAGAGATAACCTGCTTTTCAGCCTTCTTCCGAGCTCTGTAAAGTTACGCTGCGGAATTCTTTCCTCTTCTTCCCGACGTCATTTGTGTTGACATGCACAACCACTGCACATCCGGCTGCTCATCTTCACCCTTGATCTGCAATCGATCCGTGATGTCCTGGATCCTGGCACCAGGAAGGTAGCCTTGAATCCCGCCTGTTGCCGCAGAAACCCCTGTCTGTACTCCTCCCTGTGGAGTCCCCTACTACCACGGCTCTGCCTGACGTTTGTCTCTTTGGCTTTACTTCAGCGCCACGTTTTGACTCGCAGTCCTGTCCGCCGCTCAGACTGGCAGTGTCTTCTGTGTCTTCTGTCCCGACAGCTTCCAAGAGGGTGAACCTGTTTTCAAGAGGTACATCCCCCGGGGTCTCCTGTACTCCAAGCTTCCTTCCCTACCTCACCGTCACCCACCTTCTCTCTTCCAGTACCTTCGGTGTAACGATCTCGCTGTAGGTCCTGTCCAGGAAACTCTCGTTTTCCCGGATGATCCTGAGGTCATCCAGTCGCCTCTCCAGTGCCCCAACAGGGTCCTTCAGGAGCTGAACCTGGACACACTTTCCACAGTTGTCGCAGGCAGAGGCACCAGCAGTGTCCCTGACCTCCCACATCATGCAAGCATCACACTGAATCAGCTCACCTGTCATTTCGTAACTGCATCTCACTCTCTCTAACCTTTGGAGTAGTCTCCTCCCTCGGCCTCCTCGCCGAAGGCTGTCGAGCCAAAGACTCGCACTTTTCTCACAAGGCACTTCCCTCAACCAGGCCGCTTCCCTAGAGCAAACTTTGCTTATATTAGCTGATAAATTGACTAATTCGCTAGCTTACCGATTTGCTACTTAAATTCCTGAGGCAATCCCCGCATTCACTCCTTCACCTGCCGCTCCTCCGCCGACCTTGAAGGTATGTGTTGCAGGCTGGCCCTGACGGGTTTTTAAATCACCCACTCCTGAAAAAACACTGAGAAACTCCCCGAGAGATGACCTTCTCAGCCACTCCCCGCACTCACTCCTTTGTCTGCCGCCCCTCTCCCGACCTTGAAGGTATTTAGTTCAGAGATACAGCGCGGAAACAGGCCATTCTGGCCCACCGAGTCCGCGCCGACCACCGATCCCCGCACATTAACACTATCCTACACCCACTAGGGACAAGTTTTACATTTACCAAGCCAATTATCCAAAAAACCTGTACGTCTTTGGAGTGTGGGAGGAAACCGAAGATCTCGGAGAAAACCTACGCAGGTCATGGGGAGAACGTACAAACTCCATGCAGACAGCACCCGTAGTCGGGATCGAACCCGGGTCTCCGGCGCTGCATTCGCTGTAAGGCAGCAACTCTACCGCTGCGCCACTGTTGCCTGACCCCTTGAGTTCCTCCAGCATTTTGGGTTTTGCTCAATATTCCAGCATCTGCATTTTCTTGTGTCTCCAAAGCCACCATTAAAGTGGAACTGAGGAGTTTTCATAGGGATTTTAGTTACAAACACTGATTTTTTTCCTCTCTTGTTCGGTAGAGTTAAAACTTAACTCTGCACTTATCTCTTGCAGAAGAATGCTTGTCAAACAGGATATTCATACCTATTTTATAATGGATTCTCAACTAAGCTTGAAAGGAACCCAGAAACAATAAAGCTGCATGGTCAGCAGGGAGCAGTCTTCACTTTAAAGATCTAAACCGGGACAGAATGCATTTTATGTTACGAAGAGCATTCCAAATGTTTGCAAACTTGTACAGGAAATGCAATCTTCCTGGAAAAGGTAAAAAGAGGTCGGAAAGGAGTAAAAAGCAGTCAAGTGAGAGTTTGAAAGGCAAGAGATAAGACGGCAAGGCTGTTTTATTGATGGATAAAATTACAGAGGGGTGGAGCAGGGTTAGTGAAGGAGTAACTCTACTGTTGAACAAGGAACGAGAAGCAGGTCAATTTCACGGACCACCGAGCATATTAAGGTGATCATCCATGTAAGCAAAGCGAAGGCAATGGAAAACCTCAAGGTGAAATTGAGAAGCATAAAGTTGATTCATTGGTATTTCGGAAACAAGTGGAAGAGCGAGGCGAAAATTGATAGGGTTTTAAGCCTTTGTGCAGGTAAAGACATGGGCCACGACATTCCAGATATCTTGTAAGGAATGATATTGAAAAGACGTGGCCCTAGCATAATATCGTTATAAATCAATCCCTTATAACTGAGCTGTACTATAATGTGATTTTATGTGTGCATCCACATTTATTGCCCTTGATCTGAATGATTTGTTAGGCTATTCCTGAGGACAATTCAGAATCGGCCACATTGCCGTGAATGTGAGTGTCACATATAGGCCATATACAACAAATTTCATGTTCACTATAACTGGTACTATATATTTTTTACACCATTCCCAGCTGCCATGCTGGAATTTGAACACATCATTGAGTAATGGATTAATAATTGAGTAATGGAGTAACTGGATTACCAATAATTTAACCACTATCGCTGTTCCGAGTTAAGACTTTGCATTGAAGTTAAGGGGGAGCAACATTCAAGGATGGATCCATTAGTTTAAAGAGTGGTGAACTCTTGGATTGCCAGTGAAGGCAGAGGTCCATGTAACTTTTGTAGTTATGGGTAAGGGCGTGCACCAGTGATAGTTATGGGTAAAGGAGAGCACCAGTGATCATGGGCCAATGTTGCATTGGATTGAGTTACTTGCATGGGAGGGTATGTTGTTGGAAAGCTTATTGGTTTGGGCAACAAGTAGATGTCAAAGCTACTCCATTTTGAGTTCTGAATGCAAGATAAGATTGCAGTGAGGAAAGATGGCTCTTTCCGTGAGGGCAGATGTGACAATCAAGGTTTGCAGATACAATTTGTCAAAAAAACATCTGATGAGGAGAGCGGAACAGCTATTGTCCAAAGCATGCAAATATTTCTTGCCATCAGAGTTGTGAAAAGGTGATATGATATAGAAAAAGAGCTCAGTTGAAACTCTGTGGCAGCGAATAGGGGTGAATAACCTCATAAAAAGGATTGTGATGTGAGTAGGCAATTGAAATAAAAATATACCTCCAATGACATAAATACACTCAGAGACTTTCTTGGAGATCCATGACTTTGCAATGCCAGCAATGTCTGCACTCACTCCTACTTTGCTCTGGTCAACAAATGAGGCAGAAATTGTATTGCTTGGCAGAAAGGGTCAATTACTGAAGAGTTGGAGAAGCCATAATTAGATTGAGGAAACAGACCAGCAAATCAAATTGCCAGCTGGCAGCACAGTGGCACAGCTGGTCGAGCTGTTGCCTCACAGCGCTAGAGACCCGGATTCGATCCTGACCTCGGGTGCTGTCCGTGTGGAGTTTGAATGCTCTTCCCCTGTGACCATGTGGGTATCCTCAGGGTGCTCTGGTTTCTTCCAGCATCCCAAAGACTTGCGGGTTTGTAGGTTAATTGGCCTCTGTAAATTGCCCCTTTTCACCCAGAGAGTTGTGAATCTGTGGAATTCTCTGCCACAGAAGGCAATGGAGGCCAATTCACTGGATGTTTTCAAGAGAGAGTTACGTAGATATAGCTCTTGGAGCTAACAGAATCAAGGGATATGGGGAGAAAGCTGGAATGGGGTACTGATTCTGGATGATCAGCCATGATCATATTGAATGGCGGTACTGGCTTGAAGGGCCAATTAGCTTACTCCTGCACCTATTATCTATACTATGTTTTTATGAAGATAAATGCATGATGAGTCATCTCGTTCCAGGGCATTGTTGGGGCAATGACACGACATTTTCAAAATGAGAGAAGATTTATATACCAACTTCGCTGGCAGGCAGTGCAGAGGAAGAATCTAATCTGGGCAGTTAAGAGCAACCTTGTCCACAGAAGCTCCATAGCAAGAATTCACATGGTGAATGACAAAAAACTTGGCCTGATGAAATAATATCAAATGTGTCTGGCACCAGAAAATGCTGAATCAGAAAATGAGATTGTTCCATTCTGTAAATTCTTTTGTTTGCAGAATTGCTGAATGCATGTATTCAAGCACAAACTGAGTTGGATGCTTTAAGATAGACTACTGTGCAATGTGGACAGATCTGAAGATCCTCTGTGCGATGTTACAGCCTACATGCATAAGCCAAGCTTACAGCCCAGTGGCATGAATATTAATTTCTCTCACATCAGGTAGCTCCGGCATTCCCTCTCTCTCAACCCCACCCCCATCCAAGTCGCACTAGCTTCTCATTTTCACCCTACAAACAGCTAACAATGGTTCTGGTTCTGGTTGATTACTGCGCAAACACCTCATAAGTGGTTATCTCGCGTATGTCGGAGTGAGTAGAATAGTGATTACATTTTGTAGTGGGCCCTTTTGACCAAGTTGAGGAGATCTTGTTGCTCGATCCCCTTTTTAAATGACTGAACATCGGGAGCGGCACGTGTGTTGGGTGGTAACACATTCCATTCCCAGATCGTCCTAGGGTAAAGGAAATATTGGTAGCAATGTTTGTTGAAATTCAATGCGAATTGAAGATGTAGGGACCGGTATTTTGTCTTGTTTCATGGCAGTTGGTGCTCTGGGATGACGGAAGATTTGATGGCCTGATTTTGTGAATCTCTTTGTAAATTGCAATAAATCTTAGCCTGATTCTGCGGAGCTCTAGGATATCCCATCCGAGAGAAGTCAGCATATTATTCATGCTTGATTTGCGCTTGTAGGCATTACATACAAAGCCAGCTGCTCTGCGTTGTACTTTCTCCAGGGTGATCTTGTTGTTGTTGTTGAAAGGATCCCATACAGCTCCACAGTACTCCAATTTGGGCCTGACCAAGGACTTGTAGGCGTTCTCTTTGACGAATGTACTACATGCGTGGAAATTTCTTTTAAGAAGGCCGAGCGTTCTATTTGCTTTGTTAGACACTTGACCAATATGCGCGCCCAAATTAAATCTTTGCATAATTCGACTCCTAGATATGGGTGATGGTCGACAGCAAGTAACGTATGGCTACCCATGTTGTATTCCAATAAAAGTGGTTTAGTCTTGTGTGAAACATGCATGGTATGACATTTGGTTGTATTGAATGAAATCTGCCAGGTTTCCCCCCACTCACAGAGAGCATCCAGATCCTTTTGTAGGGACAAGCTGTCTTCTGGTGCTTTAATCTCGCTATAAATGGCCTGTTTCCTTTATCATCGTTACTTTTTTGCATATCTTTCATTCATTGTTCTTTTTCTCTCCACATCATCATCTATATCTCTCGTTTTTCTTATCCCTAACCAGTCTGAAGAAGGGTCTCGACCCAAAACGTCATCCATTCCCTCTCTCCAGAGATGCTGCCTGTCCCGCCGAGTTACTCCAGCTTTTTGTGTCTGTCTATGACAGTGAACTACCTGGAGGCCTCTGGATAGCGTGGTGTGGTTAAAAGGCAGGCAAAACGCATTGTGACATCTCTTGTTATATGAAGCCCAGGACATCTTGAACCTTGTTAATGACAGAGTTTTGTGGCAGGGAGCTGCACACAATTAGGCTCCGGATCCTGTGTAGTGCTACTCTTAAGTATCTATTTATTACACTATATTGGAGTTTAATCAGCACTAAAAATTAATCCATTCAGCATTAATGAATAAAATCTTTTCTCGTGATACCTAAACTAGAATCAGATGACTTTCAATTCATGGACAATGATATAAGACTGTGGAGGAAAGATTACCTTCGCCATGGTGGCAAACTGTGGGTTGGATTGCTCACCTGTTTTAGAACATGCCTTTTGGACATATCGTCATTGTCATGCATTTACCTTCCAAGTAATGAAGATAACAAGGTCTTCCTGCTTATCTGTCATTATCTGATTTCACGGTACATTACCACCGAAAACGGTGGTCATAATGCTGTTTGTCAAGCCTGTGTGTTGACTTCAAGAGTCAAGGCCTTTGCAACAGAGTTGATATGGTTTTATTGAAAACAAACCTTTCATATTTATGCAGCTGCAGACTTACGTTTGCTTAAAGGGCAAGATTATTGAAAGAGTTGAAAAACATTTTTGCAGGCAGGACAATCTTATTTGATTTAAAAATAGCTGGTCATACAAAAGTGTAACGAATTCATAACCCCTCTGGATTCCAGATACAATATTTAATTTGCCTTTGCTGTCACAGTAAAACTACCTTCCAAAATTATGTTTTGCATCATTTTGACGATCTTGAGGACTTCAAATGAACATTTTGCCTCAGTAGGATTAGTTATATCCTTTATGGGGTTTAAATTATTTGCTGTGACTTAGACACAATAGAATTAATAGTGACAATGAGAAAGTTTTGTCTGTATGCACTTTTACGCATAGTAAGTGGAAGTGAAAGTAATGCTTACAGTAAGTAAGCAGAACAAGCAGAATTGACCCAAACCACAAAAATAAACCAGGTTGCATTTTGGTTCACACACAGTTTTTACAACCATATTGGAAAAAAATGTCAAAGGGGTAGTTTTTCACTTTGTTGGATATCATAAAATGGAAATAATATCAGGAAAAGTAGGTATCATCAGTTGCCTTACCAATGTGAGCAAAGCTGAGAATCTCCTAATAGTCAGAGATTTTCATATCTGATTCCTAAGTATCATTGACATTTAAGAGATTGGCAAATGGCTAATGTTAGTTGCTTGCTATGAATGACTGGCTACAATTATCACAGGCAATGTTTGAAGCAAACACTGAACCAGATGAAATTTTTCAGTTTGCCGCTTAATAGCCTTTTAATTTATGTTACTGGTTTGGAACAACTAATTAGTTTAAAAAAAAAGAGATTTATCTACACTTTGCAGTTCAGTAATTATATTTCAAAAGTTCCACATTTTAATCAATTCAAGACTACCATTTATAACCAACTGGCATCTAAATGAATAACCATAAAACTGTTGGACAGGTAATACGGAGCCTTTGGTTTCTGATATTATCTATCTATATATTACTGAAGCTCTCGGTTTGTTTGTGTGTTTATGTGTGTACCATGCCCTCTACACAGCCAAAACGGTACACGATAACGCAGCAATTTTAGGCCCACCTTACTCACCTTTGTCCTGGGATTCAAATGAATGTTTTTTTTTTTAAATTCCACGTTTTAATCTTTCAAAATCACTTTTTATGTTAAAAAAATCACTTTGCTATCTCTCTCTGGCAGTCACCCGCATATGATGTCACAATGGGAAGTCCGAGTCTGCGCCTACCATGCGCCGTCACCTGCATATGATGTCACAATGGGAACCCAATGCATCCATGCCTCCCGCCGCCATGCTGACTGCTGGGAGTTGTAGTCGCCGCCCGGCCCCAGCGGTTGCAGCTCGGAGGGGGGAGGAACCCGCGCAAGTGACGGGAGTGCCGGCCAAAGGGGGGGTGGGGCGATGAGAGCTTCAGGGGAGGGGGGAGGACGGGGGAGAGGAGGCGGGGAGGGAGGGGATGGAGTGGGTGAGGGGGATGAAGGATGGAGTGGGGGGAAGGAGGGGGAATGGAGTGGGTGAGTAGGGGGGGAGATGGAGTGGGTAGGGGGGAGGGGTGATGGAGTGGGTGATGGTGGGGGGGTGGAGGGGGTGAGGAGGGACTGAGAGGGTGAGGGGGGAGGGGGGATGGAGTGGGTGAGGGGGGAAATGAGGGGGAGGAGGGATGGAGTGGGTGACTGGGGGAGAGGGAGAGTGGAATGGAGTGGATGGAGAGGGAGGGAGGGGGATGGAGTGGGGGGATGGAATGGGTGAGGGGGGATGGATTGGGTTAGTTGGTGGGGGAAGGGGATGGATTGGGTGAGTGGAGGGATGGGGAACGGAGTGGGTGATGGGGGGATGGAGTGGGTGAGTGGGGGGGGCTGGAGTGGGTGAATTGGAGGGGGAGGGGGAGTGGGGGGGAAGGGGTGGGGAAGGGTGAGGGGGATTGGAGGTGGGGAAGGGTGGGGGGAGGGGATGGGTGGGGGTGGGGGAGGGGAAGGATGGGGATGGGGAGGCTGGGGGTGGGGGGATTGGAGGGGGAGGAGGAGGGGAAGGGTGGGGGTGGGGGAGTGGTGGTGGGGGGAGCGGGGGTTGGGGGAGAGGAGGGGAGGAGGGAGGGGAAGGGTGGGGTGGGGGGCAGTGGGGTTGGGGAGAGGAGACGAGTGGGAAATGGGGATGGGGGAGTGGGGGTAGCTGAGGGGAGAAGCGAGGGGGGGTTGGGTGTGGGGGGGGGTTAGGGGAGGAGGAGTGGGCGGAAGGGAGGGGGTGGGGGTGTGTGGTGGAGGGAGGAGAGGGGAAGTGGGAGTGGGGGGGAGGGGAGAGGGAGTGAGGGAGGGGAGGGTGCTAGACCAATGCAGGAGATGCTTTGGGTCCACGGCTCGCTCTGGCGGCATGGGGCCGAGGTGAGTGGCACCCTCTCCCCTTCCCTGTCTCCCCTCACCACCCCCCCCCCCCCCCACGCCCCTGGGGGACACTCCCTGCCCAGCAACGGGCTTCGTCAGCTGGAGAGGGTTGCTGGGCCCGCAGGATCGTCAGTTGAAGGAGGGTTGCCCCAGGAGAGGCCCGCAGGAGAGATTTGGACCACACAGGGCCACCCACTCTAGTTCATATATAAAATTCCAGAAACTAGCAAAAGGACGATATTCTATATATTTTAAATACCCATGTACTGCAGGATAATCTGCCGTTTACTTTGAAAAACATGGAGCTCGTCATAAATCTCCGCACAAGTGTCCAGAAGCTGCTGCACTTGGGCCGGGATTTCATATCACAAGCATTCTACTAATGACATGATTTATGCTCCATTCCTGGACCTCGACTTTAAGCCAGAGTCTTGAATGTTAAGTGAATCACAGGAGAGCGCTGCTGAGGAAGAAGATCAGCATGATGGGACAGGTGCTGGAGTTTAGTTCAATAATAATAATACATTTAATTTATATAGCGCTTTTCAGGAAACTCAAAGACGCTTTACAGAGCAACAAGACATAAAAACAAACAAACAAACAAAAGATTTGTCCAGACGGATGGTTTAGTTTAGAGATACAGCGCGGAAACAGGCACTTCGGCCTACCAAGTCCGCGCCAACCAGGGATCCCCGCACTCCAACACTCGGGACAATTTGTTTACACATACACCAAGCCAATTAATCTACAAACCTGTACATCTTTGGAGTGTGGGAGGAAACCGAAGATCTCGGTGAAAACCCACGTGGTCATGGGGAGAACGCATAAACTCCAGACAGACAGCACCCGTCGTTGGGATCGAACCCAGGTCTCTGGTGCTGCAAGCACTGTAAGGCAGCAACTCTACTGCTGCGCCACCCTGCTCCCTGTTAATTTAATTTTAGTTTAGTTTATTATTGTCACATGCACTGAGGAACAGTGAAAGCTTTTATCGTGTGCTATCCAGTCAAACGAAGGCTGTCCATGATTGCAATCAAGCCATCCACAGTATACAGATAAAGGATAAAGGGTACAACAGATAAAGGGAGAGGCCATGTTGTGGTATTTATGACCTTGTTGAATGGTGTTGCTAATGCAAGGGGTGATTGGCCTGTTCCGATTTCTGTTTCTCATTTATTTACAATAAAATAATCTTCAATTAAATGTCCTTTTAATGCTGTCATTCGATTAAAGATTATTTTGTTCCGCGTCACCCGCGGGCACCATCGACTCCGTCGGCCGTGGGCTCTGACCCGTGAGGCTCCGGCCTCAGCTTCTCCGCAGCCCGCCGGGAGGCATCTGCTGCCGTGGCACACTGGGAGGTAGATAGGGGATGTAGGTTGGCTTGGGCCAGTTGGGCTGAAGGGCCAGTTTCCATG
This sequence comes from Rhinoraja longicauda, assembly GCF_053455715.1. Taxonomy (NCBI): domain Eukaryota; kingdom Metazoa; phylum Chordata; class Chondrichthyes; order Rajiformes; family Arhynchobatidae; genus Rhinoraja; species Rhinoraja longicauda. The sequence goes on from NC_135955.1 coordinate 82,289,363, forward strand.
CTATATGACTCTTCATGAGAGAGAATAGAAACATAGAAACATAGAAAATAGGTGCAGGAGTAGGCCATTCGGCCCTTCGAGCCTGCACCGCCATTCAATATGATCATGGCTGATCATCCAGCTCAGTAACCTGTACCTGCCTTCTCTCCATACCCCCTGATCCCTTTAGCCACAAGGGCCACATGTAACTCCCTCTTAAATATAGCCAATGAACTGGCCTCAACTACCTTCTGTGGCAGAGAATTCCACTCACCACTCTCTGTGTGAAGAAATGTTTTCTCATCTCGGTCCTAAAAGACTTCCCCCATATCCTTAAGCTGTGACCCCTGGTTCTGGACTTCCCCAACATCGGGAACAATCTTCCCGCATCTAGCCTCTCCAACCCCTTAAGAATTTTATATGTTTCAATAAGATCCCCCCTCAGTCTTCTAAATTCCAGCGAGTATAAGCCTAGTCTATCCAGTCTTTCTTCATATGAAAGTCCTGCCATCCCAGGGATCAATCTGGCGAACCTTCTCTGTACTCCCTCTAAGGCTAGAATGTCTTTCCTCAGATTAGGAGACCAAAACTGTACACAATACTCCAGGTGCGGTCTCACCAAGGCCCTGTACAACTGCAGCAGAACCTCCCTGCTCCTATACTCAAATCCTCTTGCTATGAATGCTAACATACCATTCGCTTTCTTCACTGCCTGCTGCACCTGTACGCTTGCTTTCAATGACTGGTGCACCATGACACCCAGGTCACGTTGCATCTCCCCTTTTCCTAATTGGCCACCATTCAGGTAATACTCTGCTTTCCTGTTCTTGCCGCCAAAGTGGATAGCCTCACATTTATCCACATTATATTGCATCTGCCATGCATTTGCCCACTCGCCTAATCTATCCAAGTCACTCTGCAGCCTCCTAGCATCCTCCTCGCAGCTAACACTGCCACCCAGCTTTGTGTCATCCGCAAACTTAGAGATATTGCATTCAATTCCCTCATCCAAATCATTAATATATATTGTAAATAACTGGGGTCCCAGCACTGAGCCTTGCGGTACCCCACTAGTCACTGCCTGCCATTCCGAAAAGGACCCGTTTATTCCTACTCTTTGCTTCCTGTCCGCCAACCAATTCTCTATCCACCTCAACACTGAACCCCCAATACCGTGTGCTTTAAGTTTGTACCCCAATCTCCTATGTGGGACCTTGTCGAAGGCCTTCTGAAAGTCCAGATATAACACATCGACTGGTTCTCCCTTATCCACTCTACTAGTTACATCCTCGAAAAATTCTATAAGATTCGTCAGGCATGATTTGCCTTTCATAAATCCTTATTAACTTATCTTATGAGAAGAACAAAGTAAGGTATTAACAGAAATATATTAGTTCATTTATTTTCTCACCAAAAGCCTTTTTAACAAAAGGGAAATGCATCTTTGTCTACTTTGTTGATTGTAAGTTGTCTTGGGAGTACGATCTTTCTTGGTACCATTCTTTCATCCACAGTAATTAAAAAAATAAATTCAGAATTCTTTCACTCCTCAATAAAATGAAAAGCTGTGCAGCACACTGCTAATCTGTAATGAGATCTAATACCGTGGAAGAATAATGGAAGCCCTGTTATAAAATGGGACCCATTGCTCTCTTCTCCTGTTATGTTCAGTCTCCTGAGGTAACCACAGCATTTATGTCAGCATTGCCAATACTTTTGAGAAATCCAATCATATGAAAATAGGTGTTTACTATCATAACTGTGTTTTATCAAAGAAAACAAATTTGCCATTTAATTGCTCATTTAGAAGGATGAGAGGGCATCATTTAAAAACATATCAAATTCTTTAGGGATTGGACAGGCGCGATGCAGCAAAAATGTTCCCGATGTTGGGGGAGTCCAGAACCAGGGGTCACAGTTTAAGAATAAGGGATAGGCCATTTAGGACTGAGATGAGGAAAAACATTTTCACCCAGAGAGTTGTGATGCTGTGGAATTCTCTGCAACAGAAGGCAGTGGAGGCCTGCTCAGCCTGCATGATTGAATGGCGGAGTAGGCTTGATGGGCCGAATGGCCTAATTCTACTCCTAAATGCTCATTTAAATGCTAATTTAAATCAGTTAATCTAAAATATTTGTTGAATTTCAAGACTTCTGCTGTCATCAGAATTTTAAAAACTTTATTTATGCAGGGCAGCTACTGCAAATTAAATATTTTCATGTCTCATAGTTTTGCTGATGTATTTCTGCAATCTATATAATTAATAAAATGCAACATGTTGCTGCACCAACAGATCTGTTGAGGCCGTAATACCACAAAGTGAAACACACTCAAAAGCATAATGCGTCCATAGCCTAGTCTGAAAAAGGGTCATAAGATCATAAGTGATAGGAGTAGAATTAGGCCATTCGGCCCATCAAGTCTACTCCGCCATTCAATCATGCAGGCTGGGCAGGCCTCCACTGCCTTCTGTGGCAGAGAATTCCACAGCTTCACAACTCTCTGGGTGAAAATGTTTTTCATCTCAGTCCTAAATTTCCTACCCCTTATTCTTAAACTGTGACCCCTGATTCTGGACTCCCCCAACATCGGGAACATTTTTGCTGCATCGCGTCTGTCCAATCCCTTAAGAATTTTATATGTTTTTAAATGATCCCCTTTCACCCTTCTAAATTCCAGTGAATATATTAACCTGGTGAACCTAGGGTGCACTCCCTCAATAGCAAGAATGTCCTTCATCAAACTAAGAGACCAAAACTGCACACAATACTCCAGGTGTGGTCTCACCAGGACCCTGTACAACTGCAGTGGGAGCTCCTTGCTCCTATACTCAAAGATAAGATCATAAGCGATAGGAGCAGAATTAGGTCATTCGGCCCATTGTCTACTCTGCCATTCAATCATAGCTGATCTATCTCTCCCTCTTAACCCCATTCTCCTGACTTCTCCTCATAACCTATGACACCCGTACTAATCAATGTTAGTTGTCAAAATGCACCTCAGGAGTGGTTCTCACCCCAAAACTATGCATCGTCCTCAGCCCCAGGATCTCGTCCATGCCATGCCCAGACAGGAGCTGGCGTGTACTCACCATCCTGTCTTCCCCTGTCTTGAACTGGAATCCACAGACCCAAGAGACTGCCTGTGGAGGAACAGAAGATGTGAATTGAAGAGTGGAGAAATAATGCCAAAGTTGTCTCCATAATTGTAATGCTGGGATGTTGTCACACCATGTTCTGCCTTCTGGTATTTTTCCCTTTGCAATACCTGTTGTAATTTTGTGTGTGAGGGAAGGAACTGCAGATGTTGGTTTACACTGAAGGTAGACAACGGCAGATGCTGGTTTACACTATTGGTGGTTTACAATTTTGTATGGCTTTATTTTGCTTATGTAAAGTATGTGTTAATTGGAAAGCATGCATACAAATCTTTTCACTGTATCTCAGTACATGTGACAATAATAAATCAATACCAATACTGTCTACAGCCCTGGTAGCTATTTGTTGGAGGCGATGCAAAGAGCTTTGTAAGGGAGATATTAAAATACAAACTTATAATTATCAGGACAGAGTGAACAGGCTGGATCTCTTCTTTTCTTCAATGAAACGCTTTTAAAATTCATGAAATGATTTGATAAAGAGAGCACTGTGAATATATTTATTCACAAAATGCTGGAGTAACTCAGCAGGTCAGGCAGCATCTCGGGAGAGAAGGAATGGGTGACGTTTCGGGTCGAGACCCGTCTGAAGAAGGGTCTCGACCCGAAACGTCACCCATTCCTTCTCTCCCGAGATGCTGCCTGACCTGCTGAGTTACTCCAGCATTTTGTGAATAAATCGATTTGTACCAGCATCTGCAGTTATTTTCTTATACGCACTGTGAATATATTTCTACTTGTGGGAAAGAGTAAAACACGAAGCTATCAATATAACATAGGCGTCGAAAAGTCAAATAAGGAATTTGGAAGGAACTCACGGTCATTACCCGGAGAGTGATGAGAATGTGAAACTTACGACTGCAGGGACTTGCTGTGGCAGGAGACAAAATAAACATTTGGAGGAAGAGGAAATCGAGGATCATGCTGATAGCTAGATAAGAAAAGATGCGAGATTATACATTGGTGACCACAGATGGTCTGTTCACTGTCTTTCATGTTCAGTTTAGTTTAGTGATACAGCGTGGAAACTGGCCCTTCAGCCCACCAAATCCGCGCTGACCATCGATCCCCCGTACACTAGTTCTATTCCACACACTAGGGACAATTTACAGAAATCAATTAAGCTGCAAACCTGCATGTCTTTGGAATGTGGGAGGAAACATGAGCACCGGATGAAAACCCATTTGGTCACAGGGAGAAGGTGAAAACTCCGTACAGACAGCGCATGTGGTCAGGATCAAACCCGGGTCTTTGGCGCCGTAAGGCAGCAACTCAATCGCTTTGCCACTGTGCTGCCACTGTAAAAAAACACCAAAAAACACTGTAATATTCTGACTCAGGATGTGGATTGCAAATAGTATAACAGATTTAAGACGACTACAATATGTTCAGCACAATAAAGAGTGGTAGAGATATTGTTTACAATTATTTACTTGTGACTGATGAATGTGGGTTATGATAGAAGAAGGTAGAAAATAAAATCAGAAGTACTTCTGTAAGCGCCATAAATCCATTCTGGAAGGGAGGAGAAAACATATGAAGTTAATTGAAACTAATGTGGAAGATGTTGAATGAAATGAACCTATTTATCTTTGAGAGACATACATAAACAACCAAGCCGTGGATTGAACTGTGCCCAATCTCTGCGAGAATTCTTCTCAGAATCAATCTGTGAAGACATTTTGTTAGAAACATCAAGCCTTTTCAAACCAAGCAGGCAGGCATCGATCTTTCAACTCCGCGATAGATAGCAACAAAAGTTAACTTATGCATGCACGGGTGATGAGCAGAGAAAGATCACCCCAGGTGACATTGCACATAACTCACTCCAGAATTGTCACTGAACAATTGTAAATGTTTTTAATGCTCAGTTCACACATCTCCTTTATCACCGAGCTCAAGTATTCGAAATAAAAAACATTCTGCCCCATGACGTTTTAGATTGTTTTTTCAAGTATTCCACATAAATCCTAATAATTGTATTCACATAAGAGGACAATGGAAATAATGCTTCTTCTAGGCTCGATGCCTTCACTGCTGCAACCTACAGAAGCTGTTAATATGTTAAAATATAAGTTAGCAAGACATTATTTCCTCTGGGCATTTCTTGAGATACATTCGACAAGGCCTGCTGAAGCACATGGTTTGGCCTGCTGAAGCACATGGTTTTGCTGGCTAATTTACCACCCCTTCTCATTCCCATGTCAATCTTTCTGTCCTCAGCCTCCTCTACTGCCAGAGTTTGTCTACACACAAACAAGAAGAGGAACAGCACCTCATATTCCACTTGGGTAGCCCACAACCCAATGGCATGAATACTGGATTCTTTTCTTCCAAATGAACCCCCCCCCCAATCTCCCTTCTCATCCACCCTTGTTTTCCCCCACTACCCACATCTCCCTGTCCATTTCTCCACCTCCTTGTGCTCATTTCCCACTCCTCACTACTCTTGTTTCCCATTTTCCTTTTATCCTCCCTCTTTCCAGTCTTTCTACCCATATCCCTCCCACTGGCTTTATATTTCACCCCTCCTCCTACTTCCATTTGTCTCCATTTCACCTCTCACCTTTATTACTATCTCCACCCATCTACTGATCACCCCTCCTCCACTGTTTCCACCTGTCACTCGCCAGGTTTTGCCTCACCCCACCACTCTTTACCAGCTTTCTCCCCCTCTACTCCATCAATCTGAAGGATACAGGGCTGAAATGTCACCTGTCCATTTCTCTTCACAGATAGATGCTGCCTGACCCACTGAGTTCCTCCAGCACTATGTTTTTTACTCAAGGTGCCAGCATTTGCAGTCTTTTGTGTCTCAATTGTTTCCTTTAATCCTTTTTACATAATAAAGAGGGGAAACAAAAAATCAAAAAACAATTCCAGTTTTAATGTGCCACGAAATTGTAAACAACTTCACCCTTGTTTTTTAAATGGATGCTTATTTTCAATTTTTCATACGGTGTTGTCATATTTTTATTAGTATGTTGCGGTGCTAACTTTTTCAAATATACAATGTTTAAGTCTTTGGTGATGTTACATGATTGAACAAGACTATCTCCTCACCTCTGCAATCCTCCTCATGACTTACAAAGCCCTCCATAACCTGGCCCCATCCTACCTGACTGACCTCCTCCACAGACACACTCCCACCCGTACCCTCCGCTCTGCTGATGCAAACCTCCTGTACCCCCCATCCGGACCAAACTCAGATCCTGGGGGGACAGGGCTTTCTCCATCGCTGCTCCCACCCTCTGGAACTCACTACCTCAGACCATCAGAGACTCCTCCTCACTCACCACATTCAAAACATCACTGAAGTCTCACCTGTTCAACACTGCCTTCAACCACTGACCGTCACCTCACCTTATTTTTCCTTTTCTGTTCGTTTACTTATTTATTTATTTATTTTCTATGTTTTAGTAAACCCTGTAAAGCGTCTTTGAGTGTTTAGAAAAGCGCTATACAAATGTAATGCATTATTATTATTATTATTATTAACACTCTTCCCCTTAATCCAGTCGGTCTGTCCTAAAGAGCTATTCCAATTTTCTTAAAATACAGTTTATAATTCCTCATGCTTTATTACCTGCAAAAGGTGTTTCATACATCTAAATCAGCCGTTTGCACAAGAAAATCAATTGGGTAAAGAGAATTATTGTGCAGCATACACGTTAACCATACTAGAATAAGAGCACTAATAGCAAACATTCATTAATTCAATAAGGAGCTTTAATTGATATCAAACACCCAGTGAGTATCTTAATTAGGCTGCAGATGGTAATGTGCCAAATTGCATTCAATATACATGTTGGAAATGTAACTGAATTACCATACTAAAAAGTCCAGCGATAAGGTCACCCAGTTGATAAAAGTAAATTGCAACTAAATACGGTGAAATAATTTTGGGGAATTGAATTGTGAGCAAACATAGTACCAGAATACTTGATTACGGTGGAAATGCTTCTGCAAGCAAGATTTGTAATTGTCCCTGTTCCTCACCATACTTTGCACAGGAACAATGAGAAATTGAAAGATGCATTAGGAGCACATTCCTGGTTTCCACATGCACTTCTGGTTATCAGGCCACTTTGGTTTTAGATGATCTGGGACAGGATCACACAGCCAGCCTCTCAGCCTTAGGTATTATTTTCCATGTCATAGTTAAAATAAGTTGATTTCAAATGCTCAGTAAATTAAAGACCTTAGAGGGCGGCATGGTGGCGCAGCGGTAGAGTTGCTGCCTTACAGCGAATGCAGTGCCGGAGACTCAGGTTCGATCCTGACTACGGGCGCCGTCTGTATGGAGTTCTCCCCGTGACCTGCGTGGGTTTTCTCCGAGATCTTCGGTTTCCTCCCACACTCCAAAGACGTACAGGTATGTAGGTTAATTGACTGGGTAAATGTAAAAATTGTCCCTAGTGTGTGTAGGATAGTGTTAATGTGTGGGGATCGCTGAGCGGCACGGACTCGGTGGGCTGAAGGGCCTGTTTCCGCGCTGTATCTCTCTCTAAAAAATCTAAAATGGCAGAACATCCACTGCCAACTTATTTTGCACCCATTTTGTTTGAGGCATCTAAATGGAGTAAACTTGAAACTTAGTTCCCTTTTCTTAAATCGGGGGTGAGAAGCCCATAGGACAAGCATGTGCAGCGATTTTTTGAAATTGTGCCTTTAATTATAGATTGTTTGCTGATTAATGTCACCATGAAAACCCTCTGGCCTCTGGATGCTTACATGTTCTAGGCACTGATGAATTCACCACAGATTCAGGAGATGAGATATGCATGTACTGAAATGTCAATCCCGTTTTACTTTTTAAACAAAAACCAAAGGACAATGTGCAAAGACAAGTTAATCAGTGTAATAGAATTTCTTGGCTTTAAAATAATTGTTAAGCAACAACAATATTGTGTATTTTGTAGATAGACATAATGTACCAAACTGAAGAAGGGACTCAACCGGAAACGTCACCCATTCCCCCTCTCCAGAGATGTTGCCTGAGTCACTCCAGCATTTTGTGTCTATCTTCGGTTTAAACCAGCATCTGCAGTTCCTTCCAACACATTGTGTATTTTGTAATTGATTTTATATTTTTAATTTCTCAATCAAATTCTCAATTAAATTATGTATTAATATATAAATGGAAGACTAATTTTAAATCATCTTGATTAGTCTGTTGTTTATGTTGAACAAGAAATGCAAGCCTCACGCACAATTGATGATTCACTGACGACAGAGAGAAACCATTTATGGATGAGACAGATCTGTGAATTGCATAATACCTTTTCTTAGTGGGTGGACTTCAAAGATCGCAGCTACCAACCTTGAAAAGGCAAGACAGCAAGTGAAAGGCAGTTCACTTGATCACAAGGACACAATAGTACCTTCTGTGCTTATAATGATCATCATTAAGACTGAATAAAATATAAATAAATTTTAAAGCATAAATTATTTAATTATGGGAGCAAATGAGGATTATGAACAGAATGGGCGACAGAGGACAGTGAAATATGATTTTAATTTCCACCCACGAGACAGGCCATAATTCACTTGCAACTCTGTCACTTGTGAATTATCAGGCTGCTTCACTCTTGGAAATAAAAATCATATTTCACTGACTTTCATCTTGTATCCTCTATATAAAAGGAACACGGGGGGTTGTTTATCTGTCTTGCTCGAGCCCTGTATTTCCAGTACTCCATGGCTTAATGGTCTGCTGTTAAGCAGCAAGGACTGTTATGTGAAGATAAAGGTGGCACAATTCATGGTAGCAGTTTGAAAAAAAAATCAGAAGTATATTCAGCATAAAGTTCTGTGCATTGAAGGCAGAAATTTGAATTAAGCTTTCATTTGAATGAGATACCAAAGAAGATCCCCGCGTGGCAGAAGCAAAAGATTCAGCAAAAGAGCATTTGTGTTCCTGCATAAAGATGAACTTCACAAAAACGTCTTTAATAACTGGGGATGTTCTCAGACCAATAGAGTCATCAAAGGAGGCAACACCATCAGTGCAAATGTTGACAGCCCATGACATAGAATAGCATGTGAATTAACCCCAAATAGATAATCCACAGGGCAGAAAATAATTTTTGTTTTGTCTAAAACTTCTCAGATGGTGTTGTTGAGAAGAATAGCACCAATAGCAGATACTGCAAAAACAAATGTAAAAACAAGGAACTGCAGATTCGGGTTTATCATAAAAAGAGACACAGAGTGCCGGAGTAACACAACGGGTCAGGCAGCATCTCTGGAGAACATGGATAGCTGACATTTCAGGTCGGGAATAAATCTTAGACACAAAATGCTGGTGTAACTCAGCGGGACAGGCAGCATCTATGGAGAGAAGGAATGGGTGACATTTCGGGTCAGGTCTGGTCAGGACATTTTGAATCCGAAGAAGGAACTCGCCCCGAATTTGCTGCCTGAGTTACTCCATCATTTTGTGTCTATCTTCAGTTTAAACCAGCATCTGCAGTTCCTTCGTACATTGGAATAAATCTTGTCAGGTCTGGCAGTTTCCTTTCCAGAGATGCTGCCTGATCCGTGGAGTTACTCTAGTACCTTTTGTCTTTCTTCGTAATCCAGTATCTGCAGTTCCTTTTCTCCATTGTTCTCAATAAACTATAAGGACACAAATTGCTGGAGTAACCCAGCAAGTCAGGCAGCATCTGTGGAGAACATGGATAGGTGACGATTTGGATCAGGATCCTTCTTCAGGCTGATTGTGGTGGGTGGGCGACTGGTCAGGACGAAGCCTGGAAAGTGCTAGATGTTCTTTACCTCCCCACATTATCGTCTATATCTCTTATTTCCCGTTCCCGTGACTTTCATTCTGAAGAAGGGTTTCGAATCGAAACGTCACCCATTCCTTCTCTTCAGAGATGCTTCCTGTCCAGCTGAGTTACTCCAGCATTTAGTGTCTATAAGTAATACATGGATACAGATAAGGGGGTGTTTGATAGTCAAACGGTTGGACAAAGTAGTATTGGAAAATACCAACGTTGTGGGATAAGGTTAGATGAGTTGCAAATTAGTTAAGTATTAGAAACCTGACAGTCAGAGACAAAAGGAAATAGTTGAATGATTCTAGTGATTCTTGATTAGTAAGGATGTCAAGGGCCATGGGGAGATGGCAGGAGAATGGGGTTAAGAGCTCAAGATAGATCAGTCACGTTTGGATGGCAGGGTAGACTGCCTTCTCCCCATAACCCCTGACACCCTTACTAACAAAGAACCTGTCAATCTCTGCCTTAAAAATATCCAATGACTTGGCCTCCACAACCTTCTGTGACAATGAATTCCACAGATTCACCACCATAGTTATCAACAATATTTTCCCATCACTACATAAACAGAATCTCGTGTTTTGATTTTATAACCAACCAACTTCTAATTTTCTAATTAGCTACAAAGTATAAAATCATAGTTTAAAATCAACACGTTAAAACTTTGAACATCTAGTTTTTTAAGTTTTTAGATTGACTAGTTTGCTGTACTGGCATTAAAAAAACAGTGTCCTTGTTAGATTACATCTGCTCTACCTTTCCCCATGCACTTAATTTATTTGTATTCATTGGTAGCCTCTTATGTCTTCCTCACAATCTACTGCCCTGCCTATCTCTGTGCTATCAGCAAATGTATTAACCATATCTTCAATACCCTTACCCAAATCATTTATGTAAATTGTAAACGTTTGATGCCCCATCACAAATCCCTGTTGCACAGCAAACAGAAAAACACTCATTTGTGTTGACTCTATTTACCTGTTAGCCAGCCAATTGTCTATCCATGTTATCTCCCACACCATGCACCTTTATTTTCTCCAGTAGACTTTGATGTCGCACCATATCAAAAGCCTTCTGAATATCTAAATATAACTCTTTTCCCAAAGCACAGGCTACTTTTTCAAGGAACAATAAATCAGTCAAACCAGGAATTCCTTTTACAAAACTATGTTGACTTTGCTTGAGTACCTTGAATTTTTGCAATTAAGTTAGAAAGCAATGCATGGATTCTACCCCACACACCAAAGTAGTGTTATCAATGGGTTTATGATTTTTGTAGAAATAAATCCTTAAGATCTTTACATTTTATTATATTCCAGTTCACGTAAAGTGATATCTACATTTGGACCACTGAGTCTTTTTTCATTTCTCAGTATTTCTAATTTCTCACCATTTAGCACTCTCTGAGATGTTTTAGTTAGGTTTGAACTGGTCGATCTCCCCCCATTTTATTTGCAACACTTTTTATTCATTCATTTAATGTATCATTATTCCCTTAAAGCTTTCTGTTCCATGCACACTATTGACTGCCTATCACCATCAGACTGGCAACATATTGGCATCGATAGTATGACACAAAAAGCTGGATTAGGCATCATCTCTGGAGGAAAGGAATAGGTGCATTTTGGGTCAGAACCCTTCTTCAGACAGCATTGATAGTATAATGTGATTTGACGGTATAGCATCCAAACAAACCCCTTTTTTTGCATCTCAGTACTTGTGAAATTAATAAACCAATACCAATACCAAGAACTCACTATTGCTTATCCAGGTATTGACTTGTTGGGTTGAATGTCCTTTTCCTCTACGATACCAATACTATATATTGCATTCATTAACAGCTGAGCTCCTAGTGCAGATTCCCATGGTAAACTATTAATCGCACTCGGGCTTAACATTTCAGGCTGAAGATTATTCATCAGAACTAGAAAAGGGGTCTTCAAACTCAATGGTTCAATGGTGTTTTTATTGTCCTATGCATCAAGCGCTAATGAAATTCTTTATCTTACAAAAAGTCCAGTAGATTATTGACATATCCCTGAACCCGATTAGGAAGTCTACAGAAATAGTCTACTCAGCTTTCATGCAAGAGGCACCATCTTTTTGGCATCATTTTCAAAATCCTTGCTCTATTTATAGTTATTGAGTGATACAGTGTGGAAATAGGCCCCCTCGGCACAACTTGCCCACACCAGCCAACATATCCCAGTGACACTAGTCTCACCTGCAGCATTTGGTCCATATACCTCCAAACCTGTCCTATCCATGTACCTGTCTAGCTGCTTCTTAAATGTTGGGATCGTCCATGCCTCAACTACCTCCTCTGGAAGCTTGTTCCATACATCCACCACCCTTTGTGTGAAAAAGTTACCCCTTAGATTCCTCTTAGATTTATTCCCCTTCACCTTAAACCTATGTCCTCTGGTCCTCGATTCACCTATTCTGGCCAAGAGACACTGTGCATCTACCCGATCTATTCCTCTCATGATCTTATACGCCTCTATAGGATTACACCTCATCCCCCTGTGCTCCAAGGCATAGAATCCCAGCCAACACAACCTCTCATTATTGCTCAGACCCTCCAGTCCTGGCAACATCCTCATAAATCTTCTCTGTACCCTTTCCACCTTGACAACATCTTTCCTATAACACTGTGCCCAGAACTAAACACAATAGTTCTGATGAGCGGTGCCCGTTCCTGGCATGTCCCTGAAACGTTAGCTCTACTTCTCTTTCCACAGATGCACGTTTCTACCATTTCCTCTTTAGTTTAGTTTAATTTCGTTTAGAGATACAGCACGAAAGCAGGCCCTTTCGGCCCACCGAGTCCGCGGCGACCAGCGATTCCCGCACATTAACACTATCCTATAGGATATATACCCAATAGGGACAATGCCTCAGACAATACAACACACGATGCCTCAGAAAAGCCACCAGCATCCACAAAGACTCTTCACACCCCTGCAACAGTCTGTTCGAACTCCTTCCATCGGGCAGACGATACAAGGCCTTCTACGCCCGCACCTCCAGACTCAGGAACAGCTTCATCCCCAGGGCCATAGCTGCTATGAACCGGTCCTGCTGAGCCGGATGGCCACAACGCATAGATCAACTTGCACTTTACCCTGTCTAAAAACTGTTACAATTGTTTCGTTTCGTTGGGTTGCTGTTAATTACTTAAATTATTGCATCGTATGGGAGGCGCATTCCCAATCTCGTTGTACCCCTGGGTACAATGACAATAAAGATATATTGTATTGTATTGTATTGTTTACATTTACCAAGCCAATTAACCTACAAACCTGTATGTCTTTGAAGTGTGGGAGGAAACCGAAGATCTCGGAGAAAACCCACGCAGGTCACGGGGTGAACATACAAACTCCGTACAGACAGCACCCATAGTGGGATGGAACCCGGGTCTCCGGCACTGCATCCACAGTAAGGCAGCAACTCTACTGCTGCGCCACCGCGCCAAATTTCTTATTATAGTTTTAGTAACACTCTCGCAATAGATTTTAAACATCCTCCTTTCTCTCTCTTAAATAATAACGTGACATTATCAATTTTCTAATCCTAATAGACATTTTCTGGGTCAAGAGACGTCTGGAAGATAATCGTTGCATTAAAAAATATACTTGAGATTTCAATTTGCTCAGTTATCTGTAAATGATTGACAAGGTCAACCACCAGGACATAATGATACCTTGAGTCTTATTACTCTCTTTATTGTCTTTAATGCATTGATATTAAATCTGACCATCTGGCCATTTCTTCCACTTGAATTATTTTAACTTTTCTTCACATCTCTTTATTCTCATCTTCTACTATCCAACCCCAATTGAAAAGTATAAGCTGATCTACTGATTTTCAAATAGAAAAACAGATACAGGCACCTTGCGTTTTATGCATGCTTGATTTACACAACTTAGAATAAAGGGCCTGTCCCACTTGGGCGATCTTTTTGGCGACTGCCGGCAACTGTCAAAATCGTAGCAGATCGCCGAACCATTCTTTTACCCGACGACAATGACCACGACAATGCCGAGTCAGGTCGAGATTACACCGTCTTCTGAAACATCGCGAAAATTCCCACGCTGTCAATGCTTCTCAGGCGTCCTGGTTTTCGCTGAAATCACTGACAAGTCGGTAAGTACTTGAGAGTTTTGACTATAACACCTTGTATGGGTTACTTAAAAACCAAGCTTCACTGTAACAAGGAATAAACCGGATTTACTTCCAGTTGACTAATAGCTGTATTAAAAAATATAATTTTAAAAGTGGTTCAGTGGATTTTTGTGAAAAGTGTGTGGGCATTCTTTGAAATTGTACGGGTGATGCATATCTGGGTTCTGAGTTGAATATCTGGGTTTGGAGCCCACTTTAAATGTAATGGCTGAGGCCAAAAACATCGCGAAAATTCCCACGCTTTCCTGACCGTCAAACTGTCGCCTCCAATCTACCTGTCAAATGTCCTGACGGTAAATAAATTGGTTAAACACAAGCATTTTATGTTATTTTGAAATGACTTTACTTATTTTAATATTATGTGCTTCTAAATGCATCTTAAGAGAATCTATCAAACCTGGGGACAGCATGCGACAGCGCCCGCAATAAGCTACGATGTCTGGCGACTGTCGCCGAGAGATTTCAAACCGTTTGATTTCTCGGCGACGTGCCGAGATCCACTACGATCTTTGGAAGACTCCTCACGATCATGCCCGTGACACCCCGGCGAAAGTTCGGTGACAGCCTAGTCGCCGGCAGTCGTCTTAAAATCGCCTAAGTGGGACAGGCCCTTAAGGCGCTTGTTTAATTACTACTGAGGTTTAATTTACATGCTCCTATTTTTGGAATAATGCATTCAAATTTATGCCTAGCACCGTATAGCAAAGTTGTCACGTGCAGTGCCTGGAATAAGTCTGATTTACGGGCTTTTTGATTTATACGCTGCTTTTCAAGTGCGTAACACGCAAAGTGCCTGTACAGTGATAGAGTTAGCAAGTTAAGGGAATTATATTTCCTGTGGCTTTGTAGTTTTGTTATAACCGTCATGATAATACTATTTAAATAATGTGTTGTAAACAATAAGTTTGCACTATCTTGAGGCTAAACATAAGTAAGTGTACAAGAAATGCAATTCCCTGCTCCTGCAATAAATAAATCAATGTGCAAAATATCAATTTATTAGGATGACCTAAAGCTGATGGTTTATAAGATCAAATATTTATTTGTGGTGCCTATTTCTAGAAAACATTTCCAGAAGTGTAATTGAATTGGCAGTGAGTCAAGATTGTCAAATCTTTACATGAATATAATAAAACTTTGTTGAATGTCTCGCCCTGCAGTGGTAAAACGTAGTGATGTAAATTTCTATCTAGGACCGTGAAATGTGTTTAATCCAGGCGTACACGATGTACCATGCGTTTGCTTTTATTTCCACTATACTTTCAACAGAGAACTTCTGCCTACATTTACTCATGCATGAGTCTGTTATCCTCAACAATCTTGTAGTGTGGTTTTAATGTGACTCGAAACCTCAGCTTCAAAACCTTTCCTTTTATAAACTATCAAGGCGTGGATGACTATCATTCCTGGCTGGATTCATTTTTATGGCTGCGGTAAACCATGAATCGATCCCATTGCTGGCAAATTTGTATTCATGAAAGAAATCTCTGTGTGCGCTTTTAGAAAGGAAACTGTATGTGGAATGAGCACCAACAAATACCTAAGGGAATGGAAAACTTCAACTTTTCTGGAGGCGTCCAGTAACTGCAGGATGCAAAAAGAATATAAAACATGATTTCAAATGTTATCTGGAAGACTGGTAGCAAATAATTTCTTGTACATAGTTTTCTGGATGGAATTATTGGATCAGAAAAAATAAATTCTCGAATTTAATGGTAGACACAATAATGTAAAACACTGGATTCCAGAAGTGGAATGTTTAATGTTTCTATGACGAGGGGCAGCAGATTTGTATAGTCACTAGGGGCAATTTAAAATGGCCAATTAAGCTACCGACTCACATGGGATACTAATCAGGACATCAGGAGGAAGCCCTTCACAGTCACAGGGAGAATGCCACAAACTCTTTGAAGCACTTCCCTCTTGAAGGTGACTCTGGACTATCAAAGCAGCCACAGCCAGACATAAAAATAGCTTTTTTCCCCACGAGTGGTAGTTCTACTCAATAACCAAAGTCTGTAGTTTAGTTTTTGCTCTGGTTGATTTTCACCCACATGTTTAGACCGTAATGCTGTATCCTTATTGTTTTGATGTGCTTATGCTTTATTCATAATTGTTAACTGTATGTTTGTGTTGTCATTTGTGAGCGGAGCACCAAGGCACATTCCTTGTATATGCTCATACTTGGCCAATAAACCTATTCATTCATAAACACACGTATAAATTCCACACAAACAGCACTGGAGGTCAGGATTGCACATGGGCTGTTAGAATCATTGTTGCAACACCTCCACTATCTGCATTAACTGTCATATCTGCATCTATCATAAATACCTCTCCAAGATGAAGACCATCATGCAATAGAAGTATATTGATGTTTCTACATTGTCATTGGATCAGATATGATTGAACATATCTTGGCTCAAGGCATTTAGAGCATACTAAGGCTTGGGTAAAAACATATCACTAAAGATCTGTCCTGGACCCAGCACATTGAGGCAATCATAAAGAAATCAATGCCTCTACTTTTTTTAGAAGATTGAGGAGATTCAGTATGTCAATGAATACTCTCTTGACCTTCTACAGGTGTACAGTAGAGAGCATATTACCCAGTTGAATCACAAACTACCTGGTTCGGCAACTCGAAATGTCCAGGAATGAAGAAGATTGCTAAAAAGTGGTGAGCATTGTCCAGTCCATCAATAGTAGTGACCTCCCCCCCCCTCCCCCCCTCCATGACACACTGGTCAACCTGAGGAATAGCTTCAGCAACAGACTGGTTCCACCAAGGTGCAGCACAGAACGCCACAGGAGATCCTTCTTCCCTGTGGCTATCAAACTGTACAACTTCTCCCCCTTCTGTGGTGGGGTAAACTGACTCCCTCCCCCCCCCTTCCCAATCTTTGCACATCTGCAATCCTTTCCACTCGTCACTTTAATTTCATGTTTCATGTATCTTGCATTTTATGACTGTTGGCAGATCAATTTCCCTCCTGGGATAATTAATGTTCTATCGTATCGTATCGTATCGTATCATGTCTTATTGAAGGGATCTTCAGGAGTCGCTGCCTCAAAAAGGCAGCCAGCATTGTCAGAGACCCACACCATTGTGGCCCCACTCTCATTTCACTCTTGCCATCAGGAAGAAGGTACAGGAGCCTGAAAACTGTAATGTCTAGGTTCAGGAACAGCTTATTCCCTGTAACCATCAGGCTATTAAACACAACATTCTACAAATAAACTCTGACCTACATAGAGGGTATTATTTTAGTCTTTGTGAGTGTGTGCGTGCGTGTGTTTATAATAAACATGTCAATAACAAACCTGAACCTAAACCTAAACCTGAGGTTGACCACGTTGTAAAATTCTGTGCATTTATAGGGGCCCCAAAAGCAACAGTCACTGCCTGTACTGTCCACCTAAGATGGTGCAATGTTCCATCAACAATCAAAAGCAGGTGATCCATTAACCTTTCAGATGACTGTGCTGCTAACACGTTTAATGCACAATTACATGCAGATGGCCAGTCGAGACCCATAATTAAAACATGCAGGATGCAATGCATGCCCTGTAAATCAGGCAATAGTTCCCCACCAGTTTTGGGTAAAACTGGTCACTGCTGCATTGTATTAAAGTGTGCTTTTCCACAAAGAAAACATAGATGCCACCTTCTCTTTGCCTTTTGATTTTAACTTTCATTGAACTACAAAAGAAAATAGAATCAGATGTAATTGGTGTTTTCAACACATTCTTACTCCAAACGCTTCCGCTTGTAGATGTATTTCTTGAAGGACAGAGGCACACTGCTGACTAACACCTCCTTAAGTTTTCAACGCACAAGAAGTAATGTGAGAGGCAGTGGTTTGTTGGAGATAGGCATGAAACAGAATGACAATTTTTCTCGTGTTTCATCATTCACGTCTGACAGTTTGTTAGAACAGTTCTTTGTTCACCCACTATTGGGGATAGCATCTGATGTGCTGTGGATCCAATCAG
Organism: Rhinoraja longicauda; assembly: GCF_053455715.1. Lineage (NCBI taxonomy): Eukaryota > Metazoa > Chordata > Chondrichthyes > Rajiformes > Arhynchobatidae > Rhinoraja > Rhinoraja longicauda. The sequence continues at coordinate 82,307,465 of NC_135955.1, forward strand.
CTCAAATAACTTATTAGGGCGATTGAAGGACTTTGAACAAGGAAGATCTGAGTAAGTGAGGAAACGTGAGCATCAAGGGATCAAAGATACCAAGGAGGAACTAGCTGTGAAAGGCAAACAATACATAAATTAAACAGGGGGAAAAAACAGGAGAGTATAGGGCTTGTAAAGAATGAGCGCCCGGTTGGGAAGTTTTTGAAGAAAATAATGAAAAGGACACAAGGGAAGTTTTGTCTGGATGCAGAGAAAAATCAGTCTCATCTACCACAGACAGCCAAACTAAACCTCTCAGATGTCTGCCTATATCCACTGTAAAAATTATTTCCATTATTTCCATAGTGAAAATTACACCCACTATTTTCATGAAACATTTATGAGATTTTTTTGTTTGAGGCGGCACAGTGAGAAAATTATGGTGAAATGTATTGTTATTTGAATTTTTTTCTTGTTGTGAAAATAGTAGTAACACGGGCATGGCTGCAACAATAGACACACAATGCTGGAGTAACTCAGCGGGGCAGGCAGCATCTCTGGAGAGAAGGAATGGGTGACGTTTTGGGTTCTCGAACCAAAACATCACCCATTCCTTCTTTCCAGAGATGCCGCCTGTCCCGCTGAGTGACTCCAGCATTTTTTGTCTATTTTTGGTTTAAACCAGCATCTGCAGTTCCTTCCTACACATGGTTTCAACAATGCTGGCTGTGTGTGAGTGGCCAGTCAACACTTTATAAAGAGTGGATTTATGGTTTAGAAAACATAGAACATAGAAAACATAGAAAAATAGGTGCAGGAGTAAGCCAGCATCGCCGTTCAATATGATCGTGGCTGATCATCTAAAATCAGTACCCCGTTCCTGATTTTTCCCCATATCCCTTGATTCCTTTAGCCCTAAGAGCTAAATCTAACTTTCTTGTGAAAACATCCAGTGAACTGGCCTCCACTGTCTTCTGTGGCAGAGAATTCCACAGATTCACAATGTTCTGGGTGAATTTTTTTTCCTCATCTCAGTCCTAAATGGCCTACCCCTTATTCTTAAACTGTGACTCCTGGTTCTGGACTCCCTCAATATCGGGAACTTTTTCTCCTGCATCTAGCCTGTTCAATCCCTTAAGAATTTCATATGTTTCTATAAGATCCCCTTCTAAATTCCTGTGAGTACAAGGCCAGTTGACCCATTCTTTCAACATACGTCAGTCCCTCCATCCCGGGAATTAACCTGGTGAACCTATGCTGTACTCCCTCAATAGCAATAATATACTTCCTCAAATTAAGAGTCCAAAAGCGCACCCAGTACTTCAGCTGCAGTCAATCCAGGGCCCTGTACAACTGCAGTAGGACCTTCTTGCTTCTAAACTCGAATTCTCTCGCAATGAAGGCCAACATGTTATTAGCTTTCCTCACCACACGATGTACCTGCATGCTTACATTCAGTGACTGATGCACAAGCACATTCAGGTCTTGTTGTACCTCCCCTTTATCTAATCTGACACCATTCAGCTAATAAACGGTCTTTAGTTCTTGCCACTAAAGTGGGTAACCTCACAATTATCCACATTATACTGCATCTGCCCACTCACCCGAACCTATCCAAGTCACCCTGCAGCCTTATAGCATCCTCGTCACAGTTCACACTACCACCCAGCTTTGTTTCATCCACAAACTTGGAGATGTCACATTTAATTCCCTTGTCTAAATCGTTAATATATATTGTATATAACTGGCCTCCTAGCACTGAGCCTTGCGGCACCCCACTAGTCACTGCCAGCCATTCCGAAAAGGACCCGTTAATTCCTACTGTTTGCTTCCTGTCTGCCTACCAGTTCTCTATCCATGTCAATACCCTACCCCCAATATCATGTGCTCTAATTTTGCACACTAATCTCTTGTGTGGGACCTTGGCAAAGGCTTTTTGAAAGTCCAGATACACCCCATCCACTGGCTCTCCCTTATCCATTCTACTCGTTACATCCTCAAAAAATTCCAGAAGATTAGTCAAGCATGATTTCCCCTTCATAAATCCATGCTGACTGACTGATCCTGTCACTGCTTTCCAAATGCGCTCCTATAACATCTTCAATAATGGACTCAAGCATCTTCCCCACACTGATGTAAGACTAACTGGTCTATAATTTCCCATTTTCTCTCTCCCTCCTTTCTTAAAAAGTGGAGTTACATTGGCTATCCTCCAGTCCACAGGGACTGATGGATCACAAGAGTCGAGAGAACATTCGAAAATGATCACCAATGCATCCACGATTTCTGGGGCCACCTCCTTGAATACTCTGTGATGCAGACCATCAGGCCCTGGGGATTTATCTGCCTTCAGTCCCATCAGTTTACCTAACACCATTTCCTGACTAATGTGGATTCCCTTCAGTTCCTCCCTCCTATTAGATCCTCGGTCACCTAGTATTTCAGGGAGATTGTTTGTGTCTTCCTTAGGGAAGACAGAGCCAAAGCACTTGTTTAACTGTTCTGCCATTTCCTTGTTTCCCATTATAAATTCACCTGTCTCTCGTCCCTTCCAGCTTTCTTCTCTCCCCCTTTACACGATGGTCTTACATGGCACCTCTTTCAATGCTTAAGATAATGACAAGAGTACGGTGGGAAGTGGCGCAGCGATAAGAGTTGCAGCCTTACAGCAAATGCAGCGCTGGAGACCCAGGTTTGATCCTGACTACGGGTGCTGTCTGTACGGAGTTTGTATGTTCTCCCCGAGACCTGCATGGGTTTTCTCCGAGATCTTTGGTTTCCTCCCACACTCCAAAGATGTACAGGTATGTGTACAGGTATGTAGGTAAATTGGCTTGATAAATGTAAAAAAAAATTGTCCCAAGGGGGCGTAGGATAGTGTTAATATGCGGGGATCGCTGGTTGTTCCAGACCCAGTGGGCCGAAGGGCCTGTTTCCGCGCTGTATCTCTAAACTAAAGTAAGCTAAAGTAAAAGTAGAGCATACAATCATGGGCATAGTTTTGTATGAGTCCAAGCAGCATATAATTTGTATGAGCCCAAGCAGCGTATAATTTGTACAAGTTGTATTCTGAATTCCTAAAGTAATGGGAATTAAACTCTGGCAATCAGAAATAAAGAATATATTGAAATATGGCAATTTACTGATGAGGTACAGAGGTTATTGTGTGTGTAAATAGATTAAAACAGCTGTGCACATTTTAAACATGTATTTATTTTATTATCTCTATGGCATTCAATTTCATCATATTCAATTGTTAATAGTATTCAGGTGGAGCTCGGGAAACGTAAAAATAAATATGTTATTATGTATCTACATTTACAGTGATGGATATAATTCCTTATGATGTTTCGCTTTCAAACCATTCCAATCTTGTAAAAACCACGCTCACTTTGACCACCAATTTAAACTTCATTAAATCGTTAATGTATTCCAGAGTTTTATAAATTATTGTGTAAACAAATATCTTATTTTATGTCTTAAGCATTTTACATTTAATCAAGTTATTGCATGTGAGGTGTCCCCTTTCCAAATGCCATACAGTGCATTCAGAAAGTATTCAGACCCCTTCACTTTTTCCACATTTTGCTACGTTACAGCCTTTTTTTAAAATGTATTCAATTCATTTTTTTTTATCACCAATCTACACACAACACCCCATAATAAAAAAGTGAAAACAGGTGTTTAGAAATTTTTGCAAAGTAATTAAAAATAAATAACTGAAATAGCACATTTACATAAGTATTCAGACCCTTTACTCAGTACTTTGTTGAGGAACCTTTGGCAGCGATTACAACCTCAAGTCATCTTGGGTATGACGCTATCTTTCCCTCCAATTACTGCATCTTTTAAGAAGCACTTTCCATAAGCTAAAGTACTGTTCGATTCCCCTCTACTCCATTGAGGACATTGGACTTTGTGTATAAGAAAATAACTGCAGATGCTGGTACAAATCGATTTATTCACAAAATGCTGGAGTAACTCAGCAGGTCAGGCAGCATCTCGGGAGAGAAGGAATGGGCGACGTTTCGGGTCGAGACCCTTGTGTAATGGACCAACGTGCGGCAATGCTAATGAGAACTATATTCTGCACTCTCTATCTTCTCCTATGCTCTATTTATTGTACTGGAGTTTGAATTAATTTTACCAATGTATGGTGTATCTGCTCTATTTGCATGCAAACAAAGCTTTTCACCGTACCTTAGTGCATGTGACAATAACAAACCTATTATGTAAAATCCAAACATGATATAGACCATGAGCAAGCAGGTGTGCAGTTTAAATAGGCCTCAGGTCACACATGGGGTGAAGGGTCTGTTCCTTTGCTGTATTGCTCTATGTTTTATTCGCATGCTTTTGCATAAAAAGATAAAATAGTTTTTTGTACAAACACATTCAGATGGACAGGTGTCAGAGGTTATGGGGAGAAGGTAGGCGAATGGGGTGAGGAGGGACAGGTAGATCAGTCATAATTGAATGGCGGAGTAGACTTGATGGGCCGAATGGCCTAATTCTACTCCTATTCCTTATGACCTTGTGACCCCTGGAAGTTACCAGTGTATGGTCCAATCTGAGGCATAACTGTTCACCTCCAGCTTCTGCTTTCTGTTCCTTGAACAGTTTTATATTTATGCCACCATGTTCCCTTTAACTCTTTGTACTTTTATGATATGGCTAATTTTGCAGCCAGAATTACAACATCAATTTGCCACCAACTCCGGAATCTTCTTCAGCAGAAGCTGGGATAAAATTTGAATGACCAGCTGATGCTTCCAAATTTGGCATGAACAATGTCTTTCTCACACTTCCAAAAGATCACTATGATAGGATATTCCTGCAATATGTTTTACTTTACAGTTCCATTTTGTTGTGACCTAATAACGTGTAATTTTGATGTAACTCTGCAGAAGATCATTCTCACTTTTATCTAAAGTTCTCTTTCACCTTCACTTCAGGGAAATCTGATGTTCATCTAGGAACTTACATTTCTAATTGCTTTAAAATGTATTGCATGATTAGCCTATCAGCAAATTCAATCCACCTGCTCAGGCTCATTTGGATAGATTAACATCCATTCTTAATTACTTTCATCTCACAATCCATTACAGCAATGACAATGCCCAGAAATTCTGGCACGTCGTGTTGCTTTTCCTTTGGTGCTGCTTATCTGAAAGTTATTTCATACATGAGTGGCATATGGTTGTGGCCAGAATATAGTCTGTGTCGAATTGTGTTGTTCTGGAAATTTGATTATCATCTATGGTCGTGAATTGTAATTGCAAATCAAATGACATCATTCCTTCTCTGCGGCAACTGTTTGAAAGTGGAAACAGACTTTGTCATTGTGACACAAACAGGATGTTTGGATTACTTCCCTGTGCTTTCAGCACAACATCACCTAATTCTGTTCCTTTCTCAGTTCATCTGATGTGAAAAGACTCATCCATGCATTTGTCATCACTCGAATTGACCATTTCAATTTCCATCTAGTGTACTTCTCCCCGTCTAATCAGGTTTAGGTTTGTTATCGTCACATGTACTGAAGTGCAGTGAGAAGCTTTGTTTTAGAAAGATAGAAACATGGAAAATAGGTGCAGGAGTAGGCCATTCGGCCCTTCGAACCAGCACTGCCATTCAATATGCACGGTAGCGCAGCGGTAGAGTTGCTGCTTTACAGCGAATGCAGCGCCGGAGACTCAGGTTCGATCCTGACTACGGGTGCTGCACTGTAAGGAGTTTGTACGTTCTCCCCGTGACCTGCGTGGGTTTTCTCCGAGATCTTCGGTTTCCTCCCACACTCCAAAGACGTACAGGTATGTAGGTTAATTGGCTGGGTAAATGTAAAAATTGTCCCTAGTGGGTGTAGGATAGTGTTAATGTACGGGGATCACTGGGCGGCACGGACTTGGAGGGCCGAAAAGGCCTGTTTCCGGCTGTATATTTATGATATGATAATATGATCATGGCTAATCATCCAAAATCAGTACCCCGTTCCAGCTTTTTCCCCATATCCCTTGATTCCGTTAGCCCTAAGAGCTAAATCTAACTCTCTCTTGAAAACATCCAGTGAATTGACCTCCACTGCCTTCTGTGGCAGAGAATTCCACAGATTCACAACTCTCTGGGTGAAAAGGTTTTTCTCATCTCAGCACTAAATGGCCTACCCCTTATTCTTAAACTGTGACCCCCCAACTCTGGACTCCCCCATCGCCAGGAACATTTTTCCTGCATCTAGCTTGCCAATCCCTTAAGAATTTTATAGTATACTAGACTAAGTGGACCCGTTGGGACCAAATCTCTCCTGCATTGGTTCAGCAAACTCTCCTCCCCCACTCCCCCTCCCCCCCCACTACCCTTCCCCTCCCCCTCAACTCACCCACTCCAACACCCCAACCCTGCTATCCCCCCTTCTCCCCTCCCCCACACTCACTCACTTGATCCTCCCTCAAACCCCCTTATCCTCCCCTCCCCCCACTCACCCACTCCATCCCTCCTCAACCCCCCTTATCCCGCCTCCCCTCACTCCCCCTCCCTCACCCACTCACCCACTCCATCTGCCCTCAACACCCTAAAACTCTCCTGCATTGGTCTAGCACCCTCCCTCCCCCTACTCCGCCCCCCCCTCTTCCCCCCACTCACCCACTCACTCACTCCATAACCCCTCACCCCCCCTTATCTCCCCCCCACCCCCTGCTCACCCACTCCATCCCCCTCAACCCCCCTCCTCCCTCCCCCACTCACCAACTCCATCCCCCCTCCATCCCCCCTCAACCCCCCTTATCCCCCTCTCCCCTCACCCCCTCCTTCACCCACGCCATCCCCCCTCAACCCCCCTTATCCCCCCACTCCCCTCTTCCCCCTCACCCACTCCATCCCCCCTCAACCCCCCTTTTCCCCCCTCCTCCCCTCCCCCCTCACCCACTCCACCCCCCCCCCTCAACCACCTCCTCCCCTCACCCCCTCCACTCTTTGAGGCTCTCCGGCCCTTCCACCCCTTCCCTTCACCCCCTCCTCCCTCCACCCTCCCCCCTCCCCCCTTCCCCCTTCCCCTCCCCCACCCCCTGCCCCTCCCACCTCCCCTGCCCCCCTTCCGCTCCACCCTTACCCCCCACTCACCCACTCGATCTTCCCTGAACCCTCCTTAACCCCCCTTCCTCCCCTCCCCCCACTCACCCCTCCATCCCCCCTCAACCCCCCCTCCCCTCACCCCCCTCCACTCTTAGGGGCTCTCTGGCACTGCCCCCCTTCCCCCCATCCCCTTCCCCCCTTACCCTCCCCCCCTCCACCTCCCCCACTCCCTCTCCCTTTCCGGGGCATTGGGGATGGGTGGGAGCAGGGACTACACCTCCTGGCGGGCAGCACAGCACACACACACAAAGCTCTCGGCGAACGGCGGCGATTTTATTGGACCCTCTGCTGCCGCTCTGCACCATGGGATGAAGGTCAAGCACAGGGCACACTGGGACGGGCGCCGGCCCTCCTGGCGGAAGGTGAGGGGGCACACTTATTAAAGATAGCGGCAGCTCGTCAGCTCAGCAACCCCCCCCCCCCATTGGCCGCCACTCCCATCACTCTGTCGGATCCCGTCCCCGGCAGCTATCGTGAGCCCCCCTCCCTCAATGGCTGCCACTCCCGTCACCCTGGCGGGTCCCATTGTGACGTCGAACGCTGAAGCCGGCTAGCGTAAGTTTTAAAGTTAATTTTAAATTTAAGATGTCTATAACTTAAAAAATATAAGACCAATTTGAATAAAACTTGCATTAGGGTGACCCCAGGACAACAGTGAGTAAGGTGGGCCTAAAATTGTCACGCTATCGTGTGACGGGGGCACAAAGATAAGGCAGGATCAAACAAAGCGTTTTAGTAATATATAGATGTTTTTATAAGATCCCCTCTCATCCTTCTAAATTCCAGTGAATATAAGCCCAGTCGACCCATTCTTTCATCATATGTCAGTACCGCCATCCCGGGAATTAACCTGGCAAACCTATGCTGCATTCCCTCAATAGCAAGAATGGCCTTCCTCAAATTAGGAGACCAAAACTGCATGTTATCGAATCAAATCCGATTTTCCATACATAAATACAACCAGTTCAAACAAGTACAATAGACAGAGCAAAGCGGAAGTGCAGAATAGAGATCTCAGTATTGTAGTCCTTTTGTAGCGCATCAGCCCCTTAGACAAAGTCTAATTTCCACAATGGGGTACAGGTGATTCAAAAGTATCTCAGTTTATGCAAAGATCACTAGAAACCTGATAAGGGGGAAAAGCTGCTTCTGAGTCTAGTGTGCTTTCAAGCTTCTGTACCTTGTCCTGCACGGGAGCAGGGAGAAGATGGAATGACTGGGCTGGGACAAGACTTTAATTATGTTGGCTGCTTTTCCGAAACAGCGTGAAGTGCAGATGGAGTCAATGGTGGAAATTCCGCTCTGTGTGATGGACTTGGCTACATCTACAATTCTCTGCTATTTCTTGCAATCTTGGACAGAGCTATTCCCAAACCAAGCGATAAAGCAACCCAGCAATATGTTTGGTAAACGTATACCCATCTGGACCTGTGCCGACCTGATGCTTTAACTAACATGATGTGTAATGGACACATCAGACCTGCACTTGCTTACGCAATGTTTGCTCCTGGTTATATGTAGATGTTTTTATAAGATCCCCTCTCATCCTAAATTCCAGTGAATATAAGCCCAGTCGACCCAATGCAAGGCATTTTATAGCTCTCTCCCTTGTTTTTCATGATCTTGCTGCGTTTGTAATTTTCTCTAGCTTTATAATGCTTTCCATCATCTTTGATTCTTGTCTCTAACCCATCCCTCAGTTTAATTACTCTATCGTTGATCGTTGTGCGTAAGTTCTGGAATTTGTTCCCTAAATCTTTCCACCTCTCGGCATTAAGTTGCCGTTTAAAGCCCTCCTGTTTGTTCAAGCTTCCAATGATCCGCTCCATGGCTCCTTATTTCATCGGTATTCATTTTTGATTGATAATATTCCTGCAGTGTTTTACCCTGTTTTCACTATGTTCGGCTCGGTGTCGGTTAGGTTCCGTTCGGTTTGGTGTCATGTGTCCAGTCAAAAGCTTTTTTGTTGCATGCTATCCAGCCGGTGGAAAGACTAAAGAGTCATAGAGCCACAGTGTGGAAACAAGCCCTTTAGCCCAACTTGCCCACAACAGCCAACATCTCCCAGCTATACTAGTCCCAGCTGCCTGCCTTTTGTCCATATCCCATTCATGTACCTATACATGATTACAATCAAGCCATCCACAGGGTACAGATACGGGGTAATGGAAATAACTTTTAGTGCAAGTACTGATACAGGATAAAGGGAATAATGTTTAGTGCAGTTCCCTTATCTCTTCTGAGAAAGTGTTGAGTCTTTGTTAGAAATGGTGCAACTATTGCATAGCACTGCAGGGCATTTTAGCTGCCTGATATAACTTGCAATGGGTTACAGTTTATGAGTCCTTTTACACATTCCAAGGAAATAGCACCTCTCTACCCTGTTTCACTGCTTGCAGAAGGAACTCACTGGGAGCAACAAATTATGAGTGCTGTAAGAACTTGCAACTAACCCAACAGCGACCGAGACAACTTTTATCTTGACAGAGACAACTTTGTCAGCCATCTTGCTGCAATTTGATTTCTCCTTAAGATTGCAAGTAGAATCGTAAAACAACCAGGCATTCAGCAGTGCAGAGGCTTTCTTCCTTGTATGTGTGTGTGTCAAATGGGCGGCACGGTGGCGCAGCAGTAGTTGCTGCCTTACAGCGAATGCAGCGCCGGAGACTCAGGTTCGATCCTGACTATGGGTGCCGTCTATATGGAGTTTGTACGTTCTCCCCGGGACCTGCGTGGGTTTTCTCCGAGATCTTCGGTTTCCTGCCACACTCCAAAGATGTACAGGTATGTAGGTTAATTGGCTGGGCAAATGTAAAAATTGTCCCTAGTGGGTGTAGGATAGTGTTAATGTGCGGGGATCGCTGGGCGGCGCGGACCCGGTGGGCCGAAGGGCCAGTTTCTGTGCTGTATCTCTAAATCTAAAATCTAAAATCTAAAATGCTGTACATGTAAATTATATATGATACCTACTTGTAATAAATAAGTCACTTGAACTGAGAAGAACCAGAGTGGCAGGGTGGCGCAGCAGTAGAGTTGCTGCCTTACAGTGCCAGTAGACCCGTGTTCGATCCTGACTACGGGTGCTGTCTGTACGGAGTTTGTTCGTTCTCTCCATGAATGCGTGGGTTTTCTTCGGGATCTTTGGTTTCCTCCCACATTCCAAAGACATACTGGTTTGTAGGTTAATTGGCTTGGTATCAGTGTAAATTGTACCCAGTGTGTGTAGGATAGTGTTAATGTGTGGGGATCGCTGGTCGGTGCGAACTAAGTGGGCTGATGGACCTGTTTCCGCACTGTATCTCTAAACTAAACTAAACTAAACTAACGAAAGAATAGTTGGATTAGGTACATTTCCACATGGACATTTTCAAGGGGTTTAAAATTTGTCATGTGAATTGAGGAGTAATGAACAGACTGTCATGAATGTTTGGAAATATCAACTGGATGTGCTCAAATGAAAAGTAAATTCAGGGCTGAGAGTGATAGAATTTTGGTCTCTAAGAAAATAGAGGGAAGAATAGCAAGGTGGGTACAAGGAGCTGGCAGAGCCATGATCCATTTGAAGTTTGATGAGACTATTCTTCATCCTATTTATTGCGCTCTTATGTTCTCTTATGTTCTCTTACTTGATTTCGATTAACTATAGACAACCCTAACAGAGATAAAGGGAAGCAATTATGCCTTATCATTAAACTTTATATGGTGTATAATCTGCACTTGTTGCAAAGGAGATCAATTATGTCTTTGATATGGGAATTTATATATCTCCAAATTCTCTTAAATTTTCAAACACTGAAATTTGGAAACGGCACAGAACAATGGCAGTCAAGTTGAGTTGTACTAAGTATGCAGACTTTACTAATCTTGCTGATTCTTATCAAATAATTCATTGTTTTTAATGAATTTAGAATCTCTTTACATATGATGTGGAAATACCCACATAGGGACATAGGGATTGGCCAGGTAGTCTAGAACCCTCGGATTGGTTTACGGTCACGGGGTGAGGGAGCGCGGGGTATTTAAATGCCTGGCGCCAAACTGTAGATAGAGATTAGATTAGTTCGCGAAGTTAGTGTTAGTCCAAAAGTAAGTGCGTGCGTTTGTCACGGGTTTTACCGACAATAAAGTATTTGAATAATACCGCTCGTTTGGACTCACTACATTGGTGACCTCAAACGTAAGAAGCAAGCAGCAACATGTCGCAGGCGGGAGCGAGCGCGGGCGAGATTCATCTACCGCCGTTCTGGGCCCATCAGCCGCACCTGTGGTTTGTGCAGGCAGAATCACAGTTCCATCTTAAAAAGGTGGAGGAAGACCAGGAGAAGTACCACCACCTGGTGAGCTGTCTGCAGGCGGAGGTGGCTGCGCGGGTCAGCCGATACCTGACCAGCCCACCCCAAACGAACCAGTACGTGGGGCTCAAGAGGCTCCTGCTGTGGACCTTCGGCTGGGCCCAGAACCAGCGGGCTCTGAAGCTCCTCCATTTGCCAGAGCTGGGGCAGCGGCTGCCGTCGGAGTTGATGTCCGAGATGCTGACTTTGGCGGGCGACCATCAGCCATGCATGATATTCGAAGCGACCTTTCGGGAGAAGCTACCTGGGGACGTCAGGTTGGTGTTGGCGGACGTCTCTTTTGAAGATCCGGTAGCATTCGCCGAGAAGGCCGACACGCTCGTTAGGGAGCGCAACACCCGAGACGGCTCCGTTAACCGGGTCTCGAAGCCCAGCGGCAGTCGGGGGTGCGGCCGGGAGAGCGATGCATCGGCCGCTACTTCGCAGTCGGCCCGCCAAGAGAGGGCGGCGGCGCCTGTTCATTGGCAGCGGGCTCGACCAACAGAGCCGGATAGGCGTGGCTGGTGCTCTTTCCATCGGCGGTGGGGCAGCGAGGCACGAAGCTGTAGATCCCCGTGTTCGTTTCCGGGAAACGCCTGGACCGATCGACTGTAGAGGCAGTCTCGATTGGCCGTAACTACCGCCTCTACGCTACAGATCAGAGTACCGGGATCGTTTTCCTAGTGGATACGGGAGCGGTTGTAAGTATTGTGCCCCCCTATGACTGCGAAGTTCGAGTGGGGGGGAAGGGCCCGCCCCTAATTGCAGTGAATGGTAGCTCCATCCGTACATATGGTAAAAGGACTATGTCCCTGTCCTTTGAGTCCAGGACTTACCGTTGGGAATTCATCGTTGCGGATGTGGGCCAGGCCATATTGGGTGCAGATTTCCTATGGGCGTTTTCTTTGGTCGCAGACGTCCGAGGGAGGGGCCTGCAACCCTCGGCTGATGTACGGCCTCGGGGTACTGGACCAGAGGTTTCTACAAGCGCCGCCCCACCCAGCCTAGTAATCCAGGCCATTACCACGGCTCCCGGTCAGTTCGATGCGGTCCTGGCCGACTTCCCGCAGCTCCTCGTCCAGCGTTTTGATTCACCTTCTGAGAAGCACGGGGTCGTCCATTTCATCCCAACCGAGGGGCCGCCGGTTTTTGCCCGGGCACGGCGCCTCCCACCCGACAAGCTGGCCAGGGCGCGAGAGGAGTTCCTAAACTTGGAGAGGTTGGGAATTATTCGGCCTTCGAGTAGTCCGTGGGCCTCCCCCTTGCACATGGTTTCCAAAGCGTCTGGGGGGTGGAGACCATGTGGTGACTTCCGTCGACTCAACGCGGCAACACGGCCGGACCGCTACCCGATTCCACACATTCAGGACTTTTCAGCTAGCCTGGAGGGGGCTACAATATTTTCAAAAATTGATTTGGTGCGGGGATACCATCAGATCCCGGTCCACCCGCCGGACATTCCAAAAATGGCGACCATTACTCCGTTCGGACTGTTTGAGTGGTTGCGTATGCCTTTCGGCCTTAAAAATGCAGCTCAGGCATTCCAGCGTCTGATGGACCGGGTGGGTCGAGGGTTACCGTTTGTCTTTATTTACCTTGACGATATTTTGATTGCTAGCCGTTCGGTCCAGGAGCACTTGGTCCACCTCCGCACGGTGTTCCAGAGGCTGCAGGACCATCGTCTGATTCTCCATCCGGACAAATGCCAATTCGGCCTGTCGGCGGTGGATTTTTTGGGTCACCGGGTTACTCCGGCCGGTGCCACTCCTTTACCAGCTAAAGTGGACACGGTCCGCTCTTTCCCCCGCCCGACTACCATCAAGGGCTTGCAGGAATTTGTGGGCATGGTGAATTTCTATCATCGGTTCGTGCCTGCAACAGCTCGGGTCATGCGCCCCCTCTTTCAATGTCTCGCGGGTAACCCCGCTGAGTTGGTATGGTCCGTAGCTGCGGAGACGGCTTTTGTTGCGGTCAAACAGGCCCTCGCCAACGCCACCATGCTGGTGCACCGGCGCTCCTCCGCCCCCACAGCTCTGACGGTGGACGCCTCAGATGTGGCGGTGGGTGGGGTTTTGGAGCAGCAGGTCGACGGTAATTGGCAGCCTCTGGCGTTTTTCAGCAGGCAGCTCTCTCGAGCGGAGCTCAAGTACAGTGCATTCGATAGAGAGCTCCTGGCCCTTTATTTAGCAGTCCGCCACTTCCGTTATTTTGTGAAGGCCGTTCTTTCGTGGCCTACACGGATCACAAACCTCTGACATTCGCTTTTGCTAAGGTTTCTGATCTGTGGTCGGCTCGCCAGCAGCGGCACCTAACCCTGATTTCGGAGTTTACGACCGATGTCCGTCATATTGCGGGTAGGCTGAATGCCGTTGCTGATGCCCTGTCCCGGCCGGCCATTCCCTCCGTAGCCATGGTGGGTAACCAGGTGGATTTCCAGGAGCTAGCGGAGGCTCAGCGCCTAGAAGGGACTGCCGCGGTGTACGCCTCCACAACTTCGGGACTGCGTTTGGAGCAGGTGGCGTGTGGCCCCACAGGTACCAAGTTGTGGTGCGACGTTACTCTCCCACGCCCTCGCCCGGCGGTGCCTGCCGCTCTGCGGCGTAAGGTTTTTGAGGCCATTCATGGCCTGGCACATCCGTCCATCAGGGCGACTTCAGCCATGGTGGCTGACCGGTTTATCTGGCATGGCCTGCGAAAGCAGGTGGCAGCCTGGGCACGCGCCTGCATTCCGTGCCAGACCTCCAAAGTCCATCGTCATGTCCAGCCCCCACACCAGAGATTCGAGGTTCCCCCCGTCCGTTTTTTCCACATCCATGTGGATTTGGTGGGTCCATTGCCCTATTCTAGGGGTTACACTCATCTACTGACGGTGGTTGATCGGTTCACTCGTTGGCCGGAGGCGCTCCCGTTGTCGGACACCTCGGCGGCCTCCTGTGCACGGGCCCTGGCGTTGCATTGGGTGGCTCGTTTCGGGGTCCCGGCTATTATCACTACAGATCGGGGAGCCCAGTTCACCTCGTCCCTCTGGGCCGCGCTGGCACAGCTGTATGGTTCTCGATTACAGCAGACCACCGCCTATCATCCCCAAGCCAACGGGATGGTAGAGCGTTTCCATCGGCAGCTGAAGGCGTCCCTCTGTGCTCGCCTGACTGGCTACGTTTGGGCTGCCCAGCTGCCGTGGGTCCTCCTCGGCATTCGTACGGCCCCGCGGGCTGAGCTGGGCACATCTTCGGCCGAGCTCATCTATGGTTCGCCCCTGCGGGTGCCGGGTGACATTCTCCCTTCCGCTCCCGCCTTGCCGCCATCCGTCACGTCAGTCTTGGGCTCCCTCCGGGAACGGGTGGGTTCTCTGGCTCCAGTCCCGACCTCTAGTCACGGAAGCACAGCAGTTCACGTTCCGTCGGAATTGCGGGGCTGTGATTTTGTGTTTCTTCGGAAAGATTGCCACCGCCCCCCTCTCCAGCCGGTTTACCAAGGCCCGTTCCAGGTGCTCAAAAGAGGGACTGTAACCTTCACCTTGCAGGTAGGAAATCGTTAGGAGCTTGTTTCAGTGTCCCGTCTCAAGCCGGCCCATTTGGACCAGGACCTCCCCGTGTCGGTGGCTCAGCCGCCGCGCCGGGGCCGGCCTGTGGCCGCTCGACTGGTCCCGCCAGCGGCGCCCTGTTTGCCACCTCTTGGGCCTCCGCCGCCTATGGTTGGGCCCGGGCTGCCGTTGTTGATCAAGTGCCCCCCGTCACCTACACCCTCCGTTCCAGTGGACCCCCCATCGCCTCCAGCGGTGGCGTCCACCCCGCCTCCTGTCACGCTGGGGGTATCGGTTTCCCCCCTCCGTACACGTTCTGGGCGGGAGGTTTGGGCGCCCGTGAGGTATGGTTTCGAGGGTTCTGGGGGGGGGTCGTGTAGGGACATAGGGATTGGCCAGGTAGTCTAGAACCCTCGGATTGGTTTACGGTCACGGGGTGAGGGAGCGCGGGGTATTTAAATGCCTGGCGCCAAACTGTAGATAGAGATTAGATTAGTTCGCGAAGTTAGTGTTAGTCCAAAAGTAAGTGCGTGCGTTTGTCACGGGTTTTACCGACAATAAAGTATTTGAATAATACCGCTCGTTTGGACTCACTACAATATCTCCAAATTCTCTTAAATTTTCAAACACTGAAATTTGGAAACGGCACAGAACAATGGCAGTCAAGTTGAGTTGTACTAAGTATGCAGACTTTACTAATCTTGCTGATTCTTATCAAATAATTCATTGTTTTTAATGAATTTAGAATCTCTTTATATATGATGTGGAAATACCCACAGGACATGT
This sequence comes from Rhinoraja longicauda, assembly GCF_053455715.1. NCBI lineage: Eukaryota > Metazoa > Chordata > Chondrichthyes > Rajiformes > Arhynchobatidae > Rhinoraja > Rhinoraja longicauda. The sequence continues at coordinate 82,323,206 of NC_135955.1, forward strand.
TCAAAGCAAGCAAAATAATCATCAGAAAAGGGAAGGTCATTAGTTTCTCAGATGTGTGTGGTCAGACATAATCTGAAACAGGCACACTATATTATTACAAAGTCATTTTTTTACTCAAAACAGAGGTCACAATTAAGTACAGTGGCGAGGAATTTAAGCAGCGGAGCTGAATAAAACAAACAATGAACCATTTCCTGCATTGCAGAGGTATCTGGATTCCTACATTGTTAAGCAAGGTTCTTAATATGATTTTTAGTTATGAAAAAAACGTACCATGGTAGTTAGGATTGTGTGTAACCTTCACCAAAACTCATCTATCCATGATTGGGATAACATTCTGACCACTTAAATGTGGAGCATATGTTATCTTGAGATGAACAATGGTTCTGAAGTGAAGCATGTCAGACTGAAAAGGTGGTAGGGGTTGGAAAAGCCAGTGATGGTGGGGAATGCAGTGTCATGCAACCTTGCAATTTTGTGCATATCTTACATATTGTCAATGTTTTTCAATACTTCTGCTGCCACATGAGCGTGGCGGCCCTGGGACGTTCGTAACATAAAGCACGGGGTCTATTTTGTGAATGTACTCTTCCATGCTGACCTTCACCCATCCATGCCTCACATTGGGAAATATTGGGCACGATATCTGTGGTAGTTCATTAAAAACAACAGAAAAGTAACAAAAATGTGTGAAGATTCTCACAAAGCACTTCCAGTAGGCAACGTTTTAGTTTATTTTAGAGATACAGCTTGGAAACAGGTCCTTTGGCCCACCGAGACCATTGATTTTGAGATTCTATCACAATGATGGGCTTCAAGATGTCAGACATCCGTCTAAACTAACATGCTCAACTTTGCTGCAGTCTCCCTATGCATTCCAGCAATATTTCAAACATAAAGACACAGAGCACAGAAACCGCCTCTTTGACTCACCATGTTCATACTGACGAACTATTCATCTGTACTATTTCCATTTACCAGCCCTTGAACGATAGCCTCCATTCTACAGTGTTGTTCTTTGTGGTGCCTGGTAATATTTGTTCCAGTCACGGTCATTCATGAAAACTATTAGCTCTGTTTGTAACGCCAATTAAATCAGATTTGAGTAATGCGATTTATTCACAAGATTCTGGATAGCCATGATTTTTATAAAATCTTATCTGCCTTCCAAGGATTCCTTGTAAAAAGAAAACAGATACGTTTTCATAGAAACCTCAAACTTGTCGACGACCTCATAAATACAACTGGACTCTAAGAGGTCTGAACAGATTAGATGCAGGAACGATGTTCCCGAGGGTATAGAGTTCAGGGCCAAGTATCAAAATCTAACTAAGTCATTTAACACAGAGGTAAGGAGAAATGTCTTCATCCTGAGAATGTTAGCTTGACGTTAGCCCGTAGAATTCTCTATCAGAAAAACCATTAAAACCAATTCTTTCGATATATTCAGACAGAGTTAGATATTGTCCTTAGCGCTTGGGGTGTCAACGGATAAGGAACATAACTGGAAGTTGCCAATGAATTTGGATGATCAGCCATGATCACATTTAATGTTGATGCAGGTTTGAAGGATTGAATGACTACTGGACTCCTATTTCCCACATATCGATGTTATAGTGTGTAGGAAAGAACTGCAGATGCTGGTTTAAATCGAAGATAGACACAAAATGCTGGAGTAACTCAGCGGGACAGGCAGCATCTCTGAAGAGAAGCAATGAGAGATGTTTTGGGTCGAGACCCTTCTTCAGACTTGGTGGACTTTAGTTAGATTGGTGGACATGAAAATCATTTACTTATTAAACCAATGAAAAAACTGGTTTTATTGCATGACCTCTGTAGAACAGACTCTACATAGTTTATTAATCGCAATGCAGAATATACTTCTCAGTCATTATGGAAGTCTATGCTACTGTGTGACCAGTACCTGGCTGACAATTAAACGTTTGAATAACTGACCTGAAATAAAGTTTTATTTTGCAATGGCTAATCGAATCTGGAACATACTTTAATTAAGAGAAAGACATTTGACATTTTATGGGGCAACAACGGCCAGTAAAGATGCACTACAATGCAAAAGTGACTGTTTTGGAACACAGGCTGTGAAAATTGGAGATATTGAAAAACACAGGGAAGAGGCTTAATAAAGATCTTGTGCTTATGACGATGTTCCTTTAAGAAAGAGAAAGCTGAGCTTCAGAGAAATGTTATAATTCTTGCACTACAGAACCCAAACATTTTCTTGGTAGAATGACATGATTTCAATAATTCTACTTTAAAAATGCCATTACCTTCTTTTATGACAACTTTCTGCCACTGTTGTTAAGATGTGGGTATTTTTGTAAGCTGAAAATCCTTTCTATACCTGAAAGGTTAATGCAAAAACTGACTCCAAGTAAAGATTGTAAATGAAGGTACAATGGATGTGCAATGGAAGAGGATCATTGCAATTTGTTGACCTTTATTTTTGTACCATCTCCAGTGTTACGTTGCAAATTTCTGTCTTCGGTGATCCAATACAAATCATTAAAATGTTTTGGGGAAACTGGCTCAACATGTGTGAGATGAGTGATGTGCCTGAGAACTGTTGCACATGTTTCATCTCAAATTTAAAAAAAAATCTTTGGAACATTAAATGCTTAACAAGGTGGAAATAAGGTATGTAAAGGTTAATGGGATTTCTCTGCATGCAAAAGGAGCATATTTCTGACGACCGGCACTGTGGAATCTAATTTTTGCAGATACGAGGCAGGCTTGCAGTTAAAATCATTACAGCACTTTCAAACCTAAAAGTCTTCATCTCCTCTTGTACAACTTTCAAACGTAGCAGCACGGAACATTTTGCAGGTGGAAGTATAAAACCTCAGGCTGGTATTTATTTAACATTATTCCTTTAATTATATAACCTTTGCAAGTAATCTTGGGCCGATGTATCACATTGTTGCTCAATGCAATGTATATTAACTGCAGACTTGAAGGTTCAGGGAATTATGAACAATATTTCTCTACAAAAGACAGAACCACTGAATGGGATAATAAATAATTACAAAGCATTTAGCAAAATGTCTAAGGCAGCACATTTCTTTAAGGAATATGGCAAGTCCTTTATTTTTCCCCATATCACAAAAAAACCCACATTTAAATCAATAAAGAAAACCAATTCTGACAACTGCTGAACTGCTGGCAGCTCCAAAGAAACCAAAATTTGATATAGCAAGGTAGATCTGACAAGTCATTCAATTCCTTTCAAGTTGTGATCAACATTTCCTTCTGAAAAATAAACATGACTACACTTTTGTACAAGTTATCTCACCCTTTTTGATCCTAGAAACCTCATATTTAAATCTCTCGTATTGTTGAGATATCTGCCAAAACTAAAACGAGTTCGGAAAATTCGGAAGGTGTTCTCATAGAGTCAAAGAGTCATGCAGCACAGAAACAGGCTCTTCGACCCAACTCGTCCATGTCGACCAAGATATCCTATCGAAGCTTGTCCCAATTGACTGCATTTGGCCCATATCCCTCGAAATCATTCCTATCCACCAACATGTACAAATGTGTTTTTATGTGTTATGACGATGCTACTTTCTCTGACAGCTCAATCCTTATCCTCACCATCCACTGTGTGAACAATCTGCCCCTCAGGTTCCGATTGAACCTATCCCCTCTCTCCTTAAACCTATGTCCTTTGGTTCTTGATCCACCTGTCCTTGGAAAAAGACTGTGCATTTACCTATCGATTCCCCTCATGATTTTATACATCTGTGTAAGATCACCCACTAGCCTCCTGCAGTACCATGAATAAAGTCCTAGTCTGCCCAACCTCACCCTGCAGCTCGGCCTTCAAGTCCTAGCAACATCCTCGTAAATCTTCTCTGCACACTTTCCAGCTTAATGGCATCTCTCTTGCAGCAGGGTGACCAAAACTGAACACTATAATCTAAGTGCGGCCACACCAACATTTTGTGCAACTTTCCTGCACAGACTTGACAAATTCCACCCTATTTAGGCCCTTGGCACTTTGGCAGCCCCCTTCCACATTGGAAAAGTTAAAAACCCCTAATATGACAACCCTACTAGCCTTGCAATGGTCTGCAACCTCCCCACATATTTGTTCCTCTAATTTTCATACACAATGTGTGGCCTTTAGTACAACCCTAGCAAGATGATTAGCCTCTTTTTATTTCTCAGTTTCACCCAAAAAGCCTCACAGGACAATCTTTCAGTCATATAACACCTTTTTTTCATCTCTGTCTAGCCTCTCCTCTCTCCCATCTTGCTTCACAGCCCCATCCCCACTAGAATCAGTCACAAGAAGGGTCCCAACCCAAAATGTCATCCTATCCATGTTCTCCAGGGATGTTGCCTGGCTCGTTGAGTTATTCCAGCACTTTGTCTTTTCTAAAACTCTTATTCTTGCTTTGGACAGGTTGAGTGAGTGGGCAGATGCATGGCAAATGCAGTATAATGTAGATAAATGTAAGGGTATCCACTTTGGCAGTAAAAGCAAGGAGGCAGATTATTATCTCAATGGTGTCAGATTAGATAAAGGGGAAGTGCAACAAGACCTGGGTGTCCTTGTACACCAGTCACTGAAAGTAAACATGCAGGTACAGCAGGCAGTGAAGAAAGCCAATGGCATGTTGGCCTTCATAATGAGAGGATTTGAGTATAGGAGTAAAGAGGTCCTTCTGCAGCTGTATAGAGCCTTGGTGAGGCCACATCTGGAGTATTGTGTGCAGTTTTGGTCTTCTAATTTGAGGAAGGACATCCTTGCTATTGAGGCAGTACAGCATAGGTTCACAAGGTTAATCCCCAGGATGGTGGGACTGTCATATGAGGAAAGATTGGAAAGACTGGGCTTGTATTCACTAGAGTTTAGAAGGATGAGAGGGGATCTTATAGAGATGTATAAAATTATAAAAGGACTGGACAAGCTAGATGCAGGAAAAATGTTCCCAATGTTGGGGGAGTCCGCAGAACCAGGGGCCACAGTCTAAGAATAAAGGGGAGGCCATTTAAAACTGTGAGAAGAAACCTTTTCACACAGAGTTGTGAATTTGTGGAATTCTCTGCCACAGAAGGCAGTGGAGGCCAATTCACTGGATGAATTTAAAAGAGTGTTAGACAGAGCTCTAGGGGCTAGTGGAATCAAGGGATATGGGGAGAAGGCTGGCACAGGTTACTGATAGTGGATGATCAGCCATGATCACAATGAATGGTGGTGCTGGCTCGAAGGGCCAAATGGCCTCCTCCTGCACCTATTTTCTATGTTTCTATCTATGTTTTCAAATACCTCAAAGGCCTCTCATTTTTCTCTTTCTGTAAAATCACATCTGTTTCTATCAGTTTTCAAAATCTATTTTCTCCTCCGTCTCTGATCTTTATGGCAGACTTGATTTTATTGGAATCTTTCACCAGAGGTCGTGACCTCAGTGTCCTGGGCCCGAATTCTCTCCAAATTTCTCCACCACTGGCTCCACCTATGGTTCTTTTCTTGAAAACTCTCTCCTGGTCCAACCATTTGGTCTTCTGCTGCAATATTTCCTTTTGTGCATCAAATATTTATTTAATAGTGCTCTTGTAAAGTACCTTGTGTCATTTTGTTACATTAAAAACACTTTTTAATATAAGGCCAGGGAAATGGATATGGTAAACTCTAATAGCCTTCACAGAGATGCCCAGACATAAAGAATGAATGAAACAATAAACAGGATGGCACGGTGGGGCAGTGGTAGAGTTGCTGACTTACAGCACCAGAGGTCTGGGTTCGATCCTGGCTACCGTCTGTACGGAGTTTGTACGTTCTCCCTGTGACCATGTGGGTTTTCCCCAGGTGCTCCAGTTTTCTCCCAACATTCCAAATATGTACATGCTTGTAGGTTAATTGGCTTCAGTAAATATTATAAATTGTCCCGAGTGGGTAGTATGGTGTTCGGTGGTTGACACGGACTCGGTTGGCTGAAGGGCCTGTTTCCGCGCTGTGTCTCTAAATTAAAACTAAGTTAGAAATTTACCCTTAAAATGAAAAATGCCTTTGAAATAAATAGAATTTTTAAAAAAAATCATTAAAACAATCACTAAAACAAAATGAAAAAGGGCAGGAGCATTCAAGATAGTAATTTTTACAAGTCCGGTGCAGGGACCAAAGCACGTGGAAGATGATAAGTACATAGAGTTCCAGATAGGTTTTAGAGTGGACATTGATAGGTTCTTGATTAGTAAGGGCATCAAAGGTAATGGGGAGAAGGCAGGAGAGGGGTCAAGAGGGAAAAATAGATCAGTCATGATTGAATAGACTCGATGGGCTGTGGATCCTAATTCTACTCCTTTATCATATTGTCTTATGGTCTTATAAATGTTGCATAGTTGTATAAACAGTAAAGATGGTCACTGTATTTTTAAATATGTGAAATTTTGTGTGTATGGGTGATTGTTGGTCAGCGTGGACTCGGTGGGGTGAAGAGCCCGTTTTTACGTTGTATTTCTGAACGAAACATTTCACAGTGAAGATATTATGTATGTTTAATGTCAGAAATCCCAGTGGAAGCTGTTTCCCCATCTAATGCGTGGATGAATCTTGGACATTACCAGCAGCTAATGGTAGCATGACCTCGAAAATTGCTGTTATGTTCATTGCAGTTTTCTGTTCATTAAGTTGTCCATTTTCCCTTTGGTGTTTTCCACCTTTAAGAATGACTAGACCACGTGGATCCATTGGGCCCAAACCTCTCCTGCATTGGTGCAGCATCCTCTCCTCCTCCCTCTCCCCCTCTCTTCCCCCCTCCCCCTCCCCCTCCCCCTCCCCCTCCCCCCTCCCCCTCCCCTCCTCCCCTCCCTCCTTCCCCCTCTTCCCCCCTCTCCCACCTCCCTCCCTTCCTCCCTCCTTCCCCATCCCTCCTCCCCCTCCCCACCCCCTTTCCTCTCCCCTCCCACCCTCCACCCCTACCCCCTCGCCTCCTCCCCCCTCCCTCAACCCCCCTTATCCTCCCTCCTCCCCCCTCCCTCCCTAGGAGATAGATTTAAACTTTAAAATGTGAATAACTTAAAAAATATAACACGGATTTCAATTAAACCTTCCATTAGCACCAAAGGAATGACTGTGAATAAGGTGGGCCTAAAATTGTCGCACTATCGTGTACCGTTTTGGCTGTAGTTCTGGAACAAACAAACAAACAAACAAACAAACAAGAGTTTTAGTGTATAGATGAGTTGACATACTTTGCTTTCAGCACTGTACAAACTATTCTCAAAATCTGTAGTACATCCCTAAGAAGAACGTGAAATAAGATTGTACCATATCGAGCCATTTGTTATAAATTTGCTGGGGCTTAAAGGTTACTGAAATAAATGACTGTGGGTATCTTGTTACTTGATGACCAATGGTCATTACATGACTGCAAGGCCTAATTTATTCAAATTTTACAAAATCACCATTGGAAACATGATACATGTCTCTTCCTGGCCTCCACCTGCGTCGTTTATGACAGATAAAGGACAGCATCTGGAAGTGGGTCCATAGATGCATTTCTCTGTCTTAATAACCAAATGTGAGCACCCTTCTTCACTGAATTCTTTCTATATTTGTGCTGATAATATTCTATATAATAATTCCGATAATAATTATTTTAATAATTCTGATTCTATAAAATAATTCTGATATATAATTCTGACAATATTCTATCATCAGGCAACAGAACTATTCAATCTCACAAGTGGTCCTGAGCTACTCTCTACCTCATTGGAGATCCTCGGACTATCTCTAATCAGACCTTACTAAACTTTATCTTGCATTGAACATTATTCCCTTTATCATGTATCTGTACATGGCTCAATTGCAATCATGTATTGTCTTTTCACTGACTGGTTAGCACATAAAAAAAGCTTTTACTGTACCTCAGTACACGCGACACTAAACTAAACCAAACTAGACTAAATAGTGTATGGGCAGAAAAAATTGCCATCAAATTTGGTCTCATTTACCATTGTTGCAGAATTTGCTTTGATAAACTAAGTAAAAGAGAGTCTGAAGAAGGGTCTTCAGTCTGAAGAAGGGTCTCGACCCGAAACGTTACCCATTCCTTCTCTCCCGAGATGCTGCCTGACCTGTTGAGTTACTCCAGCATTTTGTGAATAAATCAATTTGTACCAGCATCTGCCATTATTTTCTTATAAGTAAAAGAGAGCTCCAATCATCTATTAATGAATGGTATAAAGCGAAACATTAGCTTCCCACAACTCTTACTTTCACTCACATTACATTGTTTACGTGGCTAAGAATGAACTTAAAACACAAATAGCTGTAAGGCAGAGATACTGACTTTCATTAAATCCAGATGGAAATTATATTACCTAAGCCTATGGAACTATTGTGCTGCTCTTTCCCTGTGAGATCTTTCTGACCTGATCAGGAAAGAAAATGTCAATGTTCCAATTTAATCAATGGGGAACAGTGGAACATTTAAATAAACGACCATGATGGATATTAACCTGACTTTAGATTAATTCTTAATAAATCCTAATTGAATACACATTGACCCGCTAATACTGGAACTGAAATTTGCCAAGAGAGTTTTTTATTTATACAACTCAGTAAAGGAGATAAGTCACATTAATTTGAAAAAAGCACAGTTGTTTAAAATATATACGTTAATTATTGCCTAATTTAACATCGTAAAATACACTTTTTCACTTATATTTAAATTACTTACATTTCCACCTCTTCCCAGATCATTTTCAGTCACATCATTAAAGAAAAATGGGATAACATATTGCAAAAAAAAGAAATATTATGAACAACTATTCATATAAATAGGAACAATGAATAAAATATGTAAAAAGGGCAAAGCCATCGTAAAATACTCAAAGAAACATAAAGGAAAGGTCAGATAGGAAAATGCTTTCCATTCCTTTATTTTGCTTAAATGTAAGACAGATTGCAGTACTTCTAGATGGTCAGTGATTAGCACAACTCAATTGTATCATTAAAATGCAGCCTAATTTAAAATCTGATCATTTTCTGGCTACATAGGAAGGTTTAAAATAATTATGAAAAAGATATGGATCACTCTGAGGTAAAAGTAGTCAATTTGAGAAATGGCGCTTTCACTGGGATTAGAATAATTCTGGATAAAGTAAAATTAGATTCAGCGATTGTTAAGTCATGGGCAGCCTTTAAAGAGAAGTTGGTATGGGACAGTTCAGGTATATTCGCACCATGAAAGGAGGAAGGGTAATTAAAGCCACAGCTCCTCAGATGACAAATGTAATGAAGACAGAATGACATAAGTAATAAGTAAATTAAAATAAGACATGTGACAGATGTCAACCTGATAACACAAAAGAGAACCAGGGTGATTAAATAAATTTTAGATGACATGTAAAAAATGTATAAGAGAAGTTTGGAGAGAGTACATGAAATGATAGGTAGGAGACATAAAAGAGAAATTAAAAACTGTCTTTTGATATTATAGATAGTAAATGGGTAGTAAGAGAAGAGATGAAGCTGGTAAGAGATTTAGAAACATAGAAACATAGACATTGAAAATAGGTGCAGGAGTAGGCTATTCAGCCCTTCGAGCCTGCACCTCCATTCAATATGATCATGGCTGATCATCCAAAATCAGTACCCTGTTCCTGCTTTTTCCCCATATCTCTTGATTCCGTTAGCCCTAAGAGCTATATCTAACTCTCTCTTGAAAACATCCAGTGAATTGGCCTCCACTGTCTTCTGTGGCAGAGAATTTCACAGATTCTCAACTCTCTGGGTGAAAAAGCTTTAAAAAGAATATCTATTCATTGTGGCAGAGAGTATCGCCAAGGTACTATATATCTACATCATATCTCAGCTCCAGAGGACATAGGTTTAAGGTGAAGGGGAAAAGATTGAATAGGAATCTGAGGGGTAACTTTTTCACACAAAGGGTGGTGAGTGTATGGAACAAGCTGCCAGAGGAGGGAGTTGAACTTGGACTATCCCAACATTTAAGAAACTGTTAGCAGGTATATGGATAGGATCGGTTTGGAGGGATATGGGCCAAACTGGGGCAGGTGGGACTGGTGTAGCTGGGACATGTTGGCCGTTGTGGGCAAGTTGGGCTGAAGGGCCTGTTTCCACAATGTATCACGCTATGACTCTGACTCTATGACTCGCTTTGCCAATATAGAAGATAATGCTGTAGTTTTAGCAAAGGAAGATGTACTTGAGATATTGGATGGATTGAAACTTGATCAAGGTTCGTTATTAAAATGGTTAGCTGTGCTTAAAATGGATGGATCACCTGGCTCAGGAAATATGGTTCCAAACATTTTTTATGGGTATGGCGCTTGAAGACTGAATAATTGCAAATTTTACATCCTTGTTTACATAAATGTGTAAGGATAAACCCAACAGCTACAACTAACCTCTTAGAAATATAATTAAGGACAAAATTAAAAATCACTGGAAGAGAGTTTGTTTATGAAAAATCAATGTGAATCATGTTAAAGGCTAATTATTTAACTAAATTGACACTGAGTCTTGAAGATATAGAGTCAGAGTCATACAGCGTGGAAACAGGCCCATCGGCCCAACTTGCCCATGCTGACCAACATGTCCCATCTCCACCAGTCCAACCCGCCTGTGTTTGGCCCATATCCCTCCTAACCTGTCCTATTCATGTATCTTTGCAAATGTTTCTTAAATGTTGAGATAGTTCCTGCAAATATAGTAGAATGTTGAGGATATGCTAAAAATGAATATCCTTTTTGGATCAGTATAAGGACATCATCTATTGTCATTCTTCATTGCCTTTGAGAAGATGTTGGCGATCTTCCTTCTTGAACCATAACAATCTTTCTGATTATGATACTCCCACCATGTGGTTGGGAACTGAGTCCCAAGATTTAAACCTAGTGGCACAGAAGAACACACGAGAAAATAGAAGCAGACATTCGTGTGAGATTTCAATGCCATTCAATCTGATCTTTGCTAATCCGATCTGGGCCTCATTTCCTCTTCTGTGCCAGTTCCACCAGGACAACGAAGGACTGTTGGTACAATTCCAAGTCAGGAACGTGCATGAGTTTAAGTGGAACATGTAATTGACAGTGAAGCCTTGTGAAGGCTGAATCCATTGTATCTTTCAAAAGAGAATTGGATAACAAATTGAGGAGAATGCATTTGCAGAGATACAAATAGGGGGCAGGGTGTGAGTTCTTTTAAACTGATCTGACATGAACTCAAAAGATCAAATCATTTCCTCCCAAGATGTAAGTTTCCTGAGGATCTGTGATTCTCCCGGCCTAATACGCTGTTAAATAGTTCAAAATGAATGAATGAATGTTTATTGGTCAAGTATGCATATACAAGGAATGTGCCTTGGTGCTCCGCTCACAAATGACAACACAAACATACAGTTAACAATTAAGAATAAAGCATACACACATCAAAACAATAAGGATACACCATAACGGTCTAAACATGTGTGTGAAAATAAACCAGAACAAAAAAGAGACTACAGACTTTGGTTATTGAGTAGAACTACCACTCGTGGAAAAAAAGCTGTTTTTATGTCTGGCTGTGGCTGCTTTGACAGTCCGGAGTCGCCTTCCAAAGGGAAGTGCTTCAAAGAGTTTGTGGCCAGGGTGAGAGGGGTCAGAGATGATCCTGCCCGCTCGCTTCCTGGCCCTTGCAGTGTACAGTTCGTCAATGGGGGGAAGGTTGCAGCCAACAACCTTCTCAGCTGTGTGAACGATCCGTTGAAGCCTCCGGATGTCGTGCTTGATGGCTGAGCCAAACCAGACCATGATGGAGAAGGAGAGGTTGGACTCAATGATAGCAGTATAGAATTGGACCATCATTGCCTGTGGCAGATTGTGTTTCCTCAGTTGTCGCAGGAAGTACATCCTCTGTTGGGCCTTTTTTGAATGTGGAGTCGATGGTGGCCCCCCATTTAAGGTCCCTGAAGATGATGGCTCCAAGGAACTTAAATTACTTCACAAATGTGACTATGGTGTCACATCAAAGGATCTTAATTAAGAAATGAGAATGTTGGAATTAACAGGGGAATTCAGAAGGCAATTTTTCATGCAAAGCATAAGTTCCTTGAAGTGCTTCAGGTGAGGGTACTGAACAAATAATAGAATATAGGGTGTCAAAATGGCTGCAAGTGGGTAAGGGGAAGGAAAGGTAATGTGGCAGTATAGAAGGACTGGGTCAGGGAACAGTTGAGTTACATACCTTTTCCAGGAATATACTTACTTTTCTAGTTTGCCCCACCCTTCCCCCTCTCTTCCTCCTCACCCTCTCCCCCAACCTGTTCCCACTTCCTTTTTGGTTTTATGGGCAGCAGCACAAAATTAATAGCTTGATCTTTGCCTAATTCTCTGCTGTAGTTCTGACATAAATTCTGCAATAAAATGACCTTTTCCTTCGTTTCCCTGGGACTTCTGCTGATTTGCAGCAGAAACCTCATGTAGCAATTTAAAAATCCTCACTGGCCAAGCCGGGAATTGAGTGTTTATAGCTAAATTAACATATTTGTTCGGCGCCACAAAGGAATGACAACATTTTAAATCATATTGACGGCAAAGTGAAATAATTGTATTTCTTTGATGTCAGTCCTTTTTATTAGTCATGATCAATCTTCTGTCCGGCCATCTTTGAGCAGCCCGATAAAATTAATGATTTCTAATCAAATACTCCTTTTGAATACCAACAGTCAATACCCAGTTATGTCTGAATCTGCAGTTGTTATATAAATATTTTTTATTTCTGTCAACTCTCGTCGTTAATTTGAATTACTTTCAGTATTAAGTTAAGAAGATGGCTCACCACAGTTCCTCAAGGGGAATTAAGGATAGGCAATATATTCCACCTTCTCTAGCAATGGCCTGGCATCATAAAATGAGCAATAATAAACATCTTCTTTCACATCTTTGTTGTAGCTGTCAGCCAAAATAAAGAGCTTTTAATAAAATGGATGTTCCAGATAAACCTACACGCAGAAAATCAGAAGTGCATTTTTTGATCTGCCGTTCACATTTTAATTTTTGAAGCACTTTGAATTGTGGTAATTGTGAAATCCGATCACAGCAGAATGACAAAAAAAGAGCCTCGAATGATGAATTAATCATAATTCCCACATAGATATCTTTTCTGGGACCATTAGTAGTACTCTACTACACTCAATGATCACGTTGCCCCTGTTATGATTCACCTACATTCCCCCTGTTTCGCTGACACAATACAATAGTGTGCCTGTATCAGAGCCATTCAGTAAATATTCAGGAGCTTCTTCCTGGGTAGTGTTGAGTAAATTAATGTCCACTTTTCTATCCCATGCTTTGAATGGGATAGAATTTTGTAGTTATGATGTACAATGTTGCCTGCGCTTATTACCATCTTGCTAATTTATTGACTACATTGACTGTTGCATATTTAAAATTCTGCTGTCAGTGTTGACTTTAATATTTTCGCTTCCGGGCTTACTTCTCTTTACAGTGTTGTGGAATGTATGTGCTATTGTATATACCAAAGATAGACACAATGGAACAACTGGAACTGGAACAACTCAATGGGTCTGGCAACATCTCAGGAGAAAAAGATGTCAGGAGTCCCCATCGGACGCCAAACATCCTTTGAACCACCTCGCCCAGGATTCACAGCAACTGGGACCTCAACGCCTGTCACCTCGTCACTCTTTCTCTCGTCATGCAATGACCCTCTGTGGCTCCGGTTTCAACATACTAGGAGCATGGAGAACCAGCTGGGAACAGACATCGCGACCTCCTCAATTCACTGTCGCACCGAACACCACAGCCCCACTCGGCTCAGACATGCCCCGCAAAGCGTGGGTCGCCCTGAACCGGCTCCGCATAGGGGTCGGCCGGTTCAATGCCAACATGCATCGTTGGGGGTTGCGTCCATCAGCAGCCTGCGTGTGTGGAGCAGACCAGCAAACAGCGCAGCACGTCATTTTCGACTGCACTGTCCTCCGTCCCCCTGGTGGACGGGTAGACCTCACGGCCCTTGAAAACAGCACATTGCACTGGCTACAGCGCCTGGAGGGCATTACATCATTTCTGCTGCCTCAAACGCAAGAAGAAGTAGGAGAAAAAGTATTGGTGACATTTTGGGTCGGGAACCTTCTTCGGACTCTATTTCTCTCTTACAATTTTCTTGCATTTACTTCTCAGCCAGTTCTGACTCCTGATGGAATTTGGTTGTAAGGATGGTCCTAGTGTGCACTTGGCCTTTCTTCCTGCACATAAAAATGAGTGGGTTATTCATTCCTTGATTCTGTTGTGTTGCTTAATCATGATCTCATGCAATAGTCATCTGCTTTATCTTCTGGCAGAATTAACTGTTGTTAAATGATCCGGAACAGGAACCCAGCTTATGTTCATGCCTCTGGCTACGGGAAAATTGAAACCATATCTAGTACCTCACTCTCCTTCAGTTAATCCTTTGGATCTTCAGAGCTGCCACTGTCATTTTACACATTTATCTGCGTGTATAACATACCAACAGGTCTTGACAATTGGTGCAAAAAGACTTTGGTGTAAATTGGTGCAAAATAACTCCTGACCTTGGATCATCCAGATGTGCTCTATGGTTAAAGAAAGTTTTTTTTTAAAAATGTGGTCACTGTTGTTGTGCAGAAAGCATGTTCCACAAACAGCAATGTAATAATAACAAGATGATTGGTTTTGTGATGTGAATTGAAAACAGAATGTAATCACTGTTCAAGGAAGGAGAGAAAAAAGAAAATGGGAAACTATAGAACATATAGTCTGACATCAGTTGCTGACAAAATGCTGAAATGTATTATTAAGGCCATGTACTCTTTAAAAATCATATGGTGATTATATAGGGTCAACATAGTGTTTTATGCGGGAAATTGGATTTGACAAATCTAATAGAGATTTTGTTTGAGGACTTAGCCAGAAGGGTATTTGATTGAAACTGGCGGATGTTGTTATCTATATCTAAATGTATTGTGTAAGATATCTCCTAAAGCAAATGCCATTGGGGCTGTGAGTAATATATTTATTGGGGGGTAATCATTACTTAAAATGCAGAAGAATGAATAACCATTTCTTTTTTCAGGTTAGCAGACTATAACTGGAAGGCTACAACAAAGATCAAGCTATTCACAATGACTGATGAAAAGGAAAAAATGTAATACTAAGTTTACTGATGACACAAAGTTAGATATGAAAGGAATCCGTGAGGAGGTTGCAAAGCCTCTGAAGAATAATTTAAAGAGATTAAAGAAGTTGAGCCAGAGGTTGACAGACGGAACCTAATGTGGGACAAATGTGAAGTTATTTGCCAGCAAGAAGAATTGAAACAGAAGATTTAAAACAAAAACAATCAGTGAGCATAAAAGACACTGGGTGAAAAGTTAAACTTATGTCCTCTGGTTCTCGTTCCCGACTCTGGGTAAAAGATACTGTTTATCTACCCTATCTATTCCCCTCATGATCTTATACACCTCTATAAGATCACCCCTCATCCTTCTGCACTCTAAGGAATAGTCCAAAGCTGCCCTATAGCTCAGGGCCTCAAGTCCTGGCAACATCATCGTAAATCGTCTCTGCACTCTTTCCAGCTTAACAAAGTCTTTCTTATAGCAATGCGACCAAATCTGATCACAATACTCCAAAGGTACTTCAGAGATGCTGGCTGTCCCGTTGAGTTACTCCAGCATTTTGTGTCTATCTTCGGTGCGAACCAGCATTTGCGGTTCCTTCCTACACAATGCTACAAATGTGGCTTCACTAACATCCTGCACTGACTGTTAAATAGCATCCCAACTTCTATCTTCATTACCCTGACTGATGAAGGCCGATGTGCCGAAAGGCACCTTAACCACCCGATCTACCTGTGATGCCACTTTCAAGGATATATGTACCTGCACTCCGAGATCTCGCTGCTCTACAATACTCCCCAGAGCCCTGCCCATTCACTGTGAAGGTCTTGCCCTGGTTTAACCTCTCTGGTTTAACAGCGGGGGGCTGCTGTGATCGATGGGGAGCCCCATGAGGGGCCACCTGCTGTCTCATGCAGTGGCGGGCGTGGTTTGCCGCTGCGATGAAAAACAGACTGATCAATCACCATTTTGTAACTTTGATGGCGCCAGAAACATGGTGACTCATTGTGTACTGCCTAGATGAGGTCTGCTGTATGATTTTACCTGAATGTGTGCAATAGCAAATAATTTCACTCTACCTCGGCACATGACAATAAAGTATCATTGTCATTGAACTGATTAAATCCAGCTGTACCTTTTTATAACCATCTTCACTCTCTACAATACTATCCATGTTAGAGTCATCTACTAATCATGCCTTGTACATTCTTATATATTTCTTATGTTTTCTCATGCTCCGAGGGCTAGATTGGCCTGGAACCCAAGGAGAACTCTCTTGGTCATCAAAATAATGATTGGAATTTTTAATACACGCACGGGATTTTCAACATCAGCTGGATCGTTGGAGGAATAAGATGTTAAACTAAAGCCCTTATTGAAAATCCGGCGCGTGTATTAAAAATCACCAACATCAGCTCTGCACTGACGTGTTAACATATATTTTGTGCTCATGTCTCCAGAGTGGGATTTAAACCCACATATTCTGCCTCGGAAGTCATAGCGCCTATATTAAAATTAACGACAAAAGGTACATTTATGCAGATCATAAATAAAAATGTGAATTTTATCGCAAACAATCTAGCTGAAAATGTGATTTTCAGTGCATAGAAATCCAATTATTCCATATAACATACAATCTTTGTTCTATTTGTACTGTAGGTGGCATATTTGAGAACTAAAAGCGACTTTATTTCGTAGATCAAGATGCGTTGATACAATCATAATGCTAATGTAATCTGTAAATTGTGGAAACAAAAAAATAGAATTTTCAAACAAAGTAGTAATAAGATAATAAGTGTCTTGTCATTGTTGCAAAACATCAATGAAGGGTAATATATGGACTGACCATTCAAGTCTATTCCATCAGAGAATCATTTATATCCAAACTCCATCCACCCGGCTTGGCTCCCTCAATAGCCTTGGCTGGCAAAACTCTATCAACCTCCCAAGAGAACCAGTGAACATAGGGTTAAGGTGAGGGGGGAAAGATTTAATAGGAACCTGAGGGGCAACTTTTTCTCACAAAGTGTGAACAAGCTCCACTGAACAATCCATCTTTTTCTCCTAGATTCTCTCTTCAACTAAAAAGAGTATTCTCTATTATAAAATTATAAAAGGACTGAACAAGCTAGATGCAGAAAAAATGTTCCCAATGTTGGGGGAGTCCAGAACCAGGGGCCACAGTCTTAGAATAAAGGGGAGACCATTTGAAACTGAGGTGAGAAGGAACTTTTTCACTCAGAGAGTTATGAATTTGTGGAATTCTCTGCCACAGAGGGCAGTGGAGGCCAAATCACTGGATGAATTTAAGAGAGAGTTAGATACTTTGGGGGCTAGTGGAACCAAGGGATATGGGGAGAAGTTGGGCACAAGTTACTGATTTTGGGTGATCAGCCATGATCACAATGAATGACGGTGCTAGCTCGAAGGGCCGAATGGCCTCCTCCTGCACCTATTTTCTATGTTTCCATGTTTCTATGTTTCTATCCAACTTTTTCAAAAGTGCTAATTAAACCATTCCTAATCAAGGAAATGTGACTCTGGTTTATGTAACTTTCCTCAGAAGTTAATGTTTGGAGCATGGTAACAATTAGGAGACCTCAAAATAAAAGTGGTTTGTTTATTTTAACTGATAAATTGAAAAAAAAATATTTGTTTAGGTTTAAATTACTTAAACAAAACTGGAAGGTGAATTCTGATGACTCTATTCCCTCCATTGACAATCACTACAAGATGTTTCTCTCCACGTTTTGGGTTCAAATTCATTTAAATGTTTTTCATTTCTGAGTCATTCCGAAAGCTATTCCAAAGTTTTATTTATTTTCATCAAAATCTTTGAAACTGTGTGAACAAGGAATCTAATGGAACAACATTTTGTTTGTAAATGGAAATGTCTTTATAGTTTGCAGTTTATATTTAAACTTAAAACTAAGGTTGGCAAACTTTAGGAATTAGAGATACAGCGGGGAAACAGGACCTTCGGCCCACTGGGTCCAAGCCGAACAACGATTCACCCCGTACACTAGCACTACCCTACACACTAGGGATAATTTATCATTTGCAGAAGCCAATTAACCTAAAAACCTGAATGTCTTTAGAGTAAACTGAAGGAGGAAACTGGAGCAGCTGTACATGACCTACATGGTCACATGGAGAACGTACAAACTCCGTACAGACATCACCCGTAGTCAGAATCGAACCAGAGTCTCTGGCGATGTAAGGCAGCAACTCTACCACTACGCCACCATGCCACTCCAAAATATGCATAATTTTACAAGAACCAATTCTGATGAAGAACCTTCAATTTGAAGAATCAGTTTTGTTTCTCTTTCCACAGAAGCTGCCTGATTTGCTTAATGTTTTGTTTTTATTATCATTAAACATTTTACCATAATGTTTAAGGCAGGAACTGACTGATCACAGGAGAAGTGATGGAAGTGGCTAAGAAGCCAAAAGGTCCAGTGGATGGAATAAAAGGAAACGCTGAGATGCGCGCCAGAAAGCAAGAGGGGTTTTCGGGATGACAGATTCAAAGTCATCTCAAACCACAGATGGACAGAAAATGCTGGGGTACCTCAGCGGGACAGACAGCATCTCTGGAGAGAAGGAATGGGTGACCTTTCCCGTCGAGACCCTTCTTCAGACCACATTGTTTTGCTTCTTATGATGTTCTCCCTTGCTCTAATCAGCACTGCATCTTGCTCTTTCCCATGTACATAGCTCTGAACAAGATGGAATACTGCCAACCCCCCCAAATCTCCATTATGAGTTTGCAAATTACAGTCTTTGGGTCTCATTTGTTAAATTCAACAATTTTAGATAACTTGCTTTTTCAGCTTGGGTCAAAATTGGTCTGATTCTGCTGTAAGCTTCTCAATTTTCTCCATTCCACTAACCGTGCCTCTTTCAAAGACGCTAGCCTCAACTCTCAATTCTTCCCTGTCCACCACACCTGCTCCTAATGTGAGGCTAGACACAAATGCTGGAGTAACTCAGCGGGACAGGCAGCATCTCTGGATAGAAGGAATGGGTGATGTTTTGAGTCGAGACCTTTCTTTAGGCCTTTCTTCTCTCCTTCTATCCAGAGAAGGACGCTGCCTGTCCTGCTGAGTTACTCCAGCATTTTGTGCCTATCTTCGGTGTAAACCAGCATCTGCAGTTCCTTCCTACCCGAGATGAGAGTTTCCTTTCCAGGACATCTGCGATGTCCTCATTCTTCAATAAATGTGGTTCCCCCCCCCCCCCCCCCCTGCTGTTATAGATGGATCCCTCACAAGCGTCTCCTATGTATCACGTAGGTTTGCTCTTGCTCCCCTTCTCCCCAGAGGAACAAGGATAGAGTTCCCCAGTCCTCACCTTTGACCCCATCAGGTTCCGTATCCGACACATTATGCTCCAACATTTTCATCACCTCTAACATGATCCCATCAGCAGTCCCATCTCCCCAACTCCACCCCTTTCTGCCTTCCGCAGAGACCGTTACCTCCGCAACTCTTTGCTTCACTCATACCTTCCAACCCAAAGCACCCCCTCCCCAGGTGCTTTTCCCCATGACCGCAGGAGATGTAACACC
This sequence comes from Rhinoraja longicauda, assembly GCF_053455715.1. Lineage (NCBI taxonomy): Eukaryota > Metazoa > Chordata > Chondrichthyes > Rajiformes > Arhynchobatidae > Rhinoraja > Rhinoraja longicauda. Next base: position 82,342,913 of record NC_135955.1, read on the forward strand.
CGTCCCTGTACCCCCTCCCTCAACTCCATCCAGGGACCCCAGCAGTCTTTCCAGGTAAGGCAGAGGTTCACATGCACACCGCTGCTAATCTCATTTACTGTACCTGCTGATCCCACTGTTTCCGGCACGGTGGTGCACCGGTAGAGTTACTGCTTTACAGCGCTTCCAGCGCCAGAAACCCGGGTTCGATCCTGACTACGGGTGCCGTCTGTACGAAGGCAGTACATTCTCCCTGTGACTGCGTGGGTTTCCTCCGAGATCTTCGGTTTCCTCCCACACTCCAAAGACGTACAGGTTAATTGGCTTGGTGTAGGTGTAAAATTGTCCCTAGTGTGTGTAGGATAGTGTTTCGGTACTGTATCTCCAAACTAAAAACTAAGCCTGTACATCCCCTACTGCCAGAGTGAGGCCTTACACAAACTAGACAAACTTCATCTCTTATTCTGCTTGGATAGCTTACAACCCAACGGTTTGAACATTGAATTCTCCAATTTTAGGTAATCTCCAACAAACTATCTCCCTCCTCTTCCTCTCCTACACCCTCCCATTTTCCTGCTCCCTCTCCCCCTCCCTCCCCTGTGCCCATCTTAATCCACACCTATTTCTTGCACCCCCCCCCCTCCACCCCACCCCACCTACATTCCTTCCTCTGGCTGCAAAATTCGCAGCTATTCAATCCTTTTGATTTTCATCTTGTTTGTTCATCTCTGGCCTTTGTCCAACCATCAATATTCCCTTCTCTCTGTCCCTCCCACACCCTAATCGTCAAACTAGTTGAGTTTCACTGACTGTATAACTCGTTGTCACCTAGCCCACAGGCAACAATGGATCATTGTGGGCTCCATCTTTCCTTGATCTTCATTATTTTTTGCATATCTTTCATTCATGTGTTCTATATCTCTGTATTACCATCTATATCTTTCATTTCCCTTTCCCCTGACTCTCAGTCTGAGGAAGGGTTTCGACCCGAAACGTCACCTACTCCTTTTCTCCAGAGATGCTGCCTGACCCGCTGAGTTACTCCAGCATTTTGTGTCTATCTGCCTATCAACTGCCCCACCCCACTCCTCACCCACGAGCCTGTGTTCACCTATTACCTGCCATGCTTTGTTCTGCCCCTCTTCCCTTCCAGCTTAATTTATCCCCATGATGTCATTGCTATGCAATATTTATTTTTTAATTAACATTTGAAATTGGTGCAAAGATGTGCAATATCAGCTCGAGAAACCGCAATAACTTACATTTCATTGCATTTTTCACTTTCAGTAAAGTAAGAAGCAAACTCAGTATTAAGTCACCGATCATGCATAAATTGCAATGTTACTGCTGGGACAATGATTTTTATTACCGCCTCATTGTAATACCTGATTAATTTCTGTTCTGCTGTATTCAGGATACAGTGTAAAAACATATTCCATCTCCCCTATATTTTCTGTTCTTCTCTGTACAGCTGCTGTGAAGATGCTTTTATTAAGGTTGTGACGCGCTCCTATTAGTCTTAACAGTAATAACATGGTAGATGAGATGTCTGAAACAGATACCATTGGAAAACACGGGGACTGTGTTTAAGTGGGCCAAAGTGGGAGAAAGCTTTGGCAGGATCATAATTGGGCATGAGGGCAAAAGCTGGGAAACACAGCCAGCACACCAAAGCTGAGGGAAATCTAATTTCTAACTGCTGTTCAACAACCTGTCTTTGTCCAAAGAGCTGCCTGTCAAAAATCCCCCTTACTTGTATACACCTTTTACCTGCAGGGCTTTGGCCTGCCTCTCCTCTCTTCCAGCACCCCCCCCCCCCCCTCCCCCCTACACCGTCTCTCCCACCTACAGTCAGTGTGAAAATGGATTTCAGCCCAAAACGTCACGTTCTCCACAGATGCTGCCTGACCCCCTCTACTCCAGCACTTGGTGCCAATTTAGCTGATGGTTTTCTGCTATAGGATTTGTCAAACCTCTCACTCAGCAAAAAATCAGTCTAAATATATATTTTTAAAAAGAGTTTAATAAAAATGCCTATGACAGCAGATTGCAGAGGAGGAAACATGGATGAATGATATTGAGAAAGACGGCTACATCAATAGAGGTGTCCTGTGGTACATGCAGGAGGAAAGGAATGGCAGGAGAGAGGGGAGGGGGGTCAATAAGAAGTTTAGAAATTGAGGAATAAAGCTGATTGGGCGTGTGAAAACAAGTATTGGAATTAGAAATTTAACGTTCTAGTGCAGGTCAGATTGGTTGCTGAAATCTAAAAACAAAAAGAAAAGAAAACTGTTTTTTTTTGTAGGAAAAATAGCAGTCACTGTGGTATTTGTGAATAACTATGCAAAACCTATCTTTTGATCGACAGTAAATCCTCTATTTCATTAAGGGTCCCTATATTTGAAATACAATAGCTCATTTTCTGGAATTTGATGTCAAATAAAATGTGAGAAATGAAAGGACGATGTTGAAACAATAAGCCATATAACTCCAAATAAAGCCACATAAAGTCTCCAGAGTCAGTCTGAAGAAAGGTCCCGATCTGAAAAGTATTCTGCCCATTTCCCTTCCACAGATGCTGCCTGACCCGTTGAGTTCCTCCAACCGTCTGCTTTTTGCTCATAGTCTCCAGAGTGTTTATTCCAGGGCACAGCTGAGAAAACAAATTTGTTGACAGAAGCATGCTCCCTGGCATCAGTCTTTGGAATGAAATGGAATACCTTGAACAGAAGAGGGCAGTAAGAACAAATGGACCATGGCAATAATTTGAACTACAGTTTCCATAGAAGTTATGTTGCAAACAAGGACTCTAAAGGCTACAGGTCATGGTAATGATAATAGTTAAAAATCAGCATATGTATTCTGGGTTTCACATTTCCTATATCATTATTGTATGAGACTATTTTGGTCAGAAATACTTGATAAATAATTTAATTAATTAATAAACCTATTACATAGGTTTAATTAATAAACCTATCTAACATCGAGTCCCCCCAGAAATGTCACTAAGCTAGATGGCACTTTGACCTAATTTTCCTGAATGTTATTTGAGATTGACTTGACATAAGGAGCTTGATGCATGGACTCACACATCAAATCAATGATGGTCGTTCTTATTCTGTCCCATTAACTTCTGAATTTAGTTTAGTTTAGTTTAGAGATATAGTGCGGAAACATGCCCTTCAGTCCACCAGGTCCGCGTCGACCAGCGATCCCCGCATATTAACACAATCCTACACACACTAGGGTAATTTTATAATTTTATCAAGCCAATTAACCTACAAACATGTGCGTCTTTGGAGTGTGGGAGGAAACCGGGGCTCCCGGAGAAAACGCACGCAGGTCATGGGGAGAACATACAAACTCCGTACAGACGGCACTCGTAGTCAGGATCGAACCTGGGTCTCTGTCGCTGTGAGGCAGCAACTCTACTGTTGCGCCATCATGCCGCCCATAGTTGACATAATCTATGACCACATCCCCGAGATGTCATTGCTATAATTCCTCTCTCCCAAGTTAATCTGATCTGTCTGACTCAATTATTTCTACCGTAAGCCAGCCCAATTCAATTGCCTCCAACATCAAATCTGTGTACTCTCAAAATAAATACTTTCTGACCATAACTGGATTGTTTTCAATTTATGTTAACCTCTTTCCAGATTTTACTTTCATAACAAAAGGCCAACATGTAGTTAAAATTTTTAAAATTCCATTGCAAAAATTGCAGAAGCATTATTTTTACATTACCTTTCAAACATCGGTTTGCTTTCAGAAAGGAAAGCATAGATGCCTCTCCACTAAGTGTTTTCATTGGCTTAATGGAACATGAGAACACAAGATGGGACTTCATTCTTGCTCATCTACACCAATATGTGCACTATAGCAGTGACCAGATGGTCTACTCTGCCTCCAAAGTTGCAAAGTATTGAACTTAATGGAACAACATTTCAGAAGCAGAATACATATGGTTCAATGGTTCAATGATTCAATGTTTCAATGATTTCTTTATTATCCCATGTACAGTGAAACACTTTTTTTTCCATACAGAGGATCAAGGCTATCACCATACATAAGCACCATCCTCCGGTTTGTTCTGAAGTATAGAGCAGTCCACAGACTCTATATGCACGAATCGCCATTTCAGTGCCATTTTACTGTCCCTACTGCTGCTAGCCACATAGGCCCGTTACAGCCATTGCATCCATTCCTGTCGGCCCACGAACCATTGTCCCTTACCTTGCACGGCCCTCTTCAGCCCTTGTTTCCCGGGGGAGCCTCCCACAGCCGACCTTGAGGGCGCAGAAGGTAAGGCTCACTGGGTCTTCTTACTCAGAAGGTCATACGGTCATAAGTGATAGGAGCAGAATGAGGCCATTCGGCCGATCAAGCCTACTCCGCCATTCAATCATGGCTGATCTATCTCTCCCTCCTAACTCCATTCTCCTGCCTTCTCCCAATAACCCCTAACAACTGTACTAATCAAGAAGATTACTGGGCCTTTTATCCAGCGTCCGCCACTGTTGCCACCTCCTCTCTGATTCCTGGTCTTCAAGGGCTCGCTGGGGTTCAGGTGGATTCCCAGCTCCTCAGCAGGTGAGCCAGCCTTGCTGTTTGGAGCTGCGGCACGCCGGGACCTTCTCGACACAGAACTGCTACCAAGCAGTGAGGTCGGTCCAATTGTCTATGGTTCGCTCGTAGTTTAAGATGAGATGAACTGTGAATTCGTAGAATAGCCTGTGGAGCTTTAGCTCAGAATAACTTCTTGTTTCCATGGAGCATAAAATTTTGCTTTTGATTTGTTGACTCTTTTTGGTCTAGCATTATGTTGATTACTAGGCATTATTTTGCAAGGTTTCATATGTTCATAAGTTCTAAGAGCAGAATTAGTCTATTCGGCACATCAAGTCTACTCCGGCATTCAATCGTGGCTGATCTATCTTTCCCTCTTAACCCTATTCTCCTGCCTTCTCCCCATAAGCCCTGACACCCATACAAATCAAATAAAAATTGAGAAATATTTAAAGGGTGTTAAATATTGAAAACGTTCAAAATGCCATTTTGTTACTTGGTTATAGCACCTTATTCATATGCTGTTTGCCTGAAAATGTCTCCAGTGTGATTGTGACAGATACCAAGTCGGAGATGTTAGCATTAGGGGAGGCTATTCATTCACCCTTGCCTGTGTTGAACTTTGACCTCTGCTGGAGTTTGATTTCATACTTGGCAATTTCTTCTTTCTAACTTTCTTACTAGATTAATTTTATTTTTCAAGCTTTTTGAATGTTCTAAAGGATTCTGCATCAATTGTTTCTGGCGAAACCTTGTGCATACTGACAACTTTTTGCATGAAAACATTTCTTCTTATCTGCTTTGAGATCCAAGCCTATTCATTTTGGTTCGTCTAAGAATAAATTGGATTCATGTTTACTTTATTCATTCTGTTTTATCATTTTGATTATCTATTAACCATACTTTAACATTTTCATTTCATGCTTTCTTTCTCATTTTCCTTGATATATCGGGAGTACTGTATTTGGAGATATATTTTGCAGCACTGTGACACTAAGGCCGTACTGTGTTCAGTTTTGCCCCCCCCCCCCCCCCCCCCCACCCCCTGCCAGAGGACAGATGTCATTAAGCTGAATAGAGTGCAGAGAAGATCATAAAGTCATAAGGTCATGTGATAGGAGCAGAATTAGGCCATTGGGCCCATTATGGCTGATTGAAATCTCCCTCCTAACCCCATTCACCTGCCTTCTCCCCTGACACCCCGTACTAATCAAGAATCTATCTATTTCTGCCTTAAAAATATTTATTGACTTGGCCTCCACAGATTCACCATCCTCTGACTAAAGAAATTCCTCCTCATCTCCTTCCTAAAGGAACATTCTTTAATTCTGAGGCTATGACCTCTAGTCCTAGACTCTCCCACTAGTGGAAACAGAATGATTTATGAAGATGTTGCCAGGACTCCAGGACTTGAGAGGTTGAGCTACAGGGTTATAGGAATATAAGTCAAGTCAAGTCAAGTCAATTTATTTGTATAACACATTTAAAAACAACCCACGTTGACCAAAGTGCTGCACATCTGACTAGGAAAAAAAAGAAACATACAGTGGCAGGCAGCCAAACACAACGGCGCGGCCATCTTAAGGTTGGGCGGACTAGGACTTTATTCCTTGGAGTGCAGGACACTGAGGGTGATCTTACAGAGATGTATATCATCATGAGGGGGATAGATAGGGTGAATGCACAGAGTCTTTTACCCAGCGTAAGGGAATCAACAACCAGAGGACACAGATTTAAGGAGAGAGGGGCAAGATTTAATAGAAACCTGAGGGACAATGTTTTCACACAGAGGGTGGTGGGTATATGGAACAAGCTGCCAGAGGAGTTAGATAGAGCTCTAGGGGCTAGTGGAATCAAGGGATATGGGGAGAAGGCAGGCACGGGGTATTGATTGGGGACGATCAGCCATGATCACAATGAATGGCGGTGCTGGCTCGAAGGGCCGAATGGCCTCCTCCTGCACCTATTTTCTATGTTTCTGGGAGGTAGCTGAGGCAGGTACGTGGACAGGAAAGGTTTTGAGAGATATGAATCAAACGTTGGCAAATGGGACTCCATAACTCGGCATAGGGGCGGCACAGTGGCGCAGCGGTAGAGTTGCTGCCTTACAGCGAATGCAGCGCCGGAGACTCAGGTTCGATCCTGACTACGGGCGCCGTCTGTACGGAGTTTGTACATTCTCCCCGTGACCTGCGTGGGTTTTCTCCGAGATCTTCGGTTTCCTCCCACACTCCAAAGACGTATAGGTATGTAGGTTAATTGGCTGGGCAAATGTAAAAATTGTCCCTAGTGGGTGTAGGATAGTGTTAGTGTGCGGGAATCGCTGGGTGGCGTGAACCCGGTGGGCTGAAGGGCCTGTTTCTGCGCTGTATCTCTAAATCTAAAAAAAAATCTATACTCCATACCTTTCCCAAAAATGTGAGTCAGAAAAGCAGCTCGCTAGGTGAGCTAGGTTTTAAGAAAAAAACATTATTGCGCACGTCTACTTTTTCTTGGAAGCTGAGATTAGGCAATGTGACCCAAAGAAACGATCTGCTGATTTTATTTTACTCTTGGAAAGATCTGAGATGGTTGAATTGGCAGGACGGCAGGAATTGTGACAACTTCTGATCTACCTTGATTGACGCGTGGGAGCCTATGCAGGTTGCTGCCACAAGCTTCATATTGTGAATTGTCCATGCACAATGTGGGCAGGATTTTCATTATAGAATTCCTTCCTTTTTCAATCTTCTTCTGTCTTCATAATCAAGTCAAAACTGGGTCCTACATGGAACATTAAGGTTGAATCAGCTCTGGGAATGGATCTGCTGGCTCTGGCTGGACCAGAGTTCCAGAGCCTCGCTGCAGAGTCAAATTTGACCCACTGATCGGTGCAGAAGTCCCAATGATGTCGTGATCAGCTGCCTCACCCGGCCTAGGCTCCACAATTTTGGCGGGTCTTCAGGGGGGTATTTCAAGTGCGCTCTCGTTAAAAAAATTCCGGATTAAAGGAGGTGTCGGACCACCAATTGCCGGAAAATTGGTGGAGGACCTGTACTCATTTTCCAATCCCAACTGCACTGAGGAAATTGAAAAACAGCATTTTACCAAACTGCCTTGACTGTCCAAGTAGCCAGGTGTCAAGAGCTGAATTGCAATGATCCGAGAGTAATTGATTAGATAGCTCTCCATGCTGCAGTTGGTTCTTGCCCTTGGGAGATTAAAATGTACAGGAAGGATACCTCGTAATTCTTCTCTGAATGTGCAGAGTTAACGTGTTATTCTTTGCCTCTGAAATTCATTTATTTTTACTTCAATGAAACTGAATTTCGGAGGTGGGATAAAAAGCATTGACAGTACACTAAGGCATGTTCTGCACTCTGAATAAAGGATGCATTTCTAGACATATACATTCAAAGGCAGGAGTGTCTCTGGAACATCTCTGTCCTCAGCTATGGTAACTTTACCTGATGTGCAAGCTACAGTGTTAGAGCGAAGGCAGTTTTGAAGGAATTCCTGGCCAACAGCTTTTTATAATTGCCTATTACATTTGCAGTCACTCTCCCTTTTAGGACTCAGTTATGAGTTATCGTAACTGATTATGCATGAATTTCTGATCTTCAAAATAATGAGTTTGGCAAGTACCTAAAAGTGTTATCTGTGGTGCAGACAAGGAATTAACCTAGGTCATATACTCTCAGAAGCTCTTCCAGCTAAATCGACACTTTCCTTTAGAGAAGTGAGTGAGATTTTTACAGTTGAAGCATGGTAAATTATGTATGAGACAATTTGATGGATGTTTGTTAGCTTTTCTATTGAAGCACACACTCAAAACTTTTAGTTACAGTTGGGCCTTGATATCAGAATCTCTTTGTTAAAATAGATTTCCCTTCACGTTTCCCACTGGCATTTCTGAGCGTAATTGAGTGTGCATGGAGGGCACTTTTGGTTTTCCTGTTTGTCATAGTTACAACGCAGAAATCTTGTTCCAGCAACTAGAAGTCATAGTTTGGAAAACATCCAGTAGGCAGCATGCAACGTTGATTAAACCAACAAAACAAAATATATTGGTCATGTAAAGTTAAGCCAAGCAAAGCAACCTGGTTTGATGTTTGTGAATACGTTTCTTGTCCTGTTGACTGGAAAAGATTTTGCACCGGAAAATGAATAAATGTGATACATATCCTGCTGCATTGGGACCATAGTTGGCATGTATTGCTTTACTTTATCCTAATTATCTTGCATTTTTCCAAGATTTGCAAGATGAATAGTGAGCGATTTATTTCAGGAATAACATTTCCTAGCATATTAAAGTAAACTACACAAAATGCTAGAGTCACTCAGAAGATAGACACAAAATGCTGGAGTAACTCAGCGGGACAGGCAGCATCTCCGGAGAGAAGGAATGGGTGATGTTTCAGGTTGAGACCCTTCTTCAGACGAATAGAAGGATCTCAACCCGAAACGTCACCCATTCCTTCTCTCCAGATTTGTTGCCTGTCCTGCTGAGTTACTCCAGCATTTTGTGTCTATCTTCGATTTAAACCAGCATCTGCAGTTCTTTCATACACAAAGTAAACTATACCTTTGATTTGAGATTTTGATTGTTATGTTGGAAATCTTGCTAGCAAGAAGCTTGCCAAATATTAATAAAAAATAGAAACTGCAGCTTGAATGATCACATATACTGAATTTAGCAGCATTACCAGACTTTGAAAAAATGTTTTCATTTGTGATTCTCAGGGTTTCACACATTGTACAGAATTGAAGAAAACTAATGCAAATGACACTTCCATTTAAGGATTATGCACCATCAGACACAGACCAGACTACCCACCATTGACTCCAGCTACACTTCACACTGCCTTGGAAAAGCAGCTAACATAATCAAACACCTGTCCCATCCTAGTTATTCCTCCTTCATTCCTGTTGGGCAGAAGATACAGAAGCTTGAAAGCCTGCACCACCAGACTGAGCAACAGTTTCTGCCCCTCTGTCATCAGGTTTCTAAATGGTCCTTCCATATGCTGGGGTACTGTCCTATTCACCTTTACCCCATTGTGGCGATTGGACTTTGGCTACAGAACTAGTGCACTACAATTCTGAGAATTATATTCTGCATTCTTTATCTTTCCCTTTGCTCTAGCTGTGGTTCTTGATTTGGGCTTGATTGTATTAAAGGGCCGAATGGCCTACTCCTGTACCTATTGTCTATTGTCTATTGTCTATTGATATTTAATGCCAATATTCTGTGTGATGATAGAAGAGAAGGGTAGACTGATGGGACTTGGGTAGACTGATGGGACTGAAGGCTGATAAATCCCCAGGGCCTGATGGTCTGCATCCCAGGGTACTTAAGGAGGTGGCTCTAGAAATAGTGGAAGCATTGGAGATCATTTTTCAATGTTCTATAGATTCAGGATCTGTTCCTGTGGATTGGAGGATAGCAAATGTTATCCCACTTTTCAAGAAAGGAGGGAGAGAGAAAACGGGTAACTATAGACCAGTTAGTCTGACATCAGTGGTGGGGAAGATGCTGGAGTCAATTATAAAAGACGAAATTGCTGAGCATTTGGATAGCAGTAACGGGATCATTCCGAGTCAGCATGGATTTACGAAGGGGAAATCATGCTTGACAAATCTACTGGAATTTTTTGAGGATGTAACTAGGAAAATTGACAGGGGAGAGTCAGTGGATGTGGTGTACCTCGACTTTCAGAAAGCCTTCGACAAGGTCCCACATAGGAGATTAGTGGGCAAAATTAGGGCACATGGTATTGGGGGTAGGGTACTGACATGGATAGAAAATTGGTTGACAGACAGAAAGCAAAGAGTGGGGATAAATGGGTCCCTTTCGGAATGGCAGGCAGTGACCAGTGGGGTACCGCAAAGCTCGGTGCTGGGACCCCAGCTATTTACGATATACATTAATGACTTAGACGAAGGGATTAAAAGTACCATTAGCAAATTTGCAGATGATACTAAGCTGGGGGGTAGTGTGAATTGTGAGGAAGATGCAATAAGGCTGCAGGGTGACTTGGACAGGTTGTGTGAGTGGGCGGATACATGGCAGATGCAGTTTAATGTAGATAAGTGTGAGGTTATTCACTTTGGAAGTAAGAATAGAAAGGCAGATTATTATCTGAATGGTGTCAAGTTAGGAGGAGGGGGAGTTCAACGAGATCTGGGTGTCCTAGTGCATCAGTCAATGAAAGGAAGAATGCAGGTACAGCAGGCAGTGAAGAAAGCCAATGGAATGTTGGCCTTCGTAACAAGAGGAGTTGAGTATAGGAGCAAAGAGGCCCTTCTACAGTTGTACCGGGCCCTGGTGAGACCGCACCTGGAGTACTGTGTGCAGTTTTGGTCTCCAAATTTGAGGAAGGATATTCTTGCTATGGAGGGCGTGCAGCGTAGGTTCACTAGGTTAATTCCTGGAATGGCGGGACTGTCGTATGTTGAAAGGCTGGAGCGATTGGGCTTGTATACACTGGAATTTAGAAGGATGAGGGGGGATCTTATTGAAACATATAAGATAATTAGGGGATTGGACACATTAGAGGCAGGAAACATGTTCCCAATGTTGGGGGAGTCCAGAACAAGGGGCCACAGTTTAAGAATAAGGGGTAGGCCATTTAGAATGGAGATGAGGAAGAACTTTTTCAGTCAGAGAGTGGTGAAGGTGTGGAATTCTGTGCCTCAGAAGGCAGTGGAGGCCAGTTCGTTGCATGCTTTCAAGAGAGAGCTGGATAGAGCTCTTAAGGATAGCGGAGTGAGGGGGTATGGGGGAAGGCAGGAACGGGGTACTGATTGAGAGTGATCAGCCATGATCGCATTGAATGGCGGTGCTGGCTCGAAGGGCTGAATGGCCTACTCCTGCACCTATTGTCTATTGTCTATTGTCTACAACATTTCTCAGTACAAAGCAAAATGTACAATGGTAAGGGAATGAAGATAACCTCTGATATGTAACCTCTTTCCCCTTTGTACTTGCTTTAATAGAGTCACGTGATATTTATCTGTCATTGGTACACAAAATCTGGGAAGTCGCTGGTAACAGCAAGTGCAGGTGTTTAAGTGGAATTGCTCAGCATCAGATCAATTAAAATATTAAGATAAAACTAGAACAGGGTGGACCCGTTGGGCCCAAAGCTCTCCTGCATTGGTACAGCACCCTCCCCTCCCCCACTCCCCCCCTTCCCCTACCCCTCACTCACCCACTCACCCACTCCATCCCCCCTCAATCACCCTTATCCCCCCCTCCTCCCCTCACCCCCCCCTGACTCTTAGGGACTCTCCAGCACTCCCCCCTCCCCCCACCCACCCCATCCCCCCTCAATTTCTCCCCTCCACCCCTCCCCCCCTCCTCATCCACCCATCCACTCCATCCACCCCCCCCATCTCCTCCCTCCCCCCCCTCCTCCCCCCCCCCCCCCCCTTCTCCCTCCCTCACTCCACTCTTCAGAAACATACATATAAGATGAGCTGGGCGGGAGCAAGGACTACACCTTCCGGGGTGCTGGGGCCGGGCGGGAGCGGGCAACCTTACATAAGTATTAGATCAACGGGCTGCAACTGCGCAGATACGGACGCATTGGGTTCCATCCCCTCCTCATTGGCCGCCACTCCTGTCACTCTTGCGGGTCCCACCGCCCTCCGAGCGACAACCCTTCCCCAACTGCGCACGCGTGGATGTGACGGCCATCTTACATAAGTATCAAGTTTTAAAAAGTGAACGGTGGCCATCTTACATAAGCACCACGGGAGGAAGGTCAGGCATGGGGCACGTTGGGACGAGCACCGGTCCTCGTGGCGTGGGGGAGCGCATTTATTAAAGTTTGAGCTCGAAGGCTCAGCAGCAGGGGCAGCTCGTCGGCTCAGCAGACCCCCCACCCCTCATTGTTCACCACTCCCTTCAATCTGCCGTGTCCCACCCCCGGCGGCCATCAAGGGCACCCCCCCCTCAATGGCCGCCACTCCCATCACTCGGGCGGGTCCCATTGTGACGTTGAACGCGCTGACGGCCAGGGGAAATGGTAAAGTGTTTTTTTATACTTTAAAAACGTGATTTTTTAAAGTTTATAAAGTGAAAAAAAGTTAAAATATAACAACCATATGAACCAAAAGACAATGGATTAAGGAGGTGCTGAAATTGTTGCGCTATCATGTACCGTTTTGGCTGTAGTTCGGGTACATACTATCTGTATATATACGCATATGTATACGCATACATAATATGAGAGTTAGAGTAATATATAGATAGATAGATTAAATAATACAGAGGCAAGCATCTTGGAACTGGATCCCGATCTTAATGAGGGACTGTTTCTAGCAGGTGAGTTATGGTGCCTAATTTTAACATACCTACTTTGCCAAAATTTAAGCACAGGATATTTTAAAACTGAGGCCACATTTCATTTCTGATTGATAACTGTGCGCATTTAGAGATAGGAAGTCAGCATTAAGCATGCAACACAGTCGCACAGCAGTAGAGCTACTGCTTTACATCAGCAGAGACCCGGGTTCAATCCTGACCACGGGTGCTTGGCTGTATGGAGTTTGTATAGTCTCCCCATGATCTGCGTGGGTTTTCTCCGAGATCTTTGGTTTCCTCCCACATTCCAAAGACGTACAGCTTTGTAGCTTAATTGGCTTGGTTATGAATGTAAAATTGTCCCTGGTGTGTGTAGGATAGTGTTAATGTATGGGGATCACTAATCGGTGCGGATTCGATGGGCCGAAGGGCTTGTTTCTGTGTCGTGTCTCTAAACTAAACTAAATAAAGCAATAAAAAGTTATGCAGCCAAGAATAAATTTATCTGTGGGATTAACAAATATATCTAACTATTAATTACTAACTATAGTCTTTGTGAGTTGACTTGGTTCATTCAGTGCATTCCCAGGCAAAGTTTAACCCCATTGTGAAAAAAACCTTTTGTTACTCATGAAAAGCTTAAAGGCTCCAAGTAATGTAAATTGTGAACTATCTAAATGTGAAGCAAAGAAGCAAATTCTAAAATACAGAACTCAAGCTTAACCTTCCTGGGTGGAAACCAAATTTCTGTCACTTTCCATTGATGAGCGGCCCGGTGGCACAGCGGTAGTGTTGCTGCCTTACAGCGCCAGAGACCCGGATTCGATCCTGACTATGGGTGCTGTCTGTACGGAGTTTGTACGATGACCGGGTGGGTTTTTCCGGGTGCTCCGGTTTCCTCCCACAGTCCAAAGACGTACAAGTTTGTAGGTTAATTGGCTTTGGTAAGAATTGTAAATTGTTCCTCGTGTGTGGGATAGTGCCAGTGTACGGGGATCACTGGTTGGCATGAATGAACTCAGTTGGCCAAAGGGCCTATTTCCGCACTGTATCTCTAAACTTAACTGTATCTGTATCTCTAAAGGAAACTAAGATTCTTTTAAACTAACATAACATAACATAACATAACATAACAACACTTTATTGTCACTCGGCACAACACCGAGCGAAATTTCAGCAGTCACACAAAATACAGCAAAAAGAAAAGAACACAGGACACCCGACCCCAACACAAACATCCATCACAGTGACTCCAAACACCCCCTCACTGTGATGGAGGCAACAAAACTTCCCCTCTCTTCCCCCCGCACCCACGGACAGGTAGCTCGACCCCTACCGAGGCAAACGACACGCACAGCCCCCGCAAGGGGATGGAAGGCCCCCCGGCCGAGCCGCCCCGGGCACCGAAACGTCCCGCGGCCACACCGGGCGATGTTAAGTCCAATTTAAGATATGCATGTACCCTATACATTATGTAACTATATCTGTGTGTGGGTGACTGTATTATATATTGGTGTGGACTAGATGGCTTAATCTTTTAATATTTTTCTTGCACTTTCCATATCACTTACTTCCTTCATTCAGGTGGGAAGACCCCCTTCATTAAGTCTCACAGTAAAACACAATATCATGCATGGGTTCTTTCACAGTCTGGATATGATAAGAATGCAGGTGCTTATCTTAACTTAGGAGGCCAGCTTTAGCATTCCAACAGAGAAAGCAATTGAATGAAACTGTGTTGTTCAATATCTGCGGTTTCAATTAACCCCTTTGTGCCATGTCTCCCGACAGTAAAGAAATATTATATTATCTGCTTCTCGACTTTTTCAACATTACCTGCACCTAAAAGATATTGCAGAAGATGCAAGTTGCACAAACTGAAACTCTGATAGAAGTCTTTGGGATCTCAGAGGATTTAATAGTTTAAGATAAGTACAGTTTTTTTTTGTAGAACAGCAGAACTCTATGCTGGCATTTTATAGACCACATCACAGAGATATCTGCTTGTGACCTCCAGGAGAAAACTGATTCTTACCAGAGAGTATGATTAAGTACACTCCGTAAAACGTTTTAACACAAAACACAAAAAAATAGGAGCAGGGATATTTATTTCTTCAGATTCAGACATTTTTGTTAGCTTACATCAGTTTTTATGAAATCATACAGTTAGAATATTGCAGTTATCTTGCCTGCTCAATAAATCTTTGAACTAAGGATTTAAAGATTACAACGCAATGCATAAATGTAATTTAGTTTAGTTTAGGGTATTAGTGACAATAAACTAAACTCAACTCAACTCATTATTGTCATGTGCACCGAGGTACAGTGAAAAGCTTTTTTGTAACATGCTATCCAGTCCTTAATTGACTGTATTAGGATAATTTTCTTCAGCAGATTTTTGTAGTTAACAGCATTGAATTAAGGACAGGTAGAGATCATACATCATAAAAGATGGAATCCTGTATTTGGCTTTGTTGAATAATATTGGGAAGACTACACTAAACTCCCTTGACCTCTCTGTTATTCCTTTTCTGCATATAGTCAGAAAAATGGGGTGCCCTTTATGCAAGAAAGGGATCTATGCTTGATCTGGACCATTGATTTTTATTTTGTAAACTGTGAAATTAAAATCAAGGGAGAATGATCTGATTTAAACAAATGGAATTACGCTTTGCAGGACCTTTCACGTCCACGGATCGAATCCTTGCAGTTATTTAAGTCCTTCTGATGAGTAGCCACTGTTCGAATGCAGCTAAAAGTAGCAGCTGTTTGTGTACAATAAGGTTTTACAAAACACAAAGAACCAGTTCAAGTGGAATAAATAGAAAATGTTTTTCATGAAATAAATAGAAAATCGACCCAGATTCCTCCCTCTGATTTTTCACTCTCAATCTTCTTTCCTTATCTGGCATCCTTTTGTCTCCATCGCCCGGTGCGGCTTGGACGCGGGGCCTTCCATCGCCCGGTACGGCTCGGCCGCAGGACTTTCCAGCGCCCGGTGCGGCTCGGCCGCGGGGCCTTCCATCGCCCGGTACGGCTCGGCCGCGGGACTATCCAGCGCCCGGTGCGGCTCGGCCGCAGGGACTCTCCATCTCCTTGCGGGGGCTGTGCGGGTCGGTCGCCTCGGTAGGGGTCGAGCTGTCTGTCCGTGGGAGGGGCATGGGGGAAGAGAGAGGAAGTTTTTTTGCCTCCATCACAGTGAGGGGGTGTTTGGAGTCGCTGTGATGGATGTTTGTGTTGGGGTCGTGTGTCTTGTGTTTTTTGTTTTTTTGTACTGCTGGCAAATTAATTTCGTTCGGTAAAACAAATGACAATAAAAGCTATTCTGTTCTATTCTGTTCTGTACATAGAAACATAGAAAATTGGTGCAGGAGTAGGCCATTCAGCCCTTCGAGCCATCATATTCAATATGATCATGGCTGATCATCCAAAATCATGACCCCATTCCTGCTTTTTCCCCATATCCTTTGATTCCGTTCGCCGTAAGAGCTAAATCTAATTCTAGCTTTTGTTACTATCTCCACCGATTGCCAATGACCCCTCTTCACCTATCTCCACCTCTCAATGGTCAGTTTTTGCCCCATTCCTACATCTTTTTACCAGCGTTCAGCGAAGAAGGGACCCAAGCCGAAATCAAATGTAATCTGTCCATTTTTCTCCACAGATGCTGCCTGACACACTTAGTTGCTCCAGAACATTGTCTTTTTTTCAAATATCATATGGTTCTAGTGATTCCAAATAGAAAATTCCATTTGCATGATGAATAAGCAGAAATAACTGCTTCGACTCACGGAAATCGAAACAAGAAAGTGATGAGTATTTTGAATTGAAAATGCCAGAATGATGGAAGATGAATTATAGTTGAAATGAAGAGAAAATGTTGCAGGCCACTGATGATCAAAAGGTCAGGGAAGGCAAAGTATAATCTTTAATAAGGGTCCATTTTCGAATCCCTCACGATCTCTCGATCTTCGATGAGGCATGAGTTAGTTGCCACCACTCACACAGATGAATGGGGGTGCACAACAGTTAAGAAGCTCAAAACCAATCAGGACAGACCTATTTGCTTAATTAGCACCCTTGCCTTGAACTCAGTAATTGCCCAATCCATCACAACGTGGCTCTGGGACCTAAACTCCACAAAATGTTTCCTTATAACTTAACAAGATTACTTCAACAGAACTTCCCTGCAAATGCTTCACAGAGAAGTCAAGCAGAAATATTTCTCAAATACCATCATGCCCAATTTCCTTCCACGTTACACATACTTTTGAATTTGATGTATATTGAAGTTTATTCTCTGAAGCTTATCCTCTGAGTGCACAGGAAATTGAAGTCGCAGCGGACAAAATGAACCATTAAATCTACCTTGCCGTTTTCAAAACGATCATGGTCAATTCCCCACCTCAAGTGTACATTTCCAAATACATGCTTACATATCGATCATTTGCTATTTGTGCATCTGGAAGTAGCCAAGGAGTCAGGTTAAAGTCTGTCTGTCTGTCTGACAGTGCCGTAACCCTTCAGCACTGCACTGAGGTGTCAGCTTGGCAACATTGAAAAATACAGCACAGAAACAGGCCCTTCAGCCCACAATGTCCGTGCCGAACATGATGCTAAGATAAACTTATCTCACCGGCCTGCATGTGATCCATATCCCTCCATGACCCTACATATCCATGTTCCTATCTAAAAAACCCTCTTGAATGTCACCATCAAAAGCTTCCACCACTATCCCTGGCATTGCGTTTCAGGTACCCACTGTCCTCTGTGTAAAACACTTGCCATCACACATTTAAACTTTACCCTTCTCACCTTAAAGCTATGTCCTCTGGTCTTTGACATTTCCACACTGGGAAAAAGATTGTCTCTTTTTCTCCCCCAAGCAATGCCTCTTATAATTGTGTGTACTTCTATCAGGTCCCTCAACCTCCGGCATGCCAGAGAAAACAATCCAAGTAGGTCCAACCACTTCTTGTAGCTAACAACCTCTAATGCAAGCATCATTCTGGTAAACCTCTTCAGCACCTTCTCCAAACCCTCCACATCCTTTCCATACTGAGGCGACCAGAACTGTATGTAATGCTCCAAATGTAACCTAACCAAGTGGTTGATGGCGCTGCAACATGACTTCTTGACTGCTATTTCTAGACTTACACCTCAACTCAGAAAAGGAGAGGATGATACATGTGGCACCTACACATCTGCCAATATACCATGGGTTTTGGGGAAGTTTTAAGAAACAACTAGACCAAGTGGACCCGTTGGGCCCAAACCTCTCCTGCATTGGTGCAGCACCCTCTCCTATACATAACATAAGGACATAATGAGTATCATTTAAAAAAATATGGACCAATAACTGAGAGCCTTTTGCGCATTGTAAAGAAGAAATTCTGTTTAAGTACATCGATCCATTTTTTTAATCACAAAAAGCTGGAGTAACTCAGCGATTCTGGAGAAAAGGAATAGGTGATGTTTCGGGTTGAAACCTTTCTTCAGACTGAGGGTCAGGAGAGAGGGAAACTAGAGTTATGAAAAGGTACAGAACCGTATTTCTCCAGAGATGCTGCCTGACTCGCTGAGTTACTCCAGCTTTTTGTGTTTTACTTTGGTGCAAACTAGCAATTGCAGTTCCTTTCCACATGATTGATTATTTTAAGAAAATAACTGCAGATGCTGGTACAAATCGATTTATTCACAAAATGCTGGAGTAACTCAGCAGGTCAGGCAGCATCTCGGGAGAGAAGGAATGGGTGACGTTTCGGGTCGAGACCCTTCTTCAGACTGAGGAAGGGTCTCGACCCGAAACGTCACCCAATGATTGATTATTTTAATTGGGTCACAGAGAAGTTGAGTGAGGGAAGTTCAGGAAACCAAGGAACATTGATGCACAAAATATATCATGGCGAATGGCTGGGTTTTTTTTAACTGGAAAGGGGTGTAGAGAGTACCTCAGGGTTCAGTGTTAGGTCCTCTGCCATTTTTGAAGTTTATTAACGATTTCATTGGCAAACAAGTAAGAATTATATTGTTCTGTTCCGGGACATATGACAATAAAACACTCCTGACTCTTGACTTGACTCTCTTTTAGTTTAGTTTAGTTTAGAGATACAGCGCGGAAACAGGCCCTTCGGCCCACCGAGTCCACGCCGACCAGCGATCCTCACACATTAATATTACCCTACACACAGTAGGGACAATGTTTTTACATTTTATGCCAAGCCAACAAACCTGTACGTCTTGATGTGGACTTGCAGGTACAGGGCACAATTTTGAAAACTACCTGATGCAAAACCTGGTAGAACCTGGTAAACAATAAGCAAGTGTTATGAGCCACAAGTAGAAATAAGCAGGTTGGAGGAAAGAGGCAGTAAGTGGAGCAGGATATATAATGCAGCGAAGCAATTCTTGATATACTTTGTAAGGAAAATTGATGAAAGGAAATATCAGCTGTTGGCACAATTTAAAGGATTAAATGAATGAAGCAATCTGGTATGTTTGGCCTTGAATCTTTCATTTTGGCAGGGAGAGCTAACGATGCAGTTAATAAAGTATTTCAGGTGCAAAATTTTATATAAACAAAGACGCTATGATAAACCGTCATAAAACATTAGTTTAACTCGAGTCCTGTGTCCAATTTTAGTTTTAGTTTAGTTGAGTTTAGTTTAGAGATTCTGTGTGGAAACACCGTGTGGGCGGCCACGGTGGCGCAGTGGTAGAGTTGCTGCCTTATAGCGCTTGCAGCGCCGGAGACCCGTGTTCGATCCCGACTATGGGTGCTGTCTGTACGGAGTTTGTACGTTCTCCCTATGACCGCATAGGTTTTCTCCGAGATCTTCGGTTTCCTCCCACACTCCAAAGACGGACAGGTATGTAGGTTAATTGGTTTGGTGTATGTGTAAATTGTCCCCAGTGTGAGTAGGATAGTGTTAATGTGCGGGGATCGTTGGTCGGTACAGACTCGATGGGCCGTACTGTATCTCTAAACTAAACTAAACTAAACTAAACTAAACACCGACCAACAATCAACTGTACACTGGTTCTCTCGTACACACTCGTCATTATTTACAGAGACCAATTAACCTACAAGCCTGCATGTCTTTGGGATGTGTGCGGAAACTGAAGCATCCTTTGCCTTCCCGCTCATATTTGCTGTTGTATGTCTTCTCTTTTATTTTTATAGTCCTTGACTTCCACGGTCGCCTCTTACTCCCCTTAGAATCTTTCTTTCTCTTTGGAATGAAATGATCCTGCATCTTCTGGATTATTCCCTGAAATTCCTGCTATCGCTGTTCCACCTTCTTCCCTGCGAGGGTCCCTTTCCAGTCAACTTTGGCCAGCTCCTCCCTCATGCCTCCATAGTCCCCTTTGTTCAACTTCAATGCTGATACTTCCCATTTTATCTTCTCCCTCTCAAATTGCAGATTAATACTTATCATATTATGGTCACTACCTCCTAATGGTTCCTTTCCTTTGAGTTCCCTTATCAAATCCGGTTCATTACACAACACTAAATCCAGAATTGCCTTCTCCTTGGTAGGCTGCAGTCCAAGCTGTTTAAGAATCCATCTCTTGAGACCTGTTCGAATCAAGAATTTGTCTATCTCTGCCTTAAAAATAGCCACTGACTATTTAGTTTAAACCCACCCGTGTAGAACTAGCAAACCCGCCTGCCAGATAAGCATAAGCATAAGCATAAAGGAAGAAAAATGTCCGAGGTTGGGTAAACATAGAAACATAGAAACATAGAAAATAGGTGCAGGAGTAGGCCATTCGGCCCTTCGAGCCTGCACCGCCATTCAATATGATCATGGCTGATCATCCAACTCAGTATCCCGTACCTGCCTTCTCTCCATACCCCCTGATCCCTTTAGCCACAAGGGCCACATCTAACTCCCTCTTAAATATAGCCAATGAACTGGCCTCAACTACCTTCTGTGGCAGAGAATTCCACAGATTCACCACTCTCTGTGTGAAAAAAAACTTTCTCAACTCGGTCCTAAAAGACTTCCCCCTTATCCTTAAACTGTGACCCCTTGTTCTGGACTTCCCCAACATCGGGAACAATCTTCCTGCATCTAGCCTGTCCAACCCCTTAAGAATTTTGTAAGTTTCTATAAGATCCCCCCTCAATCTTCTAAATTCCAGCGAGTACAAGCCGAGTCTATCCAGTCTTTCTTCATATGAAAGTCCTGCCATCCCAGGAATCAATCTGGTGAACCTTCTCTGTACTCCCTCTATGGCAAGAATGTCTTTCCTCAGATTAGGAGACCAAAACTGTACGCAATACTCCTGGTGCGGTCTCACCAATGCCCTGTACAACTGCAGCAGATCCTCCCTGCTCCTATACTCAAATCCCCTCGCTAAAGAGTGGTGGTGTGGGGCTATGTGGCCTTCTCTTTGAAAGAATTGTGCAAACCTTAATGGGATGAATAACCATCCTCTGTACAACATGGTTCTATGAGTGTATTGATGGGTGCTATGTTTGGATGTGTTGAACTCACAGTGATATGATTCATAAAAATCTGAGTGCAGGCAAAGTGAACATGGTGCAATGTTAAGTCTCTAACTAAAATGATTTATTTTGATGATTATTTCCTGTAATTTTTTCCATTACTATTTCCTTTCCAAATATTTATAAATTATGTCTGTGTAAAGTTTTGCATTGGCTATAAGATTGATCAAAAGATGTGTATTTTGAAATCCTGAAGTTTGACTGATCAGATTTGTGTGATTTATTGGGGTTGGCATGATTATGTATTGCCATAACCTAGAGCACAGTCCAGGAAAGTTAAGAGAATCACTGTTATGTATCTTGTTATTTAATCTCCGGTTTGCTATGTTGGACTTCTACTTCCTTTACACTTCATGACCCTGAGTTTGGCTTTACCAGCTTTGTATTACATCATGTGCAGCAAGGCTAATGTATAGTGTAAGAAGGAACTGCAGATGCTGGTTTAAACTGAAGATAAGCACAAAACTCAGTAGTAACTCAGCGGGACAAGACAGGCAGCATCTCTGGGGAGAAGCAAAGGGCGACGTTTTGGATCGAGACCTGAAGAAGGGTCTTGACCCGAAACGTCACCCATTCCCGCTGAGTTACTCCAGCAATATTGTGTCTATCTACGGCTAATGTTTAGTTTAGTTTGGTTTAGAGATGATAAGGTTGCAAATAATAAACAGGAAATATTTAATTGGGATACAGTGAACCCCATTAATCCGTTACATTCTGAACTTCAGTGTTGCCGGGCCAGCAGATTTTTCAGACAATTTTACATTATTCCAATTAATATGTCAAGGCACATACCATTCATTTTAATTAGATGTTACATAATACAATCACGTTCAGGAGTAGATGTGATAGGAGTAGAATTAGGAGTTCGATGAGTTGAATTAGGCCATTTGGCCCATTGAGTCTACTCCGCCATTCAATCATGACTGATCTCTGCCTCCTAATCTCATTTTCCTGCCTTCTCCCCATAACCCTTGAGACCTGTTCTAATCAAGAATTTGTCTATCTCTGCCTTAAAAATAGCCACTGACCTGGCCTCCACAGCTCTCTGTGGCAACTAACTACCCTCTGACAAACGATGTTCCTCCTCACCTCCTTTCTAAAGAGGGGCCTTTAATTCCTAGGTTATGTCCTCTGGTCCTAGACTCTCCCACCAGTGGAAACATCCTCTGCACTTCCACTCTACCTATGCCTTTCATTATTCTGCCAGTTTTAATGAGGTCCCGCCTCAACTTTCTAAACTCCAGCTAGCAGAGGCCCAGTGCTGTCAAATGCTCATCATAGGTTAACCTAATTATTGCTGGGATCATTCTTGTAAGCCTCCTCTGGACCCTCTCCAGAGCCAGCACATCCTTCTTCAGATATGGGGCCCACATTTGCTCACAGTACACCAAATGCGGCCTGACCAGCGCGTTATAAAGCCTCAGCAAGCATCAATCTTCTAGTAAACCTGGAAAGCTTCAAAGGTTCGCTTAAAAAAAAGAACATGATGAATTACAAGGTGGCATCGGATACAGGGCCCAGTGAGTTTAAGTGGAGCGTGGGTGAGCACGGCCCCAGTGAGTTTAAGTGGAGCGTGGCATCTGGGGTTCAAATGTGCCGAGGAGAGTATGAAAATGGGGTCCAAACATGTTGTAGGGAATGCATGCATCAGCACCTGTTTGTATAATGACAAACCATGGGGATTTCAGAACAGTTGAAAAACAGATAATCAAAGTTTTACTTCATTTAAATTATGTTACATGGTGTATAGGAAAATAATTGCAGATGCTGGTACAAATCGAACGTATCACAAAATGCTGGAGTAACTCAGCGGGTCAGGCAGCATCTCAGGAGAGAAGGAATGGTGTATCCTTACATAGTGTATCCTTCTTCAGCTTTGCAATGTACCTTCATCTCCTGTCGTAATCTTTGCCCCAGGGACGAGGAGTCTAAAAGTGCAGAGCATAGGTTTTTGATGAAAGGGTAAAAATTGCAAAGAGATGTGAGGGGCAACTTTTCACCTGGAGCGTGGTGTGTAGAGGGAACATATTTCCAGAGGAAGTAGTGGAGGTGGGGGTAATTACGACATTTAAAATTCACTGTGACAGATAGGTGGGTATAAGTTTGGAGATATATGGACTAGGTGCAGGCAGGTGGAACTAGCTCGGTTATACATTTTGGATGGCATGGGCAAGTTGGGCCGAGGGCTCTGTTTCTGTATGTTATGACTGTGTGACTCTGTGACTATGCTGAATTAAAATATTGCAGTAAAAGATTTAGCACTTTATAATCATTGCCTTAAAGCTCAAAACCTCAGCTCTGCAGTAATTAACTTCTAACTTAGACAATTAATTCTAGAGTAATTTAATGTAAACTGCTGCTAATATCATTGTAAATTTAATTATCAACAACCCATAAATACAAACCTAGGAGGCATTTATATTATTAAAGTTAATGCCCCCATTAAAATAACAAATAAAGAGATTTTATGGAATTGTCTTAAGTATTTACAGTCTCAGGGAGCAAAGAATAGTTTCTATCAACATTTGAATTGCCATCTTTTCTAGTAGGCCAATAAAAGCCAGCAAAGCAAGTGTGAACATTGTAATAAGCAATTTACATGGACCTAAGGCTTCCAAAGCAAGCAGTATTTTAATATAAGAAAATAACTGCAGATGCTGGTACAAAGCATTCCCTGCATGACGTCAATTGGTTGGCATAACTCCGCAGCATCAGTGACTCAAACATGCCACAGCATTTGGCTGCCAGTGGAGAGGTCCAGCAGTGGATTACAGTAGGGAAATCATTGGAAAACAGTTTACCAAGAGGTTCAGGTCTTCCACGTTTGTATATTATGAGAGGGCAAAAGAATCCGTCACACAATTCTCACTTAAGTATAAGAGAGAAGTTTTTACTTATCAATCGATCCCCTGCAGTAGGTCGGATCTCTGCACTTCCCTGCACTTCCCTGCATAGATCACTGCACTTACAACAACCGGGACTTGAATATGGCAGCGAACTAGCAAATCTGTACACTGTCTCAGTGTATTACTGCTATATCCTTGTACTGTATCTGAGATGCTTATCTAATATGCATCTAAGTGCTTATGTATAGTGATACTTGTACAGAACTATATGCAAAAATGAATTTCATTGCACCTCGGTACAGGTGACAAATAAAGTACCAGACCATGCGAAGGGCATTCACCTTGTAACTGTGATGCTCACACACTCTTGTACAAAGCACAGCATATTATGTACATCTGGAGATCAGTTACATTAATTCACCAATACATTCAGTTACTTCTAAACAAATCAAGAAAAGAAGGTGCATGATCATTCACTTCGGACATCAACTGATCATTGCATTCCTTGCAGATCCCAATCTCTAGGTCATATGTTTAAAGCAGTCTTTAAGCAGTCTTTGTTTGATTAAGATACTGGTGACAAATAGTGATAGCACTAAGATGTTTAATTACCACATTCCTCCAGTGGACTTCTATGTCCTTTATCTCATACTTTTATTTCCATCGCTGGTGTTTACTTGATGCTTACAACATGTATACATTTGTTGGCACCCTGTATGTGGCAACTCTTTGCATACCTTGAGTATGCAAAACAAAGAATCTCACTGTGGCATATCATATGGATAGAAAATTGGCTTCATGGAAGGAAGCAGAGGGTGATGGTGGAAGGTTGCTTATTGGACTGGAGGCCTGTGACTAGTGGTGTGCCTCAGGGTTCGGTGCTGGGCCCGTTACTGTTTGTCATCTATATCAATTATTTGGATGAGAACATACGGGGCAAGATTAGCAAGTTTGCAGATGATACAAAAGTGGGTGGTTTTGCAGATAGTGAAGATGGTTGTGAAAAATTGCAGCAGGATCTGGATCAATTGGCCAAATGGGCTTGAGGAATGGTTGATGGAATTTAATGCAGAAAAAGGTGAAGTGTTGCATTTTGGGAAGTCTAACATGGGAAGGACCTACACAGTGAATGGTAGGGCTCTGGGTAGTGTTGTTGAGCAGAGGGATCTAGGAGTGCAGGTCCATGGTTCCTTGAAGGTGGAGTCACAGGCGGATCGGGTGGTCAAAAAGGCTTTTGGCACATTGGCCTTCGCCGGCCAGAGTATTGAGTATAGAAGTTGGGAGGTCACATTGGTGAGGCCACATTTAGAGTATTGTGTTCAATTCTGGGCACCATGTTATAGGAAAGATGTTGTCAAGCTGGAAAGGGTACAGAGAAGATTTATGAGGATGTTGCCAGGTCTAGAGGGTCTAAGCTATAGGCAGAGGTTGAGTATGCTGGGGCTCTATTCCTTGGAGCGCAGATGAGGGGTGATCTTATAGGTGTATAAGATCATGAGAGGAATAGTTCAAGTAGATGCACAATGTCCCGTCCTGAGGACCAGAGGACATAAGTTTAAGGTGAAGGGGAAAAGATTGAATAGGAATCTGAGTGGTAACCCATACGAAGGGTGGTAGATATATGGAACAAGCTGCTAGAGGAGGTAGTTGAGGCAGCAATTATCCCAACATTTAAGAAGCAGTTAGACAGGTACATGAATAGGACAGGTTTGGAAGGATATGGATCAAATGCTAGCAGGTGGGACTAGTGTAGGTGGGACATGTTGGCTGGGGTGGGCAAGTTGGGCCAAAGGGCCTGTTTTCACACTGTATCACACTGTGGCTCTATGACTCTTTGAGAAGCCCGCAGGTTGTTTCGCCTAGTTAAAATGCAAGTTAACTCCTATATATTTCTCAATGTCCACAATGGCCTACTTCACTCATTCATGCTTTGAAATCTTGAACTTGCGGGCACTGATGTGGAACCACAGGCATTCCTCTGAAAAAGCCAGCCTATTAAAATTTTTGGACATGAAGAAGCCAGCCCAGCTTTCGCTGACAGCGATAAGATTAAATAAAAATAACAACAGTTTTCATCGATATGAACAAATGTGATGTCGACCAAATCTGAAGTGAACAAATCTGAAACCACTCTTCAGAAATGTCGGCACCATGATCTTCTTTATCTATTTTTCACGAGTGGCTGAAATCTGCTGACTTGAAAGCGGCAAAAGACAGGAAACTAACTTATTCTCTGAAACAGTCAGCAAACCATGCTAGGACCTGTAGCACTCAGGTGCCCAATGTTGCCAAAGCATTGCAGAGATAGGCAAAGACTTGCTACGATTTGGACACAAAGTGCTGGAGTAACTCAACGGGTCAGGCAGCATCTCTGGAGAACATGGATAGGTGACATTTCGTGTCGAGACCGTTTTTCAGACTGAAGCGACCCTTCTTCAGTCGCAAAACGTCACCTATCCATGTTCTCCAGAGATACTGCCTGACCTGCTGATTTATTCCAGCACTCTGTGTCCTTTTGTGTGAGAACCAGCATCTGCAGTTTTGTTTCTACACTTACCACTGTTTGATGGATCTTTCATGAGGATGTATTCACCTACAAAAAGCTGAGGACTGAAATCAGCAGGAAGTTTCACAAAAATTATGGTGAAATTGTGGACTGCTTCAATGAAATGGGTGATAGTCCCTGTTCAGTGATAATTTAGTGATGAATAGGATAGATAAGTGTTAAAGAAAATCAACATAAGGGAACAGATCCAGACAGAGGATCAGAACTATTGCCATGTGGAGGAAAACATTGCAATCTGGTTGGATCAAATTGCCTGCCACTGCATTGCAATTTAGACATGGTTTTACTATCTACCTGATTCAAATAAATGTTTCCAACCTTTAAGAATTAAAGGAAGTATTTAATATTGAAATTTCATGGTGAAGTCACGAGGATGGTAATTGCACTGAAAAATACACTGACAAATCCCACCTCACGAAAAATATATATACTTTTCTTCCAAAATCAGCAGAGGAAATATTTATTCTTCAATACTTCTGCAAAGGAATATTCCTTCTCCTCTTGAATGGATTTGGATATCTGCTCTGATTAAGTTGCAGCAGGTTAGACTTTCATTGTTCTAGACCCAGTACATATGACAATTAAACACTTTTAACCTAACCCTTGCAGTTAAATAAAATAATTATAAATAAATTGCACTTTTATTAACTTAAGCTTCAGTTCCACCAGAACAGATATCCAGTGGAACTGAACATTAAGTTAATAGAGGTGCAATTTATTTCTAATTATTTTATTTAACTGCAAGAATCAGGTTAAGAGTGTTTAATTGTCATATGTACCTAGAATAGAACAATGAAAGTTTAACATGCCGCAGCCTTACAGGTCCATTAATGCAATAACGCAACAATTAAATATACAACAATCAAAAATCCAATAAATTAATAATCGATAATACTAGGTATCACACCACAACAGTGCAAAACCAAAATATGTAGTGCAACCAAAAACAAAGTCCATTGATCACTGCTGAGGTAGGGTTGTAGTTAAGGGTTCACTGTATAATTCAAGAACTTTACGGTTGCTTGGAAGAAGCTGTTCTTAAACATGAGATGTTAACTTTATAACCTTCTGCAATAACTATATGATAGAGTCAGGCCCTTTGGCCCAACTTGCCCTCACCGACCAACATGTCCCATCTACCCTAGTCCCACCTGCCTGCGTTTTGCCTATGTCCCTCTAAACCTGTCCTATCCATGTACCCGTCTAATTGTTTCTTAAACGTTGCAATAGTCCCTGCCTTAACTACCTCTTCTAGCAGCTTGTTCCATACACCCACCACCCTTTTTGTGAAAACGTTACCCGTCAGATTCCTATTAAATTTTTCCCCCTTCATCTTAAAGTGATATTAAGTTAAGATAATTGGTAGAAAGATTAATAGGGGGATCAAAAATAAATATTTGTTCATGGGGGTTGGTTGGGTTCTGTTACTCCCTGAATGGCATAATTCCTTATCGTACAAAGATGCAGCTGGATGAGGAGCTGAAGTGTCCTGTTCAACAGGGTCACTAAACACTGGGAAGTCAAAACAGCGCACACAGATTGCCTTTGGCAGGCAGGAGCACGAGAGTCTGAATATCATGAGCATGTTGATTTGATGCTTGAGGTCAGTACATTGTAGATTGATATGAAGGGTTTATTAACTGGCATTTAGAAGGATGAGAGGTGCCTTCGTTGAAACAAACAACACTCTGAGAGGAATACCAGTTTGGCCATTTAGGATTGAGACAGAAATTTCTTTGTATTAAGAGTTCTGAATCTTTAGAATCCTCTTCTTCACAGGACTGTGGATGCTCAGTGTATGGAAGGCTATGTCTGCTAGATTTTTGGAGACCTAGGGAATCATAGGCAAGGCAACTGGACCAGTCAGGATCTTATTGAATGCAGAGTTGGTCCATACAAGTCTGTTCCACTTCCACTTCCCACATCCTTCATACATATGTGTAGGAGGGAACTGCAGATGCTGGTTTAAACCAAAGATAGACACAAAAAGCTGGAGTAACTCAGCAGGTCAGGCAGCATCTCTGGAGAAAAGGAATAGATGATGTTTCGGGTCGTGGTCTGAAGAACGATTTCGACCCGAAACATCACCTTGCATCGGGTGGCATGGTGGCGCAGCGGTAGAGTTGCTGCCTTGCAGCGAATGCAGCGCCGGAGACTCAGGTTCGATCCTGACTACGGGCGCCGTCTGTACGGAGTTTGTACGTTCTCCCCGTGACCTGCGTGGGTTTTCTCCGAGATCTTCGGTTTCCTCCCACACTCCAAAGACGTACAGGTATGTAGGCTAATTGACTGGGTAAATGTAAAAATTGTCCCTAGTGTGTGTAGGATAGTGTTAGTGTGCGGGGATCGCTGGGCGGCGCAGACTCAGTGGGCCGAAGGGCTTTGTTTCCGCGCTGTATTTCTAAATCTAAAAAAAATCTAAATCTAAATCACCTATTCCTTTGCTCCAGAGATGCTGTCGGGCCCGCTGAGTTACTCCAGCATTTTGTGTCCTTCATACATATGATGGTTACCTTCGGAAGATGTTAGCTGTGAGGAAAGGTTGGACAGTACTGCTGTTTTATTTTCTTCTGAAATGAGGAAGCAGAGTCTGAGGGAAGACTTAATTGATGTGCTTAAGGGTAAGAGAAGAGAGTAATATAATGTAAACAGGAAGATCCCAGTTCCCTCTGCAGTGACATCAAAAGCCAACTAGCATAGATACAAAATAAATGGTAGAGACTTAGAGGGGACATGAGGATAGATTGGTGGGGATCTAGAAATCACATACTGAAAGGATGTGTGTGTGCAGGAAGGGACTGCGGATGCTGGTTTACACCGATCAACATGTCCCATCCACACTAGTCTCACCTGCTTCGTTTGGCCTATATCCTGTCATATAACCTGTCCTATACATGTACCTATTCACAAAATGCTGGAGTAACTCAGCAGGTCAGGCAGCATCTCGGGAGAGAAGGAATGGGTGACGTTTCAGGTCGAGACCCTTCTTCAGACTGAGGTCTGAAGAAGGGTCTTGACCCGAAACGTCACCCATTCCTTCTCTCCCGAGATGCTGCCTGACCTGCTGAGTTACTCCAGCATTTTGTGAATAAATACCTTCGATTTGTACCAGCATCTGCAGTTATCTTCTTATACTATACATGTACCTGTCTATCTGTCTGCCCATTTCTTCTATCCAAAGATGCTGCCCTTCCTGCTGAGTTACTCCAGCATTTTGTGTCTTTCTTACTGAAAGGATGTTACAGGTAGAAACCTCAACTACGCTTAAAAAGTGGCAGGATGCACATCTGAGTGGCAGCAACTTGCAATGGACCCAGATTGAATGTGGGATGAAGCAGAAAGAGCTCTTCTTCAACCAGCACAGATATGATGGGCTCAACGGTCTCTTTGTTATAAATGTTCCATGATTTAAACTTTGTACAAGGATGAGACAGGCTTCCAGCTGAGTGAGACATATCCAATGACATATCCAATGAAGCACGACAGACAGGAAAAGAAGGCCTGAGATCTGGGTCAATGAACTGACCCAGAGAGGTGAGGACATGGCAGAGTAGCGGCATGAAACTCCCACAGCAAGAGTGTCTTCAACCGCTGCTGACAAAAGAAAATGAGAAAACTTAAAGATATATTGGCATTTAAAGCCTGCATGGTGCTGATGTTCTGATCTTCCACCCCCACTGGGATTTTATGCCTGTCAACAGCCCAAAATAAATGCAAGAAAATGCTGAGCACTACGTTCCATCAAATAAAAATGGGTGGATATACACATTGAGGAACTCTGAAATTTATTAAGTGGTGACATGTACATTCATTGTGGCTTTAGTTGCTCTCTTGCTTTGATCAGCAAGCTCCACATGCATGAGAAAAGATATATAGAAACTATTGTGTGCATGAATTAACCTTATATATCAACAACGTGAGGCATTCAGGAAAGAAATTCAAGGAGATCAGAGTAAACATCTTCCACCAAAGGAAAAAGGTATATCTGCCAGGTCTAGAGACCTGAGAATTCAAGGCACATGAGGGGTGAAACAAGGCAATGAAAAGTTTATGTAATAATCTGAAAGGGTAGAACAGCAGGAAGCCCAGAGGAGTATAGATAGTGTAACGGTTGAATTAAAATGGGAAAGCAAAGAGAGTATATGTAAAAATACTGGAAACATAAGAGTGAAGAAAATCAAAAGATGTTTTACCCGCTCATGAAGAAAGAAGGGATAACTAAGGAAGGGCCTATTGCAGACAAAAAAAAGATAATCTTTTAGTGGAAGCAGGTAATGTACGTAATAAATACCGTGTGACTGTCTTCACAAAAGAGTGGTTGATGCCAAAGCTGCAGTAAAGGAGGACAAATGTAAAATATTGGATAGACAACAAAAAGCTGGAGTAACTCAGCGGGACAGGCAGCATCTCTAGAAAGAAGGAATGGGTGACATTTTGGGTTGGGACCCTTCTTCAGACATCCAAAAATATTGCATGAGGTATATGAAGTAAGAGAAGAGACATTCATATGAATGAATCACCAGGAGAAATATATTGCAGGCTCTTAGAGGAAACATGGAGGGGGGGGGGGAGAGATTGCACAAGCTTTTAATGTATTTTTTCCATGGTGCTTGGCAACAGGATGCCAGAGGATTGATGATCATTAAAGTTGTATTGTTGTTTGAAAGTGGAGGAAGTGAAGAATCAAATAATAACAGGGCAGCTACTTTAACTTTAGCGGTGAGCAAATTATTGGAATCAATTCTGAGGAACAGTATAAATCAAGGGAGGTCAGCATGGGTTTGATAGAGGCAGATTGCTGGCTAACCAACTACATTTTATGAAGAGGGAACAAGGGAAATTGGTAAGAACATGCAATGTAGTCTACAAAAGCTTTAATGAAATCCCGCATGACAGGCTGGTCAAAAATCTAAAAGTCCATGGAACCCAAAGAGCGTAAATTGAATCCAAGATTGACTTTGCGGCAGGGAGCAAAGTGTAATAGTTGATGAATGTTTTTGTGTGTTAATAGAAAACTGTTGTCATTTGGGTACTCAGAACTCAATCTATCTGAAGGAAGGCTGGAAGGGTATAGTGGAGGCTGGGCGGGAACGGAGGCATCTGAATGCTCACGGGAGGCGACAGAGCCCCGTGGCAGGGGCCTGCGTCGATAGGAGCCCGCGGCCGTTGCCTGGGACAATGGGGGGGAGCACGTGGACCGGACACGGCCAACAGCGGTGGAGCAGTGGCACAGGTTGCCACGGCTACGCTTGGCCAGGCTGACCCTGCAACGCCGCCAGGACAATGGGCCTTCATGGTCAGGTCAAGCTCCCTGCACTTACAACAACTGGGACCTGAAAATGGCGTCAAACAGGCGACTCTGTATACTGTCTCAGTATACTACTGCTAATCACTTGAACTGTATCTATGATGCTTCTCTATATGTATCTAAGTGCTTGATATTACTGAACTGTATACAAAAATGAATGTCACTGTACCTCAGTACACGTGATAAATAAAGTACCATACCATACCATGCCAAAGACGTGCAGGTATGTAGGTTAATTGGCTGGGTAAATGTAAAAATTGTCCCTAGTGGGTGTAGGATCGTGTTAATGTGCGGGGATCGCTGGGCGGCACGGACTTGGAGGGCCGAAAAGGCCTGTTTCCGGCTGTATATATATGATATGATGATGATAATAATTGTAATTGCTGAATTGACACAAATTAAATATTTAGTGCAATTAATGTTTGTGAAACAATTTTTTTTTTTTTTTTGCAATGAATGCTATTGATTCCAGTAAATGTTTCTTGCAATTGATGTTACTGAGACAAGTAAATATATGTTTGTTGCATATCTTTTAGATGACTGACATGAGCTCCTGGGGTGATGATCTTCATCTGTGTCATACGTTATCATTGATTGTTACCGCATTATAATATTTATGGCATATAAATATGAAATGGAATACTGTAGAATATAACCTTTACAATCCAATTGTCACATAGTCCTGTATTGCCGAAGGCAAACGAGCCTAATTAGGAGTAACAATATCTTCTGTTAGGCTTGTCAGCCTTGCAATATGCCTCATCCTGTCCAGTGTGCAGTGAAGAAAGACATACATTTTTACAGCACTCCTCATAATCAAAGATCATTACATCGATATCTTGAAGTCAGGTTACTGTTCCAATGCAAGAAATTGAGCAGCGTTTGAGCTGCACCTCAACATCAGTGCACAAATTAAATATTTAATTGCACCCTGCTTAGTCTTCTGACCATACTGGGCACTGTATGTTCAAGGGTATTTCTGCACTGACGAATAAGCAGAATGAAAGGAAGTGCTGCAAAATCCAGAAGTGTATGTGTATGGTAGAAACAAAGAACCACAGCTACTGGTTAATCCACTAAAGGACACAAAGAGTTGGAGTAACTCAGAGTAGGTCAGGCAGCATCTCTAGGGAACATGGTATTTATTGTTTGTCAGGAGGAGTATGTCTTACTTCTATCGAACAAAGCTTTTGTCTCCCGAGCACAATCAGCAACATTCCTTGTTTCAACATCTCTGGAGAAGATGGGTAGGTGACTTTTCAGGCTGATTGTGTGTGGGGGGGGGGGGGGGGTGGGGGTGGGGGAGGGGAGATGGCATGCCTACTTGAAGTAGTTCTGCTCTCTGAAGAAAGGTCTCAACCCAAAACGTCCCCTATCTATCTTCTCCTGAATGCTGCCAGACCTGTTGAATTACTCCAGCACTTTGTGCCTTCTTTTGTAAATCAGCTTCTGCAGTTCCTTCTTCCCATTGACTTCTTTCATGCAACTGTAATCCTCAGTCTGTGCTTTGAAACTAGTCTTTCTTCCCTCAAACTTCAAGCAGCAACTTACAAAGGCCTCTCTGCCCATCAGCTGCAAGCCTATCTATTAGTTCAGCTCCATTGCTGGAATCAGAAAAATTATATTATGATATACTGGTGTTAAATTCAGCAGGATGTTCACATCCCCAGCTTGGCTGGGTTTTTCCTACAATGCCAAGCTCCCCACACTTTCTCCATTCCCCTCAAACAAGGAGATAAATGTCACTTGGGAGATCTTTTGCATTTGCTACTCTTCACTTAATTCCACCTTAATTCCATCCTTGCTTGGAAGTGCTTGCATAAGTCAGACAGGACTAGTAGAGGCATTCCAAACTTTAAGGTACTCAGACCCTTGGAGGAGCGAGCCGAGGAAATGATTTATGATAAAAACACTAAATGCTAGGAATGCTTGGCAAGGAAGGCAAGATCGATGGAAAGAGAAATGGAGTTTTTATTTCAGGTCTCCAATTTTCAGCCTCTGCAGTTTTTTGATATTCATGTACTAGGCGTAGATTTTGGTTGGGAACACGCACAGAGTTAAGGAAGATTAATGGGTACATATCCACAACGTTGCTGTTGTATTCTTGCGAAGAAGCAAGGCAGTGTCTTTCTCCCTCAGCTCGCACCATCAGTTTTGCAGATTCATCATAATAAAGGATTGCAAGTTAATAATGTAGAGGTAAAGCAAGAGGAAGAGTAGGTTAGGGGAAGGTAATGGTAAGGTGGGGGGTGGTGGGAGGTTCTCATTATAACAATGATGGAGAGGATGGATATTGTAAAGCTACCTGAAGGAATCAGGGTGCAAAATACCGTCACTGTTCCTGTGAGACCAGAAATCCCAGAAGACTCTAGGATATTTGTGTGAAGAAATGCTGCCTGACCAACTGCGTTACTTCAGTACTTTGTCTCTTTCTTGTAGACCTGTATCTGCAGTTCCTCGTATCTACAGTTTACAAATTTAAAACAGGCACGAAGTCAGGAATAAATTAACTTGCTGACCAGAAGAAATGTAGATCGTCAGATCATACGACCAAAACATAATCTTTGGCCACGAGGATGTTGAATGTCGAGGACGTAGCATTGTGATTCACAGAGTACAACAATACCTCGAATGATGTCCAAGGTACAGCACACAGTAGAATATGAAGTAAGTCTTTGTCCTTCATTTCTGCCAAAAGATATTATTAGAATTAACAAACTGCAGATGCTGGTTTACATAAAATAAAACACAAAATGGTAGAGTAACCCAGTGGATCAGGGAACATCCCTGGAGAGTATGGACAGTTGACGTTTTGGGTCCAGACCCTTCTTCAGACTATTATGAGAATAAATGTTATTACTTTTTAAAAGAATGTACGAGTTATAAGTATTAAACACTGCAACAATGCATTCTCAGTCCCCTACTTTACCCCCTATACACACACGGCACTTCATTGTTCTATCTGGGACATATGACAATAAAACACTCATGACTCAACACTCAACACTCAGGAGAAAGCAGGAACGGGGTACTGATTTTGGGTGATCAGCCATGATCATATTGAATGGCGGTGCTGGCTCAAAGGACCGAATGGCCTACTACTGCACCTATTTTCTAAGTTCCTATGTTTCTATGACTCTTGACTTGATTCTTGACTTCAGAAAAATCCAGGCACCAACAAGTTGTCAGGTTGCCAGGTAAGATCTTTCAGACATTATTCAGCAGTCCCAGAACACTCCAGGATATCTGTACGACAATGTTTACAAATTTAAAACAGGTTTACATGGGCATGAATTCAGGAATGAGTAAATCAACTTGCTGACCAGAGGATATGTAGGTCATCCAAATCACAGGTCTAAATTTAATTACGTCTAGTCTCTTTGGCCACAAGGATGCTGAAGCAGTTATTTAGGTTTCTAAAGTCTCATCTAAGAGTAAACATATTTTTGTAGGGTGGAAACCACACATGTATGGAAAATCAAGGATCCAAGACAGAAGCGATCCTAACTGATATGATTTTTATTTTTCTCCAATCAGTTGCTAAACTAATTTGTGCTGATTGGGTGGGGTAGCATCAGACTGGAGGAGGGACATGTAACTGTGAGGCCTACACTTGCTTTCAGTCTGACTTTCAGTCCGACCTGAAACGTCACCTATTTCTTTTCTCCAGAGACACTCCCTGACCCGCTGAGTTATTCCGGCATTTTAGTTTTGTTTAGTTAATTGTCACGTGTACCAAGGTATAGTGAAAAAGCTTTTGTTGCGTGCTATCCAGTCAGTGGAAAGACAATACATGATTAAAAATGAGTCAATAGACAATAGACAATAGACAATAGGTGCAGGAGGAGGCCATTCGGCCCTTCGAGCCAGCACCGCCATTCAATGTGATCATGGCTGATCACTCTCAATCAGTACCCCGTTCCTGCCTTCTCCCCATACCCCCTGACTTCGCTATCCTTAAGAGCTCTATCTAGCTCTCTCTTGGATGCATTCAGAGAATTGGCCTCCACTGCCTTCTGAGGCAGAGAATTCCACAGATTCACAACTCTCTGACTGAAAACATTTTTCCTCATCTCTGTTCTAAATGGCCTACCTCTTATTCTTAAACTGTGGCCCCCTGGTTCTGGACTCCCCCAACATTGGGAATATGTTTCTTGCCTCTAACGTGTCCAACCCCTTAATAATCTTATACGTTTCGATAAGATCCCCTCTCATCCTTCTAAATTCCAGTGTATACAAGCCTAGTCACTCCAGTCTTTCAACATACGACAGTCCCGCCATTCCGGGAATTAACCTAGTAAACCTACGCTGCACGCCCTCAATAGCAAGAATATCCTTCCCCAAATTTGGAAACCAAAACTGCACACAGTACTCCAGGTGCGGTCTCACTAAGGCCCTGTACAACTGCAGAAGGACCTCTTTGCTCCTATGCTCAACTCCTCTTGTTATGAAGGCCAAATCATCGTGATAAGGGAATAACGTTTAGTGCAAGGTAAAGACAGCAAAGTCTGATCAAGGATAGTCCGAGGGTCACCAATGAGATATTGTGTCCATGTGAGGCCCACAATCCTGAAATTGCTTATGTTCCCAAATAATCCTGATGATTTTATGAAGATACAGTTGGGAACAACCAGAGCTGACTTTAATGTCCAGTTTTCTTCATACCCACCCTGATAACATCACTCTTCAAGATCGGCCTGTGAAGGAGATGTGCAAATTTGTGTTTTGGTAAACCATACTTCAAAAGTTCAGCAGCCGAGGAAGGAATTTTAATTGTCTCAGATCTTATCTAACCCTTTAAAACAACTGTTGTTGAAATGTCCTCTTGGTGTAGAGAAACCCACGAGGAACTTCCCGCCTCCTAAAGTGTGAAGGATTCATGATGAATCCAGAGAGTTGCGAATTTGTGGAATTCTCTGCCACAGAGGCCAGTGGAGGCCAAATCACTGGATGGATTTAAGAGAGAGTTAGATGGAGCTCTAGGGGCTAGTGGAATCAAGGGATATGGGGAGAAGGCAGGCACGGGTTATTGATTGTGCATGATCAACCATGATCACAATGAATGGCGGTGCTGATTCGAAGGGCCGAATGGCCTCCTCCTGCACCTATTTTCTATGTTTCTATGATGAAAAAACTGGATTGGGGTCGGAGTAATGTTGATGGGATGAGCAGATGTCATACATGGCCTGCACACTCCCAGAAAGAAGCAAATCCACACAAAAAAACCCACACTCAAGGAGGAAATTAATTGAAATAAAAGAAAAGCATGGAAGGCACAAAAGCAGACTCTCTTCAATACAAATTCGCAAGTTCACATGTTTTAGCAGTAGAAATAGGACATTTGGCCCATCGAGTCAACTCCGCCATATAATCATGGCTGATCTCTGCCTCCTAATCCCATTTTCCTGCCTTATCCCCATAACCCTTGACACCCATTCTAATCAAGAATTTGTCTATCTCTGCCTTACAAATATCCACCGACTTGGTCTCCACAGCCTTCTGTGGCAATGAGTTCCACAGATTAACTTCCACTGGCATCCATGCACAGGTTCCAGATCATCATTATAAAAGGAACTACTGGATTTAAATAATGACGCTTTGATAGGGCGATTAACCTCATAAGCTGCATAGAAGCTCAGAGCAGTGACGTTCTGCTCTGACGGAGGAAGAGATAATCTGGAAAACGATCTTAGATGTTTGATACATTCAGCAGGTCAGACAACACCTGGGGAGCAAGAAACAGTGGTGCACATTGGTGCAGCGGTAGAGTTGCTGCCTTTCAGCACCAGAGACCCGGGTTTGATCCTGACTATGGGTGCTGTCTGTATGGAGTTTGTACGTTCTCCCTGTGATCACGTGGGTTTTCTCCGGGTGCTCCGGTTTCTTCCCACATTCCAAAAACAGGCAGATTTGTTGGTTAATTGGCTTCGGTAAAATTGTAAATTGTCCCTACTTTGTAGGTTAGTTTTGGTATACGGGGTGATCACTGGTCAGTGAGGAATTGGTGAGTTGAAGGGCTAGTTTCCACGCTGTATCTCTGAAGTCTAAAGAGTCATCATTGTATCTCCACTGCTGCTATCTGGTGTACTGAATGTTATTCATTATGAAATCTGAAATTCACAGTTTGGTGTTTAGGGATTAGAGATACAGCATGCAAACAGACCATTTGGCCCACCGAGTGCATGCTGATTATTGATCACCCAAAGACTAGATCCATGTCATCCCACTGTAATCCCACATTTGCATCTTGCACACTAGAGGCAATTCACAGAGGCCAATTAACCTACAAACCTGTACGTCTTTGGAATGTACCACCAGGGGGCGCCACACAATGGCTGCCTCGCCAACGGTCCGTTTTCGTCTTTTCCTTCTTTGTGTTTTTGGTTTGTTGTAAAATGTATCTTATAGTTTCTCTTTATTTTTGTGTTATGTGGGGGTGGTGGGGTGGGGGGGGGGGGGGGGGGGGCTTTTCTTATCTCTTTCCTCGACACCTGTACTAATCAAGAATCTATCTATCTCAGCCTTAAAAATATCCACTGACTTGGCCTCCACAGCCTTCTGAGGCAAAGAATTCCACAGATTCACCACATCTGTACTCAGGATCGAACCCGGGTCTCTGGCATTGTGAGGCAACAACTTCACCGCTGTGCCACCCTGCCGTTCCAGCATCTGCTGAATTTTGCTTTTCATAAAGTCAAATTCTTGGTGAAGGACAGGAATTTTACCTTTCTCAGGTGTTGCTAACTTTAGAGCGACGTATATTGTTACAATATGGCTGAGATTTGGCTGTACTTAGGATCTGTACTTGCTTATTGTACATTTAGATATCCCTGAAATCACTGAGATAGCCTAGAAACATTGGCAGTTACAACCTTGAACTGATTCAAATTCAAATTCAAATTCAAATGATAAGGTACATCACTTTAAGGCAATTGGTAGAGGTGTCGAGGGGATATGAGAAATTTGTTCCAAGGAATCTTTGTTACCCACTGACTGAAAATGTGGTGGAAGTAAGAAGCCACTTTATATTTTTAAAAATCTATATGTTATTGATGTGCAATAATGCAAAGGTATATGGATGGGGAGAAGGTAGGAACGGGGTACTGATTGTGAATGATCAGCCATGATCACATTGAATGGCTCGAAGGGCCGAAGGGCC
The DNA here is from genome assembly GCF_053455715.1 of Rhinoraja longicauda. Lineage (NCBI taxonomy): Eukaryota > Metazoa > Chordata > Chondrichthyes > Rajiformes > Arhynchobatidae > Rhinoraja > Rhinoraja longicauda. The sequence goes on from NC_135955.1 coordinate 82,382,145, forward strand.
TACTCCTGCACCTATTGTGTATTGTCTATTGTCTATTGGATTGAGAGCAAAATGGATTCCTTTTATCCAATATAATATGATAATATGGTTAATCTGTGGAATTCATTGCCGGACATGGCTGTGGAGGCCAAGACATTGGGTATTTTTAAAGCAGAGATTTATAGGTTTGTGATTCTTCCAATAGGTGGGTGTATGGAACAAGCTGCCAAAGGAGGTAGTTGAGGCAGGTACTATCGCAACGTTTCAGAATCAGTTAGACAGGTTTGGAGGGATAGGGGCCAAACGCAGGCTGATGGGGCATGTTGGCCAGTGTGGGCAAGTGTTTCCACGTTGTAAAACTCTATGACTCTCTATGACTCCATGATTTGTAAGGATATCAAAGGAGAATGTAGGTAGGAGAATGAGGTTGAGGGCGAAAAATTGATCAGCCATGATCGAATGGCGGAGCAGACTCGATGAGCCGAATAGCCCAATTCTGCTCCTATGTCTTATGGTTTTGAAAATTGTTTGGTGTTTTATATTGTGATGATTCTATTGTTGTGAAGGTTATGGGCACAAGTAGGAATAACCCCCTGCTTTGGCTAGAAATTGAAGCAGAAATTCTGATGGCATTATCTCTGTTCCTCTCTTGTGCCACCCTAAGGAAGCACAGAATTACCGAGTGTTTATTTGTTATTGTTTCAGTTACATGTTAATCAGTGCAGCTGCTAGTGTTTCATATAGTATAGTGTGCACATCAGCTTGCCTGCCTTGTCTACCTTTACCAGAGTAGAATCCAGCTGATAAAGGGCAGAAGATCCAAATTATCTGCACGGTAATTGTTCCATTTATAAGTTCATAAATTCATGTTATAGGAACAGAATTAGGCCATTCAGCCCATCAAGCCTATTCCGCTATTCAACCATAGCTGATCTACAGTATTTTCCCCTCTCAGCCCCATTCTTCTGCTTCTCCCCATGACACCTGACACCCATACTAATCAAGAATCTGTCAATCTCCACCTTAAAACTATCCATTGACTTGGCCTCCACAGCTGTCAAATGATCTTGTGCCTAAGTACAGAAACTATCTTTCAGATATGAAGTTGTGTCATGGACATTTCGATTAGTTGCAATGGCACCTTGGAAAAATTGTGGCTAGGCAGGGGAGATTGGAGTTGGATAAGAATTTTCTGCTATCAATATATTCTACTGTTTATCTCGGGCAGCACTTGAATCCTGTCTGCCCTTCATTGTCTCTTACCCTTTCTGCTTCTCTGTAATTGGTGAATATTGATTGGGTGCTACAAGGTCAAATGGGCTGTGATTTCTGTGACAGGTATTGTGACTTTGTGATCTGAGCCACTCAGAGGCTGAAGCTGATTGATATAAAAGTCTTTATTCATGCCTCTGGCCATGCTTGATGTGCCAATTGATAACAAAGTCTGGTCTGGAAGCTTTCTTCATCTTAGTTGAATTTTAGTTTAGAGATGCAGCGCACCAAAAGACTTTCGGCTCACAGAGTCTGCACCGGCCAGCGATCCCCACACACCAACACTACCCTACACACACTAGGGAGAATTTTACATTTCTACCAAGCCAATTAACCTATAAAACCCGCACGTCTGAAGTGTGGGAGGAAACCAAGATCTCGGAGAAAACCCACGCAGTTCACGGGGAGAACGTACAGACAGCACCCATAGTCGGGATCGAACCTAGATCTGTGGAGCTGTATGGCAGTAGCTCTACCACTACGCCACCGTGCTGCCCCGTCTCTATCACAATGCCGTTAAATCATTTAAGTTGAAGATTCCTGGGTTAACATATCCTATTGTCTTACATTTGTCCGTTGTTGTTGTTGTTGTTGTTGTTCGTCCTTCGGGTTCGAAGATGACCATGACTTCACTTTCATTTGGAGGATTGGTGACTGTGGGTACGGAAGTGACTGGTGAGGCCAATCTGGGCCCGGAAGGCACGCCCACACGTAGGACACAAGTGGATGGGTGCTGCAGTGGAAGTGGAGGTAGCCCGGGCCTTGTGCGCGGTGCGTTTCCTCTGGGCCTCTGCAGTGCATCTATTCTCTGCTGTGATGAGCTTACTATGCCAGGTTGCACGGTCCAGAGCAAGAGACTCCCAAGTGCTGAGGTTGATGTCCAAGTCTTTGAGGGACACTTTGAGGCAGTCCTTAAACCGTTTCTTCTGTCCTCCTACTGAGCGCTTGCCCTGACACAGTTCTCCATACAGAAGCTGTTTTGGCAGTCGACTCTCAGGCATTCTGACGACATGGCCTTCCCATCTGGCTTGGGCTTTCCATAGGAGGGTGTGGACGATGGGGATTCCGGCCCGTTCCAAGACCTCTGTGTCGGGAATTTTGTCCTGCCACCTGATGTGAAGGAATCTGCGTAGGCAGCTCAAGTAAAAGTGGTTGAGCTGTTTGGCATGTCTGCTGTAGACAGTCCTGGTCTCACTGGCATAGAGAGGAGTGGTGAGTACCACTGCTCAGTAGACCTTCAGCTTGGTGGTAAGGCTGGTAAGGCTAAGGCTGATACATTTGTTTGATACATATGAGAACAAGTAATTGATCATGCTCATGGACTGCCTTTCTCTTTGCAAAGCTCTCCTTTAAATTTCAAACTGATTACAGGTTTCAATGTACATTAGAACAGATATTTGGAAGACTTGTTCTTGTCTTGAATTAGTGGTTGCCACTTCAGCATAATTTTGTAATCACTGAATAATCCTTAACAACAGATAAAGAGATTCTTCAACAATTTGCTTTTGAAAAATCATTTGACAGATGTCATATAAATCCTTTATATCCTAAAACATCCTGTTCGTGTCGCCACGCTGGGTTTTAGTTTTGCAATATTTGCTTCCAGCGTTTGAAGGATGGTTATGGTGGCGCAGTGGTAGAGTTGCTGCGCTACAGTGCCTGAGACCCGGGGTCAATTCTGGCCAGGGGGGGCTGTCTGTACTGAGTTTGTCCATTCTCCCTGTGAGTGTGGGGGTTTTCTCCGGGTGCTCCCAGTTTCCTCCCATATTATAAAGACGTGCGGGTTTGTAGGATGTGTGCGAAGGAAAGCAGATGCTGGTTTAAACCGAAATTGGACACAAAAGTCTGGAGTAACGCAGCAGGTCCGACAATATCATATCATTTCATATCATATCATATATATATACAGCCGGAAACAGGCCTTTTCGGCCCACCAAGTCCGTGCCGCCCAACGATCCCCGCACATTAACACTATCCTACACCCACTAGGGACAATTTTTACATTTACCCAGCCAATTAACCTACATACCTGTACCTCTTTGGAGTACAGGTACGGTTCGGGTCGTGTCTGAAGAAGGGTCTTGACCCAAAACGTCACCTATTCCTTCTCTCCTGAGATGCTGTCTGACCCGCTGAGTTACTCCAGCTTTTTGTGTCAATCGGAGATTTGTAGGTTAATTAGCTCCTGCAAATTGTAAATTGTCCCCAGTGTGTAGAATAGTGCTGGTGTGCGGGGTGATCGCTGGTCGGCGTGGACTTGGTGGGCCGAAGGGCCTGTTTCCATGCTGTATTTCTAAAGTCTAAAGCTCTTTTAATACGCCTAGGCATTCTATAATTTCAGGGTAACGAGCTAAAAGAGGATCTACCTGAGCAGGATGTACCTGACCTTTAACTGCACATCACTGAATAGTGGGCAGATAGATTTGAAGCATCAAGATATTCAAAGAGTGTCTGAAGTTGGTTAGACTTTGTCCTGGCATACCTCAGCTCATTTAAAATAATATAATTCTACCCATTATGCTGTCTAAAATGTGAGCTTATAACCTTATAACAGTGGTGGAACACAGGATACTTTAGTAGGCCAGGCCAACCAACATTGACATTTGAGGACAGAACGAGAATATTTGAAAAGCAAAGAATGTCATAAATTCTATGCCAAACAACACACAGAAAGGACAATGGGTGGGAAATAATATCTGTATTACCAGAGAGGGAGAAAGATGAATGAAAACATGTTTAAAATATTATTTATTTAAGAATCTCCCTGAAAAATTAAAAACCTGCAGTAAATTTACTCCATGGTTGTAGAATGTATTGCCAAGCTTGTAGACTTGCAGTCGTAGAGTCTTAGAGCTACACAACACGAAAACAGCCCTTCAGCCCAGCTTTACATACTGACCAAGTTGGCACACTGGGCTAGTTACATTTGCCTGCATTTGGCTCATAACCTTTTAAACTCTTCCTATCCACATATCTGTTCTAATGTCTTTTAAAAGTCGTAATTTTATCTGGTTCCATAGCTTCCTCTGGCAGCTCATTTCACACACAACTACCCTCTGAATGATAAAGCTACACCTGACGTCCCTCTTAAATCTTTCAGCCATAGAATCATAGAGTGATATAGTGTGGAAACAGGCCCTTCGGCCCAACCTGCTCACACCAGTCAACATGTCCCAGCTACACTATTCCCACCTGCTTGCGCTTGGTCCATATCCCTCCAAACCTGTCCTATCCATGTACCGGTCTAACTGTTTCTTAAACGATGGGATGGTCCCAGCCTCAACTACCTCCTCTGGCAGCTGTATCCATACACCCACCACCATTTGTGTGAAAAAATTACCCCTCAGATTCCTATTAAATCTTTTCCCCTTCGCCTTGAACCTATGTCCTCTAGTCCTCGATTCCTCTACTCTGGGCAAGAGACTCTGTGCATCTACCCAATCTATTCCTCTCATGATTACCTCATTAGAGTCATTACCTCTTTTCACATTGTTAAACAAAACATGCTCATGTTTGCACTCCTCGCTTTTAGTGGTGAAGTTAATGGGCAACCAATTAATTGATTACATAAAAGTTTCCGTAAAAAGATGTGATGGATGAAGCACAACCTTTTAAATTTTGCATTTAACCTTTAGCTCTTTACCTGAAGTTACAGATTTACTCTTAAATAACTGTGCATGCCACTAGCCGTAACAGTATTTTGACGTTCATTTGGATTTCTGGTCACATGGATACATGGAACATAGAACATAAAACATAGAACATTGAACATAGAACAGAACAGCACTGGAACGGGCTCTTCAACTCACAATGTTTGTGCAGAACATGATGCCACATTAAACCAATGTCAAACATAACACAGAAAGGTGGAGTAACACAGGCAGCATCTCTGGAGAAAAGGAATAGATAATTGTTCGGGTCGAGACCCTTCTTCAGACTGAGAGTGATCTGATGTCACCTGTCTGTATATGACCCATATCCCTCTATTCCCTGCACTTCCATGAGTCTATCAAAAAGCCTCCTAAATGCCATTATCGTACCTGCCTCCACCACAACCCCCCGGCAGTGCGTTCCAGCCCCCTACCTCTCTGCCAAACATGCCAAAACTTAACAAAAGAGTATTAAGAGGAAAGGCAACAAGATCCTGAACGTTCTCCATTGCTCATTGCTGGAGATCTGTTGAGAGCTGGTGCATATCCAGTCGAGATCCTGCCCGCAGCTTCTTACTGCTATTAAATAAACAGTTATTATTGGGGTCAAACTGTGCTGGGAACCTTGGGGAATTAGTTGTATTGAGAGACATCTGCCAGTGTTAATAATGGCGTTCTTAGAAGAAAAATGATGTTTGCAGAGCTGTGCACACCAAATCGTGTATGTTTTCTATTTCGATGGATCACAGTTTCGGTGGCGCAGCAGTAGAGTTACTGCCTTACAGTGAATGCAGCACCGGAGACTCGGGTTCGAACCTGACTACGTACGCCATCTGTACGGAGTTTGTACGTTCTCCCCGTGCTGGGCGGCACGGACTTGGTGGGCCGAAGGACCTGTTTCCGTGCTGTGTCTCTAAATCTAAATCTAAAAGTTCAAGAAGCTGTTGTTTGCTTTAAGGGCCTGTCCCACTTTAGGCGATTTTAAGGCGACTACCGGCGACTGTCAAAGTCGTAGCAGATCGCCAAACTTTTCTTTTACCCGACAACAACGACCACGACAATACCGAGTCAGGTCGAGATTACAGCGTCTTCGGAAACATCGCAAAATTCCCACGCTGTCAATGCTTCTCCGGCGTCCTAATTTTCGCTGAAATCACTGACAAGTCGGTAAGCACTTGAGAGTTTTGAACTATAACATTTTGTATGGGTTACTTAAAAACCAAGCTTCACTGTAACAAGGCATAAACTGGATTTACTTCCAGTTTACTAATAGCTGTATTAAAAATAATAATTTAAAAAGTGGTTAAGTGGATTTTTGTGAAAAGTGTGTGGCATTCTTTGAAAATGTACGGGAGATGCATATCTGGCTTCTGGGTTGCATATCTGGGTTGGGAGCCCATTTTAAATGTAATGGCTGATGGCCATAAATATCGTGAAAATTCCCACGCTTACCCGACCATCAAACTATCGCCTCCAATTACCTGTCAAATGTCCTGACGGTAAATAAATTGGTTAAACACAAGCATTTTATGGTATTTTGAAATGACTTTACTTATTTTAATATAATGGGCTTCTAAATGCATCTAAGAGAACCTAGCAAACCTGGGGACAGCAGGCGACAGCGCCCGCAATAAGCAACGATACCTGGCGACAAGCCAGCTGTCGCCGAGAAATTTCACTCTGGATGATTTCTCAGCGACGCGCTGAGATCCACTACGATTCTTGGAAGACTCCTCACGATCATGCCCGCGACACCCCGGCGAACTGTCGGCGACAGCCTAGTCGCCTTAAAATCGCCTAAAGTGGGACAGGCCCTTTAAAGATGTCACTCCTCATTCAGATTTTTTGGAGTGTGAAGGAGATTTATTTCTCCACCGAATTTATCTGCATTTTGCAGCCTGCTTTTCACCATGCAACCCATCTTTAAGCACAACAGCAGGGCAGAGAACTGAACACTCCATGGTAATTCTATTCGATCATGTGGCTTTGCTCTCATAAGACATAATTTTCATAAGCTTAGGCCCACAGGAGTACTTGACTGAACTGAGATATGATCAAACTCAACAGAGGTTTTAAATGGAGAGGCTATTCAACATTGGCCCAACAATGCAAGGGTTGTAATCCAAAATCAACAGGGAAGATGCAGAACATTAAGATTTGTAATTTTTGCTTCAAGTCCTTTTAAATGAAATATTTATGAAGTGAAAACTGGATTGATAATGAGCCTGCAAGCTCGCACATAAGCTTCTTAGCAACCACAGAGAGCAGATACCTTGCACCTCTTCCCGCATGGCGAAGGCTGTGATAAACTCTCATTTTACATGAGTCTGAAGGATGCAGAGGGGGATTAGTCAAGGAGAATATGGATTAGGAAATTAGGCACAGGAGGGCACTTGCCTGATGTGCTACGAACAAAAGGATGAAGTATATTTGTTAAATTTATGTTAATTGGTCCCATAATCGATATGTGTTTTCGGTTTAAAATTTGGAAATCTAGCCCAAATTGTATGTTTGTATGTTTTTTTCTGCTTCTTTCAAATCAGCTTCTTAAAGTTGTACAGCAGTTTCCGATACAACTACCTTCTTAATTAAGGACAATTCGGGATTGTAGGGATTGACGCTCTCAATTCCAGTGATGCCAACATGCCATCAGGGAAAGCAAAAGGTGGAAAACCTATGCTACAGAACTAAATCTTGTCTGAAGTCTGAAGAAGGGTCTCGACCCGAAACGTCACCCATTCCTTCTCTCCCGAGATGCTGCCTGTCCCGCTGAGTTACTCCTGCATTTTGTGTCTACTTCGGTTTAAATCAGCATCTGCAGTTCCTTCCTACATTTTATATTCTTTGCAACTGGTTCTACATTTTCTTCAATAGAAAATATCCCCTGCACCCCAACCTACTTCTTTCCAAACTAATCGCTAGGTATAAATATTTTTTTGCAACTGGAGATTATTTTGGGGGCAACAATGTGGACCTACAAACAAAATTAAAGGTATGTCCACAGGGAAGAATACAGGTGCAGCAGTTAGTGACAGTAATCTGGCTTCAATCCCGACAATTGAACCTTTCTGTATGGAGTTCGCTCCCCGTGAATGTATGGGTTTCCTCCTGCATGTCAAAGATGTACTGGTTGGTAGGTTGATTAGTACTTGTAAATTGGCCCTAGTGTAGGGGGTAGCAAGGCTATTGGAGAATGTGAGGGGGGGGGGGGAGGAGGGGAGGTGAGAGGGATGGGAAGGGGGGGGGTGTTGGGAAGGGGGGGGTGTTGGGAGTGCATGGGAGCTGATGGGTAACCAGGTGACGGTAGGTTACAGGGAAGTACCAGAGCAATGGGACTAATGGGTTACTCAGAAAATTGGCATAGTCTCAATGGGTTGAATGGCCTTCTTCTCTGCCACAAGAAACATAGTCAGAGAACTATATTGCTTGGAAGCAGCCCCCCTGGACTAACTTGTCCGTGCTGACCAAATTGGCTGGTACCATTTGTTTGCATTTGGTCCATATCTCTCTCTAAAGTCTTCTTATCCATATATCCAGCCAAATTCTTTTTTAGTTTAGTTTAGAGACACAGTGCGGAAACAGGCCCTTCGGCCCACCGAGTCCACACCGACCAGTGACCCCCACATATTAGCACTATTCTACACACACTAGGGATAATTTACATTTATACCAAGCCAATTAACCTACAAACCTGCGCATCTTTGGAGTGTGGGAGGAAACCGAAGATCTTGGGGAAAACCCACGCTGGCCACGGGGAGAACATACAAACTCTGTAGAGACGAGCACTTGTAGTCAGGATCGAACCCAGGACCCGGGTTTCTGCCACTGTAAGGCAGCAACCCTACTGCTGCACCACCATGCCACCCGTCTTTTGAAAGTTGTAATTGGATCTACTTCTATAGCTTCTTCTGACAGCTCATTCTAGGTATGGACAACTCTCTGAGTGTAAAGTTTGCATCTGAGGTCCCTCTTAAATCCTTCCCCTCTCACCTTAAACCCACGTGCTCTAGTTTTAGAATCATCTACCTGGGAAAAAGACTGTGAGCGTTCACATTGCCCATGCCTCTTATGAGTTTGTTTACTAAAATAAGGTTATTCATCATTTTACTCCCCAAGGTAAAATGTCCCAGCCTACCAAGCCTCTCTATAATTCAATCCCGCAAGTCCAGGTAATATGGTAGTGAATCTCTATTGCACACTTTCGAACCGTCAATAACTCGTCTTTGGTAATTAGTATATCATCTAAGATATTGCAATTCGCAGCCCAATTCTTTTGCATCCATGATCTGCTCCACAGTAAAAACAGATAAGAAATATTTATTTAATATCAACCCCACCTGTTGTGGCTTTATACTGCTTTTATAACAGGACACTATTTTCTCTCAAGCTATACTTTTACTCCTGATATACCTGTGAATGAAAAGACCCTTTAATGGTGAATATTAGCTACTTAAACCCATTATCTGGCCTGTTTTCCATGTTTCCACCTATGCTGGTTATCCCAGGTCTCTCTCTATGCTTAGCCCAGACATGTCTGCATGCATCAATTCAGCAATGGTAATGACTATGAGGAAACAGCTATCTTTAGAGTTAAGAGTTGATTCTTTGCTTCGACAATTTTCTTTTTGAGAAACTATTTGCCAGAGCACAATTAAGTTAAAAATACACATAGCACCTGTGGTACCGGGACCAGTAATGTGCACCTCAAGTACGCATGAAAGATGTCTCACACAATATTCCAGTCATACTTGGTAACCACCATAAATAGGCATTCTCTTTATGTACTTAAACAGAAGTTGAACTGCATCTGACCTTCTCGACTTTGAGGTAATACAGCGGTAGAGTTGCTGTCTTACAGCGCCAGAGACCCGAGTTTGATCCTGACTACTAGTCTGAAGAAGGGTCTCGACCCGAAACATCACCCATTCCTTCTCTCCTGAGATGCTGCCTGACCTGCTGAGTTACTCCAGCATTTTGTGAATAAATACCTTCGATTTGTACCAGCATCTGCAGTTATTTTCTTATACTCTCTGACTACAGGTGCTGTCTGTACGGAGTTTGTACGTTCTCCCTGCTACCACGTGGGTTTTCTCTGGGTGCTCCGGTTTCCTCCCACACTCCAAAGATGTACAGGTTTGTAGGCTAATTGGCTTTGTATCATTGTAAATTGCCCCAAGTGTGTGTAGGATAGCGTTAGTGTGCATGGATCGCTGGTCGACGTGGAATCAGTGAGCCGAAGGGCCTATTTCTGTGCTGTACAGTATCTCTAAGCTACAAAACTAAACTACCCAGGATTCTCCAGCAATAATGTTTGCAGAAGTAGGGAAAACTGGGAAGTCAAAGGTCATTAACCTGAAATATTAAACTATTTTTTCTCACCTCCTGCCTTTGCACAAAATTTATTTTTTTAAAGTTTAAAATGATCAACAACTAGAGGGCAGAGGTTTAAAGTGAGAGAGGAAAGATTTAATAGGAACCTGAAGGGCAACCTTTGCACACAAAGCATGGTGAGTATAAGGAACGAGCTGCCAGAGGAAGCATTTGAGGCAGGTACTATAACAACATTTAAAAGACATTTGAATAGGCACATGGATAGGACATTTTTAGAGGGCCATGGGCCAAACACCAGAAACGGGACTTTTAAAAGGGACATATTGGCGACCATGGACAAGTTGGGCCGAAGGGCCTGCTTCTGTGGTGTATGACTCTATGAGGTTTCTGGCCGAAATAAACTCTTTGGAGAACCTCGGACTATCTTTGATCGGATTTTATTGGACTTCATCTTGCACTAAACATTATTCACGTTAATCCCTAAATGGCTCAATTGAATTCATGTATTGTCTTTCCGCTGACCGATTAGCACGCAACAAAAGTTTTCACTGTACCTCAGTACACGTGACAATACACTAAACTCAACTAAACAAAACTCAACTAAACTAAAAAGCCACAATGATGATTTCATCATCATCTACCATTATCAAAAGGATTGACCAAATTTAATGGCTGCATCTCATTCAAATTTCCCCAGGCTTCACAATGAGAAGCAATGGACAATTGTGCACCATTTAAAAACATAGAAACATAGAAAATAGGTACAGGAGTAGGCCTTTGGCCCTTCGAGCCAGCACCATAATTCAATATGATCAGTAAAATCAGTACCCTGTTCCTGCTTTCTCCCCATATCCGTTGATTGCGTTAGCCCTAAGAGCTATATCCAACTCTCTCTTGAATGCATCCAGTGAATTGGCCTCCATTGCCTTCTGTGGCAGAGAATTCCACAGATTCACACCTCTCTGGGTGAAAAAGTTTTTCCTCAACTCAGTCCTAAATGGCCTACCCCCAACTCTTAAATTCTTAACCCAGGTCTTGTTGCACCTCCCCTTTTCCTAATCTGAGAATGTGGCTGATTGCTGCATAAGTGGTGGGGTTGACTGCCAAGAGTTGTCTCGTGGGTGACTTGTGCTTGGGAAGGAGGTGTCCCATTTGCAGTTTAGTCAAGTCTGGAGAAACATTTACCCACTGAGCCCACTTTTTGGCACAAATCCCCTTCCCTGCTGCCAGGGCAATTTTAGGTTGCTCTCTGATGAAGATATTATTAGTTAACATGAAAAGATTGCCTTGGCTTTGGTTTCATTTGGCCTCCTTAATTGGATAGATTAAAATCAGGATCAGTCAGTAGACCGAAAGCCATTGTCTCGATGCAGAATCAAGTTCTGCAATCTCACTTAAGGGAATACTGCCACAAAGATCTCAGTAATGAAATACATACATAACCTGGGAAATATGAACAACAGACCTCTGAAGAAATGCCTTCAGCATTTTTCACTTCCAATCTCAAGTCAATTTTTTCTCTGCCTGTCTTGTTCCTTTTAGCTCTTGGAGCCATTTTCCTCCTGCTTTCTTCACTGACTCGTTTTTGGGCCGTATAAATAAAATGTTCACACTTATTTTGTTTTACTTCAAGCCTAGACATCGCTTGAAGCTTTCATTCACCGCTCCGTCCAATGCCAGAGGAATTTCCTGTGAATCTTAAGTGCTTAGCAAAGATTTATTTACCTTGTACTTGCCAGTCCAGTGTCTGAACTGCAGAATTTTGTTGTAAACTACATGTGGTTGCTGATAACACTACAGCTGCTATGATTAGCTCCCAGTTTGTTGTTATTCAGGTCAAAAAAATTAGTACACAGTGGATGCACTGTGCTTTCCACTTTGCAGTCTTTGTACACTTCAATTTGCTATCAGCATGATAATTTATGCTGGAAGTGATTTCCAGGCTTATGTGTATTCATGCCCACAGACTCAAACTTCATGTAATCCTTTGATTTGAATGAATAATAATGTGGAAAAAAAAAAAGATTTGCAATGCTAATGTTTATTCTGGAGAGCATTTTCTGCAGGTTAACACATCAGTGGGTGGACTTTGATAAACTGGTTGATGTACTGACATTTGTTTTCTGAGGCAAGCCGGCAGTGCGGTGATCTCACGTCTTGCATTTGCACAATCAGAGGGTAATTGGACTGCAATCGAACGTATTAAACTGGTTGCCAAGAACAGTGATCCTCATTCAGTGAGGATTCTCGCCTGGGGGTCAAAGAGCAGCACAGTACCTATTCATCACCAGCTTTCCCAATAAGCTTAGACTGAGGAATGGTCTGGGGTCAATGTATGGATGTGAAGCGAATGGCCCAGCTCTGTGACCACTCACCCACCTTTCCCCCTACCCCACCACTCCCCCACCCAATATCCAAAACGTGGAGCACTAGTAAGACCCAACAATTGCGGTTGATAGGGACTTTAATCATTTAGCAGTTGTCAACATGAGTAATCTGCACAAATGTACTGAATTTACTTAATTCACTACGGGGTCATAAACACCTCCGTGAAAATGTTGATTTACTAAAATAAGCAGGACCTTTGCTGTGACATCGAGAGTTGTTGCCTATTTATAGCAAATATAATCCAATCACAGCTGTCGCTCAGTCTGCATATCTGTTTGACGCGTGGCATACTTTCACCCCTCATTAAAAATAGTCTTCAAACTTTAGACTTTTGAGATCCAGCGCGGAAACAAGCCCTTCGGCCCACCGAGTCCACACCGACCAGTGATCACCCCGTACACTAACACTATCCTGCACACAAGGGACAACATACAATTTTACCAAAGCCAATTAACTTACAAACCTGTACGTCCTTGGCGTGCGGGAGGAAACTGGAGCACCCGGAGAAAACCTACGTGGTCGCAGGGAAAATGTACCAACTCTGCACAGACAGCACCCGTAGTCAGGATCGAACCCGGGTCTCTGGCGCTGTAAGGCAGCAACTCCACCGCAGCACCGCCATGCTGTCCCTAAAAGGGTCTGTTTCTTTAGCTCTTTGAGGAACGTACTCCCAGAGGCTCAGAATCTCTGAGAAGGAATTTAACCTCTTAAATGAGTGATGCCTTCTTTTAATACAAAAGTATTTATTCACAAAATGCTGGAGTAACTCAGCAGGTCAGGCAGCATCTCGGGAGAGAAGGAATTGGTGACGTTTCGGGTCGAGACCCTTCTTCAGACTGAGTTACTCCAGCATTTTGTGAATAAATACCTTTGATTTGTACCAGCATCTGCAGTTATTTTCTTATCCTTCTTTTAATACAATAGCACCTAGTTCTAGATTCCTTCAAAAACAGAAATATTCTCTCTACATCCAGTCTGTTAGGATCCTTAACACATATCAATCAGGTATCCTCTCACGCTTCCTCTCTCTGAGAAATTAACTTAGCTTGCAAATTGAATGGATGAGCAGCACATATTTCTGCCCAGCACAATCCAATTTCAGTGAAAAACTAATAATAACTGAATATCATAGATTTTCTGGAAGTTGCCCGAGGCACACAGTTTTGATTCCAGATCCTCTAATGCATTGATTCATGAAGAACCCCTGTTATGTGTCAAGGTTTTCAACAACACGCAGTGCCTCTGAAGTCGACATCAACGTGACTGAACAGGTTGCAGACCAATACTAGAAACACCACTCATACAGCTGTCCTTAAAGGTAATATTTAGCTTTATTAAAAGGAAATTGGAAGGGCAAAAAGGAGCCTGGTGATAGCTCTGGCAGGAAGCATGAAGGACAATCCAAAAGATTTTATAAATACACAAGGGGGGAAATGGTGACTTGAGAGTGAGTGGAACCTTTCAGGAATCAAAGCGGTCACCTCTGCGTGGAGCCACAGGAGATGGGCAAGGCCCTCAATGACTATTTCTCCTCTGTATTTACCGAGGAGAACGACAGTAGGATTGATGGTCGTCAATGGAAGTGTCTTGAGAGCAGTCAGGGTTACCATCGAGGAAGTAGTGAAGGCACTATTGTGTATGAAGGTAGACAAATCACCAGGGCCTGATCCAATATATCTGAGGACATTGTCGAAAACTAGAGAGGAAATTGCGAGAGCCCTGGTTGAAATTTACAGGTCGTCCTTAAACACAGAAGTGCCGGAAGACTGGAAGGTGGCAAAAATGTTGTGCCTCTATTCAAGAAGGGCTGCAGGGAAACTGTTGGGAACTAGAGGAACTAAGCTTAACGTCTGAAGTTGGAACAATACTAGAGAGGGACAGCTTATACAGGCATTTGGTCGGACAAGGGCTGATTTGGGGTAGTCAGCATGGTTTGGTATTTGGGAGGTCGTGACCAAAAGGACAATGAGGGCAGAGCTGTAGATGTTGTATACATGGATTTCAATAAGGCATTTGACAGGGTTCCGCATGGTAGGCTGCTCTGGAAGGTTAGATCACAGGGATCCATGGAGAGATAGCTGAATGGATAGCAAATTGGCTTCATGGAAGGAAGCAGAGGGTGATGGTGGAAGGTTGCTTCTCGGACTGGAGGCCTGTGACTAGTGGTGTGCCTCAGCGTTCGGTGCTGGGCCCGTTACTGTTTGTCATCTACATCAGTGATTTGGATGAGAACATACAGGGCAAGATTATCAAGTTTGCTAATGATACAAAAGTGGGTGGTTTTGCAGATAGTGAAGATGGTTGTGAAAGATTGCAGCAGAATCTTGATCGATTGGCCAGGTGGGCTGAGGAATGGTTGATGGAATTTAATAAAGAGAAATGTGAGGTGTTGCATTTTGGGACATCTAATAAGGCCAGGACCTACACAGTGGCCTCTGGAGAGTGTTGCAAGGGATGCATGGTTCCCTGAAGGCCGAATCGCAGGTAGATAAGGTGGTCAAAAAGACTTTTGGCACTTTGGCCTTCATCAGCCAGAGTATTGAGTGTAGAAGATGGGAGGTCCTGTTGTAGTTATATAAGACATTGGTGAGACCACATTTAGAATATTGTGTTCAGTTCTAGGCACCATGTTATTGGAAAGATATTGTCAAGTTTGAAACGGTTCAGGAAGATTTACAAAGATATTGCCAGGACTAGAGGGTCTTAACTATAGGAAGAGGTTGAGTAGGCTGGGTCTCTATTCCTTGGAGCGCAGGAGGATGAGGGGTGATCTTATAGAGGTGTATAAAATTATGAGAGGAATAGATTGGGTAGATGCACAGAGTCTCTTGCCCAGAGTAGGGGAATCGAGGACCAGAGGACATAGGTTCAAGGTGAAGGTGAAAAGATTTAATAGGAATCTGAGGGGTAACTTTTTCACACAAATGGTGGTGGGTTTATCGAACAAGCTGCCAGAGGAGGTAGTTGAGGCAGGGACTATCCCACCGTTTAAGAAACAGTTAGACAGGTACATGGATAGGACAGGTTTGGAGGGATATGGACCAAGCGCAAGCAGGTGAGACTAGTGTAGCTGGGACATGTTGGCTGGTGTGGGCAAGTTGGGCTGAAGGGCCTGTTTCCACACTGTATCACTTTATGACTATTTACCCAGCACTCCTGCAAGAGACGTTCTGCAGCAACAATTCACTGCTCAGTCGATAAAGCAGTCAAATCTCTCTGAAAGCCTGAGGAAGTGTCAGTTGAAATGAGGTTGAGATCCATGCAAAACTGCCACAGTGGGCAGCACAGTGGTGCAGCTGGTAGAGCCGCTGCCACACAGCACCAGAGGCCAAGGTTCAATCCTCACCTCGGGTGCTGACTACGTGGAGTTTACACGTTTTTTCCGTGACTGCGTGGGTTTCTTCCGGGTGCTCCGGTTTCCTCCTACATCCAAAATATGTGTTGGTTTGTAGGTTAATTGGGCTCTGTTACTTCCCCCCTAATGTGTAGGGAGTGACTGCGAAAGTGGGATAACACAGAACTAATGATAATGGGTGATCAGCGTGGATTCGGTGGGCCGAAGCACCTGTGTTCATGCTGTATCTCTAAACTATCTCCACTATATTCATGGCTCTTGCAACCATCTCCAAACCAATGTGTACCATGGAGTGCCTTAGAGCTGACGTTAAAAATATTCTGCAAAGATTGAAGTCAGTGGTTGCTTACACCATTCTGTAGAATTTCACAATGATATCCTGTCCAAACAATCCAAATGTAAAACAAGGTGGTTTAGTAATCTATATAGACAAATGGCAGATGATAAGTAATTTGGGGTGACACCTCTACACTGTAAGCAATCAGTAAATAGAATTGTGAGGTGGAGAGTTGTAGATGTTCCATTCCACAAGAGTGGATCCATGTGTGGGCTGTAGCTAGAAGGATGTGCAGTGGTTCAGTAGGTCATGCTTGAATAATATTAATGATGTGTGGGAGAGATGACGAGAAAGCCAAATGAATGGGGTAATTGTGCAGACTACCTGATATGGAGTTGGTGAGCCGAGGCAGAAGAGATGGCATAAGGTTTTGTGAAATGATAGAAGGGAATCAAGGACAGATTGACTTGTAGAAACAAGGAACTGCACAGAAACTGCACAGAAACTGCACAGAAACTGCACAGAAACTGCACAGAAACTGCACAGAAACTGCACAGAAACTGCACAGAAACACAGAAATAAGTGCAGGAGCGGACCATTCAGCCCTTCGAGCCAGCACCGTCATTCAATATGATCATGGCTGATCATCCAAAATCAGTACCCCGTTCCTGCTTTTTCTCCCATTTCCTTTGATTCCTTTAGCCCTCAGAGCTAAATCTAATTCAATCTTGAAAACATCCAGTGAATTGGCCTCCACTGCCCTCTTTTGCAGAGAACTCCACAGATTCACAACTCTCTGAGTGAAAAAGTTTTTCCTCATCTCAGTGCTAAATGGCCTACCCCTTATTCTTAAACTGTGACCCCTGGTTCTGGACTCCCCCAACATCGGGAACATTTTTCCTCCATCTAGCCTGTCCAATCCTTTAAGGATTTTATATGTTTCTATAAGATCCCCTCTCATCCTTCTAAATTCCAGTGAATACAGGCCCAGTCGACCCTTTCTTTCATCATATGTCAGTGCCGCCATCTCAGGAATTAACCTGGTGAACCTATGCTGCATTCCCTCAATAGCAAGAAAGTCCCTCGTCAAATTAGGAGACCAAAACTGCATACAATACTCCAGATGCGGTCTCAACAGGGCCCTGTACAACTGCACTAGGACCTCTTTGCTCCTAACCTCAAATCCTCTTGCAATGAAGGCCAACATGTCATTAGCTTTCTTCAATACCTGCTGTACCTGCATGTTTACTTTCAGTGACTGATGTACAAGGACACCCAGGTCGCGTTGAACCTTCCCTTTTCCTAATCTGATACCATTCAGATAATAATCTGCCCTCCTGTTCTTGCCACCAAAGTGGATAAGATCAGATTTATCCACATTATACTGCATCTGCCTTGCATCTGCCCACTAACCTAACCAATCCAAGTCACCCTGCAGCCTCATAGCATCCTCCTCGCAGCTCACACTGCCACCCAGCTTTGTATCATCTGAAAACTTGGAGATGTTACATTTAATTATTTCATCTAAATCGTTAATATATATTGTAAATAACTGGTGTCCCAGCACTGAGCCTTGCAGCACCCCACTAATCATTGCCTGCCATTCTGAAAAGGACCCGTTAATCCTACTCTTTGCTTCCTGTCTGCCAACCAGTTCTCCCCATGTCAATACCCTACCCCCAATACCATGTGCTCTAATTTTGCACACTAATCTCTTATGTGGGACCTTGTCAAAGGTTTTTTGAAAGTCCAGATACACCACATCCATTGGCTCTCCCTTATCCATTCTACTTATTACATCCTCAAAAAATTCCAGAAGATTAGTCAAGCATGATTTCCCCTTCATAAATCCATGCTGACTGACCGATCCTGTCACTGCTTTCCAAATGCGCTGCTATTACATCTTTAATAATGGACTCAAGCATCTTTCCCACTACCGATGTAAGGCTAACTGGTCTATAATTCCCTGTTTCCTCTCTCTCTCCTTTCTCAAAAAATTGGGTTACATTAGCTGCCCTCCAGTCCACAGGAACTGATCCAGAGTCTATAGAACATTGGAAAATGATCCAATGCCAAGCATCCCAAGCGTGGATCCCAAGCATCCACGATTTCTAAAGCCACCTCTTTGAGTAATCTAAATTAGCAGATGTTAGACGGGAAAGACACACAACGATGGAATAACAGCGGATTAGGCAGCATCCCAGGATAGGTGGATAGGTGACGTTTTAGGTTGACATCCTTCTTCAGACTAATTGCAGGGGTGCGGGGGAAAGAAAATCTCTTCTAGGTTCCTTTCCTCCCAATCGTGCAGTCTGTCTGAAGATGGGTCCTGACCTGAAATGTCACATCCATGTTCTCCAGGGATGCCGCCTGACCCGCTGTGTTACTCCAGCACTATGTATCTTTCACTATTGGCTTGTAATGAATGGGAGCACAATTGTTGCAGAGCGGAGGAGTTTAATGTGAGATTTGAATGAGAAGGCCAACTTTAACAACCGTTGTGACTGTGGACTTAATTGTTGAATAGTTGTCTGATTCTGACTGTGATGGTCTGATTAATGACCCCTCTGACTTTGCTTGTGCTGATATCTTGCAGCATCTGCAGATTCTTAGGTCACCGAGTAGAAACAATGGCTTGATCTCAATGTAGTAGACCTCTGTGAACTTTCTAAGATGCTTAGTTCAGCATCTGAAAATTGGGGGCAGATCTGAATTCCCAAGGAATATTCCTGTGCTTACTGTATCTGGTGGAGCAAGCTACTCCAATTAACCTCCAAACCTGTACATCTTTGAAGTGTGGGAGGAAACCGGATCACTCGGTGAAAACCCATATGTTCACAGGGAGAACGTACAAACTGCGCACAGACAGTACCCGTAGTCAGGAACAAACTCAGGTCTCTGGTGCTGAAAGGCAGAAACTCTACCACTGCACCACTGTGCCACCCTGTTTTCTTTGAAGTTGAGATGAATGAGGGGCGATTGTATTCAAATATATACTGAATTAAAGGACGTTCCTTTAAGAAGGTGATGAGGAGAAATTTCTTTAGTCAGAGGATGGTGAACCTGTGGAAGTATTTGCTACAGAAGACTGTGGAGGCCAAGCCAATGGATATTTTTAAGGCAGCGATAGATAGATTTTTGATTAGTAGAGGTGTCATGGGTTATGGGGTGATGGCAGGAGAATGAGGGTGAGGAGAATGAGATAGATCAGCCATGATTGAATGGCGGAGTAGACGATGGGCCGAATGGCCTAATTCTGCTCCTATCATTATGACATAAAATTCTAAAAGGACATGGGAGGATAGATATTAAGGTGTTTGCATTAGTGGGAGATTATCAAAGAAGAGGACATAGTTACAAGATAAGACAATAGACAATACGTGCAGGAGGAGGCCATTCGGCCCTTCGAGCCAGCACCGCCATTCAATGTGATCATGGCTGATCATTCTCAATCAGTACCCCGTTCCTGCCCTCTCCCCATACCCCCTGACTCCGCTATTCTTAAGAGCTTTATCTAGCTCTCTCTTGAATGCATTCAGAGAATTGGCCTCCACTACCTTCTGAGGCAGAGAATTCCACTCTAGGGGGTAATATTTAAAACTGAGGTGTGTAGGAACTTCTCACAAAGTGTGGGTGAATCTCTGGAATGATCTTTCCTGGAGGGTTTTGGAAGCTAGACCCCCAGAAACATTTAATGAGGAAGTAGGGTAAGTTTTGATAGATTGGAGAATTGAGGGCTGCATGGCAGATCAGCCATGATGATATTGAATGGCAAAGTGATCTATTCCGGCTCTTTTTTCTTCTATGCACTCTATGCGAGATCAATTTGTCGATAGCCTGTCACATTTTCCTCCACTGAATTAATGATTCCAATGGTGAAAGAAGTTTGCATGTTCTTTAGGGTGCTATATTGTCATGTAGAGAGTTGCATAAATGTAAGTTCTTTTTTACAATGCATGTTGTGCTCAGTGCTCATGGGGTGAATTTTGCATGATATTTCTCTTGTTACAACTGCTTCTCACAGTCTTGAAACAAACTGCAAAAAGATCGTCTGGTCTTCACATCAGAAGTAGGGAAAGTTCACCAAACCCCACCTAACATCCACATCTTAGTTCTTAGAGCAAATTACAGTGCATTTGCGGCTGATTCACATGGACATTCAATGTTACTCCAATGAGAGAGCACCTGTGGGAAAACCCCATATAATTAATAAGAAGTCTCAACCAAGTTGCAATAAGGTAGAAGCAGGTCTGAAGAGATCCCCAGTCATTAGTTTTCTGCAGGAAAATAACAATTTTCAACTCAATATCAAAACCGCTTGGAAGTTGGAAAAAGTTTGATACCTTTAAACATATACTGCCAACTGACTTTTAAAGCAAATCTTGGTTCATTTCTATGTGTACAGAAGTGGAGGTGTTAACAAGAAATTCAATACCACCCATCATTTAACAAGGGTATACTTCTTCGTAGAGTGGGGGTGGGTGTGGAGTGGGCGCCGCCATCTTACGCAGGCCTCCGGCGGCCGCCGCCGCGCTGCCACGGCCGCCACTCCTTGTACAACGTGGGCGGGCAGGGCCAGGGCCAGGGCCAGGACGACCCTGCCTCCCGGGGGCAGCACGGTCGGGTTGGAGGCGACTGGAGGCCGGGTCTCCCGGGCCGGGACAGAAGCCTCGCCGGCGTCCTGGGGCCCGTACCCGGGGCCTGAGGAGCAGCAGCAGCCGGCGGCGGACGGCGCTCCCCGCCTGTGGGGCTACGGACCACCGCCCGGAGAGAACCGCCCCGGTCTCAACCATCCCCCCAAGCCGTGGGATCAGCCGCAAGACTACCCCCGCCCCCACGATGTCTCCACTGTCTTGTGTGCATGCCACAAGTGCAGTCGGCAAGTCGTTGGGTCCAGAGGCTTGGGGCTTGTCTACCTAGCATGTGAAGCCTGGGTTCGGCTGAGTGTGCGGAGGAAACCACCAGAAGGTTCAACGGGCAGAAAGACGATCCCAGCAAAGCGCCGTGGAGCGCAAAAAGGGCAGAGTGAGGTACGTAGGCCATCCACTGCATCCTGACCTGTCCCCAGCCATCTCGACTATGTCTTGCTGCTGGAACCCGATAGGTCAGGACGAGAGAGTGAGGCCGACGATCTGTGCAACTCCCCCTCACTTAAATCCAAGTCAAGCGCAAGTCATGACTTCAACCTTGGCCAGCATACCACGGCTGGCGGGGATCCCAATCAGCGGTCGAAATAATAAGATTGAAAGTGAAGTCATGGTCATCTTCGAACCCAAAGGACGAACAACAACAACTTCTTCGTAGGAGCATTCTTGAAAATGCCTTAAAGCAGTGGTAGAATTTTAATAGCATGCCTCTTCAATTATCTATCAATTCATTGCAGTGAATTTGAGAATGAAGCTGATATAGTCATAATCGGTTATAAAATAAACTAGCAAATTAATTTCAAATTAGATATTTGTCTTCTTCCATGAGGGCATGTCTTGTTTCTATAAAGCAGCAACAATAACTTTCATTATGTATTTCCTTTAAGAGAGTAATTTGCCAGAAAGAATGTTCCCGGACGATTATAAATTTAGATTTTAGATTTTACCCCAAGTCAGATATGATGCTGAAGTTGCGAGAAAAGTGATTTAGCCTCTGACAATTGACAGAGATAAACGTTGTTGGATATTATTGAATTTTGGTGTGAAATTCCAGGTATGATTTGAAACATCGAAGCATAATGAGGCTCGCAATGATTTCCACTTTTTCACTCATCTGTTGTGTAAGGACAAAGGTTCAAAGTACTTTCTGCATATGATTTGATTTGAACTGAAATCAAACTGATTTTAAAGGATTTGCGACACGTGCCAATTCTCTTCAACATTGAAGGTCGTTGTGCTGGTTGCCTCTTGCAATATTCTCCTGTTATTTATCTCTATACAAAAACTCTCATTTGTTTGTTAGTTTGTTCCTGAACTACAGCCAAAACGGTACACAATAGCGCGTCAATTTTAGGCCCACCTTACTCACCGTCATCCCTTTGGTGTTAATGGAAGAAGTTTCATTGAAATTGGTGTTATATTTTAAAAGTTATTCACACTTTAAAGTTTAAATCTATCTCCGAGGGAGGGAGGGAGGGAGGGGGGAGTGGGAGGGGGAGGGGAGGACGGAGGGAAAGGGGGGGAGGGGAAGGGGAAGGGGAAGGGGGAAGGGGAGGGGGAGGGGGATGAGGGGAGGGGGATGAGGGAAGGGGGGAGGGCATTCAAAAAGTATACAGACCCCTTCAATTTTTCCACATTTTGTTAGGTTACAGAGAGTGCAGAATATTGTTCTCGTTAGCATTGTCGCACATTGGTCCATTAGATAAAGTCCAATGTCCTCAATGGAGTAGAAGGGAATTGAACAGTACCTTAGCTTATGGAAAGTGGTTCTTAAAAGATGCAGTAAATGGAGAGAAAGATAAGTATCATCAAAAGTTAGGAATGTTGATATGGATGAATATACAGTGCATTCAGAAAATAATCAGGCCCCTTCACTTTTTCCACATTTTGCTACGTTACAGCCTTATTTTGAAATGGATTAAAGTCTTTTTTTTTATCATCAATCTACACACAATACCCCATAATAAAAAAACATGTGTTTAGAAACTTTTGCAAAGTAATTAAAAATAAATAACTGAAATATCACATTTACATAAGTATTCAGACCCTTTGCTAATGCATTCAAAATTGAGCTTAGGTTCATTATTTTTCCGTTAATTATCCTTGAGATGTTTCTACAACTTGATTTGAGTCCACCAGTGGTAAATTAAATTGATTGGACATGATTTGGAAAGGCACATACCTGTCTATATAAGGTTCCACAGTTGACAGTGCATGTCAGACCAAAAACCAAGCCATGAAGATGAAAGAATTGTCCATAGACTTCCGAGACAGGAATATGTCGAGACACAAATCTGGGAAAGGGTATAAAACAATTTCTGCAGCATTGCAGGTCCCGAAGAGCACAGTGGCCTCCGTCATTTTTAGATGGAAGAACTTTGGAACCACCAGGACTCTTCATAGACCTGGCCACCGGCCAAACTTAGCAATCGGGAGAGAAGGGCCTTGGTCAGGGAGGTGACCAAGAACCCGATGATCACTCCGACAGAGCTCCAGAGTTCCTCTGTGAAGATGGGAGAACCTTCCAGAAGGACAACTATATCTGCAGCACTCCACCAATCAGGCCTTTATGGTAGAGTGGCCAGACGGAAGCCACTCCTCAGTAAAAGGAACATGACAGCCTGCTTGCCAAAAGGCCTCTAAAAGACTCTCAGACCATGATAAACAAGATTCTCTGGTCTGATGAAACCAAGATTGAACTCTTTGGCCTGAATGCCCAGTGGCACCGCTCATCACCTGGCCAATACCATACCTACGGTGAAGCATGGTGGTGGCAGCATCATACTGTGGGGATGTTTTTCAGTGGCTGGAACTGGGAGACTAGTCAGGATTGAGGGAAAGATGAACAGAGCAAAGTACAGAGAGATCCTTGATGAAAACCTGCTCCAGAGCGTTCTGGACCTCAGACTGGGGTGGAGGTTCACCTTCCAATAGGACAATGACCCTAAGCACACAGCCAAGACAATGCAGGAGTGGCTTCGAGACAAGTCTGTAAATGTCCTTGAGTGGCCCAGCCAGAGCCCGGACTTGAACCCGATCGAACATCTCTGGAGGGACCTGAAAATAGCTCTGCATCAGCGCTCCCCATCCAACCTGACAGAGCTTGAGAGGATCCGCAGAGAAGAATGGGAAAAATTACCCAAATACAGGTGTGCCAAGCTTGTAGCGTCATACCCAAGAAGACTTGAGGCTGTAATCGCTGCCAAAGGTGCCTCAACAAAGTACTGAGTAAAGGGTCTGAATACTTATGTAAATGTGATATTTCAGTTATTTCTTTTTAATTACTTTGCAAAAATGTTCAAAACACCTGTTTTCACTTTTTTATTATGGGGTATTCTGTGTAGATTGATGATTAAAAAAATGAATTTCATCCATTTTAAAATAAGGCTGTAACGTACCAAAATGTGGAAAAAGTGAAGGGATCTGAATATTTTCTGAATGCACTGTAATTCAGCCAGTTGTATACAAAGATTAACATTTAATCGTGTCATATGACTTTCTTCCAAACTGAAAATGACAAATTATATTTCCCGGCTCTTTATTTTTTCAGGATATTCAATTTCGTGTTGGTTAATAGGCCTAGCCATTTTTAAGAACAGTTAATGCAATAGTGCAAGCCAGATACTGTAGGTGCTTAATTATTTGATTGTCATTGCTGGAAAATAAACAAAGAGTAATAAATGGTTCATACAAAAAGCTGATTGTATTAACAATAGCACATAGACAGTGCAGAAGTCATTATAATTAATTGAAATTATATACTTCAGTCACTGCTTTAGTTTAGCCGTGTCATGAATCAGTGTGTACTTATCCAGGACAGGGAGTAATTAAACCTTACTTGAGATTTGCAATTATCTAATCATCAGAACAGGAGGTGATCTATTCTCATCGTTTGGATATGTACCAACAATGAGAGTATCACAAACGCAACATAATTATGTAGTACATGTAATTTTGAAAGCATCCCAAGGGAATGTATAGAGAGTCAAGGACACAAGAAAAGAGGAGCAGGACTTAACACCTCAAATCTGACACGGCATTCACTATGAACATGGCTGATCTGGCCAAGGCCTCAACTCTTCTGTGCCAGTTCTATATCACCCTCGATTCCCCAATCTTTTAAAATCATATCCATCTCCTCTTTATCCCATTGTTTATCACATCGTTTAAGAAACAATGTACATGGATAGGGCAGGTTTGGAGGGGTGTGGACCAAACGCAAGCTAGTGGGACGAGTGTAGCTGGGACATTGTTGGCCGGTGTGGGCAAGTTGGGCCGAAGGGCCTGTTTCCACATTGTATCATTCTATGACTCTATGATTCATTAAATGCCTCCAGTGACCTGAATTCCACAACCCCTTCACCTACGAAATTTACAGTTCCGCTAACACACCTTTGATTGTATCCTGATTTATACTTTGTCCTATCATTAGACAACATTTTGGTGGCCAAATAGAGTGCTCCTACAGTTGTTTTCTTTCCTTTTCAATTCCTTATTTCCACCCAAACTAATTCCACATCATGATCCTTTGCATCCCTTGCAACACTTAACTGATGCTTTCCTCGATTAACACATTTGATTTGAGGTTTAATTAAATTAACATGGAGACACAGAACAAACAAAAAGTACAGCATAGGAACAGGCCCTCCAGCCCTCAACATGATGCTAAGACAAGCCAATGAGATGAGATTGGTTTATTTTAACGTCATACTGAGGGCTGAAGGGCCTGCACATGATCCACATTTCTCTATTCCCTGCACATTTGTGTGTCTATCAAAACAGAACATGTGAGCATATACATATGCATGTCTTGGTCTAAAAAGGGTCTTAAAAGTGGAGAGGTTAAGGAGATAGATAAATTCTTGATTAGTACGGATGTCAGGGGTTATGGGGACAAGGCAGGAGAACGGGGTTAGGAGGGAGAGATAGATCAGCCATGATTGAATGGCGGAGTAGACTTGATGGGCCGAATGGCCTAATTCTGCTCCTATCACTTATGACCTTATGAGAGAACTCTGCAGTACATGGCCTAAACAGGTGGAGCCGTGATCATAAATAAAGGAGGTCAATTAACGTAATATATCAGTAGAATGCAGCATTTTGATGGGTTGCAAAGCTGAAGAGAGCGGTAGAGGTAAAAAGGGGAGAGAATTTTAAGTGGTCGCTTTGGTGAACTGGAAGTAGATGGAAGCCAACCAGGACAGAACTGATTGGAAATCATCAACTGTAGGTGCTGAAAACATAGAAAATAGGTGCAGGAAAAGGCCATTTGGTTCTTCGAGTCAGTACCGCCATTCAATATGATCATGGCTGATCGTTCAAAATCAGTACCCCGTTCCGGCTTTTTCCCCATATCCCTTGATTCTCTTAGCCCTAAGAGCTAAATCTAACTCTCTCTTGAATTAAAGACAGAGAATGCTCAAGGGATATGAAGAAGGGTCCCAGCCTAAAAACCTTGCCTATCCATGTTCTTCAGAGATCCTGCTCGACCTGTTGAGTTACTCTAGCACTTTGTGTCTTGTGCTGTGAACCGGCATCTGCAGTTCTTTGTGTCAACAAATAGTAGGTGGGGTGGGTTTTTCAGACGATAACTAAAAAGGCAATACAGGGAGAAAAGATGAGGTACGAGGGTAAGCTAGCCAATAATATAAAGGAGGATAGTAAAAGCTTTTTTAGGTATGTGAAGAGGAAAAAAATAATCAAGGCAAATGTGGGTCCCTTGAAGACAGAAGCAGGGGAATTTATGATGGGGAACAAGGAAATGGCAGACGAATTGAACCGGTACTTTGGATCTGTCATCACTAAGGAAGATACAAACAATCTCCCAGATGTTCTAGTGCCCAGAGATCCTAGGGTGATGGAGGAACTGAAGGAAATTCACATTAGGCAGGAAATAGTGTTGGGTAGACTGATGGGACTGATGGCTGATAAATCCCCAGGGCCTGATGGTCTGCATCCCAGAGTACTTAAGGAGGTGGCTCTAGAAATTGTGGATGCATTGGTGATAATTTTCCAATGTTCTATAGATTCAGGATCAGTTCCTGTGGATTGGAGGGTAGCTAATGTTATCCTACTTTTTAAGAAAGGAGGGAGAGAGAAAACGGGAAATTAAAGACCAGTTAGTCTGACATCAGTGGTGGGGAAGATGCTGGAGTCAATTATAAAAGAAGAAATTGCGGATCATTTGGATAGCAGTAACAGGATCGTTCTGAGTCAGCATGGATTTACGAAGGGGAAATCATGCTTGTCAAATCTTCTGGAATTTTTTGAGGATGTAACTAGGAAAATTGACTGGGGAGAGCCGGTAGATGTGGTGTACCTCGACTTTCAAAAAGCCTTCGACAAGGTCCCACATAGGAGATTAGTGGGCAAAATTAGAGCCCATGGTATTGGGGGTAGGGTACTGACATGGATAGAAAATTTGTTGACAGACAGAAAGTAAAGAGTGGGGATAAATGGGTCCCTTTCAGAATGGCAGGCAGTGATTAGTGGGGTACCGCAAGGCTCGGTGCTGGGACCGCAGCTATTTACAATATACATTAATGACTTGGATGAAGGGATTAAAAGTACCATTAGCAAATTTGCAGATGATACAAAGCTGGGTGATAGTGTGAATTGTGAGGAAGATGCTATGAGGTTGCAGGGTGACTTGGACAGGTTGTGTGAGTGGGCAGATGCATGGCAGATGCAGTTTAATGTGGATAAGTGTGAGGTTATCCACTTAGGTGGTAAGAATAGGATGGCAGAGTATTATCTGAATGGTGTCAAGCTAGGAAAAGGGGACGTACAACGAGATCTGGGTGTCCTAGTGCATCAGTCACCGAAAGGAAGCATGCAGGTACAGCAGGCAGTGAGGAAAGCCAATGGAATGTTGGCCTTCATAACAAGAGGAGTTGAGTATAGGAGCAAAGAGGTCCTTCTGCAGTTGTACAGGGCCGTAGTGAGACCGCACCTGGAGTACTGTGTACAGTTGTGGTCTCCAAATTTGAGGAAGGATATTCTTGCTATTGAGGGCGTGCAACGTAGGTTTACTAGGTTAATTCCTGGAATGGTAGGACTGTCATATGTTGAAAGATTGGAGCGACTTGGCTTGTATACACTGGAATTTAGAAGGATGAGAGGGGATCTTATTGCAACATATAAGATTATTAAGGGGTTGGACACGTTAGAGGCAGGAAACATGTTCCCAATGTTGAGGGAGTCCAGAACCAGGAGCCACAGTTTAAGAATAAGGGGTAGGCCATTTAGAACGGAGATGAGGAAATACTTTTCCAGTCAGAGAGTTGTAAATCTGTGGAATTCTCTGCCTCAGAAGGCAGTGGAGGCCAATTCTCTGAATGCTTTCAAGAGAGAGCTAGATAGAGCTCCTGGGGATAGTGGAGTCAGGGGGTATGGGGAGAAGGCAGGAACTGGGTACTGATTGTGAATAATCAGCCATTGACAATAGACAATAGACAATAGAAAATAGGTGCAGGAGAAGGCCATTCGGCTCTTTGAGCCAGCACCGCCATTCAATGTGATCATGGCTGATCATTCTCAATCAGTACCCCGTTCCTGCCTTCTCCCCATATCCCCTGACTCCGCTATCCTTAAGAGCTCTATCTCTTGAATATATTCAGAAAATTGGCCTCCACTGCCCTCTGAGGCAGAGAATTCCACAGATTCACAACTCTCTGACTAAAAAAGTTTTTCCTCATCTCTGTTCTAAATGGCCTACCCCTTATTCTTAAACTGTGGCCCCTGGTTCTGGACTCCCCCAACATTGGGAACATGTTTCCTGCCTCTAACGTGTCCAACCCCTTAATAATTTTATACGTTTCGATAAGATCCCCTCTCATCCTTCTAAATTCAATTCTAAATTGAATGGCGGTGCTGGGTCGAAGGCCCGAATGGGCTACTCCTGCACCTATTGTCTATTGTTATTGTCTGAGTGCACCTAGTGATTTCTGCTATTATTGTAACATTGTGTTTCATCAAGTAATTCAGAGGTGGACAACATAGGCTAGCTCAAATATATACACACAAATGAGGTAATTGTAACAAATATTGCAATTTCTTCTTCTTCAATAAAAGGAAGTTAAATTACAATTTCATTTCGAAAATTCAAAAATCATGTTCTAACTAGTGCCACTGTAAAGTAATTGTGTTATTTGTCATTGTGCATGTTTTTATTTGAAGTGCTAGTCTAACAAAATTGTTGTTGTTACATAGGCACTCTGTTATTGCAATTTTGTGATTATTCAACAATTGTGTACATCATTACATTGATCAATGTGCAAACATTTGTGAAACATTTGAAGCTTATACACTGCAAGCATACCTTACCTATTGCACTTGATGAAACACATTCTTGTAATGTTTTTTGTAGTGCTATTTATTTTGTTTTATTAGCTCCTGAAGGTAGATCTGTGGATGTTACAAATTATTTAAAGGAATAGGATCTTTGTTGAGGAAACATTCACTAATGCAGATCAGTCAGATTTAAGATATTTTACAGAAAGCAATTTCTTAACATAATCAATCTTTTGGTTATTTGTCACAATCAAAAAACATTTAAAACAAGAAAATCAACATAAAAAAATAAATCATAGCCGTGGCACTGTACTAAAATATTGGGTTCAAATTGCATAATTTTGCAATTTAAGGAAATTAAAGCTTCAGATAGGCTTCAACAAGGCCAGCTGAAAACTTAAGATATGAACTTAAGGCAGAGATAGACAAATTCTTGATTAGAACGAGTGTCAAGGGTTATGGGGAGAAGGCAAGAAAATGGGATTAGGAGGCAGAGATCAGCCATGATTGAATGGCGGAGTAGTTTCGATAGGCCTAATTCTACTCCTACAACTTTAAACGTGACACAAATATGGCCCAGAGATGAGGCCTACAATCGGCATGGCAACGTGACAGGTTGAATTGGATCACCCATGAATTGAAGATTCATTTCCAGGGTACGACTGCAAGAAACCCAGGAGAAAAATCATCGATGTGGTAAATAAAAAAACTTTTTTGCAAACATTTCTCTTAAAAACGTATTGGAATTGGAAATATAATGAATCAGAAATGACGCAATTGAGTTTAGTGGCCTTCCAATCTGGGTGGGAAGTGAAAGGACCTTGCGGATTGACATATTGGCCAACAAATGGTGGAAGTGGTTAAAGGTAGGTGGTCCTGTAATTAAACCTTCAGGATTGGGAAATCTTGCCTACAACACGGCCAGGGTTCGATCCTGACTATGGGTGCTGTCTGTACAGAGTTTGTGCCTTCTCCCAGCGACCTGCATTGGTTTTCTCTGGGATCTCCAGTTTCTTCGCACACTCCAAAGACATACAGATTAATTGGCTTGGTAAAATTGTAAATTGTCCCTTGTGTGTGTTGGATCGTGTTAATGTGTGGGGATTGCTGGTCGGCACGGACTTGATGGGCCGAAGGGCCTGTTTCCGCACTGTATCTCTAAACTAAACTAAACCTAGACACTCAGATACACTGAATCAACAGTGGATTATGACTTCATGAGCAACTGTAACCAATGTTCTCATAGTCATAGTGTACCATTTTGCTGTAAAATCTGATGTTTTGAAATACTTTAGACACAATTAGAAATCTGGAGCACTGTTTTGCTCTCATGGTTTCACCCTGGTATTCTTCCCTCCCCTGTTTGTTGAGTTTACAGAGATGCGCATCTCTCCCCACCCTCACCCCAATGGAGGCAACCACTTACAGTGCCCTCCATAATGTTTGGGACAAAGACCCATCATTTATTTATTTGCCTCTGTACTCCACAATTTGAGATTTTTAATAGAAAAAAATCACACGTGGTTAAAGTGCACATTGTCAGATTTTAATAAAGGCCATTTTAATACATTTTGGTTTCATCATGTAGAAATGACAGCTGTGTTTATACAAAGTCCCCCCATTTCAGGGCTCCATAATGTTTGGGACACATGGCTTCACGGGTGTTTGTAATTGCTCAGGTGTGTTTAATTGCCTCCTTAATGCAGGTATGAGAGCTCTCAGCACCTAATTTTCCCTCCAGTCTTTCCATCACATTTGGAAACTTTTATTGCTGTTTATCAACATGAGGACCAAAGTTGTGCCAATGAAAGTCAAAGGAGCCATTATGAGACTGAGAAACAAGAATAAAACTGTTAGAGACATCAGCCAAACCTTAGGCTTAGCAAAATCAACTGTTTGGAACATCATTAACAAGAAAGAGAGCACTAGTGAGCTTACTAATCGCAAAGGGACTGGCAGGCCAAGGAAGACCTCCACAGCTGATGATAGAAGAATTCTCTCTATAATAAAGAAAAATCCCCAAACACCTGTCCGACAGATCAGAAACACTCTTCAGGAGTCAGGTCTGGATTTGTCAATGATCACTGTCCGCAGAAGACTTCAAGAAGAGAAATACAGAGGCTACACTGCAAGATTCAAACCACTGGTTAGCCGCAAAAATATGATGGCCATGTTACAGTTTGCCAAGAAATACTTAAAAGAGCAACCACAGTCTGCTCAAGTTCAAACAAATGCCCCAAAACTCATTGGCCGGCAGTTCATTCTACAGCAAGACAATGATCCCAAACATACCTCTAAAGCAACAAAGGAGTTTTTTGAAAGCTAAAAAATGGTCAATTCTTGAGTGGCCAAGTCAATCACTCGATCTGAACCTCGATTGAGCAAGCCTTTTATATGCCGAAGAGAAAACTGAAGGGGACTGGCCCCCAAAACAAGCATAAGCTAAAGATGGCTGCAATACAGACCTGGCAGAGCATCACCAGAGAAAACACCCAGCAACTGGTAATGTCCATGAATCACAGACTTCAAGCAGTCATTGCATGCAAAGGATATGCTTCAAAATACTAAACATGTAATTTCATTTACATGACATTGCTGTGTCCCAAACATTATGGTACCCTGAAATGGGGGGACTATGTATAAACACTGCTGTAATTTCTACATGGTGATACCAAAATGTGTAAAAATTGCCTTTATTAAAATCTGACAATACGCACTTTAACCACATGTGATTTTTTTCTATTACAAATCACAAATTGTGGAGTAGAGAGGCAAATAAATAAATGATGGGTCTTTGTCCCAAACATTATGGAGGGCGCTATAAGTCACCCCTGTGCCTGAGTGCCACCTGCTCTTAGTGATTTACTTGGAGATTGCACAGCACTGTGTATAACGTTCGGACGCAGCAAAACATTAACCCAACACAAGATCTTGTATTTCCCTTGAGAGCATCGATATTGCAACTGAGCGGCGGGTGGCTTAATTTAATGAAAGAAGATTGAACCTATGTTGACTCTTATCAGAAAATATAACTTGGATAGGTGGCAGCCCCATCAGAAATAACTTATTTCACTGCGAAGTGAAAATTGCGCTTTCTGCAAAATGGAGGGGGGGTGATGCAAAAGCAAGCCTCGGGTTATTGTTCCACTGGCACTCTCCATGTCAAATGGGGGTGGTCAACATATGTGCAGCTGTGATTTTAGATTGCTTTAAAATACCTTGCCTATTCCAATTGTTTTACTGTAATTCCCCATGCATACTTATCTCTCTCAGCCAGGATCCAACACTTTTGTTTCTGACTTGCTTTGCAAAGAGCCGTGTAATCCCAAGAATTAACCATTCTTCTTACTTTGTTAATCTGTTTCTTGATGTGCTACCGTACCGTTCTCCTTGGAATTGGAAAATTATACTTGTGCCAGAGAGTTTACAGGCCAAAACAACTTCAAGGGAGATTTTATGCATCGGTAATCCTGGTGAACAGTTAGTGTGCTTATCAGGAAATCATGCTTCTCCAGAGCTTGTTATTTTGCCAATTAATTTTAATGAAAGTTGAAAACCTCCCCATAGGAGAGAAGGAAAAGAAGTATAAATATGTACTGACAAATACAAACCTTTGCTCTGTAACACATTCATTTCTCACTTTGGCAGCTCTTTTGAAAACAAATAGCTCAATGATTTGGAAATTTGGGCTGGCGTCAGATAACTATCCATCTGAGCCGACTGTGTCCCATCCCATTTTGTCTCACCCTGTCCTACCTTGTCCCCACCTTCAGGCTTCTCTACCCCACTGTGGCCTTTGTCATTTAATCAGCCTAGCCCTGTCATGCCTTTTCATATTTACAGCTGCCAGGTCAGGTTTATATCAGGCCGGATTGTGAACAGCTTCTGGATAAATGATCAGTTTTTTTCTGAGAAGGCAGAAACAATCTGTCAACTGGTTTTTTTTTCTGGTAACAAGTAAACAAAGCCCAGCCTGCCGTTAATTTTTTTATTTTTTATTTAAATAGGTGCAGGAGTAGGCCATTCGGCCCTTCGAGCCTGCACCGCCATTCAATATGATCATGGCTGATCATCCAGCTCAGTGACTTGGACCTGCCTTCTCTCCATACCCCCTGATCCCTTTAGCCACAACGGCCACATCTAACTCCCTCTTAAATATAGCCAATGAACTGGCCTCAACTACCTTCTGTGGCAGAGAATTCCACAGACTCACCACTCTCTGTGTGTGAAGAAATGTTTTCTCATCTTGGTCCTAAAAGACTTCCCCCTTATCCTTAAGCTGTGACCCATGGTTCTGGACTTCCCCAACATCGGGAACAATCTTCCCGCATATTGCCTCTCCAACCCCTTAAGAAATTTATATGCTTCTATAAGATCCCCCCTCAGTCTTCTAAATTCCAACGAGTATAAGCCTAGTCTATCCAGTCTTTCTTCATATGAAAGTCCTGCCATCCCAGGGATCAATCTGGTGAACCTTCTCTGTACTCCCTCTAAGGCTAGAATGTCTTTCCTCAGCTCATTAACCAATGTTTACTACAGCTGAGGTGATACTTGTGATGTTTGTATGAGATATATTGGTCACGTTGGACACACTTATATCCTGGACTACCTAATGGTGTTGTTGATTTTGGCCGACAGGAATTAGAGTGTAAACTAACGTGGCAATATAATTCTATGAGATGCCTACCAATGTGCTTTGATTTGGAAGCTATTCATCATTGCCTAGAGTCATGCAGGATGGAAACAGGCCCTTTGGCCCAAGTTGCCCATGTCGACCAAGATGCCCTATCTGCATTCGTCCCACCTGCCCATGTTTGGCCCCAGCTACGGGTGCTTATCTGTACGAAGTTTGTTCATTCCCCCCATGGTCCATGTGGGTTTTCTCCAAGAACTTTGGTTTCCGCCCACACTCATGTTTGTAGGTTAATTGGTTTGGTATAAATGTAAAAAATTGTCCCTAGTGTAGGATAGTGTTAATGTGAGGGGGATTGCTGGTCGTTGTGGACTCGGTGGGCTGAAGGGCCTGTTTCCATGCTGTATCTCCAAACTAAGCTAAACTAAACCAAAAAAAAACATGACTTGGCGTCTTTGCAGAATGCTGGATTCATCTGGGTCGAAGAGAGCATGGATTTACTTGCATTTTGTGGGCCAAGAGCAAGACCAGACATTTATAACTTTGCACCTCAAACTGGCTTTATTATGGTGTAACTCTCACCCCACCTTATTTATATTTATTTACTTTGTGGCATCTGAGAGATGGCCCTTGACATCCATTCTAATCAAGAATTTGTCTATCTCTGCCTTTTAAAATATCCGTAGTCCTCTGTGGCAATGAGTTCCACAGATTAACTACCCTCTGACAGATTAACTACCCTCTGATTTAGACAGTGTAAGAAAATAACTGCAGATGCTGGTACAAAT
This sequence comes from Rhinoraja longicauda, assembly GCF_053455715.1. NCBI lineage: Eukaryota > Metazoa > Chordata > Chondrichthyes > Rajiformes > Arhynchobatidae > Rhinoraja > Rhinoraja longicauda. Next base: position 82,416,756 of record NC_135955.1, read on the forward strand.
CGAAGGTATTTATTCACAAAATGCTGGAGTAACTCAGCAGGTCAGGCAGCAGCTCAGGAGAGAAGGAATGGGTGACCATTTCGGGTCGAGACCCTTCTTCAGACTTACTTCTGATTTCTCACTCTTCCCTGGAGCTACCACCCCTGATTGAATATATATGGGATACCAGTGTTACACATGAGAAGACCACTAACATCCCATATCGTTGAGAGAAAATATCTTGCTTTTCTTGTCAACACATTGACAGAATATGGCAAAACATACTTAAGATTTCCATTAAATCTGAGTATTGGAAAGTTTAGGTTGCTATCCTGGACCCCCGTCAGTTATGGTTAAGCTTACCAGGCTCAGATTGGTGATGAGAACTCATTCATATGAGTGGAATCATGACCTTCATTAAAAAGATTGGGTTAGGTACTTCATGTTCTTATCTCCTCATCTCTCTCTGAGTATCTAATTGTTGTTAACCAATTAAAATGAACTTACGACGCACTTTGATTGAAGTTTTTTAAAGTCTGTTTATGTTTTTTCCTTCTTAAACTTAGAGGTCAATTGTTTCTAAATATCTCTGATGATCAAAGACAAGCCTCTGGAAAAATGAGCTGTTAAAAGCTTTCAGGGTGGACCCTTAAGATGCATTATTCAGAGACTTGGTTGCCACTTGAGACCCAATCTGCTCAGAGGACGGTCACAAAATCAGCATCAAGGCCTTTGGCAGCTGAATAGGGTTTAACGTGGGAACCAAGTCAGATAAAGTATAATCCACCCCATTTAATCACAGGTCTGCTGCTTTAATAAATTATTCCCATTGGAGACATCACCTCTACTATGTAAACAAGTCAGGTTATATTCAGCAGAGAAGAAATGTTCTGAATGAGTAATATTCATTAAATAGACACTGAAGAAAAGATTACCATCATTTGCAGAAGCAAGAGACAATAAAAGAAATGTACATGTCAAATGAGCAAAGATAAACATTTAAAAGCTGGACTTAAGAGCACAAGAAGTTAGAAGAAAGAGTAGATGAACTGGCCCCACAAGTTTGTCCCATCATTCAACATGATTATGACTGACCTACTGTAGGCCACAACTCCTCCTCTCTGCCAGGACCCCATAGTCCTCAAGTCATTGATCTTTCAATAATTTATTTATCTCCACTTTAAATATTTCTACTGAGCCAGGCTCCATAATTCTCTGAGATGAGAGATTCAGAAGATTCAGACTTACATTTTTTTCCCCCCTGGGACACCAGAGGTTGCGGGGAGATCTGCTGGAAGTATATAAAATTATGAGAGAAACATAGAAACAGAGAAACATAGAAAATAGGTGCAGGAGTAGGCCATTTGGCCCTTTGAGCCAGCACCGCCGTTCAATATAATCATGGCTGATCATCTAAAATCAGCGGAAGTGGCGGCGCCTAACGGCTGCGGCTCGCTAGCAGTCTGTTTGTCTTTTTTCCTTTTTTTTTGTTGTGTGTCGGTGTTGGGATGGTTTTTGTATTTTTTTTGGTTGTGTATGTGTGGGGGGTGGTGGTGTGGGTGGGGGGTGGTGGGGGGGGGTGGGGGAAACTTTTCTCTTCCTCACGGCGCGGGGTGCGGCTCAGCTGCGGGGCCTAACATCGCCCGGTGCGGCTCGGCCGCTGGACTTTATATCGCCCGGTGCGGCTTGGCCGCTGGACTTTACATCGCCCGGTGCGACTTGGCCGCTGGACTTAACAGTGCCCGGTGCGGCTCGGCCGCGGGACTTTTCATCGCCCGGTGCAGCTTGGCCGCGGGACTTCACATCGCTGGTGCGGCTCGGCCGCTGGACTTAACAGTGCCCGGTGCAGCTCGGCTGCGGGGCCTAACATCGCCCGGTGCGGCTCGGCCGCGGGACTTTACATCGCCCGGTGCGGCTCGGCCATGGGACTTAGCTGCGCAAGGCTTGGTCGCGGGGCCTCTCATCGCCCAGCTCGGCCGCGAGACGTTTCAGCACCCGGTGCGATTCGGCCGCGGGGACTTCCACCCCCTTGTGGGGACTGTGCGGGTCGGTCGGGGACGAGCTGTCTGTCCGTGGGCGTGGGGAAGAGAGTGGAAGTTTTGTTGCCTCCATCACAGTGAGGGGGTGTTTGGAGTCACTGTGATGGACGTTTGTGTTGAGGTTATGTGTCTTGTGTTCTTTTTTTGTATGACTGCTATGTAGTTTCGTTCGGTACCTCGGTACCGAATGACAAATAAAGCTCTGTTATACTGTTATACCCCGTTCCGGCCTTTTCCCCATATCCCTTGATTCCCTTAGCCCTAAGAACCAAATCAAACTGGGTGGTAGTGTGAGCTGTGAGGAAGATGCTATGAGGTTGCAGGGTGACTTGGACAGGTTGTGTGAGTGGGCGGATGCATGGCAGATGCAGTTTAATGTGGATAAGTGTGAGGTTATCCACTTAGGTGGTAAGAATAGGATGGCAGAGTATTATCTGAATGGTGTCAAGTTAGGAAAAGGGGACGTACAACGAGATCTTGGTGTCCTAGTGCATCAGTCACTGAAAGGAAGCATGCAGGTACAGCAGGCAGTAAAGAAAGCCAATGGAATGTTGGCCTTCATAACAAGAGGAGTTGAGTATAGGAGCAAAGAGGTCCTGCAGTTGTACAGGGCCCTAGAGAGACCACACCTGGAGTACTGTGTGCAGTTTTGGTCTCCAAATTTGAGGAAGGATATTCTTGCTATTGAGGGCATGCAGCGTAGGTTTACTAGGTTAATTCCCGGAATGGCGGGACTGTCATATGTTGAAAGACTGGAATGGCTAGGTTTGTATACACTGGAATTTAGAAGGATGCGAAGGGATCTTATCTAAACATATAAGATTATTAAGGGGTTGGACACGTTAGAGGCAGGAAACATGTTCCCAATGTTGGGGGAGTCCAGAACCAGGGGCCACTGTTTAAGAATAAGGGGTAGGCCATTTAGAACGGAGATGAGGAAAAATCTTTTCAGTCAGAGAGTTGTAAATCTGTGGAATTCACTGCCTTAGAAGGCCAAGTCTCTGAATGCATTCAAGAGAGAACTAGATAGAGCTCTTAAGGATAGCGGAGTCAGGGGGTATGGGGAGAAGGCAGGAACGGGGTACTGATTGAGAATGATCAGCCATGATCACATTGAATGGTGGTGCTGGCTCGAAGGGCCGAATGGCCTACTCCTGCACCTATTGTCTATTGTCTAACTATCGCTTGAAAACATCTAGCGAATTGGCCTCCACTGCCTTCTGTGGCTGAGAATTCCACAGATTCACAACTCTGGGTGAAAAAGTATTTCCTCATCTCAGTCCTAAATGGCCTACCCCTTATTCTTAAACTGTGACCTCTGGTTCTGGACTCCCCCAACTCCAGGAACATTTTTCCTGCATCTACCCTGTCCAATCCTCTAAGAATTTTATATGTTTCTATAATATCCCCTCTCATCCTAAATTTCAGTGAATACAAGCCCAGTCGACCCATTCTTTCATCATATGTCACTCCCGCCATCCCGGGAATTAACCTGGCGAACCTACGCTGCACTCCCTCAATAGCAATAATGTCCTTCCTCACATTAGAGACCAAAATTGCACACAATACTCCAGGTGTGGTCTCACCAGGGCCCTGTATAACTGCAGTAGGACCTCCTTGCTCCTAAACTCAAAGGCAAGGGTTGGGCAAACTGTTAGACCTTTTTTTCATAGGACGAAAATATCTATTATTAGAGGTCATAGTTTTCTGAGAGGGACAAAGTTTAAAAGAGATATGCAGAGCAAGTTTTATTACACAGAGGATGGTGAGTGCCTAGAATGCACTACTGGGGGTGGTGCTCGAGACATGTGCGTTAGTGGCATTTAAGAGACTTTTGGATAGGCACATGGATATGCAGGGAATGGAAGAATATGGATTATGTGCAGGCAGGTAGGAATTGGTTTTGGCATCTTGTTCAGCACAGACATTATAGGTTAACGGTTCTGTTCTTGTGCTGTACTGCTCTATGTTCTAGAGTCATAGAGTCACTCAGCATGGAAACAGGCCCTTCAGCCCAACTTGCCCGTGCCGACCAACATGCCCCATCTACACTAGTCCCACTTGCCTGCATTTGGCCGATATCCCTCTAAATCTGTCCTATCCATGTACCTGTCTGAATGTTTCTTAAATGTTGTGATCGTGCCTGGCTTAACTACCTCCTCCGGCAGCTCGTTCCATATACCTACCACCGTTTGGGCAAAACAGTTGCCCTCTCGGGTTCCTATTAAACCTTTTTTCCCCTCACCTTAAACCTTTGTTCTCTGATCTTGATTCCCTTACTCTGGGCAAAAGACTCTGTGCATTTACCCTATCTATTTCTCTCATGATGTTTTCCACCTCTATAAGATCACCCCTCCTGCATTCCAAGGAATAAAGTCCTAGCCTGCCCAACTTCTCCCTTTAGTTCAGGTCCTCGAGTCCTTTCAACCTCCTTGTTGTTCGATGTTCATCAACTGCAAGAAATTGTGATCAGGAGGTGAATGAGAAATTGCAAATAGAAATAATGCTCATACTGCATAAAGAATCCAAACTCTGAGAAAGATTATATCGACAGTGTGAAGAAAAATCATAAATTGTGTAACACGAACCATCAAATTAACAAACCACAAATTAACTATTGATAAACGTCTTCATCTTTTAATAATGCCATCAACTAATTCTCAGGAAACCAGCCATGAGATGGGAATTAAAAGTTCTGAACAGCTCATACACATTCAGTTTTGTAATAAACAATGGTGAAACTTTCTGAAAGTAATCCCACAATTTTACTGGTGGAAATTAGGGTTGAGAGGACATTTGATGAGCATTTCAATATATTCTGAAAAAGCTCTGACAAAATAAACAAAACAGAAAGTTCCCTCACCCAAAAGTGTTTTCTTTATTATTTAGACTGCACTGTCATATATTTCCAAGAATTAAAAGCAACAAAACATGAAAGTAGTTAAAAACCCCCCATCCAATTTCATAAACCAGTAAATATGAGTCTAAAAGCTTGTATCTAACCATCTGTAAAATGAAAAAGATGCTTTTGTACAGTGTGTTTCATTGCTGACAGAGGTAATCACAATAATTCCACTCGCCATAATAATTTGTACCTCAGTGTTCCAGAATGTGAGAAAATGTGTGCTCGGATGTAACAAAGCACTTCCATGGCTTCCATAACTAATTCGCAGCCATTTAGTTAACGGTTCGAAGTCACCGGCCATTTTCCTGCTTGAATGAAGGGAAATTCGGAGGACAAATTACAAACTACATACTGAGGATGCTGAAAATCTTAACGGGAAATGATCCATGTTGGTGGGACAATGGCAGTGATAACAGAGCTGTAATCTCATAGCTCCGACGACATGGGTTCAATCTTGACCTTCAGTGCTGTCTGTGTGGAGTGTGCATGTTCCCTCATGTGTTTCCTCCAAGGACTCCAATTTTCATCCATGTCACAAAAATGTGTGATTGGTAAATTAATTATCAACACTAAATTCCCCCATGCGTGTAGGTATATGGTAGAATTGATGAAAAGATGGAGGGAGTTGGTCACAGGGAAAATTAATGAATTTGTAATATGGAATATGTACAGAGATATGTAATATGGGATATATGACAGGTAGACACAAAATGCTGGAGTAACTCAGCGGGACAGGCAGCATCTCTGGAGAGAAGGAATGGGTGACGTTTCGGGTCAAGTCCCTTCTTCAGACTTAATGTCTTAGGCTGAAGAAGGGTCTTGACTCGAAACGTCACCCATTCCTTCTCTCCAGAGATGCTGCCTGTTCCGCTGAGTTACTCCAGCATTTTGTGTCTACCTTCGATTTAAACCAGCATTTGCAGTTCCTTCCTACACATGGAATATATGATCATGTTGAATATATCTTTCTTCCGTTTTCTAGCCAGAATCACTGACTATGGTACCCCCACCTCACCTTTCTTTTCTGGGTATAGATTGTCAAATGAATTGACACATTCTGCTGTATTTGGATGTAGTTGAATCGTACATGAATCACCAGGTATGAAGAAACTGCAGCTTTAGTATCATATTTAGTGAGTTCTTCATCCTTACTGATGGATTTACAATAAAAGCACTCGCTTAAAGTTCTTGTGACCCATAAGGATTATTGTAAAAATACATTAAAATCGGATGCATTAAAATTGATTAAATTTTTTTTTTCCAATTGTTTCTGCTTGAAAAGGTTAGATCCTCTCTTGTGGACTCTGAACACTCCATAGCAGAAAGCAAGAATGCAAAAAAAAATTAGCAGTAAATATGCCTTAAATGAAGAACATAGACACATAGAAAATAGATGCAGGAGGAGGCCATTTGGCCTTTCGAGCCAGCACCGCCATTCATTGTGATCATGGCTGATTATCCACAATCAGTAACCCGTGCCTGTCTTCTCCCCATATCCCTTGATTCCACTAGTCCTTAAAAATTTGCAATGGAAGAGTTGAGTTTAGTTTATCGTCAAGTGTACCGAGTGAGATACAGTGTAAAGCTTTTTTTAACCAGTCAGACGCTGATTGATTAGCTTGTGCTAACCAGTCAGTGGAAAGGCAATACATGGAACTCACTACCCCAAACCGTTAGAGACTCCTCCACACTCACCACATTCAAAACATCACTGAAGTCTCACCTGTTCAGTACTGCCTTCAACCACTGAAGGTCACCTCACCTTCTGTCTCCTTTCTCTGTTCGTTTACTTATTTACTTATTTATCTATTTATTCATTTCCCTATGTTCTCTAAATCTCTGTAAAGCGTCTTTGAGTATATGAAAAGCGCTATATAAATGTAATGCATTATTATTATTATTATTACATGATTACAATTGAGCTAACCACTGTGTACAGATACATGATAAAGGGAATAACATGAATACCGTTTAGTGCAATATTAAGCCAATAAAATCAAATCAAAGATAGTCCAAGGGTCTCCACTGAGGTAGATAGTAGGTCAGGACTGTGGACAAAGTAATTAAATAGGCCGTCACCAGATTGAATTGGGAATGACACTGTATATACTGTGAAAAGTATTTGCACATTTTCTTCAAAGAGGAAAAATATTGCGGTATATTGGTATATAGTTATGCAAATATGACAAAGGATGTGGTGACATAACCATGTTTAGTTTAGCTTAGTTTAGAGATACAGCGCGGAAACAGGCCCTTTCGGCCCAGCGGGTCAGCGCCGATCAGCGAGCCCCGCACATGAACACCTAAACCCACTAGGGACAGTTTTTACAATTACCAAGCCAATTAACATACATATCTGTACGTCTTATGTCTGGGCATATAAGATATAGTGTAGCGACCATAGAGAATGGTCCAGGTCGTCGAACCCTCGGATTGGCCAGCGAGGTCACGTGGGAACGCGACCATGGGGATTGGTCCAGGGAACGACATCGCTGATTGGCCAGCGATGTCATGTGCGCGTTTGGCGCCCGATTTAGTCAGTTCGGCGAAGTCTTCAAGGAAGACAGTAAGTTTGTATTGGTTGTCCTGTACCTTGTTGTTTAACTTTGTATTCGTGTATTGCGGCTGCAATAAACTTCGTCTACAACCAACAAGTTTCGGACTCGCCATATTGGTGACCCCGACGTGATCTGGACGATCACCGACTGAGCAGGAACCCGACGCCTCGTTGACGATGACCGAGCAGGGCACACCGGAGTCAAGCGCGGCAGGCGTTCATCTTCCGTTATTTTGGACGTACGCACCGCAAGCTTGGTTTATCCACGCCGAGGCTCAATTCCATATAAAGAAGGTGTCGGACGAATCCACGAAGTACTTCTACCTCGTCAGCGCTCTATCGCCGGACACAACCAAGCGCGTGATGCGGTTCATCGTAAATTCACCTGCGGAAGACAAGTACGAGGCCATGAAGAAGGTATTACTGCGAACCTTCGGGTTGAATAAGCATGGTGGTGCGGCAAAACTTCTGCACCTACCGGATCTTGGAGACCAACTGCCTTCCGTCCTCATGGCCGAAATGATGATGCTAGCCGGTGACCATACGGATTGCCCGATGTTTGAACAGGCATTCTGCGAGAAACTTCCCGAGGATGTCCGACTGCTGCTTACGGATTGTTCTTTTAAGGACCCCGAAGCATATGCAGCGAAAGCGGACGCGCTCATAGCGGCAAAAAACAAGGCAAGTGGTTCAATCAACAAAGTCTCGACATCGGTGACCACGCCACAGCGACGGCAAGATGGTGCCACGTCTCCCGCCAATTCTCCGAAAGCCCGCCAAAAAGATCCGCACAAGCGCGGCTGGTGCTATTATCACCTACGATGGGGTAACGAATCCCGCAACTGTCGTTTGCCTTGTACCTTCGCGGGAAATGCCTCGGCCGATCGTACATAGGGGCAGTTACGATTGGCCAGAACCGGCGCCTCTATGTCCATGATCGATTCACGGACACAGAATTTTTGGTAGACATGGGAGCCATCGTCAGCATAGTGCCGCCGACCGACCTCGAAACCAGATCGGGTAAGACAGGTCCCACCCTCATCGCGGTTAATGGCAGCCCAATTCGCACTTTCGGTACACGGAAGATGTCCCTTGTGTTAGGCCTCCGCACGTACGAATGGCCATTCATCATAGCCGACGTCAAACAAGCGATCCTGGGCGCAGATTTTCTCTGGGCTTTTTCACTGGTTCCTGATGTCCGCGGTAACGACCTCCGACCCTCCGCCGAAGATGAGCACGTCGCTCCGACAATCGCCTCCTCGCCCAGCCCTACTGTCCAGGCCGTCGTCACGGCCCCCGACTCGTATGCTGCGATTCTGGCAGAGTTCCCAGAGCTGCTCGTCCAACGTTTTGACGCACCTTCGGCTAAGCACGGTGTGGTCCATCACATCCGCACCGAAGGCCCTCCCGTTTTCGCTCGGGCCAGGAGACTACCGCCAGACAAACTGGTGGTGGCAAGGGCGGAGTTCAGGAAGATGGAGGAAATGGGAATTGTCCGTCAGTCTGACAGCCCGTGGGCCTCGCCGTTACACATGGTCTCCAAGGCATCTGGGGGGTGGAGGCCATGTGGCGATTATCGGCGTCTCAATGCTGTCACCACGGCTGATCGCTACCCCATACCGCACCTACAGGATTTTTCATCTGGGCTGGAAGGAGCGGTGGTGTTTTCCAAAATCGATTTGGTGCGAGGATACCATCAGATTCCGGTGCGACCGGAGGACATACAAAAAACTGCAACTATTACTCCGTTCGGGTTGTTTGAATGGTTGCGTATGCCTTTCGGTTTAAAGAACGCGGCACAGGCTTTCCAGCGACTGATGGACCGCGTGGGCCGGGGTTTACCCTTTTTGTTTATTTATTTAGACGACATCCTGGTAGCCAGCCCCTCAGTGCAGGAACACCAGGCCCATTTGCGGACCGTGTTCCAGCGGCTCCAAGACCACGGGCTCATTATCCAACCCTCCAAATGTCAATTCGGCCTGCCTGCCCTCGATTTTCTAGGGCACAGAATTACTCCTGCCGGCGCTGCCCCTTTGCCCGAGAAGGTGGAAGCTATCAGGGCTTTTCCCAGGCCCACCACAGTAAAAGGGCTGCAGGAGTTCGTAGGCATGGTTAATTTCTACCATAGATTCGTTCCGGCAGCGGCGCGAGTCCTGCGCCCGCTTTTCCAATGCCTTGCAGGGAATCCGGTAGAGTTGTTGTGGTCCCCGACCGCAGAGTCGGCTTTTACGGCAGCTAAGGCAGCCTTGGCAGACGCCACCATGTTGGTCCATCCGAGCCCCTCCGCCCCCACGGCCCTGACGGTTGACGCCTCTGACGTGGCGGTGGGTGGGGTTCTGGAGCAGCAGGTCGGTGGCCGTTGGCAGCCTTTAGCGTTTTTCAGCCGGCAACTAAATTCGGCCGAGCTGAAATATAGCGCATTTGACCGAGAGCTTCTAGCTCTCTATTTAGCTGTCCGTCATTTCAGGTATTTCCTCGAGGGCCGCCCATTCGTGGCATTTACGGAGCACAAGCCATTAACATTTGCTTTTTTGAAATTGTCTGACCCATGGTCGGCCCGCCAGCAGCGGCACCTGACTGCTATCTCCGAATTTACCACAGATGTCCGTCATATCGCGGGTAAGCTTAATGCCATTGCTGACGCCCTGTCTAGACCTGCTTTTCCCCCTATTTCGGCGGTGGACTGCGAAGTGGATCCCCAGGAGCTCGCGGAGGCACAGCTCCTAGCGGATACCGTTTCGGCTTACCAGTCCACCACTTCGGGATTGAAGTTGGCCCAGGTAGCTTGTGGGTCGGAGGGCACGAAAGTCTGGTGCGATGTTTCTCTTCCTCGTCCCAGGCCGGTAGTACCGCCCTCCCTTCAGCGCCGGGTTTTCGATGCCATTCATGGGCTGGCGCACCCGTCCATCCGCTCCACCTCTGCCTTGGTAGCAGCGAGGTTTGTCTGGCATGGCCTGCGGAAACAGGTAGCGGGGTGGGCACGTTCCTGCGTGCCCTGTCAGACTGCTAAAGTCCAGCGCCACGTCCAGCCCCCCGTACAGGATTTCGAGGTCCCGGCTGTTCGTTTTTTCCACATCCACGTGGATTTGGTCGGGCCTTTGCCTTCCTCCCGGGGCTACACCCACCTCCTCACGGTGGTGGATCGGTTCACCCGGTGGCCAGAGGCTTTCCCATTGTTTGATATCTCGTCAGCGTCTTGTGCTAGGACTTTGGCCCTTCATTGGGTAGCTCGTTTCGGGGTCCCGGCAGTTATTACAACTGACAGAGGGCCACAGTTCACTTCGTCCCTCTGGGCCGCGCTGGCGGAACTGTACGGGTCCAAGTTACAACCCACAACTGCATATCACCCCCAGGCAAATGGACTCGTAGAAAGGTTCCACCGCCAACTTAAGGCGTCCCTCAGTGCAAGGCTTGAAGGCCCGGACTGGGTAGACCAACTCCCTTGGGTTCTTTTGGGCATCCGGACTGCTCCTAAGCCAGATCTCGGTGCGTCGTCCGCAGAGCTAGTATATGGCTCGACACTTCGAGTACCCGGAGATCTGTTTCCGGACCCTTCAACCCTGCTCCCTACAGTCCCATCAGCGTTAGCATCTCTCCGGGAACGGGTGGGCTCCCTGGCTCCAGTGCCGACTTCACGTCATGGGTGTCCCATGGTACATGAACCGTCTTCCCTGAAGGACTGTGAGTTTGTTTTTCTGCGTAAAGATGCCCATCGCGCCCCGTTGCAGAGGGTCTATCAAGGGCCGTTCCGGGTTTTACGTAAGGGAACGGCTACTTTCACCTTAGACATGGGCGGCAAGAGTGAACTCGTCTCGGTGTCCCGGCTCAAACCTGCCCATTTGGACCCGGATCAACCAGTCCTGGTCGGTCAAACCCCTAGGCGAGGCCGACCTCCGTTAGTTCCGCCCAGTCCAGAAACCCCCGTTCCGACAGTTCCTCCAGGACCCCCCGTTTCGGCAGTTCCTCCAGGACCCCCCGTGCCGGTAGTTCCTCCAGAACCTCTCGTTCCGGCTGTTCCACCAAGTCCGGAACCTCCGGCTCCTGTGGTTCAGGCTGTCCCTCTCCGTACTCGTTATGGTCGCGAAATCCGGCTCCCAGCTAGGTTCCGCACCTCGGGTTCTGGGGGGGGTCATGTAGCGACCATAGAGAATGGTCCAGGTCGTCGAACCCTCGGATTGGCCAGCGAGGTCACGTGGGAACGCGACCATGGGGATTGGTCCAGGGAACGACATCGCTGATTGGCCAGCGATGTCATGTGCGCGTTTGGCGCCCGATTTAGTCAGTTCGGCGAAGTCTTCAAGGAAGACAGTAAGTTTGTATTGGTTGTCCTGTACCTTGTTGTTTAACTTTGTATTCGTGTATTGCGGCTGCAATAACCTTCGTCTACAACCAACAAGTTTCGGACTCGCCATAATAGGACACAAACACCAAATGGAAAGAGATTCTTGCTGTTAGAATCAATTCAGTGCTTCAACACGGGAGCACAGTTTGCGATGCGCTGGACATTGAGCTACTGACAGCTGGCAAATCCCTATGCAACTGTCAGCTGCAGATAAACACAGGGGATAAGCATGTGCTCACAAACATAGAGACCTGCGCAGCATTCGGGCTTAGCTAGTACGGGGAAATAACATTCATACCGTGCTACTGCAAGGGAATGACCATCTGCCAAAGGAAACAATCTAACTTCCTTCACCTCACATTTCCTAGCACTCTCGTCAACAATTGCACCACCATCAACATTCAGGGGCTTATTATTAACCATGAATACTGAGACTAAGAGAGCAGGTCAGATGCTGGGTATCCTCTATCACCTCAAAATGTCTAAAGAAGTGTCACGATGCGAAACGTCGCTTATCCATGTCTTCCAGGGATGCTGCCTGACCCGTTGAGTTACTCCAGCATCACGTGATTTTTTTTTGGTTAACTGTCATCTGCAGTTCCTTGCGACTGTAATGCATGCAACAAAAGCTTTTCACTATATCTCACTACGCACGTGACAAAAAAACAAAAACTGTCTATACCTCAAAATGTTGCTGTATTCTGCTTGACCTAAGTAGGAGTATCATGGAATATCGTCCATTGCAGTGCAGCTCTGAAAAATGTTCAATAAGTTGACATTGTTTTTGGAGAACAAACCATCTTGGCCTTTCCTTCATGAGTGTAGGTGACACAGTGGTCTTACTGCCTCAAAGTGTCATATATGCAGGTTTGATACTGATCTCTGGTGCTGTCTGTGTAGAGTTGTTATGTTACCACTGCAAATTACCCCAGGAGTAGGTCGACCACCATGAATTAGAGGAGATTTAATAGACACCTGAGACATGGAGGCTGCAAGGAAATAATTGGGATAATGTGATTCTTGGGATTGCTCTGAGAGGTGACGCAGACTCAAAGAGCTGAGGAAAACTGAGAATGAACGGGGATCTCACGGAAACATACGGCAACACAGTAGCACAGCGGTAGAGTTGCTTCCATTCAGCGCCGAGGACCCGAGTTTGACGGACTACGGATGCTGCCTGTATGGAGTTTCCACTTTCTTTCTGTGACCATGTGGGTTTTCACTGGGTGCTCCAGTTTCCTCCCACATCCCAATGATGTTCAGGTTTGTAGGTTAATTGGCTTCAGTAAGATTATAATTTGTCCCTGGTGCGTAGGGTGGTCCTCGTGTAAAGGGGTGATCACTGGTCAGAGCATACTCGGTGGGCCGAAGAAGGGCCTGTTTCCACGATGTATCTCTAAAGTCTGAAGTCTAAAGTCTAAAATCGTTAGAGGTGTTGATAAGGTAGATGGGGGGTTGACACTTTCCTGGGTGTGGTGTCCAGAAAGAGAAATCAAAAAAGGGGCCGGCCTGTCAGGATAAAAGTGAGGAAAAGTTTCTTCACTCCAGAGAGTAGGTAACTTTTACTGTTCCCCATGGAAGAGGATCACTGAAGATCTGGTGCTGAATATATTCGAGAGAGAGGCTTCTATTTTTTTGGACATCAAGGGATGTGGGCACAATGCAGAAAAGTGGCAGAGAGGTAAAAATGTCAGCTGGCAGTGCAGGCATGTGGGGCCCAATTAGTTATTTCCGCTCCTATCAATGGTGTTCTTCTGAAGGTAGACACAAAATGCAGGAGTAACTCAGCAGGACAGGCAGCATCTCTGGAGAGAAGGAAAAGATGACTTTTCAGGTCGAGACCCTTCTTCAGTCTGAAAGTCACGGGAAAGGGAAACGAAAGGGAACTTTTTCAGTCAGAGAGTTGTAAATCTGTGGAATTCTCTGCCACAGAAGGCAGTGGAGGCCAATTGTCTGGATGCTTTCAAGAGAGAGTAGATAGAGCTCTTAAAGATAGCAGAGTCAGGGGGTATGGGGAGAAGGCAGGAACGGGGTACTGATTATGAATGATAAGCCATGATCACATTGAATGGCGGTGCTGGCTCGAAGGGCTGAATGGCCTACTCGTGCACCTATTACCTATTGTCTATTGAGAGATATAGACGATGATATTAAGAGATATAGATCAATTTATGACAGATATGCAAAAAAGTAACGGTGATAAAGGAAACAAGTCATTGTTAGCAGTTTGGTGGGTGAATACGAGAAGCTGGTGCAACTTGATGGGGAAGGGATGGAGAAAGAGGGAATGCCGGGTTACTTGAAGTTAGAGAAATCAAATTTATAGTACTGGGCTGTAAGCTGCCCAAGCGAAATATGAGATGCTGTTCCTCCAATCTGCGTTTAGCCTCACTCTGACAATGGAGGAGACCTAGGACAGCGCCTCTATCTTCTGCCTTGGGGATTACAACATCCGCAGTTCCTTCCTACACATTTCTGCTCCACTGCAAAATCTCCTCAAGGTATGTCTACTTTGAAGACGTTCTCCTCCTCTGTCCGACGAGAGTTCGGCAACATCCTCTCTCACTGCTCCCCCTCTATGATTCCTCCTGCTCTCTGATTCTACGACCACGTTTTAGCCCAGACTCGCTGCTACAGCCACGTGTGTTTTCTCGGTGCTCGTCTGCGCCTCCATCTTCTACCTTGGAGATTCTGGCACCTGCAGTTCCTTCCAACACAATGTTGTTCTTCTGTTGGTTGAGTCAAATCATATTTCTATCTTAAACATTCGCTCCCTGCACGAGTGGTCCATTCGGTTGAAAAGTGAACCCAGTGCAAGATTTCCTGCAGCAACTTGCCGAACTTGAAGCCTCTGCCTTCTGTGGCAATGAATTCCATAGATTCACCACCCTCTGACTAAAGAAATTCTTCCTCAACTTCATTCTAAAGGTACGTCCTTTTATTGTGGGGCCATGGCCTCTGATCCTAGATTCTCTCACTACTGGAAACATCCTCTCCACATCCACTCTATTTAGCTGTTTCATTATTTGGTAGGTTTCAATCAGATCCCCCTCGTCCTTCCAAATGCCAGCAGGTACAGACCCAGAACCTTAAAATGCTGTTCATATATTAACCCAATCATTCCCAGGATCATTCTTGTAAATCTCCTCTGGACCCTCTCCAATGCAAGCATAAACCTTCTCAAATAAGCAGCCCAAAACTGCTCACAACATTCCAATTCTGGCCTGACAGCACCTTATAAAGCCTCATCATTACATCCTTGCTTTTACATTCAAGCCCTCTTGAAATGAATGCTAACATTGCATTTGCTTTCCATGATGGCATCATGATAATATTAATCACATGAATATATTTCCGCTGTCTGGTTAGCATGCACCAAAAAAGCTTTTCACTGTACCTCGGTACACTTAACAATGACTAAATTGACTAACTAACTGAAGAAGGGTCTCGACCCGAAACGTCGCCCATTCCTTCTCTCCTGAGATGCTGCCTGACCTGCTGAGTTACTCCAGCATTTTGTGAATAAATACCATCGATTTGTACCAGCATCTGCAGTTATTTTCTTATTCTTAAACTACATAACCCTTGTTAGGTGCTCCATCACACCATATATCCACAGCCTTTTAAAAATGAGACCAAAAACAATTCCCTGGCAGCCACTTCTGAAAAAGAAAAGGAATAACAGAATATTGACCTTGTCCACTCTCTTTTCAATAAAGAAGCAGTGGTGCAGGATAACAATCAAATATATTTATGAGAATATTTTAATTGGGATGACAGGGAACACAAGTGAAACAGCAATTAGACAACTCACCGTGTAGAGACGTAAATAGAGCAGTGGTCATCTGTGGTATAGTTGATTCCTGTTCAATATATAATCAATTTGCCAACATGTGTTATGCTTGGATCAGTATCTTTATAAAGATCAGACATAAATATATGGGTCAGGTGACGGAGGTATGTGTTGAGGAGCACTTTGGGTCTAGTGATCATAATGCCATTAGTTTCAATATCATTATGGAGAAGGTCAAATCTGGACCAAGGGTTGAGATTTTGGATTGGAGAAAGGCTAATTTTGAGGAGATGAGAAAGGATTTAAAAGGAGTGAAATGGAAATTGTTGTTTTATGAAAAGGATATAATAGAGAAATGGAGGATATTTAAAGGTGAAATTTTGAGAGTACAGAGTCTTTATGTCCCTGTTCGGTGGAAAGGAAAGAATAATAATTTGAAAGAGCCGTGGTTTTCCAGGGAAATTGGACACTTGGTTCGGAAAAAGAGGGAGATATACAATAAATATAAGCGGCAGGGAGTAAATGAGGTTCTTGAGGAATATAAAGAATGTAAAAGGAATCTTAAAAAGGAAATTAGAAAAGCGAAAAAAAGATATGAGGCTGCTTTGGCAAGTAATGTAAAAGTAAACCCCAAGGGGTTCTACAGATATGTCAATAGCAAAAGGATAGTGAGGGATAAAATTGGTCCATTAGAGAGTCAGAGTGGACAGCTATGTGCTGAGCCGGAAGAAATGGGGGAGATATTAAACAATTTCTTTTCTTCGGTATTTACCGAGGAGAAGGATATTGAATTATGTGAGGTAAGCGAAACAAGTAGAGTAGTGATGGAAATTAGGAGGATTAAAGAAGAGGAGGTACGGACACTTTTGAAGAATATAAAAGTGGATAAGTCTCCAGGTCCTGATAGGATATTCCCTAGGACATTGAGGGAAGTTAGTGCAGAAATAGCAGGGGCTATGACGGAAATATTTCAAACGTCATTAGAAACAGGGATGGTGCCGGAAGATTGGCGCATTGCGCATGTTGTGCCTTTGTTTAAAAAAGGTTCTAAAAGTAAACCTAGCAATTATAGACCTATTAGTTTGACGTCTGTGGTGGGAAAATTAATGGAAAAGATACTTAGGGACAATATATATAATTATTTGGATAATCAAGGCCTGATTAGAAACAGTCAACATGGATTTGTGCCTGGAAGGTCATGTTTGACTAATCTTCTTGAATTTTTTGAAGAGGTTACCAGGGAAATTGATAAGGGCAAGGCTGTGGATGTTGTCTATATGGACTTCAGTAAGGCATTTGACAAGGTTCCACATGGAAGGTTGATTAAGAAGGTTAAATCGTTGGGTATTAATAGTGAGGTTGCAAGATGGATTCAACAATGGCTGAATGGGAGATACCAGAGGGTAACGGTTGACAATTGTATGTCAGGTTGGAGGCCAGTGTCTAGTGGAGTGCCCCAAGGATCTGTGTTGGGTCCACTGTTGTTTGTCATTTACATTAATGATCTGGATGATGGTGTGGCAAATTGGATTAGTAAATATGCAGATGATACTAAGATAGGTGGAGTAGTTGATAGTGAGGTAGATTTTCTAAGTCTACAGAGAGACTTGGGCCTTTTGGAAGGGTGGGCTGAAAGATGGCAGATGGAGTTTAATGCTGATAAGTGTGAGGTGCTGCATTTTGGTAGGACAAATCAAAATAGGACGTACAGGGTAAATGGTAGGGAATTGAGGAATGCAGTGGAACAGAGGGATCTGGGAATAACTGTGCATTGTTCCCTGAAGGTGGAATCTCATGTGGATAGGGTGGTGAAGAAGGCGTTTGGTATGCTTGCCTTTATAAATCAGAGCATCGAGTATAGAAGTTGGGATGTAATGTTGAAATTGTACAGGGCATTGGTGAGGCCGAATCTGGAGTATGGTGTGCAGTTCTGGTCGCCAAATTATAGGAAGGATGTCGACAAAATGGAGAGGGTACAGAGGAGATTTACTAGAATGTTGCCTGGGTTTCAGCACTTAGGCTACAGAGAGAGGTTGAACAGGTTGGGTCTTTATTCTTTGGAGCGTAGAAGGTTGAGGGGGGACTTGATAGAGGTTTTTTAAATTTTGAGAGGGACGGACAGAGTTGACGTGGGTAGGCTTTTCCCTTTGAGAGTGGGGAAGATTCCAACAAGGGGACATAGCTTCAGAATTGAGGGACAAAGGTTTAGGGGTAACATGAGGGGGAACTTCTTTACTCAGAGGGTTGTGGCTGTATGGAATGGGCTTCCGGTGGAAGTGGTGGAGGCTGGCTCGATTTTATTATTTAAGAGTAAATTGGATAGGTATATGGATAGGAGGGGATTGGAGGGTTATGGTCTGAGTGCAGGTAGATGAGACTAGGTCAGGGAGAATGGTCGGCGTGGACTGGTAGGGCCGGACAGGCCTGTTTCCATGCTGTAGTTGTTATATGTTATATTGTTATATGTTAAATAGTCACTTTGCAAATTCTTCCACCTTGGTTATTTGTATATTCACCCACCAAGGTAAAATGAATAGAAGGTTCACCATGTAATTGGCTGCAAAAGGTACTAAACGTTTCAAATCGACTACCACTTATGCATGTGTTCTCCCGTGGGCAACGGAATGTGATTGACAACTTTCAATAATAAGGAAAGAGAAAATAGGTGGTTTTCAAACATTTTTACGTGTATAAACTTTATTTCCACCAACGTTTATATTTCATCTGCCATCATGACATTATTTGGTCATTAATCTTGGTGATATTTAGAGAGTCATACAGAGTGGAAACAAGCCCTTTGGCCCAACTTGCCCACACAGAACCAATATGTCCCATCTGCACTAGTCCCATTTGCCTGCATTTGGCCCATATCCCTCTAAACCTGTCCTATCCATGTACCTGTCTAATTGCTTTTTAAATGTTGTGATAGTCCCTGCCTCAACTATCAGCCAGTGAAGAAGGCAAATGGCATGTTGGCCTTCAGAGCGAGAGGATTTGTGTTTAGGAGCAAGGACGCCCTACTGCAGTTGTGCAGGGCCCCGGTGAGATCACACCTGGAGTATTGTGTGCAGTTTTGGTCTCCTAATTTGAGGAAGGGCATTCTTGCATTTGACAGAGTGCAGCGTAGGTTCACCTGGTTAATTTCCAGGATGGCGGGACTGACATATGATGAAAGAATTGGTCGACTGGGTTTGTATTCACTGGAATTTAGAAGGATGAGAGGGGATCTTACAGAAACATATAAATTTCTTAAAGGATTGGCAGGAACATTTTTCCTCATGTTGGGGGAGTCCAGCACCAAGGGTCACAGTTTCAGAATAAGTGGTAGGCCATTTAGGACTGAGATGAGGAAAAACTTTTTCACCCAGAAAGTTGTGAATCTGTGGAATTCTCTGCCTCAGAAGGCAGTGGAGGCCAATTCACTGGATTCTTTCAAGAGAGAGTTAGATTTGGCTCTTGAGGCTAACGGAATCAAGGGATATGGGGAAAAGGCGGACAGGGTACTGATCAGCCATGATCATATTGAATTGCGGTGCTAGCTCGAAGGGCCAAATGGCCTACTCCTGCACCTATTGTCTGTGTTTCTATGTTTCTATGTTTTTATCTTCTCTGGCAGCTCATTCCATACACCCAACACCCTTTGTGTGAAAAAGTTACCCCTCAGATTCTTATGAAAGCTATCACCTTCACCTTAAACCTATGCCCTCTGGTTCTCAATTCCCCTACTCTGGGCAAAAGACTGCGTCCACCTGATCTATTCCTCTGATAATTTCATACACCTCTATAAGATCACCCCATATCCTCCTGCATTATTTGGGGGACCTGATTTTGCAAAAATCGCATCCTTTGACTGTCAACATTGGAACAATGACAGCACAGTTAGGAAATTGCAGAATTCTCAGAGCCCACTGTCAAGGAAATAGAAGATAGACACAAAAAGCTGGAGTAACTCATCGGATTAGATAGCATCTCTGGAGAGAGGAATGGGTGACGTTTCGAGTCGAGACCCTTCTTCAGACTAGTTAGGGATAAGGGAAACGAGAGATATAGATGATGATGTAGAGAGATAAAGAAAAATGAATGAAATGTATGCAATAAAGTAACGATGATAAAGGAAACAGGTCATTATTAGCTGTTTGTTGGGTGAAAACGAGAAGCTGGTGTGACTTGAGTGGAGGAGGGATAGAGAGAGAGGGAATGCCGGGGTTACGTGAAGTTTGAGAAATCAATATTCATAGCACTCAAGGAGCAGATTATATTTTGATGGACTACAAGCTAAAGCAACAGTATAAATATGGTGGTGGTCATTTAGCAGGTGCATGTTGATTTTCTTCATTTCTTCCTGTTGCCCTTAAATAATCAGAAGTGTCGTTGTTTGGGTTTGTCCTTCTGCAGCGTAACCCATAGATGTTTTGAGGTCAACTTTCTAAAAACCATGGCCACCCAGTAAAATTACTTTCTGACATTAGTCTAGACTTCAGGTCAGCACAGAATATCACCTTCCTCTGCATGAATGGAATCCGATTTAACTTAACATTGTAATACCTTGTAATATCTAATGGTGAGCCTAAATAGTTTGTCAACATAGGGAAAAAAATAAGGAAGAGACAACTATTGAACAAAGGGTACACACTGTCTATGAGTATAAGACAATAACTGCAGATGCTGGTACAAATCGAAGGTATTTATTCACAAAATGCTGGAGTAACTCAGCAGGTCAGGCAGCATCTCAGGAGAGAAGGAATGGGTGACGTTTCGGGTCGAGACCCTTCTTCAGACTGATCAGTCTGAAGAAGGGTCTCGACCCGAAACGTCACCCATTCCTTCTCTCCTGAGATGCTGCCTGACCTGTTGAGTTACTCCAGCATTTTGTGAATAAACACTGTCTATGAATTGTTAATTGTAGAGAACTAATGTATTGAACTAACTATAAAAGAGTCTAAGACCAGAGGGCATAGCCTCAGAATAAAAGGATGTACCTTTAGAAAGGAGTCATAGATTCATAGTGATACAGTGTGGAAACAGGTTCTTCGGCCCAACTGGCCGACACAGGCCAACATGTCCCACCTCCCTCCGTTTGGTCCATATCCCTCCAAATCTGTCCTATCCATGTACCTGTCTGTTTCTTAAATGTTGGGATAGTCCCTGTCCCAACTACCTCCTCTGGCAACTTGTTCCATACACCCACCACCCTTTGTGTGAAAAAATTACCCCTCAGATTCTGATTAAATCTTTTCTCCTTCACCTTAAACTTATGTCCTCTTGTCTTCGATTCACCAACTCTCCCAGATGAGGAGGAATTTCTTTAATGGTGAATCTGTGGAATTCATTGCCACAGAAGGCTGTGGAGGCCAAGTCAAAGAATATTTTTAAAGTGGAGATTGACAGAATCTTGATAAGTAAGGGTGCCATAGATTCATTGATAATTAAGGATTGAATGGCAGAGTGGACTTGATGGGCCGAATGGCCTAATTCTGCTCCTAGAACTTATTAGCTATTTCCCCACACCATCACTGGGCTTTACCAGCTGTGACAGCGATCTCTTGAAACCTGTGAACGCAGTTCTTTGCTGTTTAACTTGGAAGATAGGTGGAGGAAAAGTGAATGAACCAGAGGGTTGGCACAAATGACAAGGTCAGGAAAGACTGGTTCAAGAAATTGAGAAAGTACTCTGACAAAAGATCACGAAAGATCATCAAGATGGAATATTGTGGAAGTACTGGTAGTCATGGTGAAGATGGGCAATAGTAATAATAATAATAAACATTTATTTTATATAGCGCTTTTCCAAGTGCTCAAAGACGCTTTACAAGACATAAAAACAAACAAACGAACTGTCCTGACGGAGAAGCGGCGAACAAACAGCGCCAGCGTCCTCTCACGACAGGGTCCGGCAGTAGACAATAAAGAACACAAGACACACAATTACAATTTTAACACAAACAGCCATCACAGTGATTGCTCCAGGCACACCCTCACTGTGATGGAAGGCAAAAAAAAGTCTTATCTCCTCCTCATTCTGAGGAGTTGTGTAGATGAACTGGTTCCTACTGATAAGACCAAGGAAGGTGGTGAAGGAGCACACAATGTACAGGACTGACATGGCTGAGCTTCAGGATGCTATCTGGGATACAGCCGTGGCTGGGGATGGTGCCGACCATTGAAAGCACCAACTGTTGGAATAATACACAGACTACATGAGGGGGAATCCACCAGAACTGCAATTGAGAAATCTCAGAGATTATAAATACCAGAAGATAAATCCAGTTTATTATTATTTGAACTACTAACACTGTAGCTCTATATATGCAAACACTTGATTAATTTGTATCGATTCATTCTTCTTCAAAGCAGAAATAGCATAGTGTAAATATGTGTAAGAATATCTTGAAAAAACTGAGTGTATCAACCTGCATCATCTTGATGTATCGTTACATCCGACAATGAGATTGAGAAGTATCACTTTCAATAAACAATGTTAGGCTGAAAGGGCAGCACGGTGGCACCATGGTAGAGAGGCTGCCTTCCACCGGTGTTCGATCCTGACTACACGTGCTGTCTGTTCGGAGTTTGTACGTTCTCCCCGTGTCCCCATGGGCTTTCCCCGGGTGCTCCGGTTTCCTCCCACACTCCAAAGACATACAGGTTTGTAGGTTAATTTGGCTTCAGTAAAAATGGTAAAATGTCCCTTGTGTGCAGGATGGTGTTATTGGGGGGGAATCGCTTGTTGGCGCCAACCTGAATAGCCGAAGGTCAATAGACAATAGACAATAGACAATAGGTGCAGGAGTAGGCCATTCAGCCCTTCGAGCCAGCATCGCCATTCAATGCGATCATGGCTGATCACTCTCAATCAGTACCCCGTTCCTGCCTTCTCCCCATACCCCCTCACTCCGCTATCCTTAAGAGCTCTATCCAGCTCTCTCTTGAAAGCATCCAACGTCCTGTTTCCGCGCTGTATCTATAAACTAAACGCTATCACAGCAATACAAAGGACCTTTAGTCACTACAAGGTGCATACATTGGGTTCCTGGAGTAAGGCTTTTAGTTGAAGAAAAAATCGACTAGCTGCATCAAACTCATTTGTTGAGTACCACTTCTACTTACTGTCATTGTAAAAATAGTGTTTCCTTGTCACGATTATCACCATCAATACCACTTTAAATGTATTTCAAGTCGTATTGATGGTGATAATCGTGTATTTAAATGTATTTAAAGTCGCTATTCCAATTTTTTGTCACGGTTTTGAATTTGGTCTGGTTTAAAAGTGAGCATTTATGACAGTGCTCCAGCTTACAAGAATTGTTAGGCTTAGCATTTTATGAATTGATTTGCATTACTTGAAATACAATCATAACCTCAATGATGATTTGGCATCAGGCTATATATTAATTCCATTCCTTTTTGTCATTCTCAGCAGATTTTTGGACAATGTCATTTAAAAAATCCAACTGAATTGGACAGGACAAAATGATTTTAATTGTATTTCTTTGGATCCACTTTTTTTTTTTTTTAATGGACCTTGTTGAAATAATGTTTTCTGTGATATACTGTCATCTTCAAGTGCTCAGCAAACTGTTATGATTTTGCTGTCTGTCAGTTATTGCTCTCGGGAATAAACTCTTGGCTGAGTTATGGATAGAGTACTTTGGAATTGCTTGATATGGCAAACCAGACATAAAATATTGATGTTATTAAAGTCTCTTCCTCTGTAAATGACTGGATTGACTCAATCTAGTGAATGTTTTTTTTTATTATCAAAAAATACTTTATTCAAGAAATAAATATATACAAAACATGTTCCTTCCAAAACTCCATCCTACATTCCCGGAGGCTATACATACATTCAATACACCAATTACATAAATTTACACCCCACCCTTGCCACTCATGTGGCCCACTGGTGTGGAATCCCTTCCCTTATTTGGAGGGGCGTCTCCACCACACCCTGCCCCCCATGTCCAGCAGCGGAAGGACCCTAGACTGTGGTCCTCCCCCACAGAACCTTGGCGTTGGCTGCACCAAGCTTCAGTGCGTCCCTCAGCACGTACTCCTGCAGTCTGCAGTGTGCCAGTCAGCAACGTTCCCCGACGGACAACTCGCTCCGCTGGGAGGTCAACAAAGTTCGGGCAGACCAAAGAGCGTCTTTCATCGAGTTGATGACCTTCCAGCAGCACTCGATGTCTGTCTCTGAATGTGTCCCTGGGGACAATCCGTAAATCACAGAGTCCTCTGTGACGGAGCTGTTCGGAATAAATCATGACAGGGACCCCTTGCAAACCTCTCCAGACTCTCTTTGCAAATCCATACTCTATGAAGAGGCGGGCAACCATCTCCTCTCCATAGCAGCCGTCCCGAGGGCAGCGTGCGCTGGTAGTGAGGTTCCGGCAGTGCAGGAAGGATCTGACTGGGAGGGCTCCCCTCACCGCCAGCCAAGCCAGGTCTTGGTGCTCGTTGGTGAGTTCTGGCGATGAGGCATTTTGCCAGACAAGCTGGGCCGTCTGCTCTGGGAACCACGCCACAGGATCTATGGAGTCATTCCCCTGCAGTGCCTGCAGGACGTTCCGTGCTGACCACTGCCTGATGGACTTGTGGTCAAAGGTGTTGGTCCGGAAGAACCTTTCCACGAGCGATGTCGTGGCAATGTCTAGCTGACTGGCACATTGCGTGGCATCTGTACCAGGCCCATCCTTTGCAACACCGGAGACAGGTAGAACCTCAGCAGGTAGTGGCACTTGGTGCCCACGTGTCTTGGCTCTACGCTCTGCCTGATGCAGCCACACACGAAGGTGGCCATCAGGATGAGGGCGACGTTGGGCACGCTTTTACCCCTGTTGTCTGCCGAGTTGTGCATTGTGGCCCGTCGCACCCGGTCCATCGTCGACCCCCAGATGAAGCGGAAGACGGCCTGGGTGATCCCCGTGGTGTAGGAGGGAGGGACGGGCCACACTTGCGCCAAGTACAGAAGCCCCGAGAGCACCTCACACCTGATGACCAGATGTTTCCCTGTGAAAGAGGGGGAGCGCTGCTTCCACAGCTCCAGCTTCTTCCCCACCCTGGCTATCCGCTCCAGCCAATTCTTGTCACACGCCTCAGCCCTCCCGAACCAGATCCCCAGCACCTTCAAGAAGTCAGGCTTGATGGTGAAGGGGATGGAAGATTGGTCGGGCCAGTTGCCAAAGAGCATGGCCTTGCTCTTCCTGCGGTTTACCCTGGCTCCCGTGGCCGACTCAAACTGCTCGCAGACGCTAATGAATCTGCGGACCGACCCTGGATCCGAGCAGAAGACGGCGACATCGACCATGTACAGGGAGGCCTTGACCTGAGTGCCCCCACTGCCTGGCAATGTCACTCCTCTTATGCTCACGTCCTTCCTGATGGACTCGGCAAAGGGCTCAATACAGCAGACGAACAAGACAGGGGAGAGAGGGCAACCCTGCCTGACTCCAGGCTTGATGGGGAATCTGTCTGATTCCCACCCATTGCTTTGGACTGCACTACAGATATCGATGTAGAGCAGTTGGATCCAATTCCTGATTCCCTCCCCGAAGCCCATTTTGGAGAGCACGTCCCTCATGTACGTGTGCGATATCGTGACAGAAATGTTTCCATATTCCTGCAAGAATGGCTTGCAATTACATGATACCCTTCCTCATTTAAGGTTGTCCCAGACCTTAACAGCCAGGGATGTGATCACAGAAACCAGCTCCCCAATGCCCTGTTGATATATCTAACCGCGTAAAGAGACTAGGGAAATTTATTCAGCAGCCAATGTCATACGTTCATAAGTTCATAAGTGATGGGAGCAGAATTAGGCCATTCGGCCCATCAAGTCTACTCTGCCATTCAATCATGGCTGATCTATCTTTCACTCTTAACCCCATTCTCCTACATTCTCCTCATAACCCCTGACACCACTGACCCTGCCCCTGAACCATGTTGGTGAGGCACAATTTTCATTTCCAGCACTGGCATCTTTTACACTGAGGAATCACTAAATCCTTAATTTGAACTCAATTGTCATTGAAGTGCTGCTCGGTACTTTGCTGCACTAATGATGGTCACATATTTAGGAAAATTGTCCAGTTAATCAACTTATTTTATGCATTCAGAAAAATGCGAGGAATACAATAAGCCTTCCTCTAAATAGCATATGTTCCTTTATTTAGGCATGAACTATATTGATTTGCATTGCAGTTATCCATCTCACATGACAAAAAAACAGGACGATCTGCCTATTTCCACCAGTGGGAGTATCTGGGACTAGAGGATGTAGCCACAGAATAAAGTGAACTACCTTTAGAAAGGAGATGAGAAGGAGTTTCTTTGGACAGAGGGTGGTGAATCTGTGGAATTAATTTCCACAGAAGGCTGTTGAGGCCAAGTAAATGGGTATTTTTAAGGCGGGGATTGACAGATTCTTAATTAGTAGGGGTGTCTTGGGGTCATTGGATGAAGGCAGGAGAATTGGGTTGAGAGGGAGAGATAAATCAGCTAAAATTGAATGGCAGAGTAGACTTGATGGACCGAATGGCCTAATTCTGCCCCGATAACTTATGAACTTATTAACTTATACCTTCCCATGTTTTATCCACGAGGAAACAATTTGCAAGATTTGTTAATCGACAAATGCAATAAATAAATGATTTTGAACTGAAACAGAAATGTGAGAAAAACTCAGCCAGTGAAACAACATCTGCGGAAAGTGAAACCAGTCAATATTTCTGTTGAACGAAATGCCTCAAAGGTGGGGAGAGAGAGAAAAAACTGATTTGGCATTTTTCTGTCAAATGCGATTGATGTTCAATTGGACATTTATTTTTGAAATAGGAAAAAAATCTTGGTTGGGAAAATTTTTCCTCCGGGGATGAATAAATTTCTATCGTATCGTATCGTATTGTATCGTCAAAAGATTAGTACGGAACATGGCATCTTTGGATTACAATTAAAACACAAAGTACAATGAAGACAAAAGATACTGTAGGTGCTGAAATCTGGAACTAAAAACAGATCTGGGAGACTTATTCACAAAATGCTGAGTAACTCAGCAGGTCAGGCAGCATCTCGGGAGAGAAGGAATGGGTGACGTTTCGGGTCGAGACCCTTCTTCAGACTGATGTCAGGGGGGCGGGACAAAGGAAGGATATAGGTGGAGACAGGAAGATAGAGGGAGATCTGGGAAGGAGGAGGGGAAGAGAGGGACAGAGAAACTATCTAAAGTTGGAGAGGGGGAGGGGGAGAGGGGGAGAGAGGGAGAGAGAGGGAGAGAGAGAGAGAGAGAGAGAGAGAGAGAGAGAGAGAGAGAGAGAGAGAGAGAGAGATTGTGTGAGAGAGAGATTGTGTGTGAGAGAGAGAGAGAGAGAGAGAGAGAGAGAGAGAGAGAGAGAGAGAGAGAGAGAGAGAGAGAGATTCTGAGAGAGAGAGAGAGTGAGAGTGAGAGTGTGAGAGAGATTGTGAGAGAGAGAGTGAGAGTGAGAGTGTGAGAGAGATTGTGAGAGAGATTGTGAGAGAGATTGTGAGAGAGAGAGAGATTGTGAGAGAGAGAGAGAGATTGTGAGAGAGATTGTGAGAGAGAGAGAGAGAGATTGTGTGTGTGTGTGCAGAGAGAGTGTGTGTGTGTGTACACAGTGTGCATGTGTTCATAGTAATCCCATTTTCCAGCAGTTTGTTTCTAATCTTCTGGTTTTTCAAGTGCTCATCTCAATACTTTGTAAGCATTGTGTATGTGTCTGTGTGCCGGTGTGTCTGTGTGTGTGCGCAGAGAGTGTGCGTGTGTGTGTGTGTTTGTGTATTCATGTGTGGGTGTACGGATGGGCGAGGGTAGGTGGAGTACTTACGAACAGTAATTGACGGTGTGAAGGAGGGGGATGAAATAGAACTGGCAGCTAAGATTGAGGAAAATCACACATTTTATTATCATAAGGAGAGATTAGATAGGTAGGATTTGTTTGCTTTGGTGTGGAGAAGGATGAGGGGCCAATTGATTTGGGTGTACAAAATTATGAAGAACATAACTAATGAGTTTTCCCCTGTCTATAACCAGAGGGCATAAGTATAACATAAAGGGCGTGCAGCGTAGGTTTACTAGGTTAATTCCCAGAATGGCGGGACTATCATATGTTGAAAGACTAGAGCGACTAGGCTTGTATACACTGGAATTTAGAAGGATGAGAGGAGATCTTATCGAAACGTATAAGACTATTAAGGTGTTGGACACGTTAGAGGCAGGAAACATGCTCCCAATGTTGGGGGAGTCCAGAACAAGGGGCCACAGTTTAAGAATAAGGGGTAGGCCATTTAGAACTGAGATGAGGAAAAACTTTTTCAGTCAGAGAGTTGTGAATCTGTGGAATTCTCTGCCTCAGAAGGCAGTGGAGGCCAATTCTCTGAATGCATTCAAGAGAGAGTTGGATAGAGCTCTTAAGGATAGTGAAGTCAGGGGGTATGGGGAGAAGGCAGGAACGGGGTACTGATTGAGAATGATCAGCCATGATCACATTGAATGGCGGTGCTGGCTCGAAGGGCTGAATGGCCTCCTCCTTCACCTATTGTCTATTGTCTATTGTCTAAAGAGTAGATTTGGAAGAGATCTACTGATTTTTTTTTTAACCCAAAGAATTGTAACAATCTTGATGGATTCTGTGGGGGCAAAAGAGCAGCCTGGCATTTTCGCAACACTAACAAAGTATTGAGATGAGCACTTGAAAAACCAGAAGACTAGAGACAAATGCTGGAAAATGGCATTATTATGGTTAGATACTTAGTGGCTGGCATAGACATGGTGGGCCAAAGGGCCTATTTCCTTGCTGAATGTCATTATAACTCTATTTACCGGCAGCATCCAGGTTAATCTTTCTCCCAGAGCACATGCATATTTTACTTACTGTGCCAACTGAGGTAAAGTAATGAAAGTCCTTTGAATTATCTATGAACATATTCCTTAAGGCATAACACTGCTTATTGAATGTTATATGATGAATGACGTTCATATTGAAAACTTGAGCTCAACTAACAGATTTTGCATGGTGAATAAAACTAAGGTATTTATTACTTTTTTTTTCTAAATATGGCTTTAGGGTTTTGCTCAATGGCTATTGTTGTTTTCGATTTGTAGTTTTGCTTTATAGACTACAGACAATAGGTGCAGGATTAGGCCATTCGGCCCTTTGAGCCAGCACCACCATTCAATGTGATCATGGCTGATCATTCTCAATCAGTGCCCCGTTCCTGCCTTCTCCTCATACCCCCTGACTCCGCTATCCTTAAGAGCTCTTTCAACATGCATTCTAATTCAATGTTATGAGATCCTACTTGTGAGCCAATAAAGTATATTTTAAAGAACTAAAGATCTGCATTACTTGGCTACTTTAATATTGATGCAACCTGCTTATAAACAATAAAGGAGCTGCCGTAATGACCCTGTTTCAATACTTTTGAAGTTAATCTGAATTTTTTTCCTGGGCAGTTGCCAACTTCAATCAATAAGCATTTCCGAGCCAGTCCTCGAGTCCTATCCGCCTTCAGTCGTCGTGATTAATGATGCCTTGAAATATAAATTTCCAAGAGAAAATTGTGATATTGAACAATTTTCTGTCTTAAAAATAAATAATTTAGTGATAACAAGAAAAATAACAAAGTTGCATTTTCAAATTAAATTGCGAACATTTATGAAGGCTGAATGTGTTCTGAGACTAAAATCAGTATTCATTTAGACAATAGACAATAGACAATAGGTGCAGGAGTAGGCCATTCAGCCCTTCGAGCCAGCACCGCCATTCAATGCGATCATGGCTGATCACTCTCAATCAGTACCCCATTCCTGCCTTCTCCCCATACCCCCTCACTCCGCTATCCTTAAGAGCTCTATCCAGCTCTCTCTTGAAAGCATCCAACGAACTGGCCTCCACTGCCTTCTGAGGCAGAGAATTCCACACCTTCACCACTCTCTGACTGAAAAAGTTCTTCCTCATCTCCGTTCTAAATGGCCTACCCCTTATTCTTAAACTGTGGCCCCTCGTTCTGGACTCCCCCAACATTGGGAACATGTTTCCTGCCTCTAATATGTCCAATCCCCTAATTATCTTATATGTTTCAATAAGATCCCCCCTCATCCTTCTAAATTTTGTTAATGTATGCATTTTATTCTGAGTTTATACAAAGAACAGCCAGAATAATCTAAATATAGTAAATCATCGCTATGATGGACCATAGGGTGGTGGCATGCTGTCCATTATTGCCGATTGACCCCTGTAACTAATTAAGGGATTACCGAGTAATAGAGTATCATTGCAGGTCTTGGCCTCATAGCGATCAGGTGCACTGCAGATCTATCGGTGGGTCTCGACCGAAACGTCATCTATCCATGCTCTCCAGAGATGCTGCTTCGTCCACTGAGTAACTCCAGCATTTTGTGTACGTCATCATTGCAGAAGTGCTGATCGATGCAATTGCTTGTCAATTTCCATGGCTTCCCGCAGTGCAACTAGCAGCCTGTATTCTTAAAGAATCCAATATAAAGAGGTCCATAATAACGAGTGTTTACTGTATGTATCTGCCTAATGAGATATTTTTTTATGTATTTCTGATATAATCTCAGTGTTTGAAAGTAAAATGTTGTTAATTGTATCATCATCAAATTGAAAAGTAACAATGCAGGAGAATTAGAGCATTGACACAGATCTTTTCTAATATGGGATGACTCCATTTTGTTTCAGAAAGCCACAGGTTTCTTGGCCTAGCATTAATATTAATTATAAACAGACTGCTGGAAGTGCTCAGCGGGTCAAGCAGCATCTGTGGAGGAAAAGCTGCAAGCTACACCTTTGGGTCAGACCCTGCATCGGGACTGAGAAGGAACAGGAGGGGGGGGGGTGTGGGGAGTGTGGGACAGAGGCTAGTAAGTGATAGTGAAACCCTCTCCTCCCTATCATAGACAAGAATGATTCCAGGGATGAGGGGGTTAGCATATGATGAGCATTTGACAGTATTGGGCTGCTACTTACTGGGGTCTAGAAGGTTGGGGGGGGGCCTCATTGAAACTTACAGAATAATGGAAGGCCTGGTTAGAATGGATGTGGAAAGGATGTTTCCACTGGTGGGAGAGTCTTGGACGAGGTTATAGTCTCAGAATTAAAGGGCGCTCTTTTAGAAAGGAGGTGAGGAGGAACTTCTTTAGTCAGAGGGTAGTTAACCTGTGGAACATTGCCACAGAGGGCTTTGGAGGCCAAGTCAGTGGATATTTTTAAGGCAGCGATAGACAAATTCTGGATTAGAACGGATGTCAAGGATGATGGGGAAAAGGCAGGAAAATGGGGTTAAGAGGCAGAGATCAGCCGTGATTGAACGGCTGAGTAGATTTGATGGGCCAAATGGTCTAATTCTACTCCGATGACTTGTGAGGGAGGGAGTAGCCTTAGAGGGAGTACAGAGAAGGTTCACCAGATTGATCCCTGGGATGGTAGGACTTTCATATGAAGAAAGACTGGATAGACTAGGCTTATACTCGCTGGAATTTAGAAGACTGAGGGGGGATCTTATTGAAACATATAAAATTCTTAAGGGGTTGGAGAGGCTAGATGCGGTAAGATTGTTCCCGATGTTGGGGAAGTCCAGAACCAGGGGTCACAGCTTAAGGATAAGGGGGAAGTCTTTTAGGACCGAGATGAGAAGACATTTCTTTACACAGAGAGTGGTGAGTCTGTGGAATTCTCTGCCACAGAAGGTAGTTGAGGCCAGTTCATTGGCTATATTTAAGAGGGAGCTAGATGTGGCCCTTATGGCTAGAGGGATCAGGGGGTATGGAGAGAAGGCAGGTACAGGTTACTGAGCTGGATGATCAGCCATGATCATATTGAATGGCGGTGCAGGCTCAAAGGGCCGAATGGCCTACTCCTGCACCTATTTTCTATGTTTCTATGTTTCTATGTGAATATATGACTTACATCTTTTGCCTCCACAGCTGCTGTTTTGTTTGTTATTCCAGGCTCCAGCATCTGCACTCTCTTTTGTCTTCATTAATATTAATTACTGTATACCAATTTCAAACTCAAAAATGCAAACATGCTTTATTATCTTTGTATTGCTTTGGGATTTCAATTCAGAATTTGTCAAAATATAAAAAATTTAAAATAAGCTCTATACAAACTTTAAATCTGAGTGTTCTCAGGAGACTTATACAATGTTCTCAGTCAGAGAACTTCTAACACTTTTCCAGCTAGTGTTTTAATGCTGCTTTAATGTTTGGATAGTTTTCTTCTCCCGGTTGGATGATTTTCAGATGCAAACACAGAGCGGTGACTTTTGGTATGATCTCTAAAGAAACTCTGTCTTCATATTTGACAGTTACTGCATAAAGAAAATAAACTCAAGAGGAATTCAATCAAATAATTTTGCTTGTCAATTCTGAAGCTGAGGGGATTATTATACATCAAAATAAAAGGTAAACTGCAAGAGCTATTGATAAAAAAAGCTCATTATATTGTCATTCATTTAAATTCAAAAGGCTTGTTTCAGTACAAGGAGAATGCTACCTGCTATTACAATGGCACATTTTTGTAACAATAAATTAATGAATTATTAGTCAGGGTATTGAGTATGGAAGATGGGATATTATGTGACAGATGTACAAGATGTTGGCGAGGTCACATTTGGAGTATTGTATTCAGGTTTGGTCACCGCGCAAAAGGAAAGATGTTGTTAAGCTGGAAAGAATGCGGAAAGATTGCAGAAAAAAAGAGGAAATTGCCAGGACCTGAGGGCCTGAGTCTTAGGGAGAAGTTGGGCAGACTAGACTTTATTCATTGAAATACAAGAGGCTGAGGGGTGATCTTATAGAGGTGTATAAGATTATAAATTCATCAGGAGAATAGATAGGGAACATAGAAACATAGAAAATAGGTGCAGGAGGAGGCCAATTGGCCCTTTTAGCCAGTACCACCATTCAATATTACAGAATACAGAGCTTTATTTGTCATTCGGTACCGAGGTACCGAACGAAATTACGTTACCAGCAGTCACACAAAAAAAAGAAACACAAGGCACATGACCCCAACACAAACATCCATCACAGTGACTCCAAACACCCCCTCACTGTGATGGAGGCAACAAAACTTCCGCTCTCTTCCCCACGCCCAAGTCCCCGTGGCCAAGCCGCACCGGGCGCTGAAACATCCCGTGGCCGAGCCGGGCGATGGAAGGCCCCGCAGCCGTACCGTGCGCAGCTAAGTCCCGCAGCCGAGCCGCGCCGGGCGATGGAAGGCCCCGCGTCCGAGCCGCACCAGCGATGTAAAGTCCCTCGGCCGAGCCGCACCAGCGATGTAAAGTCCCGCGGCCGAGTCGCGCCGGGCGATGTTAGGTCCCGCGGCCGAGCCGCGCCGGGCGATGGAAGGCCCCGCGGCCGAGCCGCACCAGTGTTGTAAAGTCCCGCGGCCGAGCCGCGCCGGGCGATGGAAGGCACCGCGGCCGAGCTGCACCAGTGATGTAAAGTCCCGCAGCCGAGCCGCGCCGGGTGATGGAAGGCCCCGCAGCCGAGCCGCACCTGGCGCTGAACCGTCCCACGGCCATACCGGGCGATGGAAGGCCCCGTGGCCGAGCCGCACCGGGCACTGTTAAGTCCAGTGGCCGAGCTGCACCGGGCGATGGAAGGCCCCGCGGGCGATGGTAGGCCCCGCGTTTAATTTTTTTTTTTTAGCGCAAACGGAGATACGATTCGGAAAGGGTCACATCTCCGTTGAGGAAGAGATTTTTTTTAAAGGTTTCCACCACCCCACCACCACCCCCCACATATACACAGCTAAAGATAGGCTATTTCATACATCTAACACTAACAAATAGGCAAAGAAAGAAGAAAGACAAACAGACTGCCAGCGAGCCGCAGCTGAAGGGCAGCACCGCCACTTCCTAGCTGATCATCCAAAATCAGTACTGCATTCCTGCTTTTTTCCCCATATCTCTTGATTCCGTTAACCCCAAGAGCTAAATCTAACTCTCTCTTGAAAACATTCAGTGAATTGGCCTCCACTGACTTCTACGGCAGAGAATTCCACAGATTCACAACTCTCTGGGTGAAAATATTTTTCCTCATCTCAGTCCTAAATGGCCTACCCCTTATTCTTAAACTGTCACCCCTGGTTCCGGTCTCCCCCAACATCATGAACATTTTCCCTGCATTAGCCTGTCCAATCCCTTAAGAATTGTCCAATCTATATGTTTCTATAAGAAATGAATGCACAGTCTTTAAACTAGTGCAGGAGAATGAAGAACCAGAGGATATAGGAATAAGGTGAGAGGGGAAAGATTTTATAGGAACCTGAGAGACAGATTTTTCATACAGAGGATGGTATATGGAGCATGCTGCTAGAGGAGGTAGTTGAGCCAGGTACAATGTGAGAGGGAAAAGTTTTAAAAGGAACCTGAGAGCAACTTTTTCACACAGAGAATGGAATTTGGAAGGTAGAAGGTAGTTGAGGCAGGTACTGTAACACGAGTTAAAAGACAATTAGGCAGGTATTTGGATAAGAAAGGTTTAGAGGGATTTGGGCCAAACACAGGGAAGTGGGACTAGCTTAGATGGGGCATCTTGGTCAGCATGGGCAAGTTGAGCCTAATGCCCTGTTTCCATGCTGTAGGGATCTATGACTGTAAAGCAACCAGCATTTGAACGAAATTAAATTCAAAACGAGCTCAGATATGAATCTATAAGGACAGGTCCCTAGGGGACATGATGGAAGCAAAAGAGTATTTATATTTTCAAATGATTAATAATGTAGATTTATTTCAGCAAATAATATTTTTGGATTAGTAAATGAGTGAATTGTAACAAGACCTTAATATTATATGGGAGTCGTGGTGGTTCAGAATTTATGTGGTAGACTGAAAAGCAGAAGATTTATCAGTGGATGCCACAATATCACCCCTTCTTCTAGATTTGCCATCAAGACAGCATCACTGGGTGTTTTGTGGTTCTTAACTCTCAACTCTTTCTTCATATTTAATAGTTACTTCATAAGACATACAAAATAGAATAGTGCAGAAAGAACGAACGAACTGCAGATGCTGGTTTATACCACAGAGAGGTACAAAGTGCTGGAGTAACTCAATGGGTCAGGCAGCATCTCTTGAGAAAAAGGATGGGTGAAGTTTCGGGTCAGGACCCTTCTTCTGCGTCTGCAGAAAGGTCCCAACCTGAAACATTACCCATCCTTTTTCTCCAGAATGCTGCCTGACCCACCGAGTTACTCCAACACTTCGCGTCTATCATAGAATATTGCAGATGGACACAAATTGCTGGAGTAACTCAGCATCTTTAGAGGATTCCTACTCTCCAGAGATGTTGCCTGTCCTGCTGAGTTACTCCAGCATTTTGTGTCCATCTTTGGTGTAAAGCAAAGATGGACACATGTTCCTTCCTATACATCGAATAGTGCAGCACAGTAACAGGTCCTTCATCCCAGAATATCTGTACTGAACATGATGACAAATTAATCATGAAAACAACACAAGAAAGTTTCAATGACATCGCAATATTTAAAGGGTTAGTGTAAAGATATGCATTGATGCAGTTAGAGGAGGAAGCAACCCACTATTGCAGCTATGTAGGAAAATAACTGCAGATGCTGGTACAAATCGAAGGTATTACAAAAAGCTGGAGTAACTCAGCGGGCCAGGCAGCATCTCAGGAGAGAAGGAATGGGTGACGTTTCGGGTCAAGACCCTTCTTCAGACTGATGTCAGGGGAGGGGGCAAGACAAAGAAAGGATGTAGTTGGAGACAGGAAGACAGTGGGAGAACTGGGAAGGGGAGCGGAAAGAGAGGGACAGAGGAGCTATCTAAAGTTAGAGAGGTCAATGTTCATACCGCTGGGGTGTAAGCTGCCAAAGCGAAATATGAGGTGCTGTTCCTCCAATTTGTGGTGGGCCTCACTGACAATCGAGGAGGCCCATGACAGAAAGGTCAGACTGGGAGGGGGAGGGGGAGTTGAAGTGCTGAGCCACCGGGAGATCAGGTTGGTTAAGGCGGACTGAGTGATGGCATTGAGCGAAACGATCGCCGAGCCTGCGTTTGGTCTCGCCGATGTAGAGAAGTTAACATCTGGAACAACAGATACAATAGATGAAGTTGGATGAGGTGCAGGTGAACCTCTGCCTCACCTGAAAAGACTGTTTGGGTCCTTGGATGGAGTCAAGGGGGGAGGTAAAGGGACAGGTGTTGCATCTCCTGCAGTTGCAGGGGAAAGTACCTGGGGAGGGGGTGATTTGGGTAGGAAGGGACGAGTGGACCAGGGAGTTACGGAGGGAAAGGTCTCTGCGGAAAGCAGAGAGGGGAGGGGATGGGAAGATGTGGCCAATAGTGGGATCCCGTTGGAGGTGACGGAAATGTTGAAGGATAATTTGTTGTATACGCTGGCTGATGGGGTGGAAGGTGAGGACAAGGGGGACTCTATCCTTGTTACGAATGGGGAGAGGGGAGCAAGAGCGGAGCTGCGGGATATAGAGGAGGCCCTAGTGAGAGCCTCATCTATAATGGAAGAGGGGAAGCCCCGTTTCCTAAAGAATGAGGACATCTCCGATGCCCTAATGTGAAACACCTCATCCCGGACGCAGATGCGGCGTAGACGGGAGTAGGGAATAGACTTTTTGCAGGAGACAGGGTTGGGAAGAAATGCAGTCAAGATAGCTGTGGGAGTCAGTAGGTTTGTATCAAGATAGCTTTGTGAGTCAGTAGGTTCACTATTGTAGCGCCTCTCTTTATTGACATTGCGAGAGGACAAAAATCTTGGACAATATCTTCCAGACAATCCCATCAGAATCCATAGTTTTGTCCTGCTTTGAGAAATATGATCTTTGTTGCCAAGAGGGAATTTGTGCATTGTTGGACAGCAAGCAGGCACTGAAAGGTACACCAGAATGCAAGGTTTCATAGTGCAAGTGGAGAAAATGGATAGGTGACGTTTCAGGTTAGGACTGAAGGAGAGTCCCGATCCAAGACTTTACCCATCCATTTTCTCCAGAGATGCTGTCTGACATGCTGAATTACTCCAGCATTTTGTATGTTTCCTTTAAGGCATCCCAGGTTTTTTAAAAATCTGATGACAGCTTCACACATCTCCTAAGCACCTTAGAAAACCCCCCGATCACTCCCCATCTCCCACTTTGGTTACCTGAGCTGTCATTGATCACTAGATGCTAGTAATACCTTCGATTTGTACCAGCATCTGCAGTTATTTTCTTACACTAGATGCTAGTATGTTGTATGACAAGCTGGCACAAAGACCAGTGTAGGAATGTTTCGTTTTTTAGTTTGGAGACGCAGCGTGGAAACAAGCCCTTCTGCCCACTGATTCCGCACAGACCAGTGATCCCTGCACACTGGCAGTATCCAACAAACATTAGGGAAAATTTACATTTATACCAAGCCAATTAACCTACAAACCCTATACATCTTTGGAGTGTGGAAGGAAACTGAAGAACTCGGAGGAAACCCATGCAGGTCACGGGGAGAATGTAGAAACTCCGTACAGACAACCACCCGTGGTCAGGATCGAACTGTGGTTTCTGGCACTGTAAAGCAGAAGCTCTACCGCTGTGCCACCATGTCGCTCACGTGCCAGCGGTGAAGCAAATGGGAGCAGACGGAACATTTTATTCTGGTTTTCAGTGTCACACAATAAACTGTATGAAGGATTGGTTGTGGGTCAGATTTACCAAGGTGACACCAGCGATGATAAGTTTAAATAACCTAAAGCCCAGATAAACTAACATTTGTCAGCAGGCTGAAGAAGATTGAGGAAATCTGTCTAATGAGGTATCAAAGGAATAAAAAAAACATAGAAAGCTTACCTTGGCTGTCAGCTAGTGGGATAAAAATACATTTCAAGGATGGGAAGAATATTATTTTTACAGTGGGCTGTTACATACACTATGTGAAAAAGATGTATCTTTACCATTCACAGTCTCAGGTCACAACAAAACAGCCAATAAAGTATTTATTGAAGAATAATCATCCCTCACCGGCCAATTTGCGCAAAGCATCATGTGTGTTGGTCTGAAGTGTGGAACATTAATTGATGGATAAATGCTCTCTAGACAATGAAGGGAACATTGACCTACCTGGCAAATACTTCCAGTGGCATTGCTGAAAATAGAATGCCCCTCTTAGGATGCAAATTGCTGGAGTAACTCAGCGGGTCACGCTGCCTGACCCGTTGAGTTATTCCAGCACTTTGGGCCTATCTTTGGTAGAAACTAGTATCTGCAGTTCTTCGTTTCTGCACTATATTCTTATGTCTTATGAAGTAACTATTAAATATAAACCATTTTGTAAACTAGTATCTGCAGTCCCTTGTATCTGCCTGTTTTAGGAGTCTTTTAGCAAATGCGCAAATGACATGGAGCTGAGTGAATGCAACAAGGACCTTGAAGACGGAAACACTGTTCTTGAGGGACACTGACATTGATTAGCTAAACCTTCCCATGAATTTGGAGAATCTAGCTGGGACAGTATTGGTGTATCTTCCCAGTGCTCTGAAGTGCCTGCTGTAGGTAGTCCATGTCTCAGAAGCAGGGAATTACGAGGATGGTGCCAGGACTAGAGGGTGTGAGAGGTTAAGTGGGCTGGGTCTCTATTCAATGGAGCATAGGAGGATGAGGGGACATGTTATAGAGGTATACAAAATCATGAGAGGAATAGATCGGGTAGATGCACAGAGTCTTTTACCCAGAGTAAGGGGATCGAGGACCAGAGGACACAGGTTCAAGGTGAAGGGGAAAAGATTTAAAAGGAATCCGAGGGGTAACTCTTTCACACAGTGGGTGGTGGGTGTATGGAGCAAGCTGCCGGAGGAGCTGATTGAGGCTGGGACTATCCCATTGTTTAAGAAACAGTTAGACAGGGATAGGACAGGTTTGGAGGGATATGGACCAAGCGCAGGCAGGTGGAACTAGCCAGAAGTTGGCCAGTGTGGGCGAGTTGGGCCGAAGGGCCTGTTTCCACATTGTATCCATCTATGACTCTATGATTATTTATCTTCAGTTCATAGAGTCATGGAGTCATAGATTCATTCAGCATGCAAACGGGCCCTTTGGCCCAACTTGCTTATGCCGACCAGGAATCCCCATCTAAACTAGCCCCACCTGCCCACGTTTGGCCAATATCCCTCTAAACCTGAAGTCAGCTTGATTGAAGGCATTGGTGATGATGTACAGGACATCAGGTTTCGCTGACTCGAGAGAGAGAGAGAGA
Source organism: Rhinoraja longicauda (assembly GCF_053455715.1). Lineage (NCBI taxonomy): Eukaryota > Metazoa > Chordata > Chondrichthyes > Rajiformes > Arhynchobatidae > Rhinoraja > Rhinoraja longicauda. The sequence continues at coordinate 82,455,609 of NC_135955.1, forward strand.
GAGAGAGAGAGAGAGAGAGAGAGAGAGAGAGAGAGAGAGAGAGAGTTGACAACTGTGTATTATTTGCCCAGTGCCACTTTGGCATTGACTTTGGGTGATATATAGCAGAGTGACAAGGTGGTAGAGTTGAATTCCCTCTCTAGTTAAAAAGGTGACATTTTATAATCAGGTATTCCAGGTCCAGGAGCAGAATTGAGCTATGACCTCCACATCAATGCATCACAAAACATTAACCGCAAAGCAGATGCTGCAGCCTATCCCCTTGCCTGGGTTTCTGCACGGTCCATATGATAAATGAAACAACCCTCAGGTTGTACAGCAGGTTCAAGGTTCACTTATACCAAGATAATTAACCTACACACCTGTGCGTCTTTGGAGTGTGGGAGGCAACAGAAGATCTCGGGGAAAATCCACACGGACACGGAGAGAATGTATAAACTCCGTACAGGCAGCCGGCTGTCTAACCCGGGTCTCCGGCGCTGCAAGCAACTCTACCGCTGTGTCACCATGCCGCAGATGTTCCAACCATCTGCCTATCAAACTCCCTCTCGCCGGTGACCATCTATTGCCTGCCACACATTGTTCTGCCTCTCCTCTCTTCCATCTTTCTCCCCCCCCCTCACAATCAGTCTGGAGAAGGGCCCCGACCCAAAACATCACATATCCATGTTCTCCGCAGATGCTGCCTGACCCGTTGAGTTACTCCAGCATTTTGTGTCCCTTTGTAAACCAGCATCTACATTTGTTTCTACAGCAATCCCTGATTTCCCTTCGAAATAGCAGCTTTGGTGTAAGCTCTTTAACCTTGTTCTTGAGTAATTGAACGCTAGCTCAAAAATTGTGGGAGAGGAAAGGCCAAAATCTCTGTTGTTTCAAAAACATCTGGAGCTCCCTCTGAATTTTGCTTCCTTATTTTGTCACCTCATTAATCAAATTTCATGGCCTGTGAACTGTGCTCAGCCTGGATGCTTTCAACCCGGGATAGGATTGCCTGATGGCAACTCATGGAGACTGTTCCAGTCAGCTCAGAGTAATGAATGACAAAGACTAAGACTAAACCTGAAGGGAAGACAAATGTGAAGAGATATTGACTGTGATCCAGAATCATGTTTCAGGTGGCAGAGTGACTGAAATAGTTTTACTTTTAGAAATACAGCATGGAAACAGACCCTTCGGCCCATCGAGTACACACCGACCATCAGTCGCCAATTCACACTAGTTTTAATTTATCCCACCTTTCGCATCCATTCCTTAGATACTAGCGGCAATTTACAGAAGCCAATTCTTTGGGTTATGGGAGGAAACAGGAGTACCTAGAGGAAAGCCATGCAGTCACAGAGAGAGCGTGCAAATTCCACACAGACACCACCTGAGGTCAGGATTGAACCCGGGTCTCTGGCATTGTGAGGCAGCAGCTCTAGCAGCTAAGACACTTTGCCGCCCAAAGGATTTCAAGAAAATAGGTGAAGCAGATTGCCCGGTAATAATGTACAACACACTGGAGAAAGCCACTTGTACTGCATGATCGACCCAGGGGATAAACGAGTTAAGTAGTTTAACTCTCTTAATTTCTGCTTAAATATTGATATGTATCAACATCATTTGTGGTTAAACTAAAGACCTATGGTAAAAATTTGACCTCAATCACAAGCCAATACACATCACAAACGACCTCCATAATTTAGTTCCATTGAAGTCAATGATAACAATTTGAGAAATCGAGTATGACGTACAGCCACCACCAGATTGCTCATTTAGCACACGCAGTCATGGATGAATTGTTTCTCAGTTGGCTTCACCTCTGAATATCTTACAGACTCGGTGGAATTTTACTTCAATGGGGAAAGCAAATAAGTTTTGAGTCAAGAATGAGTTCCACTTCTGATTAATACAATTCTCCTTCCAACTGTGAACAACTCCATCTAGAATTGTATTAATCAGAGTTCCATTTCTGATTAATACAATTCTCCATCCAGAATATTTTTTTGTAACATACACCAATAATAATTTAATTCACTGTGCTCCAAATGTTTTCTTTTTGAAGAAAACTTTTGGAGCACAGTGATTGAAATTATTGTTGGTGTATGTTAAAAAAAAAATGTTCCTGCTTTTATAAATACTGACTTGATTACCAAGGTTAAACCACCATATGTTATGGCTTTGTTCAATATTGCAAATTTAAATCATGGCCTCAAACTTGTTAAAGATCCGTGGAGTGTGAAATTATGAGCAAACCTATAATTAGTATTAGAAAGCTTTGTAAGTTTAACTTCTTTTGCAAATTCCCTGCAGTCCTGGAGAGGATGAAAATCACGCCGATGTGATTAAATCAGTTAGAAAGGTATAATAGTGCGCATTTTGGTACAGTACTAACTGTGAGGTGATCAACTTGCACTGTTGCCTATGTGGAAATCATACAGCAATTTTCAGTGACTGAACGTCAATGGCTAAATGTGGAAACCAGAAAATTGCTGCCTGAGATTTCAGCAGGTGTTTTTTGAAAACAGCATGTTATCATTTAGCCATCCATTCAACAACCCTGAATAGTGTGATGTTGCGCGAAAAAACAGTAAACTAAATCCAACCAAAAAGTCGAAGGAGCTGCTCGTTCCAGTACAATTATCTGTTTGGCAGCAGGATGAGCATTAACTATTGCCAATCCATCTCTCTGGGACATGGTATTAACTCCTGCAGATGTGGACCCCTGTTCCTTCGGAATTAAATTATTGTTGGAGATTAAAAAAACCTAAGGTGGCAGAAGTAGAGCTGCTGCCACACAAGGCCAGAGACCCGGGTTCGATCATGACTCTGAGTGCTGTCTGTACGGAGTTTGTACATTCTCACTGTGAGGTTTTTTCCAGGTGCTCTGGTTTCCACCCCCATTTTAAAGACATGCAGAATTGTAGGTTAATTGGCTTCTGTAAATTGCCCCTAGTGTGTAGGTTGCAAAAGTGGGATAAAATGGAACTAGTTTGAGGGTGATCACTGGTCAGCATAGACTTGGAGGGCCGAAGGGCTAGTTTCCATGCTGTATCTCTAACCTAAACTAAACCAAACTAAACTTCAGGTTCGATCCTGACTACGGGTGCTGCACTGTAAGGAGTTTGTACGTTCTCCCCGTGACCTGCGTGGGTTTTCTCCGAGATCTTCGGTTTCCTCCCACACTCCAAAGACGTACAGGTATGTAGGTTAATTGACGGGTAAAATGTAAAAATTGTCCCTAGTGGGTGTAGGATAGTGTTAGTGTGCGGGGATCACTGGGCGGCACGGACTTGGAGGGCCGAAAAGGCCTGTTTCCGGCTGTATATATATGATATGATATGATATGATAAATGGCTTAATTTCTTTATCCTCTCTGATACTTTAATCACTTTCAGTTAACACTTTCAGTGTACCACTCTCTTGGGCCGGATGTGTTGAATGCAATACTCGAATAGGTCAAGTCAAATTTATCAAGTCAAATTTATTTGTCACATACACGTGGGTTTCCTGGTTGGACTTAATGATGCTTATTAGCTAGAAAGAGTGTTGAACAGGTTTACGAGGATGTTACCAAGACTTGAGGTCCAGATCTATAGGGAGAGGTTGAGCAGACTTCATTGGAGTGCAAGATGCTGAGGAGTGCTCTTATTGAGGTGTATAAAATCATGAGGGCAATAGAGAATGTGAATGCACAGTATTTCACCCGGAGTAGCGGAATCAAAAACCAGAGGAACAAGCTACCAGAAGAGGTTATTGAGGCAGGCACCAAAACAACATTTAAAAGTCAGTTGGGTAAGCAAGGTTTAACGGCATATGAGCCAAATACAGGCAGGTGGGATACCTCTTAGTCGGTGTGGGCAAGTTGGGCTGAAGGGCCTGTTTCCGTGCTGTATGAGCCGAAAGTCCCAAGTGCAATTCAGATAGTTCATAGTTCAGAGTTTGCAAACGATTGTGTTCGGTTGATTAGGAAGTCGAGGATCCAGTTGCAAAGGGATGCACAGAGACCTGGTTCTCTGAGATTGGTAACAAGTATGGAGCAGGTAATGGTGTTTATTACCAAGCTGTTGTCTATGAACAACAGCCTGACATATATGTTTTTATTGCCCAAGTGGTCCAGTGCAGAATGGAGAGCCAGCGAGATTGCATCCCCCATTGATCTATTGTGGGGATAGGCAAATTGTAGTTGGTTCAGTTTCTTGCTGAGGTAGGAGTTGGTATGTGCCATAAACAAACCCCTCAGAGCACATCATCATCACAGAAGTTGGTGTCACCGGTTGGTAGTGTCACTGGTTGGTAGTCATTGAGGCAGGTCACCTTACCAGTCCCAGATGGCACTGCAGGTGATAAGCAAAGGGGAAGATCCAGCCAAAAACAAAAATGCAAGACTCGGGGCTGGATTGCATGGGACATTTTCTAGCTACTCAAAGCAAAATATAGCAATTGCATAATCACAGGAAGAAAAGATAATTTTACAGTCCTCATTTCAATTAACTTGGTCTCAGATGCTCAATACACAAGTGTCACTTCATCATCTGCTAGTTGCTCAATGAATTTTGTGCAGAAAGATCTGTGGACAGACCTAAAGTTCATGTATTATATCCTAGAAAGAAAAATCAAGAAAGGATTCTGCCGATTAAAGTAGAGCACCAGCCAATCACTGGGGCATGTTTTAGCAGCAACAGTGCCTCAAAGTATAATGCATCTGTTTTGGGAACCTATTGAGTTACAGTATAATACAGTAAGACCTAATTGACTCATGCAGGGCAAAAATGCACACTGCTTGAAGAAAAGATTTTAATAGACATACACCCCTGACCAGTGCTTTTCACAGAGGTATATTCTTAAGCCCTGTAAAGCAGAACAACACACAGTACAGGAATAGTTATAAGGATTTCAGGTTGGCAAAGCTTTGTGTAAATTCCATAAATTCACTCAGCACTAATATCCATTAAAGTCACCTCACCGCTGGTATAACAGGGTCATCTTTAGAAGTTCATGGCAATGATGGATTCGGCTCGCTTGGCAGAAAATTCTGTAAGCTACCAGTCACGCCAGGAACACAGTACTCTGGGAACAATATCAGACGTTACAGGATGGGGAAAGGAAAAGAAGGGACACGTACTTTGAGGGTGCCTATTCTCACAACGTCACCTTTGCGATCAATACAACTTCTCATTTCTTACATCGAGCATGTACTTCCTTAAATGTTTGGACACCGTTAACACAATACATGAGCAAGTGGACCCATTTGGCCCAAACCTCTCCCTCTCCAACCCCCCTCCCCTTTCCCCCCTCCCCCATCCCCCTCCCCCTTCCTCCCCCTTCTTCCTCCTCCCCCGCCCTCCCCCTCCCTCCACCCCTCCCCCTCCCTCCCCCCTCCCCCCTCCCTCCCTCTCCCTCTACCTCCCTTTCCCCTCCTCTTCCCTCCCCTCCCCTTCTCCTCCATCCCTTCCCCTCCCCCCCACTCCTCCCCCTCCCCCCTACACTCTCCCTCCATTCCCCTCCACCCCCCTTATCCTCCCCCTCCCTCCACCCCCTTCCCACCCTCCCTCCCTCCCCCTCCCTCCCTACGAGATAGATTTAAACTTTAAAATGTGAATAACTTAAAAAATATAACACCGATTTCAATGAAACATCTTCCATTAGCACCAAAGGGACAACGGTGAGTAAGATGGGCCTAAAATTGACGCGCTATTGTGTACCGTTTTGGCTGGAGTTTAGGAACAAACAAACAATCAAGAATTTTAGTATACAAAAAACAATATAAAGAAATAAAACACAGAAAATGAGCTAAAAGCGTAAAGCCTTATTATTGTGGCAACTTAGATCCTTCCTATCGAGTTGTCTCTTCTAGCCTCCACTTCACGGAGGAGTGGAGTGATCATTCTTGACGCAAACAACAGAGAGATCTTCACAATGTTTCAGTTTAATTAGTCGTTTATTGAAGTAGTAATACAAACAGATTAGTATTTCTCCCGTCATAGGTTTAATAAGAATTGTATCTTGCCAAACTCCTCTCATGTCTGACGCATCACGTCACTGCATTCCCAATTATGCTCATAATTCTGGGTCCTCCTAGTCCATATATGCCCATATATGTACTCATCTCATGACAACCCCCAAGTGTCTTATCGAAACATATAAGATTATTAAGGGGTTGGACACGTTAGAGGCAGGAAACATGTTCCCAATATTGGGGGAGTCCAGAACCAGGAGCCACAGTTTAAGAATAAGGGGAAGGCCATTTAGAACGGAGATGAGGAAAAACTTTTTCAGTCAGAGTTGTAAATCTGTGGAATTCTCTGCCTCAGAAGGCAGTGGAGGCCAATTCTCTGAATGCATTCAAGAGAGAGCTAGATAGAGCTCTTAAGGATAGCGGAGTCAGGGGGTATGGGGAGAAGGCAGGAACAGGGTACTGATTGAGAATGATCAGCCATGATCACATTGAATGGTGGTGCTGGCTCAAAGGGCCGAATGGCCTACTCCTGCACCTATTCTCTATTGTCTATTGTCCAAAAATAATACAGCAAGATAAAAATTGATGTAATATGTTAACACAGCTACAAACAGAAATGGCTCCTCCACTTATATTCTGTTATTGTAGTTTATTTTTACAACATTGAATAGCACAGGAACATATCCTTCAGCCTATGATGTCTGTGCGAAATATGATGCCAAATTAAATTAATCTTTTCTGTCTGCACATTATCTATTTCCTCCATTCCCTGCATTTCCTTGTGCCCATCTAAAAGCCTCTTAAACATCATTATTGTATCGGCTTCAAGCACGAGTGCTGTAAGGTTTCTGCCATTAGCTGTGCACTTTCCCCACACATATGACCTTCCAAATGCAATGCCTCTCACTTGCCCGGATTAAACTTCATTGGCATTTCTCCACCCATTTCTGCAATTAATCTACAGTATATCCTGCTGCATTCTTTAGCAGCCTTCCTCACCAACTGCAACTCCACGATATTTTTGGCACCTCCTCAGATTGCACTCCAATCTTTATACCACTCTGCTGTTTCACATTCATCGTTGCATTTATTGTAGTATCTATTATTATTATGTGTAGTGTCTATGCTGTAACCTACATACAAACAAGGAATTTCATGGCACCCTGGTGTATATAACTATAAACTATTCTGAATGTGAATTTGAAGCTTTATATTTGTTAGATCTGGAATTGTCCAACTAGATAACAGTTAGCCACATATTTTCTTCTACAAGAAAATTGATTTGCACTGAAGATAAGTTTTGTACTCTAGAAGTAAGATACTGAAGATATTTGAAATCTCAAATAAAACAGAATGCTGGAAATACTCGGCAGATCAGACAATACCCATGGGAAGAGAAAGAGAAAACCTAACAAGCATTTGTCACGGGTGTTTCACCTGCCTGATTTATTTCCATCATTTTCAGTGTTTCTTCTTTTGTGTTTGTTAGGTGTGATTTGTTAAGTATATCTAATGTGCTTTAACGTGAATCTGGCCTTTCAAAAAGCCTTTGACAAGGTCCAACACAAGAGATTAGTATGCAAAATTAGAGCACATGGAATTGGGGGTAGGGTATTGACATGGATAGAGAATTGGTTGGCAGGCAGGAAGCAAAGAGTAGGAATTAACGGGTCATTTTCAGAATGGCAGGCAGTGACTAGTGGGGTGCCACAAGGCTTGGTGCTGGGACCCCAGTTGTTTACAATATACAGTATATTTACGATTTAGACGAAGGAATTCAATGTAACATCTTCAAGTCTGCAGATGACACAAAGCTGGGTGGCAGTGTGAGCTGCGATGAGGATGCTATGAGGCTGCAGGGTGATTTGGATAGGTTGAGTGAGTGGGCAGATGCATGGCAGATGTAGTATAATGTGCATAAACGTGAGGTTATCCACTTTGGTGGCAAGAACAAGAAGTCAGATTAATATCTGAATAGTGTCAGATTAGGAAAAGGGGAGGTGCAACGACACCTGGGTGTGCTTGTACATCAATCACTGAAAGTAAGCATGCAGGTACAGCAGGCAGTGAAGAAAGCTAATGGCATGTTGACCTTCATAGCGAGAGGATTTGAGTTTAGGAGCAAGGAGGTCCTATTGCATTTGTACAGGGACCTGGTAAGACTACACATGGAGTATTGTGTGCAGTTTTGGTCTCCTAATTTGAGGAAGGACATTCTTTCTATTGATGGAGTGCAGCAGAGGTTCACCAGGTTAACTCCCGGGATTGCGTGACTGTCATATAATGAAAGAATGGATCAACTGGGCATATTTTCACTGGAATATAGAAGGATGAATTTTATAGAAACATTTACAATAAGATACGATAAAACGTTATTCATCCCCGGAGGGAAAATGGTCTGCCAACAGTCACAACACACAATGTACACAAAAACGTGAAATTAAAAGTGAAAACAAAAAGAAAAAGACAAGCGACTGTTGGCTGGCTGATGTGTGGACAGCGCCTTCACCGGAGCAAATGAACAAACAAACAAACAATCCCCTGGCCAGAGGATTATAAACTAGAGTGCACCCCCCCTCCCCCACACCGGGTCCCCCTTTGTTCTCCCACCGTCCCTCACGGCGGTCCCCAATATCTTCCCCATCCCTCCTCATGCTCACTGACCATGAGGCCCCACCGCCACCGAGGCTCCCATTGCCACCGAGGCCCATGTTGCCGCCGAGGCTCCCATTGCTGTTGAGGGTCCGCTGCCGTCGAGGGTCCGCTGCTGCTGCCAAATCACACCATGCCTGCCGGCCTCATCGCCACCGCTGAGGCTCCTTTGGCCCAGACAGGCCTCACCACCCGGCTTCACCGCAGTCCCCTGGGAGGCCCGTGGGTCGGGTCAGGCCAATCGGGGCGCGTTCCGGTCTGCGGTCATCGTTCTGGTCAGTGGCGGCACTTTATTTTGGCGGGTGGATTGGGCCCGTGCGGCTTCCGGGGACACACCCACCGCGTGCGTGGCTCCTCGGGACACACCGCCACGCGCACAGCTCCCCGGGACACTCCCAATGCGCGCATAGCTCCCCGGGACACTCCCACCATGCGCACAGCTCCCCGTGACTCTCCCGCCACACGCACGGCTCCCCGGGACACTCCCACCATGCGTGCGACTTCCCGGGACACTCCTGCCGCGCGCAGCTCCCCGGGACACTCCCGCCACAGGCACGGCTCCCCGGGACACTCCCGCCGTGCGTGCAGCTCCCCGGGACACTCCCGCTGCGTGCACAGCTCCCCGGGACACTCCCGCCGCACGCACCGCTCCCCGGGACACTCCCACCACACGTGCACGGCTCCCCGGGACACTCGCAACGCGTGCTTGGCTCCCCGGGACATTCCCACCGCGCGCACCGCTCCCCGGGACACTCCCACCGTGCTCAGGGCTCCCCGGGACACTCCAACCGCGTGCATGGTTCCCCGAGACACTCCCGCCACACGCACGGCTCCCCGGGACACTCGCACCACGTGCATGGCTCCCCGGGACACACCCGCCACATGCACGGCTCCCCGGGACACACCCGCCACATGCACGGCTCCCCGGGACACACCCGCCACATGCACGGCTCCCCGGGACACTCACACCGCATCCATGGCTCCCCGGGACACTCACACCGCGCGCACCGCTCCCCGGGACACTCCCACCGCGCTCAGGGCTCCCCGGGACACTCCAACCGCGTGCATGGTTCCCCGGGACACTCCCGCCACACGTGCACGGCTCCCCGGGACACTCGCACCATGTGCATGGCTCCCCGTGACTCTCCCGCCACGCACACAGCTCCCCGGGACACTCCCACCACACGTGCATGGCTCCCCGGGACACTCGCACCACGTGCATGGCTCCCCGTGACTCTCCCGCCACGCGCACAGCTCCCCGGGACACTCGCACCGCGCGCACCGCTCCCCGGGACACTCCCACCGCGCGCATCGCTCCCCGGGACACTGCCGCCCCACGCACGGCTCCCCGGGACACTCCCGCCCCACGCACGGCTCCCCGGGACACTCCCGCAGCGCGCAGTGCGACCCTCCCCGGGGTCGGTCGGCATGGGCAAGTTGGGCTGAAGAGCCTGTTCCCACGCTGTATGATTATGACTCTTTGTGTCCTTTAGATTAAACCAGCATCTGCAGCTCCTTATTTCTATGAGAGGATTGCAATGCTCATTCATGTTGGAAACCTCCCGAAAACAGTTTTGGAAAAAATCTTCACATTAACACTCAGGATGTGTTTTTCTGATATGGTAACATAACTCCGAACATTTTCTTTAATATCCAGAGTTTTATTAAGATTATGCCTACACGTTATTTTAGGAATTCACTATGTCTTTCACATTTTCGGACTGGTTTACATTTGTTCTGTAAAACATGCTTTATGCTAAGATGGAAAAATTATCCGGAGTACTTTTTTGCAATGATCATAAGACTGTGAAAAATAAAACCACATCTTGTGAAACAAGCAACTTTTAGCAATAGGCTAGAATGATGATTAAGGATAGCAGCAATGGAAAGAAACAGAACTCATTGGAAGATGGGTGTTGATGTCCACTGTTTGGGCAGAACAGTGTGTTTCTGTGCTGTAATTTCTATGTCAATTTTATTTTAGTTTGGAGTGTGGGTGGAAACTGAAAATCGCGGAGAAAACCCACGCAGGTCATGGGGAGAACGTATAAACCCGGTACAGACAGGCACGTGTAGGCGGGATCGAACCCGGGTCTCTAGCGCTGTAAGCACTGTAACGCAGCAACACGACCGATGTGCCACCGTGCCACCCTACGCCCTATTAATGTTGTCATTAATTAAAACACGCAGCCGTCAATGCCTGTGTTGTAAACACTATCATGTGGGTTTGTTGCTAAGCTACTAATAGACTGCAGTACATCAGATAGGATGGCTGTTATTATAGATCACATGAACAAATATTCCCGAGCAGCAATTCAGCAGACAAACTCATGGATCAATTGTTATCCTATTACGCTTGCTGCAAATTGGTTGTTGATTTGTAAAGTGCCTAATTCATGGTATTGGCAACTGCAAATCATCAGTCAATTGCTGATTCTGTTACATTTTGCCACCAAACTGTTTGTGTTGCTTTTTTCTTGTCGTCCTTTGCCACTCATTTATGCTGATATGTTGGCTATGAGGTAAAATCTTTGTCAATGCATTTGAACATCATAAGTACTCCACTAAATTTCAGTGATATATGTAGTTCAGTCTGCAGGATAGCTATGGCACCTGAAGTATTGTTTGGAGACACCAAACATCTATCTATTCATTCACGATCAGGTCCACCCACTGTCTTTTTTCATCGCAGCTAGTGTGTGGGTTGCAATAAGCTGTCGGTGGTGATTTTAACAATACCGAATCCATAGAATCATGCCTATGGTTGAAGGACTTGCCGGTGATGGTTTGACAAAGAATACAATAGTATGCATACGCCCAGGAAATTATATTTTAATATCTTGACTAATTTAGACTTCGATCCTATTCATGAGGGTTTTAATATATAATTTTCTGGGAGTATGCATACTTTTTTGCATTCTTCGTCAAACCATCAAAATTACAGCAAAGGAACAGGCCTTTTGACCCAAAATGGCTGCACCAAACATGATGCCAAGTTTAACTAATGTCCCCAGCCTGCATGTGATCCTTAATCGTTCATTCCCCTGCATATCCATGTGATTCCATGTGATTGTCAAAAAGCCTCTTAAATGCCACTATGTTATCTACCTCCAACCACCACTCTCTGTGTAAAAAGTGTGCCCCACACATTTGAATTAGGCCGCTCTCTCATGACCAAATTCCTGAACCAAAATGTTGTCTGTTTCCTTCCACAGCGGCTCCCTCAACTGCTGAGGTCTTCCAACAGTTTGGATTTTGCTCGTGGATTTGGATTTTGCTCTTTTGATTTATGGAGGTAGAAACAGTGTTTAAGTGGTAATATCAATAACATCGAATAATTAGGGAATTCTTGGCATTCTTGATTAGTATTGATGTCAGAGGTCATGGAGAGGAGGCAAGAGAATGGAGTTGAGAGAGATAGATCAGCCATGATTGAATGGAGGAGTGGACTTGATGGGCCGAATGGCCTAATTCTGCTCCTATAACTTATGAACTGATGAGCTGCACACAATGTTGTCATTTTGGTTGTAGGTGCTCCAGCACTGGTATGGTTGGTCAGCACTCTGAATGGGAGCTGGCATTTATATACTAAAACTCTTGTTTGTTTGTTTGTTTGGGGAGGGGAGGGGAGGGGAGGGGGGAGGGAGGTGGAGAGGGAGGGAGGGAAGGGGGGAGTGGAGTGAGAGGGAGGGGGAGGGAGGGAGGTAGGGGGAGAGGGGAGGGGGCAGTGCAGGGGGAGTCAGGGAGGAGAGGGTGCTGCACCAATGCAGGAGAGGTTTGGGCCCAACGGGTCCACTTGGTCTAGTAGATAAATAAATATCTCACTGGATAACTTTAGACAACACTCAAAGGTGCTGACATTTGAGGACATCTTCAGGTGTCATTCATAACCAATAGAGATTAAAATAATGTCTTGGCATGTGTGTTGTGTTCACAGATGGTAAGTTCAGGTACGTTGAACGACTCATCAAAAAGTATAATTCAAGATGAATTATATTTTTAGGTTTTCTGCTTTTTGCCACCAACAACATTTAGATCCAGCAATAAAAACCTTATCCATATGGTTTATCCAGGTCAATAATCTTTGGTTTGGCTTTTGACTGGCAAAAGTTTAGTTTAGTTTAGAGATACAGTGTGGGAACAGGCTCTTCCACCCACCAAGTCCGCACCGACCAGCGATCTCTACACATTAACGCAATCCTACATACACTAGGGACAATTTTTTTACATTTATACCAAGCCACTTAATCTACAAACCTGTAAGTCACTGGAGTCTGGGAGGAAACCGAAGATCTCGGAGAAATCCCACACAGGTCATGGGAGGAACGTACAAACTCCATACAGACAAGCACCCATAGTCAGGATTGAACCCGGGTCTCTGGCACTGAGAGGGAAAGATAGATCAGCCATGATTGAATCTACGCCAAGTGCAGCCCTGATTTAATTTTGGGGAAATCTATAGAAAACCCAGAGACCAAAATAAAAAAAGTTTGTGTGTTTCAGTGCTGTTGAGTTATAGGGGGCTTAAAATTATGAACACATCCCATGCTAATAGTTAAAATAGTGAAAGTTGATTTCACATGGCTCTTCCCTTCCATTGGAAAGGAGAATTTTTGATCTTGTCTGTTTACCTTTGCTGGATTCAAGCATTGCTGCTGAAAGAATGGACAATGTGATTTTACTCATCAATGGACACATTCTGGGGGAGAGTGTAATTACTGGCAATAAATCTGCCATTCACCCATGTAAGATTTGAGAAGTTTTCCCTCATTTGGAAAGCAACACAATACCAAAGAGCTGCAGTTTGGACATTTTAAACGAGAGACTGGGGCTGATAGCGGAGAAAGGCTGCGGTCAGATTAACAAAGGATGTCACAATCCGTGGGTCCTAAAATGGCCGCAGGACCTCGTGACCAGCCACAAAAAGTAAAAACCTTACAACCCAGTCTCTAGGTTTCTGCAAAGCTACGGCCAGAACAAAGGATGGGTATTGGCCATGCAGAAACCTACGAAACCAGGTCGGAGTCCAGACACTGGGGCGCTGACATCAGCATACTCACAATGCCCCAAGCCGACCTAAACAGTTCATCTCAGTGAGGGGGCACAATAGCCCATAGAAAACTATCTGGTAGGTGATGGGAAACCAGTTAACACCCATCACCTCACAATGAAATCCCAATTTACACCGTCTGGCCATCCCCGGTATCCCCGACCATAAGGCAGATCAGAAGAAAACCTCATACATATCTTTTTGAACAAAGAGATTCCAAGATCTGGCGGGAGATAGGACAGCCTAACGGCTGCGGCTCTCTGGCAGTCTGTTGTCTTTTTTTCTTTTTTTTTGTTTGTGTCGGTGTTGGGATGGTTTTTGTTTCTGTTTTTGGCTGTGTATGTGTGGTGGGGGTGTGTGGTGGGGGTGTGGGGTGGGGTGGGGGGGTGGGGCGGGGGGAAACCTTTATTTTATTAGGTCTCTTCCCCGGGGCGCGGCTCGGCTGCGGGCCTTAACATTGCCGGCGCAGCTCGGCTGCGGGACGTTTCAGTGCCCGGTGCGGCTCGGCTGCGGGCCTTAACATTGCCGGCGCAGCTCGGCTGCGGGACGTTTCAGTGCCCGGTGCGGCTCGGCTGCGGGCCTTAACATTGCCGGCGCAGCTCGGCCGCGGGACGTTTCAGTGCCCGGTGCGGCTCGGCCGCTGGACTTAACATCGCCCGGTGCGGCCGCGGGACGTTTCAGTGCCCGGTGCGGCTCGGCCGCGGGACGTTTCAGTGCCCGGTGCGGCTCGGCCGCTGGACTTAACATCGCCCGGTGTGGCCGCGGGACGTTTCAGTGCCCGGTGTGGCCGCGGGACGTTTCAGTGCCCGGTGTGGCCGCGGGACGTTTCAATGCCCGGTGCGGCTTGGCCGCTGGACTTAACATCGCCCGGTGTGGCCGCGGGACGTTTCAGTGCCCGGCGCGGCTTGGCCGCTGGACTTAACATCGTCAGCGCTGTTCGGCCGCGGGACGTTTCAGTGCCCGGTGCGGCTCGGCCGTTGGACTTAACATCGCCCGGTGTGGCCGCGGGACGTTTCGGTGCCCGGGGCGGCTCGGCCGGGGGGCCTTCCATCCCCTTGCGGGGGCTGTGCGTGTCGTTTGCCTCGGTAGGGGTCGAGCTGCCTGTCCGTGGGTGCGGGGGGAAGAGAGGGGAAGTTTTGTTGCCTCCATCACAGTGAGGGGGTGTTTGGAGTCACTGTGATGGATGTTTGTGTTGGGGTCGGGTGTCCTGTGTTCTTTTCTTTTTGCTGTATTTTGTGTGACTGCTGAAATTTCGCTCGGTGTTGTGCCGAGTGACAATAAAGTGTTGTTATGTTATGTTATGTTATAACTGGCCACTACTTTTGGGTTTTAAACTCAAGAAGAAATACTGGAAGAAGAAGCTGAAGCTAGAAGAAAACCTGCAGGAAACGCAAGCAGGCAAGAAAACGAATGCAGGAGGAAGAAAAGACAGGCAAGAAAAACGGATGCAAGAGAGAGGAACAGGCACGCAACTCGAGGAGAAATACTGCCAAACGAACAGCCAGTAACCCCAGTAATAGCCCCATGGTGAGCATGCATTCCAAATCCTACATATCCTGGACATAGTTTAGTGTAGAGGGGAGGGTGGTTGTGAATAAACGTTGGGTGTGTACTAAAATATGTGTTGGTCAAGGTTGCGATGCGTCGTGCGTTCCCCATCTTACAGTCGTGTATGTGTCTTGCAGAACTGTGTTTAAGAATTCATAAGTAAAAGGTATTCGTGTATGTGTCTTGCAGAACTGTGTTTAAGAATTCATAAGTAAAAGGTATTCGTGTATATGTCTTATAGAACTGTGTGTGTTTTATGATTCATAGTTATAAGTATTCGTGTGATTTGGTATGTGTTTCATAGTCATGTATTATAGAACTGTATAAGTATTCATGGACAATAGTCCCAAGTGCTGAATAAAAGCCTTTTTCATTTAAACCCTGGTTTTAAAATCTGGTCTGGTTGAATTTTTTCTGCACTATAAGAGCTCCTGCATCTAAGCCCAGTGTCTAGAACCGTAAGGGGTGAGTGGGTCGAACCACTCACGGGGAACCAGTGTGCACGGCCTGGTCAAGGGATCAGAGCAAGGCACGGGGACCTTAGGTCGGGCGAAAGCTTGGCGCAGAAACCCCTTACACCCAGGGAAAAAATTGCTTCAGAGCAAACTCAGCCACCTGAGAAGGTAAAAATCTAAAACCAATCACGTTCACTGCCATGAAAAATCCCACAGCCTGCAACAAAACACATGCTTCATCTGCAAGTAGTCAATTTCCCAGGTCAGGTAAGTCACAATGGCCACTCACATTCCTACTGCAGGAGAACACACAACTTGTAAGAAAACAACCAAGTTAGTGTTACAAGGGGACAGATTCAAGGATCTGACTAAGTAGTTACAAATCAGTTTTATTGGCACGAGAGAGAGAACAAAAATAATACTTATCTCGGTATGAGCGGGGCCCGTCTTACAGCAGCACACCTCCCTCTCTCTCTGTCTCTGTCCGTGGCGCTGATCGCAACCCAGCCCGTCGATGAACCCCTCGTGTCAAGAACTACCTTATGGCTGACTGGCGCCTGCCTTTATATAGGCACAAATCAGTTATTAAAATGTCCTGGCCAATAGCACTGGTTCCAAATTCAAACTATAACCCATGGCAGGGGACATATCTGAGCGAGGCCCCACCCGCCCTTTGGAAACAAAGTGCGATCAGCCGCAGACTGGCGTGTAAAGCAATACACTGCGCTACAGGTTTGCCGCATAAATGTGATACACACAGGGCTACAGACTTACCGCGTAAAGGTGATACACACAGGGCTACAGACTTGCTGCGTAAAGGTGATACACACAGGGCTACAGACTTGCCGCGTAAAGGTGATACTTACAGGGCTACAGACTTGCCGCGTAAAGGTGATACACACAGGGCTACAGACTTGCCTCGTAGTGATACACACGGCGCTGTCAGTTTGGCGCGCAAAGGTTTAGTGCGTGGGAATTTAAACAAAGCCCTGTTGGCTGCAGCACTATGGGCTGCCTGCCACAGTGCTATGGGCTTTAAACATAGTGCTATGGGTTTTAAACAAAGCGCAAAAAGGATTTAAACATAGCGCTATGCACTTTAAACATAACGCTATGGCCATAGAACTATGGGTCATAGACTGTTCGGGCAAAATTCTCGTACAACATTCCACCCCTCGAACAGTCTGGTTTCCATCACATCGGGCCCGCAGGCATTACCTCATTACATCCGGCCCACAGGCAATACCTCGTTACATCCAGCACATCGGCTTTAGTAAAGTCCACGCGGTCGTGATGCCAATCCGCACAGGCAACGCAGTAATATAATTGCTAACAAGATTGTCCCAGTGGTTAGTCCCCAGTGCACCACTGTTGTCCACCAGCCTCCAAACATCCCGAAAGGCCACCATCTTTCCAGGTGGGGTTTGTAGTCGTGGTACTGTTCTCCGACCATTCAAATCTTCTCCACGGCTTCCTGGGTGTGGTCAGCGAGGTTGGTAATGTTCTCTGAATCATCTGAAATATAAGTATTTGATCGGCACTACCGCACGATCGAAGCACAATGCCCCCACTCTCAGCCAGGATGAAATCCAGGGCCATGTGGTTCTGTAGGGCTACGGTGCGAATGGCCACTACTTCCACTGATAGTTCTGTGGTGGCCTCTTTTACCTCACTCAGGGCAGCTGCCATGTTAATCATTACCCGTGCCAGTTTCGCAAAACCATAGGAGCGGAATGCAATAGCCCAAAACCTCTCGGCTTCCGTATTAGCCCGCTTCACATGTCCTTGTTGGGGGCATGTGGGTAAGGATGGCAAGTGTCTCAGGTGGGGTACCACATATGCCAGGTAACAGCACCCCCTCCAGGGCACTGGTCTCTCCCATGCCTGAAGTTTACCTTTGGCATTCCTGGGAGCCAGGGGTAGGCCCACGGCCCCACACCCTGTAGGTTCCATTAACCGGGCGTGGGGGTGCCACCATGGTATATGTGGTACAGGCACTATTACTGGAGCCATCGGCCCCAGTCAGGCATAGCCGGTGCTTCATTCCCACCCGAGTGTGGTTGAATGACAGAATATACCACCCGTCAGTCAGTTCTTTAAAAATAGGTTGCAAGGTGGCGGTACGGTGGCGCAGTGGTAGAGTTGCTGCCTTACAGCGAATGCAGCACCGGAGACTCAGGTTCGATCCTGACTACGGGCGCCGTCTGTATGGAGTTTGTACGTTCTCCCCGTGACCTGCGTGGGTTTTCTCCGAGATCTTCGGTTTCCTCCCACAATCCAAAGGTATGTAGGTTAATTGACTGGTAATATGTAAAGATTGTCCCTAGTGTGTGTAGGATAGTGTTAATGTGCGGGGATCGCTGGGCGGCGCGGACTCGGTGGGCCGAAGGGCCTGTGTCCGCGTATCTCTAAATCTAAAAATTCTAAGCACTTATTGATGTTTTCAGTTTTAATTGCTTTATATTTTGGTTGCACCATTTGCCAAGTACAGTTTAGATATGGTGCAGCTGGCGTACATTGCAAGTCATTTTATTTGTCTCAGATTTCTATTAGAAACATAGAAAATAGGTGCAGGAGTAGGCCATCTGGCCCTTCGAGCCATTCAATATGATCATGGCTGATCATCTAAAATCAGTACCACGTTTCTCCCCATATCCCTTGATTCCGTTAGCAACTAAGAGCTAAATCTAACTCTCACTTGAAAACATCCAGTGAATTGGCCTCCACTGCCTTCTGTGGCAGAGAATTCCACAGGTTCACAACTCTCTGGGAGTAAAAGATTTTCCTCGCCTCAGTCCCAAATGGCCTACCCCTTATTCTTAAATTCTACGAACTAAACTTGATTTGTGCAATCTGAAACAGGTGGTGAAGTTGACTTATGTTGCTGGAGAATTGGGGTAATTGGTTCTCTGTGTAATCTATCCCCTTCTTAATGCACCTCTGATCTGCCATCAGTGTAAAAAAAAAAACAGATCTTTGGCTCCAAAACTATTGGCCATGAAGACCAGGCATTTAGTTTTTTAATGAGATTGGCTGGTGTTGATCAGTAACAGAATCAAAAGATGTTAAGCACAGTAATTCTCCAGAAGAATAGTATACAATACAATACAATACAATACAATACAATACAATACAATACAATACAATACAATACAATACAATACAATACAATACAATACAATACAATACAATATATCTTTATTGTCATTGTTCAGGGGTACAACGAGATTGGGAATGCGCCTCCCATACAATGCAATAATTTAATTAGCTAGTCAGTATTAATTTAAACAACAACAACCCAACGAAACAGATTGTAACAGTTTTAAAACAAAACTAGAAATGCTGGTGGTCAGACATGAAGCTCAAGAAAGAGTTATAAGAAGGGCAATAGACCTTCAAATAATTATTTAAATAAACATGACGGACACATACCTTGCCCTGCGGCTTTAAGAGCACAGATTTGAATTGTATTTGTAGTGTTTATAAATGTAAAACCCCTGTCCCACTTAGGCAATTTTTTAGGCGACTACAGGCGACTAGGCTGTTGCCACACGGTCGCCGGGGTGTCGTCTATACGGCCGTGAGTAGTCTCCAAAGAGTCGTAGCGTTTTTCTGGTCGCCGCTGGATTTTGAAATGTTAAAAAAAAATTGGCGACTGTTGGTTTGACGCCAATGATCGTAGCTTGACGTCTCCTGACATAGGCGCTGTCGTAGGTTGTCCCCAGGTTGTCGCCAGGTGGCGTAGGTTGTCGCCGATGCTGACTTCGGTGAATTCCATTGGCGACTACCTACGTCAAATTGTCCCTAATATGTGTAAGATAGTGTTAGTGTGCAGGGATCACTGGTAAGTGTGGACTCGGCGGGCCAAAAGCATGTTTCCACATTGTATCTCTAAACTAAACTAAACTACTACATTTTGGAAGGTTTTTTTTTGTTGTTGCTTGCTGATCCAGGCAGCATCACTAAAGAGTCTACATTGGAACTAATGTTGGTGGAGCAATGATCCCGCTGTTGTTGGTGGAGCAATGATCCAGTGCAAAGAAAATAGAGAACAGGATTTCATGGGCTGCGAACTGATGATAGCAGGCAGCAATCAGTCAGATATATTGATTTGTTTGAGAAGCACAAAGAGACACAGCCACCTGCTCTGTAAGTGGAATGAGTGAAGGACCTTCTGAAGGCAAACAATATTGTCAAAGTCTGGGCTGAGGACACTGAACATGTCAACACAGTATAAATGAGAGAGGTCGGTGATATAGCTGTCCATGTGAAGACATGCCATTTGATTTATTCGTGAATCCATGGATTGTGGAGTCGGCCTCATATAAGGACATAGAACATAGAACAGTACAGGTAGACACAAAATGCTGGAGTAACCGACCCGAAACGTTACGCATTCCTTCTCTCCAGAAATGCTGCCTGTCCCGCTGAATTACTCCAGCATTTTGGGTCTACCTTCGAGTTAAACCAGCATCTGCAGTTCTTTCCTACACATGGAACAGTACAGCCCAGGAAAAGGCCCTTAGGCCCAAAATAGCTGTGCCCAGCATGATACCATAATTTATCCTCCTGCGCATTATCCATATCCCTCCATTTCCTGCATGTCTTTATGCTTATCCAAAAGTCTTTTAAAGGTCACAATCCTGTATGCTTCAACCGGAACCCCTGGCAGCGCATTCCAGGCACTCACCACCCTCTGCGAAAAAAATCACGCCCCGCATATCTCCTTGAAACTTTGCCCCTCTCACCTTAAATTATGTCCTCGAGCATCTGACATGATAAAGGACTGAGATGATGTTTTAATTCAAAGCCAGAGAAAATGATAGTGTTGATCAGGCTGAAGACTGGCAGCATCTCTGGAGAGAAGGAATGGGTGGCGTTTCGGGTCAAGACGGGTCTGAAGAAGGGTCTCAACCCGAAACGTCACACATTCCTTCTCGCCAGCTTTTTGCGCCTATCTACAGTTATGGGTTATGTTCACTTACCATTGAACATAAGCACAGGCTGAACTGAAACGATTGGATTAAAGAGCTTTACTTAAGGTGACTTTGGGCAGTGAGATTTGCCAGAAGCCATTTACACCTGGAGTTATCAGCTGCATTTGAGTAAACCAATTGTCAAGGTGGGTTTGTGAGGTGCTAAGAAATGGTCATTTTGCAGACACTGGTAGACCAACGTTACGAGCTACGGTTATGATAAAATATCTGCAGAGTGCCGCAGTTCGATGGCAACTAAAAGAACGTGTAGCCCCAGGATGAAAGAGCAGGGAATATGGGACATTCTTTCTTCTGTGTGTTGTTGTGGAGATCAAGGTTCAGGTGGTAATGCACCAGCACCATATCAGGTGAATTTAGCGATGGCCAATTTAATGGAGAATCTGAAGTGAAGCTGAAAAGAATGCCACACAGTCGAATACAATGACCTTCCTGTGAGCAGATACAGCAATGGTTTGACTGCAGTTTGCAGATAAACATCAAAAACACTGCATTTGCTGGAAATCCTAAACAAAAACAGGAAATGCCACAAATACTCAGTCAATATCTCTGGAAAGAGAAACAGAGTTATCATTTTATATGGCTCGCTGAGTTATTCCAACATTTTGAACCAATCTTTGGAATTAAACCAGCATCTGCAGTTCGTTGTTATTATATTAACTGTTTAGATGTTAATCTGTACAACTAAGTGTACAGATATAAGAAACAGAAGGAAAATTATACAGCTATGATAAAGCAGCATGACAGTGAACAGGGATGTGAGAACTCCAGAACAGGGTTTGCAAATGATGAGGAATAATATTAACAAAATTATACATTCAAGACATGAAATGAAATTCCTCGTATGTTGCAAAACATACTTGGCTAATAAAGTATGATTATGATGACGATTATGATTATGAAGACATAATCACAGGACATTCTTTTAATATTCTGGATCTATTCTGCTAACTACTTGGGAATCTGCTAGTAACAGCCAATACCCATTTCTCTACATTTCAACGTGTGAAACAGGTTGTGATAGCCACAAAATAACGTGGCAAAAGGCATGCATCCATCGAGGCCACCATGAAGTTGAGAAACAGATGTGCCAAGTAAAGCTAAGGGCTAAGGAGAAATGATCCAGAGAAAAAAAAGTGCACTGCCTCTGGGCGGACTGGTAAATCAATAGGCCAATTCAAAGATATCATTTGGAGAGTATCGTAGTCATCTCATAACAATGGAGGTATTGGCAAAACCTGATGACAGGCACTTCAAGGGAAGAATCCATCATTTGAGTATCATCAGAGAACCATTTCAACTATGTTTCAGCTGGGCTGTCGCAAAGTGAAGTAAGATGCTCAGCCCAAAGTTACAGCAAGAGAATATATACTTAGGCTTAGCATGACAGCACAAACAGGAAGAATAGAACTATGTGTTCAGGAGAAGAGCTAAGTGTCTTTAAGATTCACCACTATAGAATTATAGAAACAAAGAGCTGCAGATACTGGTTAATGCACAAATGGACACAGTGCTGGAGTAACTCAACTGGTCAGGCTGCATCTCTGGAAAACATGGATAGGTGTTGTTTCAGGTCAAGACCATTCTTCAAACTGATTGTGGATGTGGGGGGGGTGGGAGGGGGAAGAAATCTGGGAGAGAAGTGAGGCAGGACAAAGTGTGGCAGGTAATAGCTGGACTAAGGCGAACAGGCTCCCCTATCTCGGTTAAAGTACATTAGATTTACTTAACAATCACACGTAATAAATGGCAAAGGACTAAAACAGAAAATAATGGATTGTAAAGCCAGGGGGAGGACATTGGTGGTTGGGGGGGAAGATTGGGGGTTGTGAGTGGAGAGTATCTTGGTTAGTTTACAACCCAATAGGATGAACAGTAAATTCTCTAATTTTAGATAACCTATCAACCCTCCCCCCTCCTTTCTTCCCCAACCCCCTACCTCCCCATTCTCTTCACCCCTTGCCGCCCCCCCCCACGTCCCACCTGGAATCCCACCTATTTCTCCCTATCCACTCACCAAATGAGAAATTGTTTTGACTTTGTTTGTGGTATTCAACAAAGTACAATATGGAATGCAACCACTGCGGTTATGTTTAAGATTTGTCAGCACCTGCCTTAAGTTTCATGTGAAGAGTTTAATATTTACAGGTGACAGCTAGAAAATTGTGATCTGGAACACATGCAATGTGTTCACAATTCTGAAGGCGATTATGTCAAAACAACAATTCCAGCATGGGATAGTTGACCAGGTGTGCATGATGCACATGTGGAGAAGTGATCCAGTGGAATTACTAATGATCGGCAGTGATCCTTCAGTGATACTTCAGTGATGGTGAGCACAGTTTGCAGGGAAGAAGAGCACCAGGAAATTGAATGAATTTATTGGTGTTTGCATTTGCAATAAATATAATGGTGCAAATAGTCAATTAAATGCATATCTTTGCATACAAATAGTTTAGTATTTTTGTGGGTTTGTTCTTTGTGAAGGGGGAATCGTGTATACAAGTGTAAGGCTTTATAAAGTGCTGTCTGGCAATATTTGGGATATTGTAAGCAGTTTTGGGCCCTATGTTTGAGAAAGGATACGCTGGCATTGGAGAGGGTCCAAAGGTATTTTACGAGAATGTGAATGTTTTATGGGGTTGATTGGGTTAATGTGTGAGGGGCAGTTGATGGCTCTGGGCCGATACCCACTGGAGTTTAGAAGAATGTGGGGGGGTTCTCATTGAAACCCACTAAATAATGAAAGACCTAGATAGAGTGGATGTGGAGAGAATGTTTCCACTTGTGGGAGAGTCGAGGCACAGCCTCAGATTTAAAAGACATACCTTTAGAATGGAGATGAGGAATTTCTTTCGCTAGGGGGAGGAATTCATTGCCATGGACTGTTATGGAGGCCAAGTCAGTTCTTTTTTTTAAAGCGGAGATTGATAGGTTCTTAATTTGTAAATCATAGGTTACCGGGAGAAGGCAAGAGAATGGGATTGAGAGGGAGAAACAGATCAGCCATGACCGAATGGTGGAGTAGACTTGATGGGGCAAATGGCCTAATTCTGCATATGTCTTATGGTTTATGGTAAGATTTCCTTTGAGAACAGGATGCATTCTGTCATGTGATATTGATACATTACTGGATCATACTCTGCTATCAGTTGTTTTCCGGCTTTCAATGGAGCATATTCTGTTTATTATTCTACCTCTGCTACCAGCAACACAAAAGAGAACCTGGACATTTCATTCACTGCAAATGCCCCAAACTCAGCTCAGATTTTGTGCTTATTCAGCAGAATCCGAAGAACTGCTGCAGTCCCCGTCTTAACATTCCAGCAATACCATTGTAGGTATTGCCATTTGCCATACGCCTGCTTTTCTGGGGAGCCTTTTGTATCCCGAGTGCGCTTTGAAGATCAAGTTTACAAAGAATTGAAACGAACGTCGCCCTGCCTTTGTAAGAATGCAAGCCTACAATTTGAAAACAGTTTATAAATATCTGCAAATCCTTTAAAACGTTTGGTGCAGATGATATGCTTCATGCAGATGTTGTCAGGCTGCGATGTGGAACCGGCTCTTTATAGCTGTCTTGGGAGATGACTTAAGAAAATAACAATGCAGTGTTGATTCCCGAGATTAATGTACTAGATGTAAAACATACCAGAAGCTGCCAGAATATAAATGTACGAATTAAATGTGGTCATTTTCCTCTTGCGAGAAAAGCTTTACTTCCAGGTCATATTCTTTTGATGAGCTTAGACTTCAGAGACACAGCTTGGAAACAGGCCCTTCAGCCCACCGTGTCCGCGCCCCATACACTAGGGACAATTTACAATTTCACCAAAGTTAATTAACCTACAAACCTGTAAGCCTTCGGAGTGTGGGAGGAAACTGGAGCACCCGGAGAAAACCCACACGGTCACAAGGAGAACGTACAAACTCCGTGCAGACAGAACATGTAGTCAGGATCGAACACGGGTCTCTGGCGCTGTAAGGCAGTGACTCTACCACTGCGACACTGTGCCGCCCAATATTGTTCTAATATTGATATTGGTATACAACCCTCAAACCTTACCTATGAATTAGACTCGATGAACAGTGAAAGAGAAAGTGGAGAACCAGGGGCCACAGTCCAGAACCATGGCCCACAGTTTAAGATTAAGGGGTAGGCCATTTAGAATGGAGATGAGAAAAACTTTTTCACTCAGAGAGTTATAAACCTGTGGAATTCTCTGCCTCAGAAGGCAATGGAGGCCAATTCTCTGGATGCTTTCAAGAGAGAGTTAGGTAGAGCTCTTAATGATAGCGGAGTCAGGGGAGTATGGGGAGAGGGTAGGAACGGGGTACTGATTGTGGATGATCAGCCATGATCACATTGAATGGCGGTGCTGGCTCGAAGGGCCGAATGGCCTACTCCTGCACCTATTATCTACTGTCTGTTGTCTATTGTCTTGTGCTGAGTAGCTACATCACACAATGAATAACTTTACACCTCACGTCTATTAATCATGAAATAATTTTGACCCCGTAAATGAGCTGACTTTTTTTTCACAAGGAGGCTAAAAGAAACCTAAGAGACGAACATAAGTGTGTTCACCTCGACTGACAGTTTTCATGGAGTCGGGCACCAATCTGCTGACATTTCAGTCTGCTGCCGATTTAAATATTTTAATGAGTCAATGGACCTGCACTTTTGCATTTGGTCTATTTTTAGGTTAGTTTAATTTAGTTTAGTTTAGTTTAATGTCACATGTACCGCGGTTTAGTGAAAAGCTTTTTTTGTTGGGTGCTAACCAGTCAGTGGAAAGACAATGCATGTTTACATCCGCAGTGTACAGATACAGGATAATGACAATAACTGCATTAATCAAACAGCTCGGTTTATTCAGGGAGAAGAAAAGCCAGTAGGGCAAAGGACTTGAATTGTGCAAACATAGAAGGCAATGGGTCACATGCTGGTAATGGGGCTGGTATAGATTTGTGCAAGGATCAGCATGGGCATGGGGGGCCGAATGGCATGCTTATCGCAAGTTCACAAGTTATAGGGGTAGAATTAGGCCATTCGGCCCATAGAGTCTACTCCACCATTCAATAATGGCTGATTTCTGCCTACTAACCCATTTTCATGCCTTCTTCCCATAACCCTTGATACCCATTCTAATCAAGAATTTGCCTTAAAAATATCCACAGACTTGGCCTCCACAGCCCGCTGTGGCAATGAGTTCCACAGATCAACTACCCTCTGACTGAAGAAGTCCCTCCTCACCTTCTTTCTAAAAGAGCGCCCTTTAATTCTGAGGCTATGACCTCGAGTCCTAGACTCTCCCACTAGTGGAAATATCCTTTCCACATCCACTCTACCTATGCCTTTCATTATTCTGTACATTTCAACGAGGTCCTCCTTCAAACTAAACTCCAGCGAGTAGAGGCCCAGTGCTGTCAAACACTCATCATATGCTTTCCTGGAATAACTCTTGTAAACCTTCTCTGGACCCTCTCCAGAGCCAGCACATCCTTCCTCAGACATGGGGCCCATTCTGCACTGTATAAATCTATGGCTCTGAGGGAGTGAGAAAGTCGGACTGCATAAGATTAAAGATAATACGAGGGTCACCAATGAGGTTGATGGTAGCTCAGGACCACTCTCTAGTTGTTGATAGGATGGTTCAGTTGCCTGATAACAAGTGGGAAAGATGTAGTGTAATTTTATTGTTGTTTCAGTAAATATTTCATCTCTTCGTTGTTGAGTGTTCCCTTAATATTGTTTGAGTGTTCTTCCTCCATCATTAATCTAAATCCTCGAAACCTGCTCATACATTGTTACAAAGGCTAGGGTTATATTGCGTCATGGGCAAGGTGCCCGATTGGATTTTGGATTGGCACAAGCCTTGCTCAATTGTGCCTGAAAATTGTATTGGTCACAGAATTGTTGAATTATGTAGCACAGAACCTCAATTGAAACATTTTAATAAATCTGTTTCAGGCTACCATATTTGAAATTTCGTTAGCTACCTGTAAACACCCATTGTTTGCAATAGCACACTGCCATGACTGGATCATATTTGATTGAATTGTCTTCCTACTTAGAAAAGATCATTTGTAAATTTACTCAAGTAGGCATCAGTCAGTTGGCGAAATTAATCAGTTTCCTCCGGATGTAGTCTGGCCTATTGAATATTTCCAGCATTTTCTGTTTTTATTATCAGTCAATTGGCACTGGGATCGCCTACCTACCCTCCTCATTTTTCTATTCCTGATACTCTGCTGAAGAAATTTGAAGTGCCTCATCAATAAGTTTAGTTCAGTTTAGAGATTCAGCGCAGAAACAGGCCCTTCGGCCTACCAAGTCCACCACAACCAGCGATCTCCGTACACTAGCACTAACCTACACACTAGGGACAATTT